>NC_139339.1:8359861-9559861 GCF_056507025.1 Lutjanus erythropterus | reverse complement strand
AACATTTAACTTTTAAACTTGTTACTCAGTTGGCTGGCACAGAACAGCATTGTCTTTTAATTTAATTTACTGCAAGCCATGCGAGAATCATAGTTGGAACAGACCAGGCGCCCACAATACTCTCAAACTGTATTACGCTGTGGGGGTTGTTTTATCTTACAGTTTGTAATTGATAGAATCTCCATGCTACAAATTACCTTGTGTTTGCTATGTTTACTTCTTCATCTTCTTCATCCCTCAATTTAGGCTGTGAATCTACCATAACTCCCACACAAGAAAATGCCAGAGAGAAGAAGCTGAAGAGGAAATTTTGGCATTCAAAAAACCACCTACACTACTGTGGCATTTCATTTTTGCTGAGGCGTAAAGGTTTGCTCGGCAGTTTAGAACCACATCTTCACCAACAACCCTGTAGTAACGGGCCAACTCAGTGGATCAGAAACAAAATTGTATCTGCGAACAGTGAATGACAAATTTAATTTGTCCATCGGTGATGAATTTGGAAAATGTGTAAATGTGGTGAATGTTTTTAGCCAAAGCCACACATTTCTAGACTGAAGCCAATTTAAAGCAAAACTTAAGTTCAACAAAAGTGAAAATAACTTTTCATCTTTTGGACGGCAACTAAAAATGATTTGTAATATCACACAAATAAATTAACACTAGGTGGCTGACACGACATTGTCCCATATGTGCCTTCAGCACTACTACTACCTTTCTATTTGATGATTCAAATCATTGGATAAAGTACATAGCTCTGAGCAGGGCTTCATATTTTTCCCAAAAATGACACATTTTCTATCCTGAAAGCAGAAGCACGCTATTCCAGGAATCCTGGAAAATGCACTTGTTTTAGAGGTATAATTTCAGCTACAGTAAAAATACATTAGTCATTTTGTGTTATTATTAGTAAGGATTAAGGCAAAATGATGCCATTTATCTTAGAATGAAAAGAATCTAAACTGTGCATGCAGCTTGAACTTCACTATGAAACGTCAGTTCATTGCCTGTGATCCGTCACTGTTTGTCTAAACAGCCTAATGTAAGTTATATTTTACAATTCTTCATTATTTAAACACATGAAATTCATTAAAGCGAGTCATTTGGCATTTTCAAATTCATTCTGTTAAGCTGAGACAGATTCCATATTCTGTTGGGGTTCAGAGGCTGCTGCTGCTGCTGCGGCTCACTCATTCACTATACTTCTTTCTGAGTTTCTCTGCAGATATTGATATTACATGACCGAAAAAGTAACATGCAGTGCAGTTACAAGTGGAATAGATTTTTAAATGTAAAATGGTACATCCCAAATGCTGGATGCTGTAAAAGGACAGATGGCTTAAATCACTAACAGTTCATATCCAAAGCTATATATGCTTGTTGACCAAAAAAATCCATGTTTGGACTCAGAGGCTATACAGGTCTGTGACGTGCTCCTGTCCATTAAGAGGCCTGAATCTCAGAAGCTGTTTCCACAAAAATGTCCAAAACTTCTCTTATGAATCATGAACAAATAGGCACAAGGGCGGCAGTATCTTCAGTCTGACTTTAAAATGCCCGATGGAGTGTTCAAATACATCTGCCAAGTGATTCCTCAATTGCACCAGTGGTGGCTGAGCCATCACAAGAGTTTCAATTTCACATTTTTAATGGCACCTTCATTAGCCCAGACAGTGCAATTTGTAAGAATGCTAGATGTGGATGACCTTGCCAAGCTGGAATTAGAGCTTTTCAAATGTAGACATTAAGGCCTGTGTTACTTCTGCAGTGTCCCCACCAGAGCTCACTAACGCGCTCACTCTTCAACTTTTATCAAAATTGTGTCTGAATTACAACGCAGAACTCCTTTATGTGTCGTCAAACTCAAATTGGACGAGCTGTGAGATTTGTTCGGTGTGTGTGTGTGTGTGTGTGTGTGTGTGTGTGTGTGTGTGTGTGTGTGTGTGTGGGCGACAGGAAAGAGAAGCTCACCTCGGAAAACACTTTCCTCCTGTCCAGGTTCCGCAGGAGTACTTGCTGGGTGTTAATCAGCTGCTGTGGAGTGAGGGAGCAGCTGACATTTTGAAAAGCCTCCTTTTCAGCTTGGCTGCTAAATTGGACATACTGATCCAGATCTGTCCCCTCACACAGGATGCTCCTCAGGTTGCCTGGCCTCGGGATGCCCGTCATCTGAAAAATAAGCACCAACTTTGGGTAGGAGTTGACAAACAAGAAAACTTTGCATCTGACCATATTTTATTATTCATGTGTTGTGTCCTTTGGGGGTTTGTCATGCAGGCAGCTAGTATGCAAAATCATTATTCAAAATCAGATGTAAAGTAGCGTTTCCATTTTAGTTGAGCCTTATTTTTCATAGATCATTGTCAGTACATATACACAAACAGAAATACTCGTAACAACGGTAAAAAAGTGACAGACAGACATTAACACCCACACACGTAGATGCATACATACAGATAATTTGTATCATACCAGACAGTATACACAGTGACACCAAACATGACAGAAAGCGTGGGCAGAAGACAGAGAATGGACTCATTTCTCTATTTCGTGCCTCCTCTTCTCCTCTCTCCTCCATCATCCTGTCTGTGACCCGGAGGTCGATGTCAGTGCACCATATTGAAGGACGTTTCAAAAACAGAGCTGGAATATACAGACTCCACAAAGTGATCCTTCTGCATTCATAAGCAGAGGTATATTTATTTAAGTACTGGGGCGCACCCATGACGCACTCATGCATGCACCGGCACACGCTAAATGTGGCTAGTTTATGTTCATTTATCCGCTGTTCCTATGGTGGCAACATTAGTCAATGATAACTGACCACCCGCTGAAACGTTAGACTGACTTTACTGAATGGTTTGTCGAGAATAGTTTGTACCTTGTAAGGAGCACTAACCCAATTCTTTAATTTCACCTTGATATTAGTAATGTTTTTAATGTTGAACGTAGTCTACGTTAGCTATTCTCAACCACTGGGTCATCACAGTGCTACTGCCAAATACTAAAATTGATTTTTTTTTTTGACAAAAACGTCCAGTTAAAATGCATAAATTCAGTGGCCACTTGCGTTGTAGTATCAACACGCTGATCAAAACACATCATCAGGTAGAGAGAAGCACGTTAGCTAACTAACACTCCCTCAGATGCAGTCATAAAATAGATTGGTTTTGGGACACTGGTCCTCAGAAACTTTCAGAAGTGGCCCTTAAGTTACAGAAGGTTAAGAACCTCTGGTGTACACTCACACAGTTATGACTGTGCATGAGATAGAGACAGACAGAAAAGAGAATAAGGGAAAACTATATATTTTGTGAGTTTGTGTGGAAATGATGCAATAGTGGGTCATAAGTGATGACTGAAAGGGATTATGTCTCTATATACTGTTTTTTTTAGGAAAATGTTGCATATTATGCCTTTAAATGCCTGTAGCTTCGACTCCTCTCTGTTTGTGTCACTCCTCACCTCCTCCACTCACATTTCGGGTGCAAGGGACTAGGATGCAAGGTGAGGAGTCGAGGAGAGGAATCGAGAATGTACAAGTTGAGAAATGAGAAAGTCCTCTTGGCTCATGAACTTTTACTTCCTGGGCACATTCTCTCGTACAGTTTGCATCAGAACAAGTTGCAGTCATCAGAATGCCTCATACACAGCGGGGATCTTTTAATCAGTGCTCATTGTATTTAAGCATCCTTGTCAGTGTCAGTGAAACATAATTACCTTTTTGCAGCTCATCTGATATTACTCGGTACATACCACAGTATCATTTGGGGAGCATTTACAGACAAGATGTTCTTATTGCTGCTGCAAGTTCATTTCATTTCAAATTACCTACTGTAGGCGGCTTCAAACGACTTCTCCCGTCAAGCAAATACTACAGCTTGCTTTGATTATGACTGTCAAGACAAGGCATCCCAGAGGCAGTTCTTGGCCAGGACATTTTATTCTTAAATGTTCAAGTGCAACACTCCTGGCACTCTTGGTCTTTTGAACATTTTGGCAACATTTAAATTACTTCATGTGCAGAGGGAGGTGAGAAATCTTGTTTCAAAGCAGATGGGATCCTTATTGGAGAGTTTTTTTATGCTGTTTTCAAGATGTAAGCAGGGTAGCGAAATGATACTCACTGGATTGAGTTTAATCTTAGCATCCATGAGGCTTTGGATGACTGGTGGTGGCACCGACAAGTCCTCTTCCAGATGAGTGGAAAAAGTCTCATTGTCTCTGAGAACAGTCCTCAAGATCACTGGTTGACCTTAAACATTAAGAAGTAGAATTACTACTTTCACAAAAAAAAAAAACAGGGACATACAATAGAAAATACAGCAGTACTTGATGTTTACACAAGCACTGACACCTGCTCAGAGATGAAAAACTTGAAGGTAAGTCTTATTTTCATAGTAAATCCTCCTTACTCGCCATCTGCACTGCAGATACTTTGCACCCAACCCTGCAGCCTTTCTGTCTCTGCCTCCATTCTTTCGTCCATTTGATTTCCGCACTACTGTTCACTAATGCGGGTGCTACGTAGAAAAATGTGTGTCATTCACCCTCATGGACACCTATGCCAACCATGCAGGAGAGCCTTCTGTGTAACTAAAGCCTTTCCGCTGCAATGGAAGGTTGCTCTGACAAAAAGCACTAAAGGATTTATTCTGTTGTTGAAAGGACAAGGTTAAAGCTAAAGTCCCTGTCTTCAAAATCACTGTAGTGCAGCTGCTGAGTGTATTGTTATACTAACTGATAGAAACAATGGAAAAGAAATCCTTTGAAGGGATAGTTTGGATTATTTGAGGAGGGGTTGTGTGGTACTTATCGATAGTCACAGAAGATGGCAGTCTACACGCCACCATTACAGAGAAGCAGAGTACCATCACGGAATCTAAGCAATGAACTGCAGTGGACAAGGTCAGCAGCAAAACTTAATTTAAAACACTTAAAAAAGGTCGACCTAAAAAAAAAACCTGTCAGTTTAAGTGTACGCTATATTTAGAATATGTTCATAGCTTTGATTTGCTGTCAGACAGCATTGCTGCTATTATATAAGCCAGATATGCCTCTGTCTCTCCAGAGACTTCTGTGAGACTGTTGTGCGTGTCTGTCAGCAGCTCATGCCCGTCTCTGTGACTCGCTGAGGGGTGGTGACAAAACATCCGTAAACGATGAGTTTGGAGTGAGACTGGGCTGAAGTCACACAAAAATGCAAAAAAAAAAATAAAATGGACTGAGGCAGCGGTAAACCAGCAATTCCTGTGTTCTGCAAGGTAAGATTACAGATTTGCCTATGTGGAGAGAGAGAGCGATTTTTGGCTCATATAACGGTGGTTTCCCATTGGAAAAGGCTTAAACTGAGATTGATGTATCTTTTTAGACTGTTAAAAAGCGTTTTGCTGCTGATCCTGCCCACAGCAGTGCATCGTGTAGCTTCCTACACCTGGAAAGCTGCTGCGTCTCCACACTGGGGGGAATGCTGACTGTCAATCACTATAGCTAATACACTGACTACTGATAAGTGTTTCATACAACTCCATAAGTGTCTCGACACCATTTCAAATAATCCCAACTATCCCTTTAAGTTTCATGCGTGCATATTTTTTTAAAAAAACTGATAAATACATATGCCTGGAGTGGCATTGCACTCTGATAAGAAATTTGATGAATCTGGTTATAAATTATGTTTTTCAGACGGCTGCTACAATTAAATCCTTCATTAGTGCACATAGGGGTTGAGCACTTGAGTTGCATGAGAGGAGATAATTTGTTGCTAAACATGTACCAGATTGTTAACCAGCCATTTTCTCCTGATTAGCTGCCCACAGATAGTCACGATTGAAAAGAGCCGGCTTCAAAAAACCGATCGACTGCTCATTGTTCCCCCCTCACAATGGCTCAGCATCGCAGGGATCCCACCACAGTACATTCACACACCCCTGCAAACACTGTATCTATTCAACATGTGTTTTCTTCTTCTTTCTGGGACTCCTACATGTGCTGTTGAGATGATGAAGGGGTTACATAATTTAATTAGATCAGCCCTTTTTGCAAGTGTAATACATGCAAGTCAGTCAATTATGAGGACGAGGGGAGGAAGTGACTTACACAGGGTTATTCAAGGTTCAATTAAGATAAATGTTTGGTAAAAATAACAATCATTCACCATTGTCTGGAATTAATTATGCTGCTTGATGCCCTGCTTACACGCCATACAACACCTCCTGATTTCTGCTAAACACATATTATTATGCCCCTCATGGCTGCACGAGCCTCACGAGGGACAGACAGGTTGGATTATGGGGAAGCGGAACATGCTCTGGGCTCTTGCTGAACACTTTCTGATTGAAGTGACCACCTCAGTCTTTTAATCAACCGTTGGTACAAAAACAAAAACAGGGAGAACACAATCGCCTTTGCCATCCTAGTCTTTTGATAGTTCTCTATTCCCCATTCTTGTCAATGACCTTTTGTGCTCTCGCGTCAGACAGCGAATGCCATTAATTATGCCCAGGCTTAGATGTTTGATGGATTTAATCTTGTATATTACAAGCCAGCGACCCCAAAATGCAAATGGCCCAGGAGCCGTTTGTTGAACAGCAAATACCCCCCTCTCCTCCCCTCCCTTTGTCTTTTTGCAAATTAGGTGCCGTATGAAAATCTGAATATCATCAGGCTAAATGAGCCTAATGCAAAGCAGCAACTTATCAAGACAAACGATCTGTCAGTCTGCATGGCAAATTGCATCATAAATAATCGCACCATTGTTTTTGAGGGATAAAGGGGAATAACAAATCCTCCAACTTGTCATCCACATGAAGGGGATACTTTCCTTGATGGAGAGTACTTAATAAAGACATAGCAGACTGATTGTTGCTGAGGCTGAGTATTTTCTATACCAATTATTTTTTGAACCATTACTCAATAGCAACAAAACTTTTATATCAAGAAAGACCAGTCTACACTTTGACTGTTGCTTTCTTTTTCTGCCAATTTCTGTGTTTTCTGTAACAGTGTTACACAATAATAATTTCATTATTTTAAATGGTAACTTTGGTATTTTTCAACCTGGATGCTATTTTCCCATGTTTTTGTTTCTGAATGACTAATAGCAGCAACAATTTTTGAAATTGGTTTAGTGTAGAGGGAGAGTGCTGCAGCCAGCAGAAGCAAAACTAAGCTAGAACATACAGTAATTCCTCTGGGCAACTGCGAGCCATCAGTGCACATCCACTGAAAGTGCTTTCTTTTGCCTCTGACAGAGATGACGATAGCAATGTTAAAATTACAGTTTCAACAATATTATGGAAAGGGTCACTACAGGAAGAGACCTTCTTTTAAGAGTAAGATATGTTTGCAAAACCAGGAAAATATCTTTTATTACACCCACAAAACTTACCAGACTCCCTTTGCAAAACTGTAATTTTGACATTGACATTGTCACTTTTAGGACTCTTTTTGATGTTGGACAGCTCTCCCCATTAGTCACTTGAAGATAAAAATATGAGAAAATAGGTTCAGAGGCCCTCATTACAGAAACTTCCTGTGTCTGAAATCCTATCTTTTAAATTTCCAGGACTAAAGACTAATGGGTATGGATCATTGGCCAAGATGATTCATTTTGAAAATGATAAACATGCTGGGCTAATAATTGGCAAGAAAACGTCCCAAAATGGTGTTCCCTCTTCTCCACAACATGATTAATTTCTCCTGACTCATCATAGCTAAAATTGAACACCCATCTTTTGTCGTCCATTCGCAAGTTAGCTAAGCAGTGACGAGTCAAGTCAGACAGCCGTTACCATGGATACAGGGAGTCTTGTGTACTTTCTCAACATGACAGGATGGGTACTGATTGAAGAATCAAGTTTACAGCTCAATTTAAGGTTAAAGATAAAATCTAATGTAATAAGCTTTTAGGATATGATTCTGTAATGAGGCTACAAAAATAGAAGTTACCCTTTAAAGTCAGTGCATCAAGAGTTTGTTATTTAAATCCTCCTACCTTTATCAGGGTCAGACTGTGACATCAAGGAATTCCACTGGTTGATGTCATCTGCTAGCAACTGTGCCTTGCTGAGAATAGATCTGTTCACGACGAGGGTTTGCAGCTCTATCAACATCCCAGCAATTCTGGTTTATCAGAAAGGAAGAAAAAAAAACCCATCATAAATATATATTTACTGAAAACATAACCAAAGTATTCTGTTTCATCCGAATGTATAAAGCCTCGGAAGACAGAAAAGAAAACATCCCAGTACGTACAAGGAGTTGTTGAAGTTGTTGACTTGGCCTGGTGTCTCCCCCGGCGTCGGATAGTTCAAACAGGGATTGTCGATGTTACAGATGATACCTTGAAGCCAGGGCAGCACGCCAGCCGATGGCATGGCTTTATTTGGGTAGTGGCCTGAAGGAGGGGAGGTAAATACTTCCTGTATTAATCCACACAGCTGCATGGTTAACACATACCTTTTACAAGAGCATAAAAAAACCTCTGTTCTAACATGTAAAATATATTTTCCTCAACATTTTGATACATTAGCTATGAGTTATTATGGAAACACATTAAATCCTGGAAGTTGTTCTGTAGGTTTAAATGACTTGCAAAATTAAGTTTAAAGGGATACTTTGGATTTTTTGAAGTGGGGTTGTATGAGGTACTTATCTATAGTCAGTGTATCACCTACAGTAATAGGACTGCTTGTGTAGGAAGGTAAGTAATGTACTGCTGTGGACATGATTAGCAGCAACACATATTTTAGCCACACAAAGAAGTGCCCACCCTAGATTTCAGTTTAAGTATATGCTCTATTTAGAATATTTCCACCACTTTAGTTTGCTGTCAGACAGCTTTTACCAACAGGAAATTAATGTTATATAAGCCAAATTTCGCTGTCTCTCCAAAGCCACCAGACTCCACTGGTAAAAACAGTAATTTTATCTCACAGAAGACTAGTCTAGCAGACAGTCTGTTTGTGTTATTGTGTGACCTCAGTGTTTTAAAGGATTAGTTCGGATTCACCAAAGTCACAAGATAACACAAACAAACTAACAGATCAAGGCAGCGGTGGACTAGCAACTCCAGTGTTCTGTGAGGTAAAATTACTGTTTTTGCCAATGAAGTCTGGTTGCTTTGAAGAGAGAAATATTTGGTTTATATAAGAAAGGCTGCCTCACACAACCCCACTTCAAATAATTCCCTCTTAAACATTAAAACTGGGCTTGTACTTACATTGGCCTTTGTAGGATGGTTTTGTGGTGGAGCGCACCCACACCAGTATGAAGAAGAGAAAGAGAGGCCATAGCACTTCCACGACCAGCCGTACCTGCACAGAGTATTAATATTATACTTATTATATTATACACTTATTATAGCTGGTGTCATTTGCATAAGTTTCTCATGAATTAAAAATGTGTCATAACTCAAAGTCAAAGCAAATCTCTCCAAAGATATAATGAAGATACGAAGATATGTGGACTATCGTTTAAAAAGCAAACAGAAGTTGTGTTTCTTGCATTTCTGCAGCTGAGATATTGTTAATGATTGACTCAAAAGACGTCATGAGACCGGGTGTATCCGTGTGAGTGAGTTTACAGTGTAACCGCACGTGTCATAGTCCATATGTCTTGCTGTTAGTCTTGCCTCTTGAAGCACTTATAGGATTGAGAGAGCAACCTCTGCCTGAGATTCCCCGAGCCAAAGCTATCACACACTCCTTATCATCTCCTCGCCAACCACTTCCCCGCTTTAACACAACCACTACGGTACCTGCCGGCAGGTAGAGCCCCATGTGACGTGCCAAGCTTTTATTTCAACCTAAGGGAATGGGTGAAGAGGGAAAAAAAAAACAAGAAAGCACAAATGGATGACCTCAAGGCAGTGCTTGTTCACCAGGTCGTTTCTCATATTTTCCCTTTAGTTCGCCTTGAGGGTTGTTCTCGAGACAAAGTACTAAAAGACCCAAGAGTTTGGAGGTTTTACATATATATCTGAACCACCTTGGGGGATTCAAGCTTCCACATTTACCAAGGACACCTACATGCTTATTTTTACCAGCGCTGTCACTGTGGAAACGCCAAAGCAAGCGGCGCATTTTCTTTACACTTGAGTCAAGGTAATGTGCACCTCTGAAAGCTTGAGGGCCGAGTAACATTTGTGCAACAGCGGATTTCACTTCATAAAGCCGATTCATCCCAGCAGTGAGTATTTTCAGCAGGGAGCAATACCCACCAGAGAGATATTACTATGTTGCAGCTCATCCTTCCCTGACTCCTCAACCCCACACCCTCTGCCATCTAGGCTTTTATGCATCCCTTGGCACACCATCGCTCAACAACCCCACCGTCTGCACCCCCCGCGCTCACCCACCGAGCCCTCTCCGCTAACCTCAGCTGACCTGGTCCGCCTGCACACTCATCCCTCCCGACATCTCTGGTGGAGTGACCTGCTTAGAGGAACCAGCTGGAAAGCACCAGTCAGCCGATTCCCTGCTCCTGCTCCAGTAACATGTTCAGACACTGTATCAGATGATGCACACTGGCACGAGTTACAGAGCTGAGATGATACACTTATCTCCCCATTCAGTTCAATATGATTTATTGTGATTTCTGTTTGCTTTTTTAACAATAGAACATGTTAGAAACTGTGTGACATTCTTATTTCCAAAAATAAAGCACATTACTTGTCAGTCTGTCTGAGTTTTACTTGAACAGCATCATTGCTATCTGCTTATTAAAACTGTAAATAAAATACTTGCAAAAATAAGATGATAAGCCAAAACGGATAGAGTGCCTGAAAACTGCACACAGCAGAAATGGGAGCCATTAAATTGAGATCCTTCGCATATGAAATGGAACTTAAAACGGTCCTATCAAAACCCTGGACTTGACTGCATATAAAAGTGGTAAACAAAATGTTCGATGGAATAAAATGCTTTTGGAAATGTTATATTTAAGTGCTCCTGCTCATCAAGTTGAGAACAAAAAGTGGAGCAGGAAATATAAATGTATGCACGGCCCTTTTCCTGACACAAAATGTCATGTCGAAGTGGTTGCTGAATTTTTAAACCCATTATGAATTCTTAGTTTGAGTTGTGACCCTTTGAAGTTTCTGGAGCCATTAGCTCATTTCCAAAGAGCACAGGGAATAAATGCCTCAAAAGAAAAGCACGCGTTATTTTCGGTTACGCACGTGTTAAAAGAAAATGGATTCGTTTGTTAAGAAAGCAAAGGACCACAGGTTGGAATCGAACCTGGGTCACTGCAGCCTTCGTCATTCTGGTTCTCAGACTACGAGTGTTTTTGTGTTCATATTTACTGTCACAGCCTGGTTAGGTTTAAGCACCAAAACTACTTGATTAGGTTTACAAAAAGATTGTGGTTTGGGTCAAGTTCAAGTTAAAATGTTAGAACATGATACGAAGACTTTTCTGGTACAACACTGTCATTTCCATCACACACATTTTTTGAAAATATTAAAAAAGTGGAGCCATACATCATAAACTTATACGCAATTTGTATAATTGTGCATAATTTCATAATACAATTTATGTACTTCAAAACAGTACCTAACCAAGCCAATGTTAGAACTTATATGCCATGGAAATTACATATGTTCATTCAGGGTCAAAAATCATAAAAAAAAAAAAAAAAGTTAAAAGTGTAATTTGTGCACCTAGATTAAGAAACCTCCATATATAAAAAAAAATTAACGAATCAAATCATAAAAAAAAGAATCACAATACATAAGAGAAAGCTTTTTTTTCCTCCCACTCCTGACAACTAATACTGAGGTTATTGTCTTCATAATTAAATTGGAGGGCAAGCAGAGTTGAGGAAAAACCACAAGAACCTCATGAATTAAAGGAAGCAGTTTCTGCAGTAGAGACAAGCGGTGGGCGTTGAACACATTTTATTTAGTTTAGCTTGGTATATATGGGCATAAAGTGAATTTTGTGAATGAATTACAGATGAGAAAACTGCAGAAAATCACACTGCATATATTTCAAAGAAACTAGATAGAATTTCTAATTCTGTCCTTTAATTCCCTCCAGTGTGTGTCAGAGAGGATGTAGTTCTGCTGAGAGGGTGAATTATCATAATGTATTCCAAAGAAAAGGCATGGAGAGGGAACACAGAGATCATGGGGACTTTCTCAATGTCTGGCTCCCCAGGCGTTTGCCATCGGACACCAGCGTCTTTGTGAATAGATAATCTCCTCCTATGAAATTATGTGAAATACTGGACCATAAAATCAGTTTCATGCCTGTTATAAAATCTTAAAATGCTTGGTGAGGCATTCATATAATTGGTCATTAACCTCCACGAGCCCTCCAGAATCACCATTGTCCTTGCTAACTCCCACTGGTTTTGTCTAATAACAATATTTCATGTTGACATTGGCCAAATATCCCACATTCTGCGCACAAAACCACCACTGTCCCTGTACATATTTGAGGGGAAAAGTAGGCACATATTTCTTCCTGATACAAAAGATACCACCATGTTCTTTTTTGCTGGCTGAGAAAATTAACAAGGGGGATGTTTCCCAGATACAAAGTTGTGAAATTGCAAATGACTTTGCCTTGAGTTATTCCAAGAAAGTATGAACTTTGATGAAAGCCGATTTTTTTTTGTCTGTGTGTGTGTGTGTGTGTGTGTGTATGTGCATGTGTGTGTGTGCGTATGTGTGTGTGAGGACGTCTTTTGTTCTACTCTGGCAACAGACACACTGCTGCGCTTGAACCCCTAACAAAACAAGTGGGTGGATGTGACTCCTATCATCACTGCGAGGGTATAAATCAAAGAACACACTGCAGCTCTTTGTAACAGCTATATCTGCCTCAAAAATGACTCATAAGGCTAACTAGATTCCATGACAACTTGTTCTGACCCTTGAGATGCAGTCGAGACATATGGTGCAACTGTTATCATCCTGCAGCATGTGACCTCTCGGCCAGTGCGGGTGACATCAGAGGCAATAACATCCTCCATCTATCATTGGCTGATCATGTGTAGGCCAGTGTCTCTTACGAGAATGAGGAAGTCTTGACTGGAGTTCAAGGAAATGGCCTTGACAAAGGGACAATGTCTAAAGCGTCAACAGCAGGGTTAATATGTCCACACCAGGTATGCAGGCTCAGGGGAGAGACATATCTGAGGTGGGGCAAAAACTGGATTGGGAGGCAATTTGGAATACGGTTGCTGATGCTTCGAAAAACCATCAGTATATAGGGACTGTCCCTAACCAACACTGTTCTCTCTGCTCCCACAGAACTGTTGGCTCCTTCACTCATGTTGTATGGGAATATCTGGGGACTTTAGATTTTGGGAGAAAAGTTTTTAATACCTTTGCAGGGCAACTGGGGTACTACTACAAATGGACCCTGCAGTACATCTTCTAAATGACGTTTCCCAACTTTCACTTACAGAAAAAGCACTTTTCTTAAGCCTCTCTTATATAAACACGGTGGCGGGCCTAACTGCAACCAAGATGTTTGTAGTCCAGCGATGGACACTTCCTCACTATATTCCAAGTATTGACTGGCTCTGGAGCTTTTTGGACATTTCTCACCTGGAACTATCATCAGCAAGAATTGATCATGCAGGACCAGACACACTTTTAATGTGTTCTGTCTAAATAGGACTGCTCTGATCATCTGTGGAGGGGGTGTGTTGGCTGTTAGCCTATTTGTTGATGACGCAATAAAAAATGAATAATAAAAAAGAAAAGTTGCATAAATCAATGAGTTGTGCACAGGTTTACATTCAGTTCAGTCTATTACTTGTGTGCTTTGATAAATAAAGTGGCAAAATTCTAAATAAAGTGGTTGAATTCAACCATTTTCCTCCTGATATTCATAAAAATTATAATATCCTTATTGATTAAAATGAACCATTTTAACATGATATATTTTTCAGCTATGACAGCCAGCACGAAAAGTTCAGAAATCTATATTTAAATTGATATATGTTTGGAGATTTATCTGTGCCAAAAGTACACAATTAAACTTGGGCTGTGTGACCTCACACAGCCAATTTTTGGCCATAACTTCAACAGCTAACAATGCTAAAATTTCATATGAATGTCTAATGTGATACCAGCAGTGCTGGGGAGTAACTGCTTACATGTAACTAGTTACATGTAATTAAATTACAAAATAAACGAAATTGTAATCCATTGCAGCAAAAAAATTAAATCACAGTTACTAATCACAATTTTGTGATTGTGATTACATCTACATATTCTTTACAGGTCACCTGGCAGGGATCTGCACTCTACTGAGAACTCTTAGCTTAAATTGTAGTGTATGTAGTTGAATTGTCAGTTTCAATGTAAGTACTTAAAGTAGGTAAACTAACATTTGAAGCAGGAGCAGAAAGCAGTTGAACTGTCAGAGAAAGTGTGAAATATGAAAGCAGTTAAAATTACAGCTGAAATGAAAGGGGTTGAGACAGTTGAAGTACATTGTAAAAAAAAATAAAAATAAAAAATCAAATGTCAGTTGATATACTGTATTTGAGCTTTCAGTTAAAGAGTGAAAATGAATAACCTTTTAATTGCCTGGTGACTTTTTTTTTGTAAACTGCAGAGACACTAAACTTTTAGATAACCCTGCTGAGGACAGGCAGTGAGTTTGTAAGAAGAGCCAGAAAGAGTATTTGCCCTTCAAACAAAGCATTTAACATTCGTCACTCCCTATCCCATTCTATTAGGCCAAAGACTGGCTTTGTTAGAACTAAAATACAGGCAATGTGACATAACGTGCACAAGAGATAGATCTCCAAAAATTGAAGGTGACACTTCAAATTGGTTGGCATTAAGGTAAGATTGTTCTCGTTCTCTTGTGGGAGAGTTAAAGGCGGCTTACTTCTATAGGAGACAATTTTCGTCGTAAATCCCTCCTATTACCTGTCCCTCCCATGAATAACTTAGTCGCCCTTGATGACACAACCCTGGGACCATATTCTCATTTTCCCTCTATCGCAGACCAATTTTAGCAGATATACGTTGATTTGCAAAGGGGGTTGGTGAGCACAAGTGTACCTTTTGTCTCTTCCGGAGAGTGAAGTTCTTCCACAGGAGCAGAGTGAACTGCGTCAGGAGACCCATTATGGCTTATCCTGGCAATATCCTGCCAAAGCGTCGCTATGGCAACTGGCCCACTTAATAAACCCTGGAGGGAATAAAAGGCAGAGTTTGGTTTTAATACAGAGGAGCAATGCATCTTGGGGGAGTGCCACTAATCATTCACTTCCCCAGGCCTTGGGGCTTATGGTGCAGCACCTGTTCTAAGAATTATTATCACCTACACTCAGCAAATCTCCGGATGGGGCGACGTCTCAGCACGTGGATCTACAGTATAAGACTCCTTATTAAAGACCCTGCGGTTGTTTTACTTAATGTACTGCATATAAGGCTATTAGGTCAAAGCCAAAATCTCTTTTCTTTTCCTCTTAAAGGGGGATGAGGCAGTGTAAATGGCGCTCCTTGTCTCATTAACCACCACTGTGCTACAAATTCTCTGTCAATTAATCAGTCTTTTTTTTTTTTTTTTTGAAGTAAAATAAAAGACAAATCCTACATGGGCAACTGCCTCACTTTTCATGTGAGCCAAAGATTGCTGTTAAATATTTATTGGGGGTTTTACTAGCCACTGAACACTGATTACACAGATAATAAACAAATAGATCTGCCTTGGCATTTTTATACTGCTACATCAAGTATGACCTTTATTAAAAACTCCACAACTGACAGTCTCTCCTTTGACTACAGTTCATTCATTGGCCTGCCACGAGGTCCCATTCATTACTGCAGGAATGTTAGTTATTTTTAAGTCTAATTTGTCAAGTCAATTAAGAGTTTTACCAATTTATAGTTGCCGTTTTGCTGTCTCTGACAGTTTCACTTATGAATAGGATAATTCATAGGTTCTGTAAATGTGATGTACTAGATGTTAAGTTAATGTATTTAACCAAAAGTTGAATAAACTGCTGTATTACATATATCAAATTTAGTTAAATTAACACAGATAACTGGGGGTAGTTGGGTTTAATCTATTGCAAACTCACAATGTCACATACCTTAAGTACATATATACAAATATATATTTATAATGTCTCTCCAGAACTGGCGTCAGTCAAGTGCTCTTGAGATAAACAATAGTAAAACCAAAGAAATGGATGTATCTTGTAAATACTTCTTCGAGACTTATGTGAGCCCCTAACAGTCATAGAGCAGGATTAGGGTTGAAAAGGTTGGTTGTTTTAAACCCTAAGGAACATGTCTAAAACATATATTAGGTATGTAGATAACACAACATCTGTGCCAAGTTTACACCTACTCAGGAACTTTGGGGTAGCCAGAATATCCTCTGTGGACAAAGATTTGGTGGAAAGCATCTTGTCCTTTAACATGACTGCAAGGTACGGACACTTTTGTGTTGTGTTGTGTAAAGGAAAACTGTCATGTGTGGTTAATGCAGCCAGTAATATCACAGAGAAACCACAGATGCAACAAAGCAGCAGGCATGTACTGAGCAGCAATAAGGAAGCACTTGACATAACAAGTGCTCCGTTCCATCCTTTGTAGTCACAATTGGAACGCAGGAAGGCACTTCAGGCTGCGATGAGCCACCACAAATGTCTCACAGACTGTCCCAAATGCAACTGAAGTATTAAATTATTAAATACATAATCCCTTGGACAGGACTACTCCCCTAACTTCACCCCTTGCTGAATTTGTACATTTTAATCTGTTTTCTTTATGCCTAATATCAGCATTTTGTACTCAATGCAACAGGCCTAATGAGCAGCATTTGAATTGCCTATGATTTAACTCTGAGCCCTCCCCGTCTACTGTTTTATTCTCGACTTATTCAGACTTAAACGCTCATGCACACCTCCAGGTTCTTGTACATAGTTGCACAGGAGAAGAGGAAGAAGACTCTGTGACTCACGCACTGTCCTTTACTGGCAATGAACTTTACTGAGGATGGAATGTTTCGGTCCTGAGACTTTCATCAGGTAAAAAAAAAAAGAGAAACCAAGAACATTGCAGGCAGATGAAGCCAACACCAATCAGGGACCTGTGCTGAGCTGAGCTGCACAGCAGATGTCCCTGAAAACAAAACACTGTATCCTTAAAGTTAAAAAGTTAAAAGTTAAAAGTTTATTGCCAGTAAGGGACAGTGTGCAGGAGTTCTCTCTACTCTTATCTTATTTTGAAATGTTGACTGTGGTGAAGCTAAAGACTTTCCACATTATGGAGAATAAAGTTCCAGCCTAACCTAATAAGATTACTGTATATGGAAATATACATCTGTTTATATAGACAAATGTTTTATATGACAAAATGATGTAAATACAATAGAGATGCACCGATTTCAATTTTCTTGGCCGATTCCGATTTCCGATTTTTTGAAGGGTCTGACCTGCCGATTCCGATTTTCAGTCTAAAAACTGTAATTGACAGCATTCACAAACATTTTTGCAACTTTTCTTGTAAAAATTAAATTGGATGTTCATAATAAGACACTGACTATTACATATTCATTAAATACTATTTAAATTTTCTCCAAAAACCTCTAGGTTACAGCCAGGCCGATTAATCAGTGCAAGTCTAAAATGCAAAAATTAATATAACCTGCACTAACCTGCAAACAACTATGCCATTTGATATATTACATAATTATCTTAAAATATGTAAATAAATTATGTTAATATTTCAGATTTCCACATCACAAATATATCATCATTGCATTCAGACTGAAAGCTACAGACTGAAAAGATGAATTTCTAAAATTCACATATCGTAAACTGATTGAAGTGTTTGTGTTTGAGTTTACTTTTGAGTACAGAAAATAACAAATGCATGGTAATGCTTTAAAACATTCAAAGTATAGACTTATTGTTAATACCCAAGGTCTTTTTACCTGGCTGTGTTCAAACCAGGTTGCAGAGCACTTCCACTGATGCTCTGTGGAGACTTTTAAGATTAGAGTATGTGTTCAAGGTGGGGCAGGTGTGCATGGGGATGGGCTTTTTAGCCCAAGGGCAGTCCTGACAAATGTGCCACCTTTTAACGCTCCATTTCCTCTTTCTGTACGGGTTCCATCTTCCCTCTGTGTGTTTACATTATTTACTGCTACTTCATGGATGTTTTATTTACTGTCATGGGAAAGTTGAGGCTCCCTCACTTCCAAATGGCCAAATAAGAGCTCTAATGGACTAAAGAATTAGAGCGCTCAAGGCCATTCAATAATCTGCTGCTGAATACTGGTGAGATGGTGACTGGCTCAGCACACCTCACAGTTACATTTACAGAACCATGAAAATATATCGACAGTTTGTATAAGGCCACGACAATCCAGCAAACTTTACTGTTTAATACACCAAATAACCAATCTGTTACACCAAATAAGCTATCCTACTGTTGGTAACACTTTTCTGAAAGTGTGTGCATAAGACTGTTATGACACCATCATAAGCATGTAATGACACTGGTCATTTGAATGAGGGAGCTCCTATGAATGTTTATGCCATAAAGTGTCATTGGGTCAACTATGCAATTTTAATGCAAAGATAACATTGTTTGAAATGCTGTTGCCATGACATGCTGACATTAATTGAGACAAAAATGTCTGTTATTACAACTTGTTATTATCAAACATATTATAGCCGTCTGATGAATATTTTCCTTCACCTTGAGCAAAGTGGTACATTAAATGTTAGATATGTTATATATGTCGTCTTCATTATTGTCAAGCTGTCATAACAAAGACGTCTGAAATAGTGTCAGCTTTGCATTAAAGCATAATCGACCGAATGACACTGAATGACGACAGTAAAAAACATTTACAGTACAAAGACTCCTTGACATGATAAAGTTATAACAGTGTCATGACACCCTCATGCACGCCTCTTCAAATGAAGTAATAACTTTCTCTTTTTATAGATAAAACCAAATATATATTATTTACAATCATTTTTTATTCTTTCACTGTTGTTTGACAGTGAAACTTTTTGCAGAGATTCTATTTTACTTTAAATTCTCCTGACTTATGTTTAGTTTTTGCTGGCAGTACCAATTTGTACTGTGCTGTACTTTGCACACTGAATCATGCTATTACTGATGTTGTTAAGCTATTAAGTGACATATATTTATATTCCGTATTTCTGACATTTACCGGAGAATGCTGTCGCCCAGACTGTATGTCTATAACCACATCACCACCTCCACAGTATTTTTCCTTGTACTCTACAGCTCATTATTTGTTTCATCTCTCAGTTCATGACTTACTTTGTATATCTTCGGAAGGACATGCTAGTTACGGGTAAAATGGTGTGGGTCTTCACGCAGAGGCCTAGTATACGCATGGCCACTCGACTCCATCAACGCTTGTATAATTGAGTATGTGCTGCATTCGCTCGCGCTGCTTTCAAGCCTTCTCTTTTGAAACATGTAATGCACAAGAGAGGGACAGCCTGGTACCACCTCCACTCTGAAATCACGTCAAGCATGAAGGGTAAACAACATCTCTAAGAATATACTCAGCCCATACGTCAAAAAATATGTGTGCGCGAGTTGTGTTGGTATCTGAGAAAAGAGATGTGGCTGTAAAAGATAGTGCGTGTGTGTGCAGGCCTGTGTGTGTGTGGGCGAGTGTTATGGAAAAGCCCAGCTCAAGGACTCTTTTTCAATTCCACATCTAAAGAACAGATAACAAGTAACAAGAGAGGGTATGATTGTGATTTGCATTGCAGCCGCAGTGTTGCAAAACACAATGAACACAGTTCTCCAGAGAACAAAAAAACCATACAGTGTGAAGAGTGTTTTCCAGATCATCATTTTAATCTATGACTTGGAGAGCAGGGAATAATTGAAATAAGTTCTCTTTGCCACTTTTTGGACTCGTTTTTCACAAGACTGTGGCCATCAGGCACTGGCATCAGCGTTTCACGCTATCATTAGCTCCAAAGAAAGCACCATGAAAGGACCAGGGAAGGGGGAAAGAGAGAGAGAGAGAGAATACAAAAAAGGAAAAAAAGTATTGAGAGGGTATAAGTGCTGATGCATGCCTGGCGTTTGGAGACTGGGGACAGCAAAGTGCATTATTTCAGCCCCGAGGATGATCGAAAGAGTAAACAGATATTTGTCATACAGCATGAGAGCAGAGGACAGCGGAGAATGTCTGCGACATCCGTTACAAGGGGGCCGCTATGGCCCTCTGAAGGGTATAATGGTCCCAGTGCTCCTTCATTCAATCTGTCTTTTTTCTCTTTCTAACTCTATCTCTATCATAAGCTTCCCCACAACTTCACTGCAGCAGGAATTCATACTGTTCACTGTGAGAACGTAGGTTCGAGGAGATACTTATGCTATTTGTTTTAATTACAGGTAAAACATCACGATGAACCTCAATACTTCCCTCTCTGTGAGCAGTTGCTTTTCGTGCTCTTTTTTTTTTAAACACCAGCATCATTATGCTGATTTAATTGCTGCACAATTTAATCACCAGCATGACCTCTGATCGTGCCGCTTTACTTCATAGTACAATAATTATCTAAACTGATTAAATGTTCTAAAATGAAACATTAAGAGAACTTCTAAATTATGCTAAATTATAGTGTGTAATAGTGTACAAGAGATCCTTAAAACTGTTACCTGTACTTTTGTGCAAAATTTTAACATCTCAAACTTTTTCATGTGTTGTTGCCATTAAAACATGCAAAGCAGATCACTCACAGTTCACTTTTAATAGCATGATTGGTGGAGTAAATATGGTAAACTAGAGACTAATGTTGCACGATATACAGAAGTTTCTGTATTTTGTTTGAATCATTTTTATACAAAACAGTCCAGTATTAGAAATTCTCAAAGTTTGGTATTTGTTATGGGTCAGTATTGGTCTGCTCACACACTACCTCACACAGTATTGCAGCGTTGTGTCTCAGTTCAGCGCAGCGTCTGACTGAGCAGCACACTCAACAGACTCCGGATATTCCTTTTATTTTCGTCCAGTCTCTTTTCTTTTCCCTACTCTCGTCTCTGAATGGTCACAAAGGTTAGTACATTGGATCAGAAAAGAATCCGATGGCACTCGTGGTTTTTATTTGTCGAGAAGCTCCGCTCTGGCCGGGCTTCTCGCCTCCTCTCAGAGCTCAGCAGCTGTCTGCGGGCGAGCGGAGGCTCTGTCCCGAACTTTTTGCTCAAGTTTAATATTTTCAACTCATGCTTTCTACCAAGACGGCGCTTAATACAATATTGCCTGCCAGACTGTAACAAATTCAGGTTATTGGGGGTCTTGTTTTGGTGCTTTTTAAAACATTTAACAGCTAAAGTGCATAGGGCTAATTGCAGTAGCTGCAGGTAACATCTCAACTACATTGAGTCTGTAGGCACAGACAAGACCGCCAATAAAAAAAGCACATTGACTCCCAATGTAAATTTAGACAACATAATGACGTCCACAGTACATTTAATGCCCCTGAATTGAAATAAAAAAACAAACAAAAAGAAAACGTGATTGGCTTACCGGAGTAATGTTTCAGTGCAAATGACCTGTTGGTAAACTCATGGTTTGTAGTTTTGGGATTATTAATAGAATAATATTTCGGCATTGTGTGGGTGAGGTCTATAATAGATAATATATTAACATTTAACCTATTAAATATAGCCACAGATTAGCAATATGCCCACACATGTATGGAATTAAAATGAAATAGTTCAGAACACTGAATTTAAAAAGGATAATGTTTGATACATCTTAAGATTATGTGAAAAAATATTTATTTTCTGTCTGTTGAGTCGCATTTATGATTTGCCAAAAACATGTTTTAAACATCAATACCTCAGCTATAAGGAGGACTGCGAGTTCAATTAAAGGTAATTACAATGGATTCTACCAGACACCCAGTTTCACGGCTTAAAAAATATCTTAACATCCATAAAAAACATTTCAAACCATTCAATCATACACTTCTTCTCTGTCCATTCATTTGCGCAGCATGTTTCACAACACTAATTCATTTTCCACAATTAACCTAAACTTCCATTTGTTGCAATGTGGGCATGAGAATTACAGACCCGGGGGGCCTGGATACTGAACCTGCACATCTGTCCAGTCTTGATCTCTGTTTTCCAAAACTGGTATTGCAACTCTGTTTGGCACAATGCATCGTCACATTGCTTTCATTTTCTATTCACTGCCACAACTTCCTTTATTCCTGTCTGATTCAGCTGAAGCTTTTTAGAAAAGTTTGTTAGCCCAGACTATGGTCTCGATGTCCACAGGTTTTCTACAGTATGCACTGCACTATCAACAGCCAGTGGGAGCTTAAACCTTACTTATACTGGCTATCAGCACCCTGTTCTCCCTGAGGCACCTCTCCTGCCTGTCCCTGTGCCAGCTCTGCCAAGCTCTGACAGGGAACAGAGTTTATTGACCCAAAGATGGATCTTGATTATCTTTCAGACCCTCACACTGAATTCTCAGCAACAGAAGTGCAGAGTCCTTCTGGAATACACTACCTGGTGTTGGAGGAAGTTCATCTCATATCTCAGCCTTTTCCCCACTATCCACACAGCCTCGCACACAGAACTGCAAGTTTTAAAATGGCAATGTGGCCAGTCTTGCTTACGAAAACAGAATTAGATATCATGAAAGCTGGCCTGACATCAGACACATATTAGACGTCATTACAGACTCTTACAATTAACATCCTAATGAGCACATGAGATTTAATGCTACAAAAAATATGTGAATATATTAATATTTCTCACAAATGTACCTAACTTAAACAAACGTCTGTCTCCTTGGAACACAGTAGGATTATTCTACTGCAACCGTGCTCTCAAAATGCTATTACTCGTTCTTATTTCCTTTTTGTTTTAATGTGTTTTCACTGATTCAAAACTCATCTGTGTCCAAAACAAGAAATAAACAACTGCACGCTGAAAGCAGAATGAGTGAAAAGAAATAATATTACACACCAATCTATTTACTTGCCACACTGACGAGGGCATGCAGCCATAATTGCTTATTTGGACTGGAAATTATGCTTGAGAGGACAATGTGGTGACATTATGCTGCTGCAGTCTGGTTTCAGCTGCAGTGGCACTTGATGCACTTTTTATTGAGAATAAAAAATAACAATTAGTTTATTAAACATTGCTACCCTCACTAGACAAGAAATACTAGTCTAGTACTACTAGTCAAACTATTTATTAATATTTTATTAATATAGAATACCAGTTAACTGTTGGTGTGTTGCAGGTTGCTGGTGCTACACTGGTGCTAATGTTAGCCACATGGATGGCAGCTTAAGATGCTGTAATCCTACTCTGTCTGAAAGAAAAACGCATTCAGTGAGTTGTCATATTTTGCGGGATAATGTGCAATATTCATAAAACTGCATGGCTCAAGTGCCACATATTTGGGCGGCATTTAAAATATTCGGTTATTGAAGAATGTGATTAACAGCTTGAACTGCCTCATAATACACTCAGTATTTTTCAGGCAATGTTTAACCTTAATGAATAAACTCAGGGTCAGGGTTTTTTTTCCCCCAGAGTGAAAAGTGAGCGAGCCTTCTTACTTGAATAATTATTTGATCATTAAATATATATATTAACACAAACCTTTAAAAGAGTGAGGGACTCCAGATTGGTTAACAGCTGGTTTGTAAATCACATCCTAAACAGTTTCTTTCAACTAAATATCAAAATAAAATTGTGTCTTCGTGTGTAAGTGAAACTGGTACATGATATACAGTGTATGCCACGTATCACAACACAAGCCATTAATTCTTATTGTGATTAAATTCAGGTAGTACGAACCACTATCTTGAATTGGCATTGATAAAGTTCAACTCATGTTTCTACTTCTCTTAATAATTCAACTTTTTTGCACCAAAAGGGAGCACCTTTAATCTCAGAGGCCTTAAAGCTGTGATATTGGAGCCTGTCGCTGATATTAAGTCAAGTCATTACAGGTAATTAGTTTAAGAGAAGCCATATTTCTAAGCTCTGGTAGCTGAGCTTCCTGGGGCAACCTGTCAATCACTTTTAGCAGCTAATTTACTCATTCATTAGAAACAAATGAAAATGATAAATAAAAGAAGACAGGATAAATGTTGGCACTAAATGAATCATTAAGACATGTCACTCAAGAAGACATTACAGTGTACAGTA
Organism: Lutjanus erythropterus; assembly: GCF_056507025.1. Taxonomy (NCBI): domain Eukaryota; kingdom Metazoa; phylum Chordata; class Actinopteri; order Lutjaniformes; family Lutjanidae; genus Lutjanus; species Lutjanus erythropterus. The sequence continues at coordinate 9,535,677 of NC_139339.1, read as the reverse complement.
CAAAGGTACACAATATGTAGCACCTGTCACATGTTGGTAAAATATGGATGTTGCTAGTAGATTTCAAACACACAGTTCTGATTTATTATTGAGTGGCTGGTGAATTTGAACACTTATCTGTCAGCGTTTGGTATTTGTTCATATTTGAAAAGTTATCTTCCCATCCTGCATCTTTTTATGACTTGTTACATCAGTCCAGGCCCGGCGTAAATCATTTGCATGCAAGTAATGTTGCTCAGCACAGGCTAAAGTTCACTTTCCCCCACTGACTCAGCAAACGAGCTTTCCAATCGGAGCATGTTCAGATTCCCTGATATTTCAACCGACCCAGTCTAACAAAACCCAAAACAATAACTGCTTAATTTTCTTCTCTTATTATGTAACACAAAAGGTATCCTCTGAAATCCTTTAATTCCCTCTCAGCTAGTTTATTTCCATTTTAAAAAGCCGCCAGCCCGGAGACCAGGTTATTAAATGCTTTCAAATAAGATAAGCAGTTCTCTGGGCACTCTGTTTGATCCAGTGCAGACAAGACAGACGGAGAAAAACAGAAGACAAGCGTGCGGATACCCAGGCCTGAGCCCGAGCTAGCCTCGGGAGTAAGGGAGCAAGCTACAATAACAACAACAACAGCAGATGAAGAAAGACCGCATCACGGGAGGCTCAGCTACAAAACATGTGTCCTGTTAGAGAAAACAAACTGTCAAAAACAACCTACCTCCGAGTTGTTTGCTTTTCACCCATCAGCACATCTTAGAGCCAAGAGATGGATCTGACCAGTTGTAACTGCCGGCCCTTGTGACTCACGCAAAAAGACACACTTTTACCATCTTTCTCTATCTCTCTCTATCTCACACACACAAACACCCTGCCTATCTCTAACTCTCGCCATCCCCTTTTGCCTGGAGTCATAAAGTATGCAAATGACCTCTGCTGGGCCTGTCGTAGCGACTGTAGCCACAGTGATACCACAGCCAGAGAGCACACAGGTGGTGTACATTACACAACATGTTCCCTTAAGCTTTAGCCCTGTAGCAGAACACATATGTCTCCCTCTTGTAGCCTTGTCTCCGTCACCTGATGAGGCGAGGAGGGTGAGCAGGAGCATCGCCCTACATTTCTCTGGCCTTGTTTTTGCGTTCATGGGCCACGTATGTTTGTCTCACGGGGTGTCTCGCAGGAAACTTTGAAATTTAGTCACCTGTTGACTTAGCACAAATTATTCATGAGCTAATTAGTCCTAAAACCCTGCTTTTTTTTTAATAAGTGAAGTGTCAATTAGAGAGGTTAGAGACCAGATGGGATCATGGGATGTGCATTTATTTACCGTGAGACAGACCTGGCCTCAAAATGTTGACGGTGTTGTTGATGATCAAGTGAATGCGTCACAAGAGAGGAGCAGCTAAGTGCAGCGACTGGAGGGTTTTATAGCAACTATATAATTTGGTAACAAGGGGGCTAAGAGTTTATTATGCTAGGTAATAAAGAATAATACCAGAGGTGCACTGGGAGGATATAATTATGTAGATGAGATGGGTGTTTAGACAGGGAGTAAACAGGGAAGGCTCACTCTGTATGATATTTTTGTGTTCATTTGGAAAAGTGTCACCAAAACATTTTTCTTCCAGACCAAAGCTAGTGTACAAACAGAGAACTCTAAAAGCAGATTGACACATGTCAATCTTGACAGTGATTGTGATAAAACTGTCCTCCACCGATTAGTCCTGGGCAATCAAACAATAGTGATATCTAGTCTAATAGACAATTCAATAATAGGAATAAGAAAATTGTTCAAGGTCTGTAGAGAAGCACCGGAGCTTTTAAAGTCACTAAAAGCACTTGTGTGGGCCTTTTTGAAAAAGTATTAGGGTCACATCTGTGTTGTAGCTAGCAGAGCTAATGCTAGCAGCTCAGACAGGCTCTCCGGTGTGTGTGTCAGTGGGGGAACGTCAGTACCGAGATGAGCACGATGGCATCATCATCAAGGTAAAGAACACAGTCGGGTGGTACTTCTACAGTCATTAAAAGCACCAAAATTGTAAAGTAAAAAGAAGAGGGTTAATATTAAATAGTGTAAACTCGACTATCTGAGCACTGGCCTTGCGACAGATTTTCAAGCCATGAAATGCTGCTTTTCTAAATTTATTAAGACATGAATATCAACACCAACACTGTTTGTATCTTAGAAAACCATATTTAAGTGTGCAGAGCCTCTTTAAATGCTTTAAATGCAAACCACCATGAAAGCACATAATAAATACACCCTGGTTCATAAACAGCCTATCATATCCCTGGATAATGGAGCGTGCTACGAGTTGCAGGCAAACAGCCAATCATTTAACAGGTATGTTGTTTGCTGGCACCATCAACACTTGACAACAGCAACAGAAACGGCATAAAGAGAGAAAACGAGTGCACATGATGAGGAAGGTTTTTAGTTTGAGTTTTTTTCTATATCACTTGTGTCTCTTGGGAAATAAAGTAGTTAAATGCAAAGTAAGGAAGTTTTTTTAAGTAGTTAATAATAATAAAGACAATTGTGTTCCCGACCCTGTGATATTTGCTGAAAAGGTCACTAAACTCAAACTAAACATGGTTTTCGCATTACCCAACCCTACCTCCAATGCCCTTACAAACTACAAGAGAAAACTTTTCTGTCTCTCACTCACTGAGGGGTCAATGTGACTTGTTCATGAGGTGTAGGTCCATACTCTCAATTCGTTACACACTCTCGCACTCATGAAACCCAGGTGAAACCTCGACTGCCCAAAAGTAATTGCTTCGACTAATGAAGTGCTGCCGCTCAAAGGTGCCAGCGCGGTGGAGTACACCTGCTGTTCAGTCAGGTCACTAAACCCTGTATTAGTCCGGCCATACTAATGAAAAACAAGGTGCACATTTGCAAAAGCACTGGCTTGTAATTTGTTCCTTGCATACCTTGAGGAAGAAATGATAATGGGAACACAAGTTGAACCTGACTAGAAGAAATGAGCCAAGGGCGACATGCTGAGGAGCTGGACGAGGATGCAGTGAGTAAAGAAAAGGGCACCACTTTATTGTGTGACTACCTTTATAAATGATAACAAAAAATAAATCATTAGTAAGCTCATTTATAGGGTTAAAAAGAGCAGCAGTGATCTGCTGCTTGCCAAATAGTGATCCCACATTTATCTGTAGGGGACACCAGGGGCAACTGTAACATTTTTTACATTTTCCTTCATAACAGACAGACTACTTGAATGAGAAAAGATACATAACAAATATATATGTGTAACAAATAATAATACAACTGATACATTTTCACTAATTTGAGACTATATTATCAGAATAAATGTAATAAGTCATAGCAGTGGAAATTGTAACGCTAACAAAATTAGTCATATTAAGCCACAGTATCTCAAATAAAAACATAAAGTAATTACATTATGGTTTTGTGTGTGTGTGTGTGTGTGTGTATTCCAAGCAGAAGTCTATTTCTGTTTTTGCAGGAGACTAGGCAACTATTCTCGTGGTAACTAGATGTTAATTATTTCAATTGAATTAAAAGCAATTTTACATTCAAATTTAGTTAAATATGTTCATTTTTTAATAGAAAAGTGTGTCAACACAGATAAATAAGGTAATTATATAGGGCCATGTTTAACACAGTGCTACAATTGCCCCTGATCTTGCAGCAATGATAAAATCTCACCAATAACCAATAACCTTGAGATAAAATTGATGCTAATTTTAATCCACAGTCAACTAAACTTTAGACAGCAGAATAACAATACTGTACATCCAAAAATTAACTTTCATAACTCTCAATCAGTTATTTGGTTGAAAACTTGGGTTGAAATGATCATTAAGTTTTCAACAGACAGAGAGAATCCTACTGAGCATGTGCAGAGTGCCATCACTCTAGATTGTTTCTGATTGGAGTAATGGAGTATATTACACTTTGTCCCTGTGAGAATCGTCCCTGGTCTCCCCTACTGTTAAGCCTCAGCTCTCAGTGCTTATTTGTCCTGTCTTTTGATCTGTCAGCGTCATCAGATATTTGTTAATAAGTTTCTAGCATTTAACCATTGTTGGCATAACTTAATTGTCATAACTTAATTATCAAATTATCAGATCTTACATTACTGTTTACTTTGACATTTTCATTTACTTTGAGGCTCCCTGGCAGATGTAAATGGCATTCATTTATTAGGGAAAAAGCAGTAAATAGATCTTGCCAAATAGTGAGTCCACAGTGATATGTGAAAACTGTGTTATAAACTGTTTATTAATGATTAATAAAGTGTTTAAAACCTATTAAATAGCTTTATAATAAACCATCTATAAATAATTTATAAGGACAGTCTTCTAGTAAAGTGCTACCAAGAAAAGTAGTAAAAAAGCTATAATGAAAGCAAATATTCAGTGTAGCAAATAGTTAATTTAATAGTTTCCATCTCTGAGGAGCTCAACATCGGTACATTATTTACAGTCTTTGGGATGCCTGCGATGAATCATGGGCAAGTTATTTCTTATTCTAAAGAGGAAAAGCAGAGAACTGAAATAATTTACAGGCTGGAACTGTGAAGGATCAAGTGTTCCAGCAGACTAGATGCCAGATAAAATGAACTAGGGCGTTTGGATCAAGTATCAAATTCTTTACATCCATTCAAAAAAAAAGTGAGATTAGTCAAATAAAGCAGGGAGAAAAGTTGTCTCAAACGAGCTTATTCTACATTGCACTGTGCTTACATAATCACACGCAGCTCCCCAGGATACCCACTGGTGCTCCAGCTTTAACACCCTCATCACCGTCTCACCACTCAAGTCATTACAGAGCGCTAATGTTTGCTGTGATCTGCGGAAGTAAAAAATATTCCTTACCGCTCAAACGAGCTGCTTCTTTGAAATCCTTGCTGATTTTATCGCCTGGGAAGTCAAGTAGAGACAAGTTCATTTATTTATGTGCATCAAAGTTCAAGTTGGCACTATTACTTGATTAGACCTTTGTTTGCTTGTTTTTCAATCAATCATAAACCCCCCCCCCCCTCACAAAATGAGAGAAATGATCACAGATGAATACCTGAGTAAGAATAGTCAATATCCCAGGCTGCTTGCTGAGAGCAAGACAGATCGAACACCCCAGGAGTCTGTGCTAGCTAGCTAGCCGATTTCCTGCTGCCTTATTTCCAACAATTCCTCTCTTCATGCTGATGAGGTGAGGAGTAAACACACAGGTGCTTGTTAACCATGTTCATCCGCACAGACTGGACAGCTGATGGACACCGGGCAGGGATAAACATTAGACAGCCCTATAGGGTCACAGCTGGCATTTTGGCTTTCCATTCTGTGTTGTGTCTTCCTCTTAGCAGGTGGAGAGTTGTCCTGGGGAAAAGAAAACCAGAAAAGTTGAGGAAAAACAAATAACAGCCTTTCTCGACAGATGCTGTTGCCTCTTCCTGACTGCCGGCCATGGGTACAATTGTGTTTGTTTTGACTTCAGCCAGCACAGCCCACACAGACTGTGCAGAGGAAGAACAACAACACTTTTTCTATTTTTTTTCTTTCTTTTTTTTTTGGTGTATAGTCTATTTTGACATCACCATTGCACCGACTGCAGTGAGAACAAAGTGTGAGAAAAACAACACCTTGAAATATGGACTCCTGAGGTCATTAGATTCAAGCTGAAGCGCTGTTCATCATTTCATAAAAAAATCTCAAAGATAAATTTACCTCTAATAAGCCTAATATTTGAAGGCGGAAAATGCAGGATCTGTAAGTTGCTGTTTTGTAAACGTACCAAAGTAAACGCCTCAACAAATGTGAGAGGTAGAGAGTGAATGAAGTGAGGGAGCTGCGTTAGTGAGAATAAAGATGTGAAGAGAAATAAAAGTTATTTTTTGTGATTGTTTCAAGTGGTGTTGTTCTAAAACACAAATAAAAATGCCCACACCTCTGCACAACATCGCCGAAACAAACCTTCATCCTGTTGCTGTGTCCTCAGTCTGCTTTGCCTGTGTGTTAGTATGTGTGTTTATCTCTCACTGCAGCTTATCATGGCCTGTGCTGTTACTGGCTGGGGGCTACGCACCATTACCCAAAGGCTCATGTCCAGAAACAACCCAAACACACCCTTAAACTTCCAAGGTTGATTTTTTTTTTTAAAAAAAAGGGACTTGGCCACCACCAGAGAAAGCTAGTTTAAAGCTAGTTTAAATCGCTGGTCCAGCTACATCTAACAAAATATAAGGTATGCTTCAGTGGCACTTTTTACCACCCTACTCACAATGACTATATAGCTAGAATAAAACAATATCTTAATCTAATTTAAATCTTAAAAACAATATCTAATTTGTCAGTCTGAGGATTTCAAAGGATATTCTGATCGCCTATGGACAGTAAGGATGGGTCATGATTTTCAAATATTTGAATAGTCATTAACTTATTTAAAAAAAAAAAAAGAATAGTTCATGTGACTATAGTTTTGTCTTTTAAAATCTAGTTTCCCTTGTTTGTCTCTCTTGTTTTACCGGCACCTGGACATAATGTGAGACAAGATCAAGGCCCAGGTAGCATCGCCGACACGACATCTGAAGACCCCAGTGTGTTTTATTTCACTGTGACAGGCTGTTTATTGAATATTTACTGGCTCTAAATTAACTGACATAGAGAAGTTAGAGAAGCAGCACAAGCCTTTACATCGGCCTCCGGTCTCTGAGGACAGAAGAGTTGAGTGGACAAAAAGTTTATTTTTGATGACAACATGGGTATGGATTTCACTCTGCCTGAATGCTCTCTTAATGAGCGCCTGCAGGTATCAGTTCAAGCTCAATGATGGATAAAGACCAGCTGTTCTGACCCGACTTCAAACTGGAAAGTTTTGCTGTATTTGTGTTGTTTCAGTGTTCACTTGGTAGCTTATCCTGTTGAATTTGGCACCACTATGTCGCTAATATGGCTATTCCCAGAGGCTTGGGCGCTGTTGGACTAATAATGTAATATTCTGCAACAGTTAAGAGAAACTGCATGAATGTTTCACCTCTTTTGAAGCGATTAAATAATGAGAGTAGGTGATCAGATTTTGTGGAAGTCTATACTACAGTGCAAGCTGCTGAGCTTTGTTTATGCATGGAAGCTGGGAGTGCATGATGCGCGTGTGTTGCTGCTGTGGTTGTATGCGTGTGTGGTGAGGGGAACGGATCTTCGAATAATTGTCGAATAGCACCCAGTGAATATCGAGTAGCATTTTGGTTTGAAATGCCCATCCCTAGTGGACAATCTCTCAAGACAATTAGTTTACATTGCTTTCCTGTGGTCATTTACTATTACATGAAAACAACTGGTAAGAACCTACATGTCTGCTATTCAAAGGAGAATGACGACAGCAAATTCCATGAACAGTGACATCATTTGCTTTTCCTCATGTCTACGATGGGAAGCCAGTGAGGGATCACATGCTTCTCACTATACTTGTGGTTCCTGTCAGTTGGTCTGGCCATCCACACAAACGGGAACAGGATCTGCAGGGCTAGCATTAACATCAGCACATATTACCGCTGTCCAGCTAAAGCTACTTTCTGACAGCTGAAAATAATCACCTTGAGGCATTATGCTTAACAGTGGAAGCACATGGTTGTCGACACCCTCCCTGGGCCAACAGCGGGTGTTGGCAGCAGCAGCGAATGCAGTGTTTGAGGAAACGGCCTCACCAAATTAGAGAGGTAAAAAAAATACAATTTTTCTCCACTGTGCATCCGGACAGCCTGAGATAAATGGGCTAATAGTCTGCCAGACCACAGCCAGGTGTGACACCTGCTGCCACACTGGCATACACAACCACACAAAACAGCAGTGCCAACCCAGCTATTCGCCAGCATATTGATGGGGCCAAAGTCAGCAATGGTATCATCTGCAGTAGTTGGTGCAGTTTGGCTAGCTGGGACACTCACTTGTATTAGTGAAGATTTTTATCAGACTGAAAGGTTGCTAACAAGTCTTTTGGGATCCTGGGTGCAATTCTGACAAAATCTAAGTGTTATTAATAATTGGATGGTACTGACCTTTGTTACAAAGGTGGCACTGAAGTGTACTGATTCATGCAAGCAGCAGCGCTTTAAGTTTTAACATACAACACTTTCCTTTCTCTTATTTTAAAGGAAATGCTCATGAACTCTACAGTTTGATCCCTTTGATAAAATACGAATGTGCTTTATGTTTTTCAAAGATAACTGATTTACAAATCATTAGAGACGGACTTGTAAACATAGTGTAACTGACTCAGACCTGTGTGCTGGAGAACCCGTTCAAATCAGCAGTGTTTGTACTATCATCTATGATATTGTTCCAAACTTTAACTCTGAGAAGCATTTCCCAAATGTAAAACATCACGCTGTTTTATAGTCTTCATTTTCAAAGCAGAGAAAAGACAGTCCACTATTTGCAACAAAGATAAAAGCAACACTAATGAGAACTTCTGCTTTTTTTTTTATCTGTATCCCTCATGGAAATATAAGCTATGCTTCACTGTTGAATTGCGTGTCTGTGTTATCTGTAAATACCTCATTTTCAGTCTCAAAAGCTAAAGTTAAACAAACAGGTAACTTGACAAGAAGAGCCACAATAAACGAGGCAAAGTTAAATTTTTATTTTAAATGACAAGCAGTCTAGACCATCAGGCTTCAGGGAATGAGTGAGACCATTTGACAGGGCACATCGAACTCATTTTCACAAGAATGAAAACTGAATGTGTCTTCTAATCTCTACACTCAGTCACCTCACAGTCAGTCTCAAGAATGCTAATATTTAGATACACACATGTGTGCTGATATACAATAGACACACAAACTGCTTGTATGCTTGGAGATAATATGATGACTCGTGTATTAAAGGGGTGAGGACTATTTCAAGTGGGGTTGCATGAGGTGCTTATTGATATTCAGTGTATTAGCTACAGTAAATGCTGGTCAGCACAACCTCGGGTTGAGCATCAGAAAGAAGTACCACCACAGAAGCTAAACAATGTACTGCTATGGGCAGGGTCAGCAGCAAAACATATTTTAGCCATTTCCAAAAGTCTACCTGAGAAAATATCAATATGAGTTTAAGTGTATGCGATATATAGAGTATTTTCAACACTTTACTTTGCTGTCAGACAGCCTTTTCTGACAGGAAACCGCAGTTATATAAACCAAATATCGCTGTCTCCAAACCAACCAAACTCCATAGGCAAAATAAGTACTTCGCAATCGCTTGTCTTGATCTGTTAATTTGTTTGTCTTATTGTGTAACTTCAGTGAATATGAACTGTCCTGACGGCACTGAAGTCAAACAATAACACAAACAACAGATCATGTCACCAGTCAACCAGCAACTCAGACTCCCATCAGAAAAGGCCGTCTGACAGCAAAGCAAAGTCAAAATATTAAGAACACTGAGCACACCTAAGATGATATTGATTTTTTTCCTCTGTTTCTCAAAACTGGGGGTGTGTTGTGCATCTATTGTAGGTAACACACTGACTATCGATAAGTACCTCATACAAATAATCCAAATCTGAATTTTCATACTGTTTCACTGAGGTCTCACCAATAGTTGCATGCATGTGTACATCTGTTTCTCTGTCCCAGGCTCACTTTTCAGAATGCTAATTATATACTGTAGAGCTAGCCTTAATAAGCAGTGTAAGCTCCTAGCAGGTGAGATCTCAGGCCTGTAAGACTGGCCACACACAAAAATACCCTTCGCACTTACAGGCCCAGCTTGACTGTTCCACAAGTCATTATCTGGGAGAGTCACACAGATTTTGGCATCGTCCAGCCTGATGGAGGGCCCTGGAAATCTTTTTGTACGGTGAAATAGTTTAAGACTCTGGTTCAAGTAGTTAAACAGCAGTTCAGATAAAAAAAATATAATAATAATAATAAGTAAATAGAAATGTGAAATGTTTTCTCAATTGGACAGCTGAATCAATTTGTAATACTTTCGAAAAATAAAATAATACTTCAAAAAGGGAAAAATGATTTTAAAATAACGTCTGACACTGACATTGGTTAAGGGCCCTCTGTGGGATTCCTCAGCCTCCTTTTCACTTCACTTCTAAATAGAGAGATTGGGGTTTTTCTGTTGATCGGAGGTCACAAGGATGCACAGAACAACTGTGGACAGAACCAAGGACAGAGATGCTGTCTGCTTTAAAGGTGATTATTAAAAGTCAAGATTTTCAATTCTAAAATGATAAAGGTCAGAATTTTCAATTCTAAAATAAACTAGAAGCCGAAGTAGCGCTGTAAAACTGTGAGCAATTTGGCCCCTCTTTTTTAGTCTTGTGAAAAGCCTGGCAGCTGCATTCTGATCAGGCTGCAGGGGATGAAAAGATCAGAATACAAAGACCTACAACAGTCAATCCAAGATTTAATATCAGAAAAAGTAACTTTTTCTTCGCCCGAAACACCTCATTTGGAGATACCTCTTAACGAATCAATCCTGATGAAAACAAGGCTTAACAACCTGTTGGAGTTGAAAAAGCCAGGCTTGAATGAAAAACGGCATCCCAGTTCCTTGCAGCTAATTTGACATTCTTTGAGTGCTGAGAATCTGACGGATAAAAGAGAATGCAATTACCAAAGAAAAGTCTGAGATGTCAGAAATTCCAACTTTTCCTTGTAAACAGACTCTCTTGGTATCGTGAGCATGTTAACCCTCAGGGTCTTTAGCTGGCAAAGGTGAGCATATTATTGCCGGGAATGTACACAACTTTCACAGTTCAAAGCAACAACTCTACTTCTACAGTCTATTAAATACATCATTCTACTGTGTGGCCAGTTTGAGTTGGAACCATTGAGAGGTGAAATTTTGACAGCAACGTCTATCCTGTTGATATGCCATTCATCAGTGTCACCCTTCTAAAATCAGTCTTTCAGCCCTGTAGAGGTTGTAACTAACGGAAAATATGCATTGGATTTAATCCAACCACTAATAAAACAGTATCTGTACATGAGATACTGGTGGAAAGCTGTGCCTTCATTACAGTCAAAAGTACATAAATAGCACAATATCAATACTCCACCCAAGGCAATATCAATTCATGCCAGTGTGTGGAATATCTAAGTTCCCTATGTGCAATAGTGTTAAGTCAACTGTTGAGTCTGTTTCTGGTTTATATTGTACTTATTGTTTTATTTTCTCTGGTACATATCTTGCTTGTTTACTTATTTTTTTTTTTTCCTGGTGTTTGCTGTTTGCTTAAAATCTTGCTTTTTATTGATGTTTCAGTTACTGTGAAATGTCTACCTGCTGTTGAAACACTGCAGGCTTTTTAAGGACAATTTTATCCTATTTAGGCAATTATGCTTTTTCTTATCATAATTAATTATATCATATTAGTAGTAGAACTACTCAATCATTAATTATGGTTCATTTGATGGACACAGCTACAAGAATACAAACAAGCTAAAACAGTTATCTGGTGCAAGTATTACAGTGTTTGTAGCGAAAGCTAATTTGCAAAACCCTTCCCTGGAAGAGCTTTTATGAAAATAGGACATTGGGACAGTGAGGTAAAAACATAACTGAAAGGAGCAAATTGTTATGAAACCAAGTGAAAAATGAGTACACCGAAACATTTTAAGACATTTCATTTAAAAACTACACAGGAAAAATGAGAGAGTAATTTTTTCAGAGTTACCATTATTTTCCTCTAAAAGAGTATTTTTTATTCATTTTGGATTGTAATTATTTCCAGTGGCCACTAGAGTAGGAGGAAAAAAATAGAGAAAATCCTACTGGAGTAATATCAAGAACACGCCCACTAATGTTTCTTAGGTTTCGTTTCTGCCGCCATCTGTTATCCCTGCAGTGGAAGGTCGAGGTGAAGTGGTGGACGGCGGTAAGCCAGGTAAGTCAGCAAAGTAGCTTACTAAACGGTTTTATTTAAGATAAAATGTCAGCAGAATTTTTGTTGGCTTGCTTGAAAGGTAATGCTTGTGAGTAACATTGCAGCTGGCGAGTTTGTGGGTCTCACACACTGCATAACTGCCAATGTCGATGCTAACGTTAGCTTCAGTACAAATTGTTAGCTAGATGTGAATTTAAACCGAGCCTCACTCACGTTAGCTTAATTTACCACGTGTTTTTACTGAGCTTACTGTTTATTGACCATTTTATCGAAGAAGGTTTTAGTTGTGCTCTCGGTTAGTAAGTGTGTTTAAATTTATTTTTTTATGGGCCAGTCTTGTATGTGTGGACTGTTTTCTCTGCTGTTTGGTTAGCAAGCACGTGTGTTTTACTCTGAGTTGAGTCATGACGTTTTACCGGACTTGTTCATAGGTTTTTAAGTGGGGTTTTTTGTGTGGACAGTTAGCAAGCACGTGTATTTTACTCTGAATTGAGGCATTTACACGACAGTTTTAATTGCTTTTCGGTTAGCTAGCTAACCTACACATGGACCGTTAGCAAGCAAGCACGTGTATTTTACTCTGAATTGAAGCATTTACACCGCCCGTTTAAATTGCTCTTTGGTTAGCTAGTTTTTTGGGGGGGTTTTGTGGACCGTTTTCACCTGCTGTTTGGTTAGCAAGCATGTGTATTTTACTCTGAATTGAGTCTTGTAACTTTAACCTAAGGTTACGGTTTTACCTGCTCTTCGGCTAGCAAGTGTTTTTTTTGTGTGTGTGTTGTAAGACACAAATGGAGACATTGGCTGTGAGGAACACTCATCCGTTACACAAATAAGTTGTGTATTTCCCCGTGTAGCAATGAGTGGAATGGAATTATGCGAGGTTTACGTGGTGAACTCAAATGAAACTGGTTCCCCAACCATTCTTCCAATAGCAGCTCAGAGATGTGGTGTTGTGGTGTGTGCTGGCGCAGCAGCAACATTACGTTTGGTAGGTAAATGCATTTTTGTATTTATTGTCTTTCTTTTAGCCTTTGTCTTTAATGATCTGAAATTTTTATGTTTTATTTTATTGTATTTCTAAGTTCTTGTAAAGCACCTTGAATTGCCTTGTGTATGAATGGTGCTATACAAATAAAATTGCCTTGCCTTGCCTATGTGAATTGAAACGCATGTTAACACATTTGAAGCACCCAACGAGAAAAATAATTATTTTACCCAGCTTTCAAACAGCATTTAATTAGGTGCAAATGCAGAGTGGTATGGAGCCTACCTGTAGATGGGGCTTTTGTAGTACTTAAGCTAATTGTAGCATTCAATGCATGAATTGTTGTGCTCGATATCATCTTAGTAACTGTTTTATTTTTTATTTTTTCCCATAAAGGATGCAGGCTGTAAGAGTGAAGTACAGAGACCGCCAGAAATACATTTGTTATGAAGGGCAACTGACCTTCAAATCATTTTTGGAGTGTGGTAAGTGAAAAAAATTGCACAACCTCATGTGTAAATTAGTGGTGCTGTCTTATTATTATTATTATTATTATTATTATTATTATTATTATTACTATTATTATTATTACTGTCAAGGACCCTTAGAAGTATATGTATTTGATTTTGGAATCTCTAAATGTTGTTTCGTGTACCCTGAGAAAAAGAATTATTTGAGTTAGAAAAATCTTCATGATTTAAAAAAAAAATAAAATGCAGATCTACAAGCTCAGCATGGCACTCGTGCTACAGTATGAGCTTGCAGATCTGCTATTTTTGGAGTATAAGATCGTTGTTAAGTGGTTCGGATCTAAAGTGACGCTGATGTGACCTTTTAATAAAAATAAGATTAATTACACAACAGAATATCAGTCTTGTGCAATATTGTTTTGTCTTCACAGTTTCCAAGAAATTTGACATTCCTACCTTGGACCTAAAAGTCTATGATGATTTAAACACTGAAGTTGATGAGGATGCATTTGCGTTTCTTGTAACAAAACCAGACCTGGGTGTGCTTGAGGTGTGTTTGTCCAAGGGCTCAGATTTTGGCGGTGAGTCACTTTTTAACTTGGAGTCTTATAATCCATACAATCCTGGCTAACCTTGTAATGCAACATAGTAAAGAGAGACTTACCCATGTTGCATGACATTTTGAATAATTACCTCTTCTGACACTTAAGAAAGCATCTGAGGAATAACTAGCTTGGTGTGTGGATCCATCCTAATCTAACGTGATCTTTACATTACTCTTATCACAGATTATCCCCTCTTGCTAGTGACATGTTATTATAATCACACCTGTTATGTCAACATGCTAGATTCAGTGAGCCCCTCTACAAGCCACTCCATTGCCAGCAGCAGCAGCTCCTTTCTCAGCTCTGGTGCAGAAAATGAAGGGGACTCAGAGGACACCATCATTTTGCAGTCTAGTCCTGCCCAAAGAAACAGAGATGACCTGACTCGTCTTGCTCAGGTAAGCTTTGCAGATGGAGTGATCAAGATGGTGATTCTGATAAAAAAAGGGGAGGGGGAGTGGCCAAGTAAAGTTGCAGAGAAATACGGGGCATGGCTAACATTTTTATCACTGTAAATGTAATTGGCCACCAAATCCCTGTGTCCCTTCCCTCTTTTTTCCCCCACACACTTAGATCATTGAAAACATTCTGAGGGAGAAACCTGGTGGAGAGAGGATCCTTACAGAGTATGCTCGGAAAAAAAGCCTAACAGATTCCAGAAGACGTGACATGGTGAAGATATTGGTTGCACACATGGCGAGTGAACATGGGTATGTTGTCATGTAATTAACATCCAACCCAAACATTTATGATTTTATTTGGTACAGACCAAATGCAGAAAGCATCGGCATAGCAGTACTTTTGTTTGGATCTCTCTGTGTGTGTGTGTGTGTGTGTGTGTGTGTGTGTGTGTGTGTGTGTGTGCGCGTGCGCGCACTGTAGGACGAGTCCTTCAAGGCGTGTTAAAGAGGACTACGCAAAGGGCATCACTGCCTTGTTTCCATACCTGGCCGATCCCCAGGGCACTTTGGGCTATGTAAGTACATAAAACAAGTCTAACCTTTTAATCAATACTTCTAGTATTGATCCAAAAACCGAGTGAGATTTCAACCAAATATTAAAGGGATAGTTCAGGTCTTTTGACATGAATCTGTATGGCATCCTCATCAGCAGTGTAGCGCATCAATAGTGACTTACCACCGACTGTGTCCTGTGAGCGGAGTTCTGGCCTGGTTTTGGTGTTGACGAAGGTAGTCCGGCTAGTTGTCTGGGGTCACGAAAATAAAGCGTTTTGCCTCTCAAAACAGTATGCGTTCAAAATAGCGCCAGGCGATTTTGAGGTCTGACTTTTTTGAGGACAGCAGTTTTGTGATGCAAATATATCACTCTTTTGAACGCATATTGTTTTGAGAAGCAAAACGCTTTATTTTCGTGACCCCAGACAACTAGCCGGACTACCTTCGTCAACACCAAAACCAGGCCAGAACTCCGCTCACCGGATGCAGTCGGGGGTAAGTCACTGTTGATGCGCTACACTGCTGATGAGGATGCCATACAGATTCATGTCAAAAGACCTGAACTATCCCTTTAACATTTTTGTATGCTGACCCTTTCTCCTAACCTCAACAAGGTGAACACAGCACATTTCAGACTGGTTGACCTTGATTTTAGCAATTCTCCAGACAAGGACATGTTAGTTTTTTAAGGAGGAAAAATAAAACGCTTTCTTGGTTTTTAGGAGCAGTATTACAATCCAGTAGATGGGAGTGGATTTCTTGCATGGAGAGTGAAAACGCTTCAAAAAGAAGCCTCAGAGGGACAAAAGAAAAGAAACCCTCAGCCACTGACAGGTACATGATTTTGAGTGTAGTTAGATTTTTTTTAATGAGAATTCACATGTTAAATTCATTTTTAAAGGGCATTTTCAGTCACAGTGGATGTTTACCTCAGATATCAGGTCACCTTTGATCATTTAATTTCATACCATCCGTACTCCCAACTGCAGCGTGCAGACATTTTATATTCTGTTTTTGTTGAAGAATTTACAGTTTTTTTTTAATTTTCATTAATGAGCTCTGGACTAATTTTTAAAATTTCCTGGGGTCGCAAGTTCTGTCTTGTTGCGGTATGTGGTTTCACTGTTACAGGTCACTGTTCACTGGTAACTGTTACAGGTGGTCCAGATTCTGGTGACAGAACCCCCGTCAGTAAGGAAAACCAGCTAACCACGGAAACCCAGTGTCATGAGGCCATCGCACTCATGCAGCATACAACTGATGAAGCAATCATCAAGGAGAAGATGAAACAGACCTTCACCTATCGCCAAGCAATGGTTCATGACCCAGTGAAGTCCTCTGAAGTATTCACCACCTTTCCGAGATTTCTTGACATCACGGGAATGGTATGTCGCTCTTAAACTGCCTTGCATTAAAATCGAGCTGAAATGAAAAATGACCTTAAACAGATCACATCCCTGGTCATCCCTGGTGCATGTATTAACAATGTATGCCATGTTGTTTTCTGTTTTCCATCTTGTCTGCAGATAGAGCAGGATTTCAGTCTGATGTTTGGTGATGACATCTCTGCTAAGTTCCTGGAGAAGTGGCCTACTCACTACAGGCAGAAAGTCCTTGAACAAAGCCGTGGCCTCACCCAGACAAGCGACCTTGAAGATCTTCTTCATAACGCTGAATCCACAACAGAAGAACTGGATGATGGTACACTTGAATTATAGAAATAATAATAATAATAATAAGAGGGAAATGGTTTTGAAACAAAAATATAAACAGTTTAGTAAAAATGTCTTTCTGAATTTTCTTGTATTTTCAGGATGGGACAGTGAGATGTCCTCCATCTTGCTCCTTATCCACCTCATGCCACCATCACCTCATGGCCGCAACAAGAGACCAGGAAAGCTCTCCGCCAGACAAGCCATTGACCACCTTGTGAAATTTATCAAGGTAATGTTACAGTTTAATTGAAGTTTAAGAAGGCTCACTGTTCTGGCCATAATATTAAACCTTAAAACTATACTCTTGTGAAATCATGCGATGACCATACTCATCTGTAATCAGTGAGGGCCCTGTGATATTTATCTGATTTTGCTCCCCACAGATCTATCATCAGCCTGAGATATGCTGATATGAATAAGTTTATTTCTTTTACATTTAGCAGAATAAAAAATATAAGGCTGAAAATGTTATGGTTCATCTTGCGTTTTGTTTCATTAAGTGATTCTGGTGGTGATGATGGGGCCCTTAACTGCAACAGATTAATTTTAATAGCAAGACTAATTAAGTTTTCTTGTAACAGACTGGGACCAGTGTTGAGGGGCATCTGGACAGCATCACAGAGAGCCGTCAACCCTATCTACTGGCTGTGGGGACCCGGAGGAGCGCCATACACAAATATTTCATTGTGATTGACAAACATGCTATCCCGTGTCAGTCACCAGATTCTCTTGCCTCTTTTGACGAGCTTTTTAAAGCTCATTTTGTCTTCGCTACCTCATACAACAGGGATCTGGCCAATGTCTACCACTTCTTGCAAACCGCTGTTTACCAGATTGATGCTGCTACCACCAAGGTGAATCCCAGGGTCAAAGAGATGAGAGCTCGGATGCTGCACTGATTTTGATGCTTTGGTTTGGAGGGTTTTGATGCTATACTGCAAAGATCTATTTTGAGGGCTCTGATGCTGCACTGATTGTGATTGAGATGTTTTGTTTTATTTGCAAAGGCCCTCAGGCAAATGCCAATTCACTAATTAAGCACTTAAAGTTGATCCACGGACTTTGTTCAGGAAAGACACTTCGTCTGAAATGTGGTCAACTTGGTTGTTGTCATTTTTTTGGTACTTTTTCTGGGTTTCGAAAGCATCTTAAAGCACATGAACCTTGTGATGATCCTGGTGAAGGCCCCTCTACAACTGAAGATTTAGCCGGAAGTTTTGTTGATGACTTTCCATCAAACAGTGCCCCTTCTGACCCAGTCCTCCTTAATAAGAGTCTTGTAGACAGCTGTGCTGCAACAGTGGCTGAACTTAAAGTGGCAGGTGTAGGTGAAACAATCATTAATTCTTTGGTTACTTCAATGGAAGAGATTGTTGATGATATCCAAAATCAAGCAAAAGAATCTGTGAAGCAGTGTCTGTCTTTACATGAACCTATCAAAACTGAGGTTGAGTGTAAAATTGATCAGTGCTTTGAAAAAATTGAAAATCCCTTTGGTGTCTTAAATTCTGAAACTAAAAGAAGGCAGTATTTCACAGAGAAGTGGGGAAGGGTGGAACCCGTTGAATTTGTTCTTGGTACAAGATTTGATACACGGCGCAATCGGACTACTGGAACTTATGATCCAGCTGTTGTTACTGATAAATTTGTTTATATCCCAATTTTGAAAACATTAGACTTAATTTACAAACACCCGAAGATAAAAGAGATGATGCAGAGTCATTCCAGTTCAAGAGAAGATCTTCTTAATGACTTTTGTGATGGAGATCTTTTCAAGAGTCATCCTTTATTTTCAAAACAGAAGCATGCAATTCAGTTGCAACTTTTCTATGATGATTTTGAATGCGCAAATCCATTGGGCAGTAAAAAGGGAATACATAAATTAGGAGCAATCTATTTCACCTTACGTAATATTTCTCCAAAGCACAACTCAATGCTGCTTAATATTCATTTGGTCGCTTTATTCCATGCACAAGACATTAAAACATATGGCTTTTCTAAAATACTTGCTCCAATTGTGAAAGACATTAAAGAGCTGGAGACTAAAGGAATTCCGGTCCGACTGTATGAGGAAAATGTGTATGGAACTATTGTCCAAGTTACTGGTGATAACCTTGGCCTTCATGGTTTGTTTGGTTTCGTAGAATCATTCAGTGCCAGATATTGTTGCCGCTTTTGTCTTGCTGAGAAAGAGGACTTTCAGACAGAATTCACAGAAGATTCACCCAAGATAGTGATGCGAACTCAAGCACTTCACGCAGAACACTGCCAGATAATGGAGAAAACTGCTAGTCTTCCGTATGTGATGGGTGTTAAACGTTCTTGTGTTCTAAATTCCTTGCAGTACTTCAATACATGTGAAAACTTCTCTGTAGATATTATGCACGATATCTTGGAGGGCGTGGCACAATACGAAATGAAGCTGCTAATACTACACTTGATCAAAAACTACACAACATCAAAGGAAATAGACAGAAGAATTAAGAACTTTAACTATGGCTACATGGAACAAAACAACAAGCCACCTGCATTGAAGTTAGTAGAGGACTCAAATGACTTAGGTTTAAATGCGATCCAATCTTGGTGTTTACTTCGCAATCTACCACTTATATTTGGAGACTTGGTTTGTCGAGATGATCAACACTGGTATTTGCTTCTGTTGTTGCTTCAAATAGCAGATATTGTATTTTCTCCTATGTTATCAACTGGCATTACCATTTATTTGAAACATTTGATTTCAGAGCACCATGGGTTATTCAAGCATTTGTTTCCCAAAAAGAAGCTACTGCCAAAGCATCATTTTATGGTGCATTATCCTACATGTATTCGTAAAATTGGACCACTTTTGCATACCTGGTGCATGCGCTATGAAGCGAAGCACAATTTCTTTAAAAAGCAACTAAAAAGCTTCAAAAATATAACTAAAACATTGGCAAAGAAACACCAAAGTCAAGTAGCATATAGTTGGCAGATATTTGAGCCCGACAGACTGGTGCTTGGTCCAAGTAAAATGGTAGCTTTAAATGTGATGGACAGGGGCTGTGAGATAGCAGAGGCTCTTCAGGTAGCAATTGACACTAAGGTGTTAGATGTTAGATGGGCCAAACACCATGGAAATATGTATCGTCCAGGTTTAGTTGTTTGTCTGAAAGTGCTTAATGAGATGCCAGTTTTTCACAAAATCCACCATGTTGTTCTTAAAGATGAGAGGTTACTGTTGTTTACATTTGCACTACAAACAGTGTGTATGGATGAGCATTTTTATGCATTTAAAGTTGTGTGTACTGCAGATGGACCTCATGTTGTTGATGTCAAAGAGCTTTTGTGTTACAAAGCATTCGATATGCAGATGTCATACAATAATGATGATTCAAGTTCATTTATTGTTCCATACTGTTTCCTGTGATAAAAGAATCGCTAAGCTAACTATTGCACTGGGGATGAACAGTGGATTTCAGAATGTCTTTGCCCATAACTCAAATTCTAATTTATTTTTATTTTCTCCTCTTTTATCTGATACATCTAATCCACCCAATTTCAAAGAGCACATTGTGTCCAAATTGTGATGGCCCACCAATTGGGTGTGAATGTTTTGGCTGGGCTGATGGCTATTGCAGAAATTTACAGCCTTATCTGCAGCTACTGATGGTGTGGTGATAGTGTGCATACCTGTTTGCAATATTCTGTTTGTTTTATTATGAAATTATAGGGATGTGTCACCCTGAAAGACTTTTTTCCCCTCATATTGATTACCCTGCCTGTGGAGCCTTATTCATGGAGATTTTTGTTGCATGTATTATACAATGCTGTCATATTACAAAGGCCAAACATGTATATTATGAGTGCTCAGTGCATATGTTATGCATTTAAGAAAAATACAATTACATTGTTGAATTTTATTTCTTGTCTTTTTTATTTCAAACATTTTAATCCAGAGTTGTTATTATAATCAATATTGAGTAAAATACAACTCTTTATTGAGTGAAATAGAACTCTATTCATAGTAGAATTAGGCCTCTGTTTTGAGGCAGTTACTACTCTGTACAGAGTAAAATACAACTTTATTAATAGTAGAAATAGAACTCTTATGAGGCAGTTACTACTCTGAACAGAGTAAAATACAACTCTGTATTGAGTGAAATGGTGTTGGAGTTGTTCTCACTTTATGCTAAATTGAGTAAATTTTAATCTTGTGGAGTAAAATATGAACTCTCGATAGAGCAGAAATAACTCTGAAAATTTAACTCTTTGACGAGAGTAAATTTTACTCTTTTTGGACTGGGACCAAATACTATCTTTTTGGGAGTAAAATTTTACTCAAATTGAGTCAAATTAACTCTTCAAAATTTTCTGTGTAGACATGTCTATTGCTGAATTAACCAGGCATCCAGTGATCAGGTAGTGAATTCCATGACTTTAGTCCTTTCACACAGCAAAAGATGTTTTTACAGAACGGGGCTTTAACATTGCCACCTAAAGCTGCTCTGGTGGATCTGCTTTGAAGTCTCTTAACTTTACAGACAGGGTGAGGAACAAGGCCATTTAAACATTTAAAGGTTAATGAAGTCTGCAAAACTTAAAATCTAGTGCTTACTTAAAATGTGGCAATGATGGTACCTCATTTGTTTTTTGTCCAAGATTTTTTGATTCCAGCTTCTCAAATGTTAATACTGCTTTTTTTTTTTTTTTGCTCCTCTATGACTTTAAACTGAACACTGCTGGGTTGTGAACAAAACAAGACATTTAAGGACATCTTTATGGACTTAAGGAAACATTTTATGGACCAAACAATTGATTGATTGATCTGGAAAATTATCGACAGATTAATCAATAATGAAAATATTCATAACTTGCAGCTATTATGGACGGTATTATGGGCAGTCTCCACAAACAAAAAGAAAAGCAGCAGCTGAAGAACCTTCACTAAGAGCTAAGGGCTAATGTTCTGCTCATAATGTTCCGATTTCGTCACTGCGTTGGAAAAGAGACTCTAAGCATAACGTTCATTTGATTTGTCGAGATAGAATGGATCTACATTCGCTGACAACCCCCTAAACGCAACATGAGGCCTTAAGATAGACCACAGAGGTGATTCACCACCTCCCTGACACAGTGTTATAGACATTATAAGATTCACAAGGGTAGTATTTGTTGCAGGGCTGTTGTATAGAATTGCATTATTTTTTGCTGAATGTTCCAGTTATGTCCACCCCTGTGTGTGTACCTCCAGTGACATTGCCAACAATGTGAAAGTGCAAGCAAATCACTTCTTTGCAAGGCAAAGTAAAAAAAAATAACAACTGATTGCGTATTGATTGCTGCCAACTGAAACAATTAGAGGAAGGCATCTTGTCGCTGATCTCGCTGCAGTGTGTTTGGAACTCATTGTGACTCGTAGAGATAACGGGACCCTTTTTGAGGGTTTTCAAAGGATCTCATAAATGTGAAAGGATGATGAGGTCACTCGGCTTTTTGCACCCCAGACCCTTATTAAAAGTATGAATGGTGTTAGGCATGCATTGAAGCACGTCTGAACAGAGGAAACTGTCAAAAGTTTTCCACATCGGCACACAAAAGCAGCCTCAGTCTGGAGAAGTAATTATTTGCACCGTTTGGCCACATATCTGAAGCCTCGACAAAGAACGGCCTGAGTGATGCTTAAACCTGGTGTCTCGAAGAGATTGGCGTCATTTGGCTGAAATAAACCTCACCTCAATAATAAAAAGAAGTTTTTGTCATATTGTCAGCTGCCACTGTTGGTCAATGAGGAAAGACATATTGCTTGCTAAAGGACAAAAGCTCTGTAATATTGTAAATACCAAGGGAGCACACTGAGGAATAGAAGCAAGTAATGGAATTTCAGTCCTCTATTGGTTAGAGACACATCTCAAATCGACTCGTTCATAGTTTCTATCCTTCTTCTTCTAGTTTATTTTCATCTATTGTGAGAGAGCCTTGGTTCAATATCTAATTATGTTACCAAAACTGATAAAAATAGGAGTCCCAGGCTGAAAGATGGGCCTCCATGTTGAGGGGTGAAAAAGGGATAGGCTGATTATTGACACTTTGAGAAAAAAATAAGTGTAGGTTTCCTCATTATTCAGCATAAAAAGCACTCACGAGTGGACAGATCATGGGAGGCTATTCTGATGATAGATCCCACATTCACATGAACCAGTGAGACCAGACTGGCTGCTGTGTACACGCTCACTCAACGGATGCATTATCTTTCTACAAATACCACAGCTTTGGGCAACTAGATGAATATATCGATTGGCAGACTCCATCGCTAGCTGTTTTGGTCATTTTATTTTTTTTTTTTTATGTGACCTACCACTCTGTGTTTGCCTCCAGTTTTTTTATTCGTTTCGTCTCCAGCGTACACCACCATGTGACGTCAGGCCAAAAAGGGTCTACTGTCTTGGGTCTTGGGTGACAGGGTGAGTGAAGTGGCTCCGAACTCCTGGCTGCCTGGACCTGATGAACTGGAGGGGAGAGGTGTGGGGGAGGTTCGCTGTCTGTATGACAACTGATGCAACTGAGCAA
Organism: Lutjanus erythropterus; assembly: GCF_056507025.1. Classification (NCBI taxonomy): domain Eukaryota; kingdom Metazoa; phylum Chordata; class Actinopteri; order Lutjaniformes; family Lutjanidae; genus Lutjanus; species Lutjanus erythropterus. The sequence continues at coordinate 9,512,525 of NC_139339.1, read as the reverse complement.
AATCTACTAATCTACTTATTTTGTACACTGTACACGACTTTGAAATTGACACTGTTTATCATACTGTAAAGCCTTCAAAGTGAATTAGTGCTTTAATTTGGTGAGTAGTGTGCTATTGCCCACTGTTTATGGTTCCATGTCAAAGAAAATGGCAGGGTGCTAATAGTAGGCCACGCTCCCAGAGTAAGCACTCCACCAACTCAGACACAAATGGACATGTATTAATGTCAGTTAGTACAACATTCAAATCAGCTGTTAACCTGCTTTTTTTAGGAAGTGAGGCACGGATAAGACGGTGCTCCTCATCAAGCAAATCGTTTAACCCTTATTTCAATACCATCAAAGAAAATGGCAATTCTAAAATTACATTAACATCGACAGCTATTGCAATGAGGCCTGCAAAGAAGCTTTATGATGTTTTCATATATTCTGCAGCATTACCCTTTTACACCGACGGAAAAGGTTAACAAATATAGCTTTAGTCATGTTGAGTACCTACACTTTCAATTTGCCACACATAAAACGAGTATGAGAAAGTCAACTGATGGTTTTAAACATTCAATGCTTCACAGTTGAGTCTCTCTCTGTATTAACAGCAAGCTGTAGAAATGAAGGGACTCGTGGAGCACCATAACAAAATATTTTACAAGTAAATCATCCTCATGACTTCGTCACCTCGTCATGTTGTATATTTAATCAAGAAATACTGGTGCAGTTTCACATTTTAGACTCATTACGTTTAAAAAAAAACCTTAACAGTCCAACTAACAGGACTTTCTGATGATAAATAAAATGAATTCATCTAGAAATGTGCTATAGAAGGCATCTTGTTCCATAATCACATAACAGCAGGGCAGGGTAATAATCTATGGAGGAAATAGGAGGCATATTTATTATTGCTTTATACAGACTTTGAAGATTATGAGTTTGCCTCACCACAGAAGAATGTGTTATTAACCACCAAGCCAAATTGGAATGGTAAAAAAAAACAAAAAAAACACCAAGTATACAAGATTAGATTTCAAAAATCAAGAACTAGGCAGAAGGCGGAGTTGACAGTGAACAGAGTAACTCCAGAGTACTGTATAGTACTGCATAGTTTGTGTGTTTTCAGCAATTTCAGCAAAACATGTAGGCCTAATATGTGCTTGGAAACAAGTCTCCTTTCCTTAACACATACTTTAAACATAAGAAACATAAATGCTGATATTGAACCAAGTTTCGATTGTAGCAAAGAAGCGAGCATATAAGAAGTTATTCAGTGTTTTCTTTTCAAACGGTGAAGCAGCTAGAGGAGTTGTGGTTTGAGGCTACTTGAGCTTTTCAGTTTAGCCTTGATAAAGGTTATATGATTAACACCATCAAAAGTGGGAATTCAGTTATCAGCTTGAAAAATGTTTTAATTTCATTCATTGACCCTGTATGAACTTCACTGTGGCAGGCAACAAAATAACAATGGTGTTAAAAATTCAATTTCTGTTCAGAGAAAAGGGATTTAAAAAAAAAATTATTTTCGAGCCTTTTGGCTCATTGGACTGTAACAGCAATACTGAGTTGCTAGATTTACTAACCTAACATGAGATTTGATTTACCCCGGGGGAAGAGGGCATTCCTTCGTGTGCAGCAGTGCCGCCACCCCCCCTCGGAAAAACCACACCCTGCACACTACAAACAAACAAAAAAAAAAAAAATCTCAGACACTTGACTGTCAGTCAAACCACAATGAAACTTTTCGAGTCTCAATTCTCCAAATTCAAGATTCGATTTGACTTTCTATTTTAAGGTCACTATTCAATTTCAATGCCATTGTTAAAAGTATTGAGTTTTGATTTGTAAAGATCAACAGATCTTTGGTGTTATGCCCTGACAACTGTCAATTACATTTTCAAATTCTGCTTTAAAAAGACAAAAAGTCACTTGTAAGTCATATTTGAAGTGGTTTTCTTTACGTCAGAAACCGCAAGTACGTGGGGATGGAGAGAAAAGAAACATTTCTCAATTTAATATTGAAACTCTGACACTCCAGAAAAAAATACACCAAAACAGGTGTAGCATGTGAGCAAAAGAGGAATTAAATGACCACTAAATCATAACATTTTGATGTCTTGGCCCCTCTCAGACTTTCAACTAGGCAGCTGAAGGTCATCTGAAACCTCCATGTCCATGGGGGCTCACAAGGGTGCTGATGCAGGTACACATAATCCCAACAGGGCCTATGATCTGCATTCAAACCAGTCACACAACCAGGGTGCAAAATTAACTATTTTGTCCACTCTATAAATGGCAAGTGAATGTTCAAATTTTACCAGCCACATAACAGATTATCAGCAAATGTACCACTGGCACATTTTACCAGCATTTGGCTAGAGGCTGGTGCTAATTTTGTTCCCTGGATACAATTTAAGTCCAATTTAAGTTTCAAAATCCTGCTTTAGACAACCTGTAAGGCAACTGAAAATGTATTTTGTCTTTCACGGCAAGAATTGTCAACTTGCTACATGTCTTAGCCATGCCATGTGGTGAATGGATTGAAGCCTAATCTATCCTGAACATGCAATTTCAGGTATGAATAGTCATGGAACATTTCCATACAGAATCCCTATGTATGAATGCCAAAACTGCTGTCTTATTCAGATATGTGAACCAAGATTTGTTCAGGTTCCATGTGTTAAAAAAAGCACGAGATGCAGTGAAATAGAGCTGGTCTGCAAATAAGCTGTTAACTCATCACAAAATGCAACATATCCACAATGTTCCCCAAGCTATTCTTTACACAATACGGCCAGGGCAACACAAATACAGATGTTATAAATTGATCTCAGTGTGATGTTACAGCCTTGAGCTCAAGCTGGAAATACAGGAAATTGACTTGTATCTCTTCATGCTGTATTTGAGAACAAGAGGTTGGTCTGATTCACCTCACTGCATGAGGGAAAAGAGTCGATAAAAGGTGGATAAACTGGCTGGAGGACGTTTGCACGAGCTGCGTCGGGCTCTTAATAAAGACCAACACTGGAGCACACCAGTTGGAGCAGCATCTGCATGCATGGCCTTTTCCCTGCACTTCACAGTACAGTACTTTCCTAGCAGAGTACTAGTGACTTCAAAGGTAAAAGATAAGTTATTCCCTGTCATGTAAATATATGGTATATCTGTAATGCACCACAGCTCTATCCTGCACCAGCAACAGAAGAGACCAAGTTTTATAACATCTAGAAGAGGGGCTTTTCACCAACTAATTCGATTTGAGGGGGAAAACATTACCAGGCACACAAGCTGGGCATACACTATACGATTTGAGCCTGTATGTGACATGATTTTTTAAACTGCAGGACTCGTTTTAAAGTCCAGGATTACTGCATCTTTTCCGAAGTCAAAGCACTTCTCAAGAATTTTCAAGTTACATTTTCAAGAGGATCAACATAATTTTGCCTCCAAATTTGCCAGCTAATAAACCTTACAGCCAATTTTAGTGAAACACAAGTCTGTTCAAAAATTCTCCACTGTGGCTTCCACTTTATGTGGTTTGAAAGTGCAGACTGTCCCGTGGTGAAAAGCTGAAAATCTAGTCTTGCAAACTTTACAGGAGGCTGCATGAGGATCTGGCTCCACGGTCAACCAAGATTTGTATTTTTTAAACCAACACTCATTGAAAACTGCAACCTCCTGGCGTCTTGTCATCTATTCCATCAGAGGGCACACATTGAAAAGGTCGAACAGATTACAATGAGCAAAGCCACACATGTAGACTCAAGAGGGGTAAGTGAGGTGTGAGCAAAGTTGTCTTCATTTTGTATGGCAAGAGCAAACAGGCTCTTAAACTTATTTTACTGGTTTTATCAAAAGTCAAAGTGCTTTTTAAGCCTTGAAATCAACACATTTAAAAGTTTTGTTGGGCAGCATTTGTGAGTAGTGTGCAGTGTACAGAGGGGAGTGAAAACAAATCAACTACTCCCAAACTGCTGTTGTATGTTTGAATGACTTTCTGACGTGTCAGAAATTTTCGTCAGCCTTTGTCAGGCTCTCAAAGAGTTCGAGCAGAGCTGCAGGTCGATTCCACAGGGTCTCTTTTCTCAGTGCACCTGCCTGAAGTGGCAAACGGAGCATCTGAAATTGCCACGGTCACACAACGCAAAAATATGGGCAATAAAACTCAGCTAGCTTACCTCAAATTCTCTCTGAAAAATGGACAAGCCATACTGTCAGACATACTATTGCTAGCAAATCAGCTTCTAGATTCAAGATTTAGTTTGTCATTTTCATGGTACTTGCATACATAAAAAAATAAATAAAAATAAATGATCCCTGCCACAGTAGTGTTATCTTAAAATATAGACTATATCATCCTGTCTCTGAGCTTTCAAACAAGCTTTCTTTATTGACAGCTGTCAATCCAGAACAACCTGCAGGGGCTGATGAGCCCTTTTATTTTCTATTTCACACATACAGTGTGAGCACTCAGCTCATGGCTTGACAATTGGACCATCCAGTATCAACACATAAATCATGAAACTTGGCTTTACATCGCAGAACATTGACTCATATAGTTGGTTGGAATTTCTTGGAATTTCTTGGAATTAAACATGAAACATCACTCTCACGGTAAACCACAACAAAACTCAAATCTTTATTATCGTGATAACCATGTTTAATCACAGTGCTTTGCAAAACTTACAGTAAATACTGTCCAGCATCAACTAAATTTAGCAACAGCCCAGATGCAGGCACAGCAGCACATTTTTACATTACCACAATAACAGTTATAACTTTGTGATAATGTTGGTCATTATAATTGTGAAATTTTCACATTGATCGATCCTTACACTCTACAATCTATCTATCTATGTAGGTGATTCTACTGACTAATTCTATGTTATAAAAAACCTCTGACAGGTTGTTAAACTACCATAAAACTGTAAAGCAGAAGGTCAACACAAAATATTTTAGCTTCCATTAGACACTCTTACAAGCTTTCTTTCTTGACATATTTTTTATCTACTCTTTCAAACCATAAGGCTTTGGGTGACAATGGATTTCTAAAAGGTTTGACCTTGGATTCACACCTTCGAGTGCAGACGGCTCGGGCTGATCCAAATTGCTCTCTGTTCAAAGTCTGATTGGCATTTCAAAAAACAGTCCATCGATTTGCCCAGGTTATTTCCTCCACTGTGACACACTCCCCAGGCTGTTATCCCAGCAGGAAGCTGACTCGCGGCTCGGTGTAAGAGCAGACAGCGTGAGCTGGCTAAAACCACCATGTTACAGGTAATGGTTGAGCTAAAACAGCAGTGATGGACAGATGCTGACCAAGACATGGAGCTGTGTACAAACACAGAGGCTGAGTCGCACATCTTCATACTCAACAATCCTGATGAGGCTATTAAACAAAGGAAACAAAAATCCAAAATACCCAGAATGCCAAAGTCACATAATGTCCATTAATGCACAGTAGACAGCTGAACATCTCTAGATACCATTGATGCCTGGTCTGTGTATCTTTAGGAATCCCTGACTGATAATATATCTGCTCTGGCAGTAAAGCCTGGGTATACACAAGAGATTCTAACTATGAGTAATGATGCTGTCCCTTCTCCCACAGGATATGGACAACACTTTATCTATGAAGCCTGGAAAATGTCTAGTCCACTCTCAGTTTTTGGAATAAAACAGCTTGGCAATATGGTCATCTTTGTCTACTTGCTGGCTTGCAAAAATGGTTACAGCTTGGTGTGAGTCATTCCATGCATGCTAAAGAAATACACATTAACTATTTATTTGCACTGCTGGTCTGGCTGCTGCAAAGATCAGAGTTTAAGGTGCCCCGTAGAGTCTTTTTAAGTTAGTAGTGTTGCAGAGAAATAAGTGGTTCTCCATTTTGTTGCATATGCATGTGGATGCACCTGCCCTCAGCGTGATGCACAGCCAGCTGTTTCACACTATTCCACTGTTCAACAGTTAGTGGTGATAACACGCAGACAAAATGAAGCACCAACAGAGGCAGCAGGGTTGGATAAGGAAACCAAATGCCAATGTGGCACTGGCTCCTTTATGTCCAACTGAATGACTCCCAACACAGCAGCACTTTCTCTTCATGACTCTGGCAGATTATTAACTAATAGCTTCCTAAAAAAGGGTTAAAATGCCAAACTACTATTACCTACCTCTGTTAGAAGTCCCAGCCTTTGTTGGAGCCCAGTCACAAATGTTAAAAAACAATTGTGTGTAAAAGGGGGAAGCATTTGGCGTCACACAGGATACACTTGAAAGCAGAGGGATGCACCATGCCCACCTGATTGTTTGACCTCATGCCAAGCACATCGACCAGCAGGGTGGGCGTCCCTGGCCCCAGAGATGAGGAGCACTGATATAAAACACTTGATAGAACATGTCATAATGACTTTCCATTTATAGCTATAATTGTTATATACAAACCTGATGAGAGGCTGCTGTTATCATCACAATCTATGATAATATTTCTGCAAAAGAACTGAAGTTGGAGTTTATAGAGTACCAAGATTACCAACTTAAATTTTAATTTTCCTGTAGTTTGTACTGTAACTGTTATTTAGTTTTAATTAGTACAGCTCAGTTAGGTTTTATTTATTATGTGAATTTATGTAAATTTGTTAAATATACAAGCTGCTACAGGGAATTTTCATATTTTGTTGACTTTGGAGGTCCCTGCCGACAAAAGTGTTCAAAACCATATATAAAATGCTGCTTAATTATCTAAATAAAAATATCCTCCTGTTTCTCTTTAACTGGCTACAGTGCTATTTACTGTAATTTTGGGAAAATTCTGGGAATAACTCTGAAAATGTAAACAAAGATTTGTTTTAATCCAATTTCAGTCAGATTCAGACCCAGTGGCAGGCTTTAAGATTAACTACAGAAATAGCCAATCTTTTCATGGATGGTCTCGTTAACTTATGTAGGTCATAGAGGTATCCCTAATAAATTGAGACTGTTTCATAACCAGTTAATAACTATTTGTAGTAGCTTTAGCTCATCTGTTAGATGTCAAGGATACAAAGAAAGCCTTTTAGGGAGAAATATTAAATGTGAACATTAATTTTGTGTGCCATGGCAGATGTTCAAATCCTAGTTAATTGTCATTTAATTAACAGACTTTTTGTTGATATTGCTGTTGCCTCTTCATCTGTTTATTATAAAGTGCACATTTGTCCTCCTGTGCCATGTGAATGCCTTCAACAATAGTAGACCAAACAGACACATTTACCTGGAGTTTGAGTTTCCAGAAAGCTGTGTTCAAATCCAGACCCAAATGAACCCTTCATCCACATCTCTTCACAGTAAAGCCGCTGGCCTGACAAAAATATTTAGCCCTGCCACTCTCTCGATATTGGATATGTCACCCTCCATTGCCTGTACCATGGACCAATGTCAAACTCATTTTGCCTGCGGTGATTTTCTGTACCATGAGCAGCACAATGGCTCTCTAGGAGAGGATGCTGTCCATGAGAATTTCGATAAAAGGTGAATACACGGTTAGCTCAAAGGGCACAACCTCTGAAACTGTAATGACTGGTATGTAGAGATGTAAAGTGGCGTTTTAACGGACTGGAATCAAAATGTATGAATACTTTTACATACAAACAGACCCACCCAGGTGTTTTCACTTTGACCTTAGGAGTGTCGGCGCGAACAGATCAGGTTTGCCTGCTTCTCCTTCAACTTCTGATGAGATAGTTACACTGAAAAAAATCTGTTTTAACTTAAAAAAATTAGTGCCCAGACTGCCCTGAATTTTTAAGTTAACTGAATTTGAAAAGACAAGTTGAGGAAATTCAATAATGACTTTTCTGGTCAAATAAACTTGATATTAATTCAGAGAAAACATACTAAATTAGCTTAAAATATTAAGTTTAACCAACAACTCCTGCCTCACACAGATATGTATGTATTTAAATTGCATGTGTGTATTTAATATATTTCATTCAATTTCAAGTGTAGGGAGATAGGGACTGAATTCAATATTTACTTTATCATGGTTCACAGTTTTCATTATTGTGAAAACACACAACCATGACCTGTCTTGAAGTGTATTAGAGACACACAGCAAGTTTCCATCATGTTTTCTATTAAAATAAAAAAAATAAAACTATTAAAATAAAGTCTCTCAGGAGAGTTTAAACTCTCAAATAATGCATGATTGGAAGTCTGCTAATATGCTGACCTTTTTTTAAAAAAAAAAATTAATTTAATGAGTTGACTGAACTCTGTACAGAACATTCATTTAACTCATCATTTCAAGCCCAAAGAAAAGAAGTTTATGAGTTCTGAAAATAAATTTAAGTTTTGATTTTAAACACACCATATGTGAATTCTACTGCTAGGGGTTTTGGGGTAATGTATACAAAGCAAATGTATACACAAAAAATATATATAATATATGTCCAGCATTTTTGGACATTTTGATGCAGAAATTGTACACATTATACCTTTAATTTGAGTTGAATATGTAAAATTTATATGTACTTAAATTAATGAGGAAAGATTAGATGATCCCACAAAATGATTTTTTATAGTGGCGGGACAACTTATGCACTTATGCTATTAATGTTCATACTGGCATATTGAGTCTGATGACCTCGAGTAATTCTCAGCACAGCAGAGGTCTAATCAGCCAGAATAACTGAAAACACCTGTGTGGGTGTGCAGAGCTTTTCATTTAAAAAAAATAAAGGTATTTAAAATGCACAAAAACATCTTTCCATCCTTACACCAATTATCAGTCTCTAATGATTTAGCCAAAAGTGTTTTCCAATTACCCATTTTTTGTTTACCTACACGGTTATTCTTTCAACATTACAAATGAAAAAAATATAGGTCTTTTAGCCAATCTGGCAAGATACAAGGACTGACAGGCAGAGAGAGTAAGGAGGGGGCGAGGAGGGCATTACACCGCCAACACAGTGACAACCAATTTGGCAAAACAACCAATGCCTGGCTGCCGCAATATGATATTTCACCAGGGGAAGAGAACTTTACATGAAATGTCAGGGCAAACATTGACCGTGACAGGCTGACCATTGAGGTAATCCATTACTGGGCTCTGATAATAGTGCCACTCATGGAGCCTCCTGAATCTCTCTGCGCACCTCCCCTCAACACCCCCGGGGTTCGGAGGGGTGGCGGGATGACTGTGAATGATGTGAGTGATGACTGTGAAGATGAATGACTGTTAGCAGAGCCAAGCCCGAGCTGCAGGGAGCACACTGGGACTTAATACAGCACCTTCAAATATGTCTTCCCGAGTCCGAGAGCCAAGATCAACCCATCTGCTTCAGTTATTGTGCCATCAGGTGCCGCATTGTTATAAAGGCTCCTGCAGAGGGATGTGCAAATTGACTGTAATTTTATAGTGTTCATACCTAGTTAAATAAAGATATATAAAGATCTGCTCCCTGGGAACACTGTCATAAGAAATTCATAGAGCTCTGTTTGCAACTATCATTAAACTTAAACCATTTTATTGAAATAAAATGGAATAAAGGGAGATAGTGGATTTAAATTAGGTCATCTACTGGCTACAAGTATGACTAGAAGTTGCTTCTCTCACCATTATGCCTTCACACAGAGCTTCTCTGTCATTTCAATGGATGAAACAAATCAAGAACGAATTAAGCATGAAGTTTTAAAGCCACCGGTTACATTACTGCAAGACCTGCAGCTTCAGAGGTGGCCAAGCAATCTATTTCAACAGCGATGCCCCATGCTGGCTTAATTATACATATCAAATCCAGTTCCCAAATGTGTTCGGTTAAAAATTAAATGTCCATTAACATTCCCATATTCAGATTCATGAGGATGCGTTGCCTTCAGTCTACACAAGCATTAACCTGCCTTTGTGTGTCATTCAAACCATCCACTTCCATGTGAGACTTAATCACACACAGAAATGATTCTGTTGCTGCATGACACAAAAAAAGGTCAAACCACAGAGAATAATTTACCGGCATGCTGCAACTCAGAGTAAAGTGACAATTATAGCCACAGGTAACTCTGTGGGCAATCAAGAGGAACATGCATATGGTTGATAATTGATTATTCAACTGAGGCTGAATTCCATATTTGAAGCTCTGTGGGAGGACTGAAAACTGTGAGCATGTTTTTCAACTCTCGCCAAAAGCATATTTATTTTTTTAATAAGGGAGCAATTCAATACTTGTATCAAATAGTTATACAATAATACTGATCACTGCTAATCATTCTTCTTCTCATTCACAGAACAGGCTCATAGGCTGAGGGCTGTTTTGTTCATGTTCTTGATTTAACAGGACAAACTTCAGATATGACTTGGCAACACAAGACATTTCAAGTCAATAACAATCCATACAGTTCACAAACAATAATTATAGATTGAAAGTATATTTAACAACAAGACCAACTAACTACTCAGCCATGTCATTGTGCCCAAATGGATATCAAGATTTTCACAAACAAATAATAGGTCAGATCAAATTTCTTTTATGCCCTTTCATAGTTCTTTTCTTTCAGCTGTGAAATTTCATTTGCTCCAGCATCTCATTGAGGCTTTGTGCGAGGCTTTTATCATCTGGCATCACATCTTGTATTTTGTTTGTCCCTTTTCAATTCGAGGCATTTTTCTATGTAATGATTATAGTTTTGCTGCTTTTTTTTAGGGATTTATAGAGACACTGTCACAATACTCGGTCACGGATGCTGTCAACTGGAAGCCTGATGGACACAAGCCCTCGATAATATTTCATTCAGTTGTCAAACTGTGATTTCAATTGGACAGTATGTGCAACAACAAGACCAGCTAACCAGCCTGAAGAAGTGGGTAGAATAGCAAATGGGATGTGAGATGATCAACTGTGTGAAAATCTATCAATAATAAGGCAGATTTCAGCAGTGTTGAAAAGAAACTGCATGCATTTACAAAGTGCAGTAAGTAAATGCATGTACCACACTAAATTTGAGACATTTCTACATGTTAAACTACTCCAAAATATATAAACAAGGTAAAATTTGCTCCATCTTCATTTACTACAGCATTAAATGCTGCTCTGACATTAATGCAGCCATAATAATAATGATCACTCACAGGAGCCATTTTCTGCATCTTTCATACATTATGCACCTTTTGTTGATTATACTTCTTTACTTTTATTTGAAGCAGCTACAAGGATCTTTCATATCATGTTGATTTTGGAGGCTACTGTGGACTAAGGCAGATGCATTTCCACTATCAAAACCACAAAATATAACATCAGAAATACAATTATATGAATAAAAATCTCCTTCTGTCTTCTTTAACTGACTAACATTTTACTCACTGTAACTTTGCCTTGGAAAATGTAAAAAACATTTTCAAGGATCCAATCTGCATGACTTATATTATTTGATTTCATTGCCAGAAGAATCTGACCCTGTGACTGGCATTAAGAGTAACTGTAGGTTATAGAAATAGCCAGTCTTCTAGCTGATGGGCTTATTTGCATATGTAGGTCAAATAGAGCCATTCGTTTTAAATTGATTCTGTTTCATAACCGGTCAAAAACTCATTGTAGTATGTGTAGTATAGTTTTGAATGCAAGACTTTTACTTGCAATTAAGCATTTTTACACTATAGTATTGCCATTTTTACTGAAGTTTAATATCTGAAAACCTCTTCTGCCAGTGGGTTTCAGCATTTTCAATACCACATATGCAAGTATGATCATTTATCAAACATTCATTGCAGAGTAATTTAATACCCTTACTATGAGAGCATTAATATAATAAGCATGGAACAAATCATTGAGTTATGAAGGAATGAAAACATTATAAATCCATGTCTGCAGTCAACTCAAAAAACTATTGAAGTTCATTAGTTACAGATGACACTAGCTGACTGGTTGGTTGGTTACGCTGTCCCGCAGGAAAACAAATGATATTACATCCAATAATCTTTGAAGCTGCCTTGGGCTTACACAGAACAGGTGAAAAATGAATTTCTTCTGTGTGGAAAATGGCTTAAAGGGGCCTTATAGATTCATATGCAACAAGTTTGCAAGCAGAGAAAAGTCAATCACGGCTCACTGTATGAGTGGTCTAGAAGCATCTACTATTCATTCTCCACAATCATGCCCACTTTATCGTTTTACTAGAGAAAGACTGCGCCTAACGATTATTTTTAAAATGATTAATCTTTCAATTATTTTGTTGATTAGTCAACTGATCTAAGAACTAAGTTATCGATTGTTCTAAAGGGCATTTTTATTACTTAATTAATATCAAAATAGATTTGTCTAAAATATGCAGTAAAAACTTGTCTTGTTAATATTTTCAAAATTTTATTCCATCATAATCCTGAAAAAGAGGCATATAGAGCACAAGAGAATAGTGATAATAGTAGCAAATTTTATAATTTGTCTAATTTCCTATTTAATAGACCGTATTCATCAGATGCCTCATCAGAAAAAATACTCAACCTCAAATTCAAAAGGATTGCTGTGACATATATTAATCTAATTACTGTTTCAACCTTTTCACTGAATTGGAGAATCAGAACTTTTTACTTAAGGACTTGACGTCCAGGCCATCAGTATGGGGTAAGGACAGAAAACTATTTATAGACTGTAACAGCAGTATGTAACGTTATTTGTTGCCATTTTCGTATTCATACATGGCTGATAAAGTCAACAGAATATATATACAAGAGCCACTTAACAATGTTAGAGGATACACTGTATCATAGCGTCAATTACTTTTAACATGTGGGAGATGAAGAAACATTTAGAAAACTCAATTATAAGTGACTACTACTAAAAGAAACACCTGTATTACACATGTATTGATAATCCTGATATATCACGCTTGAGTGCTTTTGAGTCTTGCTGCTGCTTGTGCTGTTTGACAGAGCGTTCAAGGCTTTCACTCCAAGTGCTCGTGCAGAGCAGTTGTACTGCTGTAATAAGCAATTTCCAGTTTGCGGAGTGTATAGAGAACCATACTGTTGCATCTCTATCTAAAATACTCCCATGTTTTAGATGATTGCCGGCGAGGTTTGTTCGCTGCAGCTTATTCACAGAGTAAACCCAAGCTTTGATTGGGCACAGCAGTTTAATGTGACGCACTAACACACACTATGCAAATTGACGCATTTCTGTAATCCATGACATTTATTACATCAACGAATCACCCCAGCCCTACTCTAGAGCCTTTTGACATAGCTGGTTAGCAAGCTACAGTATGTTCCCTCACATCATTATTCAATGAAATACTAAAACATAGATTAAATGTATTGAAATGATTAAAAACACATTACATTTTTCCTTCAACACTGACTTGCAGCTGGACAAGACAAGCATACAATCAGAGCCTCTTGAAGTGCCTTCAGGCAGCCGGACTGGTTGCAACCCATCAAACCATTTGCTCCTAGTGTATAAACAAGTCAATTTCCTTCTCTACAGAGCAAGTTGAGCTGTCAGGATGCTCCTCAGGCAATAATCTACATCCCTGCACTATGGGAGGGCACACACATATGCAGAAACTCCTCCCTTTCCTTTTAACAAGCTTCATTCAGTCTGTGGATCATATCTGTGAATATTTTAGCACATTCGAGTAAGCAGGCTGCAAGTGCCTTGACTGACAATAAAGAGGACGAGAGGAGAGAGGAGAGGAGAGAGACTTATAGAAAGAGAACGAGCTGAAATGCAAAGTTGCCCACCACTGTGGTTCCTGTCATCAGTATTCTGGGTCACTCTGAGATACTCATTTATTTATTTTATTCTGTCTCTCACTTCCCATTCACAAGGTCTGGGGCTTTTCATATCACTCTGTGTGATGGAATGTACCCATTGTTCCCCTCTAGAGATTAAACTCCATGAAATGTCAATTTGAAATAAACTGTGAAAAAAGCGATTCAAAATCCAACCCAAGCTCCAAGGGAAGGGAAGGCGGAGTGGTGGCAGTGAGTGAGACGGAGGGGAGGGAATAGGGAGAAACTGGGGGGAAATGAGAGAGGAGTGTTTGCAGGGGGGTTCCAAGACGTCTTCTGATGTGTCTTGGGCAAGGGAAGAAGTAGAGACTGTGAAAGTGTCGTAAAAGCATCTGAAAAAAAATTTGGGACTGAGCCGCCAAGCAAATCCTTTTTATTCCCCGAGCAAAACAGCCATCTTGGAAGAAAAGTGTTTCGTTCCTGCACATTTTCTGCTACGGGCGATTGGAGGAACCATCAACCAACACATTGTAAAGTGCCACAGGAAAGCTTGGGTGAGGAAGGTTAATGAACCCACCTTTTCCATCATCCCAGTGGGCGTTTTTATGGGTGAAAAATTAATTACTTGTGACAAATACACCGGGTGCTTGGACGAGCCGCCATTTCTGCCAGGCGGCCTGTGAACAAAAACATTTTTCCAATGCGGTTATATTAGCCATGGACTCGCCTAATCAGTGCAGAAACTCGTGTCAACACATACAAAAAAGACACAGAACCAAAGCTACATCCCCAGACTCACTGACAAAACATGACAGCCCATAAAAAATGCAAAGTTCACAAGCTCTGACACTGATGGCATGCTGTTTCCAGAGTAAAACACTACACTCGCTGCCATTATGCCTCCACTCTCTGGGGAAACAGCCATGTGAAATGACAGACACTGGTCCTTTTGAGCTCACAGCTCAACCGTCTTTGTCCCCATCCTTACACAGGGAGAGCTGCAGGGCTCAAGGATCTTTTTTCTTTTACGCAGTGCAGCAGCAAGATGCTCGAAAATGGTAATGGAATAATTTGCTCCCATCTCTCCCACAAGCATTGCCGTGATTAAAATGACATGTTTTAGTGTCCCCCGTTAGCAGCATATTGACCCCATTAATCACGTTGCTAAACGCCGTTTCCTTTTCCGGAATCGGTCAGTTTGATGAACCGTTCATTGGCTTCATGCATTGGAGAGTGCCAGGGTCTGAACCGGAATTATTAAGCTAATAAAGAATATGGAGTTTTAATAATTAATATCATGCTGGCTTATGATTGCATTCATTGTTCCTAGCAGACACCACAGAGACATGATATTGCATATAAATGAAGCATTAGCTGTAGGACTAAATAAATATAAAATAAAATGTTTAAAGACCACCTGACACCCAAGGAAACAGCTATAAACTGTGAGAAGTGTTGCCTAGAAAATAAAGCGAGCTGTCCTTCTTCTCTATGATGATCTGACTATACACTGAAGAAAAATGTGCTTCGGTATATGAATATTTCTCTGCTCACCTTAAATCCTTTGAGCTGGTCAAAGAGAAGTGTCCCTGAAGAAGACTATTAATCCTCTCACATGATTTATACCTTTGTAAAATCCTGAGAGAGAAATGCAGAAAGAAGGAGCGAGATAGGAGGTAGAAAAAAATATTTAATGTGGATCTCAAATCAAAATAAAGCAGAGGTGGTAATTCAACACGGCTATAGACACCAGTGTCACTGAAAGCGCTGAAGTATAGCCACAGCAAGACAATTAAATAGCTATCCATTTGCTCTAATGGTCGCATTTGGTAGAGGAATGACAAATTAGAATCCAATGAAGTTGTACTTATTATAGCTGGATGCTTGCCTTTTAATGTCTGCATGGTGCCACCCTGAACTCACAGACAAATTACCCAGAACACCACAGCAATGAATTATTTATTATGTGATACTGGATAACGGACACCTTCAGTATGAAACTTCCAAAACAAAAAGGGTAAAACTTTGAAAATGTCAGCTGCATCAAAGACTCAATTACTGTGTTTCAAGTGAAAACAAAACAATTATTTTGTTATTAATACCATAAAAAAATCATTTGTCTATTGTTTTATATTGTTTAGTTACAGCTGTCTGACTGCAGAATAATCCAGGAAGAAAACTCACACCACACTGTAGATGATTTTTGTTGTTTTCGAAGCATTATTACTGTAGACTTATGTTATTTTCAGTGTTGTACTGTCTTCTCAACAACTTCTTGCAACAATAGGCCTATACTGTAGATTTTTAATGAATTTTGCTTACAGTATACTTAAAATCAACTGCTGTTTGTTTTGCATTCATTTTACTGTGGTATGAAATACAGCAACTGCTGGAAAACTGTTTCCTATAAATTACTGTGAATTTGACAATAAATATTTTACAGTGCAGTGAAAAGAAGAGTTTTCACTAAAAAGGCAACTGAAAAGAGTCATTTCATTGTCAGCATAACTGCAGTTTCCACAAACTTTAAAGCTTTAAATATACTGTTGGAACCACTGTGCAATACGGTACAGTACAATATACTATTGAGGCATTTGACATCAGTATTTCTGCTCGTAGAGAAAGAACTGCCATGTGTGATATACTCTAAATGCCAAGGTGCTCATACTATAGAAGACTATATTGAATGGAAATTAACAAATGTTGCATTTTTTTTCCTTCCCAATCTCTAGAAAGCATCCATCTTCCAGCAGAGATGTCAAAGGATTAAATTAGCCTATAATTTCATTGCCAGTACATCAAACAAACAATCAAAAAAATGCATTCAAATGTACAATTTAATCAATCCACTTACCGTCTAGGTGGCCTGTTGGGAACGACACTTAATTGACACTATTTGTGCAGGAATACTAAATAAGCAATGGCATAGATTGCCTTTAAAGCTCTCTTACTGGGACATGCATAATTATGGAAACACAGACACAGATGCTCTGGGTGATATGATGGCATCAGAAGGCTCACTTAATTTAATGCAGGCACATCATTTGTCCTATGGGAGCTTTATCCTAATACGGGAGCTTATTGCAGATTTAGTTAGATACTAATTTCAGTCATCACTCACATAAAGGACACTGCCAGAATTGCTACCGCATGAAATCTATAGGACATTTATGAAGGTTTTATATTCAATATGTTCCCAAGCAGATGAAGGGCACGACCTGTCTGACAGGATAAAGAATTACACGTTTTTATTCTAGATATAAAGATGCCTTTCCTAGACCTACATTTTTGACTAAAAAAGGTTTATAAACTTTGTATAGAAGAATTTGCTCACTCAGTTTAACATGCAGTTATAGGTACTGTGTGTTCATTTTACATGTATTAATTGTTTTGTATTGGCAATGTGTTAATGGACTGTAAATTAACCAAAAAAACATCAGGTGTTCCCCAACTTTAAGTTTCCCATAACAGCCTGTGGACTGATTTCTATGTAAAGAACTGTAATTTTCTTTGAACTCTCTTTAATTTCCTAAAATGTTTCTTTTTAACATTTGTCTTCTTGTTGTTTTTTTTTTCAACCTGATGATTTTATGACTTGCCTGTTTTACTTGTTGAGTACATTATAGCGTGGATTTTGAAAAGTGCATCATCATTGTTTAAGTTGTCTGTGAAAGTCTGCAAAAAACGGTTTGGTGTTATAATTCCCAAATGTTCTGTATTCCATAACTGAGGATGTTTTAATTTGGAGCAAACCTATTTATTGAACACTTTTTAAAAGAGGTGCCAGACATTCATCTTCCTTTATGATTTGATCATGCCTGGAAGGGCTGAAGTAGGCTTTTTATCCCGTAGGTCATTTTTTGTTGCCTTAAATTGCTACCAAGACAAGGCCATTTGGTCCACTCATGTATGATCTAGTGGAAACGGTGTACCGTCAAAGGCTTGAGAGACTTGTCTTGGTTAGGCTCTCCAGGGGGAGAGAATACCACAACTGTCCATGGTATCAGATATAAATGAATAGCTGCACTTCTGAATTGAAATCGGCCGTGGTAAGCTTTTGGGTCATTACTTTACGTTAGATGGAAGAAAGGGGATTTTGACTGAAACTCATATCTCAAGAGACAATGTAAGGTCATGGCAGTTGCACCGTTGTGGCAGTAACACGGAAAGGGCATTAGGATCATGGATTATGTGTTGAAGGAGCACAATCTGTAACACTGATTTAAAACGCTACTCTACTGTATGTTTTCATGACAGAGTCAGCTGGCAGATAGTCTACGAAAAAGGTCATGCCTAAAAATGGACAGAATTTAAAATATAACCCCAATTCCAAAAAAGTTGAAACGTGTAAAACAGAAATATAAACAGACTGTAATGACTTGCAAATCATTTTCAACTTGTATTCAATTGAATACAGTACAAAGACAATATATTTAATGTTCAAACTGATTAAATTTATTGCTTTTTGTAAATATACACTCATTCTGCATTTGATGCCTGCAACACATGGAGTGTTCACAAAACACCTGTTGGGACATCCCACAGATAAACAGGCTAATTGATAATGGTATAATAATTGGGTATAAAAGTACATTCAGGATTTGGAGCAAGGGACATCCCTGCTTATTTCTGCAACACAATGCCAAGTCACATTCAGCATGCGTTACATCAGTGTGGCTTTGCAGTAAAAGAGTTTGGATACTAGACTGGTATCCAAACTGGTATTCAGTGGTCTCCCATTGAAAATGTTTGGTGCATTATTATAAGTGCAAAATACGACAATGGAGACTCCAGACTGTTGAGCACCTCGATTCATATTAAGCAAGACAGGAAAAGAATGTCACTTTGAGAGCTGAGGACAATAACTGTTGAATTTTTCAAACACATTGTATTCTCTACTGTATTTGCTCGGTCAAAAAGTCTTTGCAAATCACTGCATTCTGTTTTTACTAACAGTTTACACAACATGACAGCTTTTTTGTTTGTATAACTGGGGTTGTACAAACAGGATGTCTGGCAGTAAAAAAATAAAACATACTATAATGAAATTAGAGTCACATTTGGTAGCGTTTATAAGCTATTGTTTTGACAGCACATCCAGGGACTACAGTATTATATCTACTCTAAAATAAACTGTTGACAACACAGGACAGACAGGGATGACAAAAGTTCACTTGCCAATATCAAAACACTGAGGATGCATCAAAAGCAGAGATGAAAAGAAAAAGGAAGCCCCGAGATGCATTGTGAGGAAGACATCATGTCCACACTGTCTGGTAAGCAGCAAGCACTATTATCAATATACTTCAGCAAAGATTGGGGGACTTGTGTGGCAACCTGCTGTTTATTTGAATCAGCCTTCCAAAACTTGACAAGTGACTTGAGCTTTTGATTTCAATGCGTGAAAATACAAACATGGCGTGAAAAGTGTCACTGCCAGTTTGCTTGCTCAGTTTTGAACATAGTTTATTGGCACTGTCAAACAGGATAGGTGTGACCTGACAAGCTGAAAAACCTCAAAAAACAGGAAAGCTGTGAGTGTGAAGCAGAGAACTGACGAAAAAAGATACGCTTGTTCAGTGCAAAGGCTTGAATGAATTTAAAGACGCTGAAGGTAAAAAAAAAAAAAAAAGAAAGTCAGATTTTGTCCCTGCTAAATACATGCGGTAATCTGGTGCAGTGAGTGGAAAAATTATGACTTGAGGAGCAAAACTTTCTACAAGGTTGAGGATAGCTGCATTATTGCACTTCATGCAAATTTCATCTGGCTTGAACACGGCCCTTCTCACATATTGCAAAATCCATTCAAACCCAGACAGAGCAGCATTACATCATTTTCTCAAGTAAGAGGCCAAGACCTACAGCTGAAATTAACACTATAGATTTGGAACAGGGGCTGCCTTCACAAAATCTCCTAATGCCAATAAAAGTTCTGACCAGAGATTTTCCTCTGAAGGGCTACTGTATTTTAAAAAAAGCTGCTGAGAATTCCTAAACTAAGAGAAGGGGCTGGATTGACCCCACTGCAATGGGTGACAGAGTTGGGTATTGTTTGGGTTTTATCTGACACTGGTGCTAAAATTATACTTTTAAAACTATACCGGTGCCTAAACAGTGCCTGAACAAAATGACGACCAGTGACACGAAAGACCAGCATTTTCAATGCTGAAAAATAAAACAAAATTATTTAGCAAATTCACATAAATAAAACCTAACCCATCTACAATAAATTAACACCAATCATTACAGTATTAATAACAGCAAAATAAATAAAAAAAAAAAAAATTCTAACCTGAGGAAAGACTGCTGTCATCATAATTAGTGGTCTCCCTGTTGTAGATATAAATGGTGATTCATGATGACACATTTCATCTAGTGCTTCTCATCTCCGGGGCAATCTCTCTGATTACAAGTGTGTCCCGTGCACATTTCTTTTTCCCAGCATGGTGAAGTCGTAAGTCACGACTTTGCAACAGACAAATGCTTCTCCCCTTTATACACAATTGTTTGTTGGACATCCAAACAGTGTTGGAATTGTTTCAAGTGAAACGCAGACACATTGTAGTTCCGCATTTTAACCACGTTTACTGTGGCTACCACCTAGCAGAAGGATACCTGCTGCCAGAGTCATGTAGAGTGAGGGAATGTTTACTAGGTACGTCTGGTTTTGCATCTGTAACAGCTGCACCAGAGAGAAACTATTTCAATGGGCAGCTGAGGCCTGTGGCATCAAAAAGAGGCACCGTAATCTGTGTTGTGATTTGGTGCAGCAGGTATTGGTCGTGTGGGAATCGGTGTCGTGTTGGCACTAGGATTTCAGTACCCAACCCTAATAGGTGACATCAGTTTTTCTAAATCAGTTTATTGACTACGCTGACAAGTGACCCGTCTGTGTCAGTGACAGTAAAATAAAAAAAATAATACAAAGAGTGTGCAAAAGAACCACGCTAGATTAGATTAGACTGATTTGATTAATATATTAAAAGCTAAATTTAATAAATTCATATTCATTACACTTAAATATAATCAAATTAAATATATATTTAATTTAATTAGGCATAAAATAAACTATATTAAATTTAAAAATAAACTTCTAAATAGCTAGATTACTAAAAGTAATTTGTTCCACTCATTTCCATTGCTTTAAACAACAACTGTTGTAGGAACTTGATTAGATTTGATGGATCACATAAAAAAATGTAAATTAAAACTTAATTTAAATTACACTGAATTTAAATAAAAAAATACTATATCAAAATGTCAATGAAGTGCAATTAAAATCTAACTAAAAACAAACTGACATTGCATTACTATTTAATTAAAGTAAAAAATTAAATTAAATCAAATTGGTAAGCCAAGCAGCAGCATTTTACAGATAGACAGCAGGTCTTATGGACATAGGAATCTTCCAAAGTGCATATCTCAGACTTAACTTATTTATCCAACATTTAAATCAATTACTGAGCTGTTAAGGTTAGCGTAAAGGTTAGGGTTAGGTTTAATTTACCCAACCTACTGTGCATCAGTAGCACAATGTCTTCAGGAGCAGTATATAAACAAATATTTGTGTTAAACAGTTGATCCATCTCTTTATATGTATATATGTAAGAGATGGGGTTATTTCTAGTAATTTAATAATTTCAGACAACATTCATGTGGGCTCTGGAATATTTAAAATACCAACTCTAACTGCAAAAATCATGCTGATATCACTTCTTAATCAAGAGAAAATTAATATGTCATGCCATCACTAAATACCCTTTTATTGCCATTGATGTAGAATTTTCCAGCGGCTCTGTATTGTGCATTTCCACCACTAATCATTTATTATTCAAATCAGCATTCAAGTCGGTGAACTCCTGACTTATCTTTGTCATGTAAATATCTTATAAACAGTATACAACTGCAGCTCCTAACAATGCATCACCTTGATAACAGCTTGCTAGGTACAAAAATGTATCGCCCTCCTTCCAAGCGCAGTATTTCATACAGAATAACTGCCATTAAGTCTGACATTTGCACAAGCAGACCCTCAGCATAAAAATCAACTATATTACGAACTGGCTTTTCCTCCCTCTCCATCTGTCTGACAGTTCAATTTCCTGTGCAAAGCTTTAATTTGGAGCATCCTCTCTATACTGTATCTGGAATTCAGATCTTACAAGGTCACCCAGGCATACAGAAGAAAGGGCCATTGTGCTGATATTCATCTGCAATGTGATTTCTTATTTTACCCTTGTGCCACTGCAAACCCCAAGCAGAACAAAACGTATTTGCAGGGGGTCACTTTTATCTGTATTCCTCTTAAAACAGCCAGTGGGCATTTAGTTTTGACAGCTGCTGCTCGCGATTGACAGAGTATACACAGAACACTTATACAAAACATACTGAATAACTAAAGGCCAACGCTTTCAGTCTCGCTGGACCACTTCTTATCCACTAAGGTGATGGCAGAGGTGTGCCATTTGACAACTAAAGAGCAACCTTATCAAAGGAAATACTTCCACAGTAAACATCTGTTGAGTTACACCAACCAAAGAAGCTGGAAAACACATCACACACGTGCACACACACACACAAAAAAAACAGAACTAGTGTGTTATTGATTGAGGAATGTGCTTAAAGTAATTGCCTAAGGTCAATCTAGCCAGATAAACTGCTTTCTTGCTTCATTAAAGGAAACCACAACTTCTCCCTCAGTCATTAAATGTGAGTTATTGACTCCCAGTCCTGTGACATTTTGATACAAAAGCGAAGTCCCCGAGATTTGAGATAAACTGATTGTGTTTGCTGCCCTTTGTCTTGTAAAGAAAAAATGTCTTTATCGGACTAACTCCCATCTGGTTTTGCCACTGAGCATCTACAAAAGCATTTATTTTCAAAGAGGATGGATGGATATGACTCACAGTTTGAAATATATCCTTTAGATCTGCGATGAGTAGCAACTGCACAGGTATTTGTTTATGTTTGTGTGTTGTGTGAGTCATACTGTTGGAAAATTGGTCATTTTTCTTTTCCAAACTAAATTGCCATGAAATCCAGATTTACACACACTAAAAAAAGAAAGAAAAACCTTAGCTATAATACACTATCTAATGTATTTATACTGGCAACAACTGATTTCTACTCACTGAATGAAAATCAATTTGCAGACCTGACACTTGCTTGAGTCCGATTGATCAAAGTGAACAGAATGTCCGCTCTTGTTTTCATTACAGTTACGGTACTATTTCAGATTAGTTCAATGCAGAATTATTTGTCAAAAAAGCAGCAGTACATCATTGCTTAACAATAATACAATTTACAACAATAAAAAAAACAGATATAGTATTGACCACTGTGGATTATACCTCATGGGTTCTGCAAATGAACAAAAATCAATCATTGCCCTGAAGGTATAAGAAACACGTTCAATAGTTTAAACCACTATCCTATTGTATAGGAAATGGTCAGATGTAATGTAGAGTTAAGGTAAGATAAGGTAAGGTAATACTTTGGTTTGTTTTTTGTGTATATGTCTTGGACTGAACACAAGCACAGATTATACATGCATTTGCACAAACTTGCTTAAATTTACATATTGAGTCTGCAACAGTTTCCTTGAAATATTAAAAGTAATAACAAAGACCATAGTTTCAAATAAAAAAAAAAACTAGGTAAAAACATACATTTTAAATAATTAAAAAAAACAGGTAAAATCAACTAGTGCTGATAAATAAAACCAAATGTAAACAAGTCAGATAATAAATAGTCAGGTTGCAATATCCTAGTCCATAAATAGAGGTCATATAATACTGTTAGTTGTTGATAGTCAATATTTTAATAGAGGAAGGAATGAATGAATATTTGCACTGGTTTAATCTACAGTTTGGTATTCTGAACCGTCTGCCTGAAGGCAACAGCTGAAATTTTGTGTTCAGAATGTGTGTTAGGTCGTTTAGTATCTTCTCTTCTTTCCTGAGCACAGATCTGATATAAAGGGCAAAGTTAGCGTTGTTCTCTTTTCCCTGTGATCCTCACGGCTGTTTGAGCGAAAAGTGCAAGCTTTAACTGTGCTGACAGGTTTGTATACCATATACTTGTATGCCATATCAGATAACACTCTCTAAAATTGTAGTAAAGCATAAGCATGTGATTTGCAGTTAAACTGGCTAATACTTACCAGGATCTGACATCATGGAGACTGGGTAGTGCAGATCTGCAAAAAAAAAAAATTGACAACAGAGGAGTAAGACTAAATCAATACATTTGTACACTGTCAAAAAACATTCAGTATCACACAGGCCACACTACAGTATCCTGTACTGTCTAGATGCTGAATCAGTTCTTCAATTGATGCCACAATTGATGATACACCACTGAACCATCTAAACAACCATCTTATTCCAGTGGGGCATGTTATTTCTGGGCAGATAATTTGAATGGAGCCATACAATAAATGTGCTAAAGTGTTAATTCAAGCAAGTTATTTTGTCAGAATAACAAAAAGTTACAAATATTATTACTTATAGTCAACCCTGTCTCCTAGACATTATGTTTGCATATGACTAAACTGCTTCCATAATTATGTTGTAGTGATAAATGTAATTACTGCCCAGATTATGTTCACAGACTTGTTTTTAAAATACTACATTTACATAATGCCCTGGATTCGCAAAGGGGTGTTAGGGGTGGATGGCAGACATACAAATTGGAAGACTTTTACAAGGAAATATTGTGACTTTGGGCAGGTTTTTTGGATAGGGCTTGGCAAAAAGCTCTTGACACCTCTTGCAGCTGAGCACCCCTGTCAGCTGTTTGCTGCAGTGTGTATATGCACACACTGACACAGTCAGTGTCCACCTAACCAATCTTGAACTTTATTACAGTTACGATTAGGGAAAGACCATCACTTCAGTTAAAAATGAATTTTAAAAATCTCACGTCACATATACTGCTTTTCAGAATAAAGCTGTAGTGCCTGCAAATAGACAGTGTTTTGCAATATTGCAAACACAACACATTGAACATGTCAGTGTTTGCAACTTGCCAAGTACATTAATTAACAACATGTCCTCATTGTGTTAATACGAACAAATTTCAGTTGGCATTACATTTCCCTCAAAAACATATCTGCTGTTGCACATTAATTGTATATAAACAGAATTTGTAGGGAGACAGGGCTGTTATAGTGAGGAAAAACAAGTATATCATGCAGATCTCTGTTATCACTTGCAGAAAACTCACAAACCCAGCTATAGTCTCTGTGACTAAAATGATTTAGCTGTCACAGCGACCAAGCAGTTCTGAATCTTTCAGGCTAAATCTATTGTGCCAGTGGTAAGGCTAAAAGCATACAATAGCAGTTCTGAAAATACACAGGAAGCAGGAAATAATAGCAAATGTGACAAAAAGGGGACTAAAAAAAACTCTATGTGCACTGGAATATTTATACCTGAATCTGTCAGAGATCAGCTCTGCTCTTCGCTTACATTAGAAGCTGTATGGTTTAAAATACAGAGAGTATATTCATTACTGACCCTGACACTGTCGTGATGCTAGCTAGGGAATGCCAATGCAACTATTTAAAGTACAAATCAGATGGTGACATACATTTTTGCATTTTAAAATGGCTCAAAGTACTGTTAGGGAAAGGGTGTAAAGTCACGAGCACACGGATCCTTTGAAAAAAAAGTGTGAAGGTAACAGGCTTGTGCTAATGTAACATCTGAATATTAACTAGAGGTTTATAATATTGAACATGATCCCATTATGGACATGGAGAAATGCTGAGTAAAAACAGTCCTCAAGAACAGGGCCGCACTACTGATGGAAATATCAGCAAAACCCAAACTGCAGAAGCTTCCATTTTTGAATAAAGGAAAAATTTGTAACAAAACAACATTATATTTAAGTACTGTAGTGCTGCAGAAAAAGCCTGGCCTACAAATCAACATCTTTCAAAATAATCACAATATGATTTTTTTTTGTTTTTTTTACTGTACAGCCAAACTCAAGAGCCTGAGGTCTAAATGTTTTCTTTCATTTTTGACATGAGTAATGGACCTTAACAATGCACTGATTTGATTTCAAGGAGAAATAAAAGCAGAATAGCTATTCTTGATCTAAAAACTATTACAAATACAATAGATCAAGAGAATAGCATATTTAGACTAAAAGCCCACATGGGAACTATATGAAGACTTGCAAATTAAAAGGACAAAATGTACTTATCTTGGCTGTATTTTCTCATGATATATATAATTCATCTTTATAAGTCCAGTCAAATAAAATTAACAATACAGAAACCTACATCCAACATTTGACTCACCATGTTGTTTCAGTGAGCCATTGATTGAAATTAAGCCAATTAAGAATGTACAAGGAGACCCAGGCAATTAGTGATTTTAATGCTTTGTTCAAAGCCTGAAATCAAACTACTTAATCATTGCACAAATCCTCTTCTAATGTGTAGCAAGCAATTCTAAGATTTAGACTAAAATGCTGACTTCTGTGGTAGAAGTGAAAACTGAGCCTGTCTGCACTGGGTCAACTTAATAAAATGCAATTTCAGTTCAATACTATTACGCGAATGTGATAGCATTCATATGAAAAACTAATAATCCTACATAAGATTAAAATGTCAAACGGTTTGACAGCAGGGAATTTAAGGTTTCAGTTTCAGGAGACTGTATGCAACTTGAGCCTTTGGCTACTTCTCCAAGAAATCCAGACTCAACCAGGCTGCTCAGCGACCCAATTACAAAACATGGCACTTTACGGCTTCATCATTTATATCTAGCTGTGTACCGCTAAGTGCTAGCATCCCTGATATAACCCAGTGTTGGTATTAGCATCCAGCCATATCCAGCCGCTGTGATGAAGCAGATGTGTACACATTAGTAAGAGCATCCCTTTAGGAGATCTCATTAAATTGCCGGATCGCAGCAGTGTCCAATCAACAGCATCCACAGAGAATCCAGAGGGATATATTTTTATTATCGTAGCAGGGGCAGCATATAGAGCATATTTTTAGTTTTTTTTACACTCTAAATGCTTCCATGCCTGCGATTAGCAGGTTGAAACACGGGTCTTTCACAAAAGAAAGCCTTATCTTGGTTCTCAATAGCATATTTGGAAGGAACACTGATTATAATCAAGCAAGGTCAAGAGATTAATGGATCAGTGAGCTCATTAGAGCCACACACAGTGATCTTGTGAACTAACATCAAGAGACTGTACGCCTCTACTTTCAACCCAAATAGCCATCACAGAGGAAAATATCTGCAGTTCGGACATGTGAAGGGAAAGAGACACAGCCTGTATGTTTGAGGGTTTTAAGATGCTGGTGGTGGTACATCTGGGACCAGCACACCTACCCCGCCGTGACACTATCGCCAGAGTCAATCTACAATATGCTGATTCTATCATAATAAAGAAAATTGGCTCAATCCCCGAGGAGTGGGGCCCTAATGGAAAATAATTCTGCCCTTGAAACACTCTGGGCCCGGCTTTGATTAGATGATGCTATCTTTGTTTAGACTTGAGCATCTGGGGCAGGACCATGTGTTCATATATTTAATTAAAATACCATTGCCTGCTCTGACAAAGGGTACTTATCTCATCAAAGTGTTCACCCTGGATTTTTTCTCTTAATTCAAAAGATTATCTGTGTTGATTGGCCATAGAGGTGGGATGGATGGGGGTAATGGTGAGTATGGAATCTATTGGCTTGTCAGAATACTGGCTCGTCTGCTGTCCACCTTGACTGCACGCCAGATATCATCGCTGCGTGCCATCTGGCTCAGAGACAGAACTATTTTACCTTTATCGCAGCATTTTTTTTATCATTCATCGAGAGGTGTGTGAGAGCATAATTACAGTGTCATTATAGTTGTCACAACCTCGCTACAACAAAATTTGTATCGCTGACCCACAGAAAATGACCTTTGCATGCCACAACAAGCCTCATCTACTACTGACACATTTTACAGTGCAATACAAACTGGGGGACGCATTAGACAAACATATAGTACTGACACAATCATTTCTAAGGGGGGCTGCAACTTCTGTTGATTATTTTAGTTAATAATTAATCTGCCTATCATTTTCTAAGTGTATTAATTATTTGATCTATAAACTGGAAAATGCATGCTATAGTATTCATTCATCCAACCACCCAAGAGAAGCTGGGAAGCAGGGAATATTTGACATTTTTAGCTTGAATTATTTATTATTAAAATGGCTGTCACTCCCAGCTTTCTATTGGGATGAAACTAGCTGGATGTAAATGATTAATCATTAGTGGCTGTTAAGAATTTAACCGATTAATAATTCATTAACAGATAATGTACATTTGTGTGAATTTCTCCAGAGGTTTTCTCATGGTTTGGTTCGGTTTACCTTGTTCATAAAATGGCAGTAACTGGATGTGATTTTACACTGTTTAGTTTGATGTTTCGTTTGAATTGTTTGTGCTTCACACATCAGTGTTTAACAAACCTGATGTGCTGCTAGAATTGTTCAAATATAACTTATATGGAGGGAAAAATGTCTTGACTCTCATTAATTATTAATGATTAAGTGATTAATCAATTATTAATGTGTTATTAGGCTACTGTATCAAACTTAAATAATCATTAAAACCTTGTTTGATGGTCATGCTTTGCAAGTCACGGTAAATAGTGACCAAAATCAACCAAAGTTAGCAACAGTCTCCCAGGCAATGCCAGTGCATTTAAAGGGGAACAAAATGCACACTGGACGGCGTCCAGTTCCAGGGTTAGTATTACGTGCCATCGGATCAGAGCACAGACTTACTTGTGGATACCAATACCATAATTTTAAGCAGTATACAAGAGATAAATACATGTTTTTTCATCTCAGTTGCTCATTAAGTAGCAAATTAAAATTGATAAATAACATTTAAAACATCTTTTAAATACCAACTGGGCTTTCACACGGAGTGGTTTGAGAAAAAAACTCCAAATTAGAACGAGGGCCTTTTAACAGCAAAATGTTCATTACATTTTCTTTCAAAAGAGTGAACATTTACTGAAAAATGGCACCTTCAATGTTAGCTTCAAACTAATCAGTAAATAATACTCTAAAAAGCTATTTTTTGTATTGATACAAACAGTTACTAGTATCTGCTACTGCAGAATGTACAGCATGTTAGGTCTGAGAGATATACATTAAATAGCTTGTATTTATCCCAGTGGTCCAAATATGCAAAGAAAATGCAGTTTAAAAAGCTGCATCACCCAGTCACAATATATAATCAATAAATAAACTGCAGCATCTCAAGTCATGTCTAGACTGACTGTAAACAAGACTGCAGCTGAATTGACCTTGGAGCTTTCAGACCGCTGAGATCACATCAAGAATTAAGTAACAGGTAAACTACATCATGCTGCAGTCGTCTTTCTGGTTATGTACTGTATAACAAACCCATCCTGTGACCTGCAGTAACACACAGAAATTCCCTGGACGACCATTACTGCTTTCCAGACTAGCACGCTCCTTCTCCTGTGGCCTGTGCACTGAAAATGATCCTCTAAATTAACTCACAGAGGATTTTTGTGAATGTCACGTAACCTGTTTGCCCGTGGCGTGAGGGGCCTGTTTGCGTCTCCCGGGTGAGTAAGTGTTGTGATACTGTCAGGCATTAAAGGGGGAGGCGGGCTTTTACTGCTTATCCCTCTGCCATAAAACAAGGCTGTGATGGGATATGATGAAGTGTATTTATGAGTGGCCAAAAGTGACAAGGGCAACTGGGAGGGAGTTTAACATAGAAAGCAATGCATGAGGGGCATGCAAAAAAGTTTGTAAGGATGTTGTTCATGCGATTTCTGTAAATGCATAAATACATTGGATAGTAGGGATGCAATAGAAGAAGCCGAAATATTGTACCATGATATTGCATGGTTAATTCTTATATTTTGCTATTTTTAAATTATTTTATTAAAGGACAGCTTCAATTAAATGCTGCATTGTTTTTGTTTTTCAATTGTACTGTGCATACATAATTTAATAATAATTTGGCTGGTGCCTGTTGCTAATTTTGGGTCACTGTTAGGTGGCATGCTAATAAACAGTATTTGTCAACCCCAGTACATTATCACTTTAGATCAATTTAGTCAATAAGCTGATGTCCAGAAATGAAGCTGCAAAATGGTTTATAATTGATTCATCATTTAAGTTATTTAAAGCAAGAATGCCAAGACAAAATCTTTATTTCAGCTTCTCAAAAGTAAAAGTGAAAAGTGAAAAGTGAAAAGTCTTCTTTGACAGTGAACTGAGTATCATTTAGTTTTGGACTGTTGGTTACTTATAATTTAATTAGATTGCAATGGGCAATTCTTCTGACATATAAAAGACCAAACTTATTAAATGGGGAAAAAAACTATTATTGAAAATAATTGCTGCTTCATGACTCATAAAAAGAGTAATTTTTAAATGGGCATTAGATTGCTGCTAGATTTAACTTGTAACCACTGTAGCGCCCTTTCTTTTTCTGTTTTCTTCTCTTTTTTCCATTAATTTTTGGCGTGTCTCCTGTGGTGGCAAAGAAAATCGTTTTACAGTTGTTTTGACAGATGCATCTGCAATTTAGTCGCAGATTATTTGGCCCTTTCAAACCTCCTGGTAGTTATCTCATGTTGTTTTTAAAACTCACACGTCAAAGTGCTGATAACCTGCTGCCAATGCTTCAGAGACATTCAACCCAACCCTGCAGCAGTTTCCATAATTATAATGACATAACTGAAGAATCAAATTCCTTCTCAGGTAACTGTTTACATTACTATAAGACCTTTATTCATGGCAGCCATATCAGTATACAATAGTACAGGTGTTACCAGTGACACTAATTAAGGTCTCCTTGCATTTAGTGTAGCAGAGCATTTCCAGTGAGCAAACATCAGTGTTGCCAGATTGGGCAGTTTTCCACCCAATGGGCTGTTTGGGATTGCATTGTGCAGATTAAAATAGGCTTGGGCAGGTGGTTAGGATTTTATATGACATAATTTGTATTCATTCTGCTGAGAGAAGATACAAATTACCGTCATTACAAGGTGTTTTTGTAAATCTATGTTTCCATTGTAAACCTCTATACTTCCAGCATCACACCATCATTATTTGCACTGTCGAGGCTTATGGCAGTTTACCAAGCTAGATAAAACCTATAATTTTTGTTATATGAGCTGTACCTATATGTTTTCCTTATTTTTAAACAAAAATGGAAAAATGATAAATAGTTTTATAGTTACAGTGAAGCCTCCAATCATGCTTTCAAGCACACTTGTGAACACTTTTATTGTCGCTTTACTCTTATGTTGGAAAATTGCTAAGAACATCCATACTGTTGCTACTGTTCATGAATTCATTTTGATTTTTTATTATAATATATATATATATATATGAGCATTTTTTAAATTAATTTGGGTAGATTATAGAGCAATTATTGGGCTGGAAAATATCACACCAATCTGCCAACATGCACAATACTGGCACCTGAACTCTGTTTAACTTTAACTGAACAAAACCTTCATTAGCACCATTGATTACACCTGTGTTTTCTCTACTATTTAATATCAGAATAAGTGTTTTGAAAAAGGTCTATTGATCTGACTGGTAGTCGACCATAAGACCACATTATTTTGAATATCTAGTGTTAGAAATTCAATAAAACTAAACAAGCAACAACCATGAAACAACCTGTACCTTCGTACAATTTTTAGTCGATTACAGGCAACATGGCAAACTAGCTAGATCACGACAAACTAGAAATTTAAATATAAAAATATCAGTTGATTAACAAAGGCTAGTCTGGATAGTAAATAGTTTTGAGTTTAACTGTCACAAACTGTTAATTTTCGCTTTTCATTGCACTTGGGGATGTTAGCTTAAAACACATTTGACCAAATTTAGCCGGCGTCTTCAATCTTGCAGTCTCTTCTCTAAATAAAGGAAAAAAATGGCTGCCGTAACTGTTTAAGTTACTTCCAATATAAAGTGTAATTATCTCACCTTTGTGTGTCTTGTCCAGAGATATTTTGGAGTGCAGCTTGTAGTCCTTCAATGTTATTTCCACACACCTGTCTCTAAATGTTAGCTAGCTACCTTACTTAGCCACCATTAGCCAATCAACACGTCACTACAGGCGGTGGGAGGTCGGGTTTAGTCTTTTAGTTCACAGGAAAACAGCGCTGCAGAATCTCCCAAACAATTAAAGTGAGTGGTGACCAGTTTTTAACTGTAATCCAAGTCTCATAAAGCTCCAGTGTCACAGTTCTGCAGGCCCAGTTTCCCTCCTCTCACTCTGCCTCAGTAAATTTCCACTCTACCTGCCAGCCACTCCCACCTCATCAGCTCAACTCTACCCACCTGCAAGCTCAGCTGCAGCTCATCCCCAATCAGCCCAGTATAAAGCCTCTCCAGCACTCTCACTCTTGGCCAGACTGTTCTTCTGTGTTCCCTGAAAGACTCTCCAGCCCCTTCTTCCTGTTTGCCTACCCTGCCCGTCTGACTCTCCTGCCTTGCCCAGTTCCTGGATTTCCACCACAGCACTTCTGTCCCTGACCGTGAGATCTTTCTCTACGTTCCTTGTTTTGCCTGCCTGTCCCTGTGGCTGCTTGGTGAGTCCGTTTGTCATCACATCTCCACCTGGTCCCAACTTCCCTGTTGCTCGTCCCTTGTCGGCTGGTCTGCCTGTCCTGTCAGCTCTCTCAGCTCCAACTCCTCCACCTGGCTTTCAGTCCCTGGTCTGCGCTCCTGTATCAGCGGCCTGCTCAGTGACTGTGGGCTTCTAGCCCTAAGAACTATACCTGTGTGTCTTTATCTGCCCACACTTGCCTGTACTTCATTAAAGAACATTACCAACTGTCCCAGATTTTCTGTGTGCTGCTTTTTGGGTCCAAAGTACAACCATTACACCCAGCATGCCAGGTTGACCATAAAATATAATTCACACCATGTTTTTAGCCTGAATCTTCACTAAAGATCCTTAGCTTGGAGCCACATTTCAATGCACACTGTCTGAACTGGGCATGTGAGTTGTGAAGGTGTGCAAATGACGTTTGGTATTTTAGGCGACTTGGACTTGAACTTGTTTTACGTTTAAAAACTGGTCATCATTCTCTATTGTTTGGGAGATTCTGCAACACTGTTTTTCTGTCAAAGTCCTGCAGCTCAACTGGCATGAGGGTGAGTAGATTTTTGGGTGAACCATCCCTTTAAGGGAACAAACAACCCACAATGCAACACCTCCGCGAATAAAATGTAATGGATGGGGTAAAATGCAACCTTACTCATGTTCTTAATGCAATTCAGATTTCTTAGTTTAATTGCACCAAAGCCGGTATTAAAAACAAAAAATAGATTATATTACTATTAATAATCATTATAGGATATAAAAATGCTTATAATGTCCTATCTAATTTGAGACTATGATTTAACTAACTGGCACTGTCATGAGTTAATTAATGTTGTTCTAATAGCCTACACAAATATTTTACATTATTTTGTTTTTCTATCATTTTTTAAAGAAATATGTAATATCATGACTATACTAAATCATGACCATGATGTGTTATCAGAGATTAAGGAAACATACTAAGCTAAAATACTGACTTCTCCAACAACAATACTACAGCCAAACACAAATTCACACAATTATCAGTCCCTCCAGGAAGTTGCGATCACATGACCTTGCAATTTTTCCACAAATTTGACCAATCATTGTTGCTTCCAGTTCTACCAGTCAGTCCCCCTGTGCAAACATCATACATGTATGTCTCAATGAAGCAATTCAATGTTTTGTTTAATTATTTACTTTTTTTTGCATTCCTTTCCTTATTTTATCATGGTTAGTGAATAGAACATTTTCAGTGTTACTGACATTTAACAATGTTCAATGCTCTTTTATATTTGATCATTTTGCGCTGCTTTGATTGAGTTTGAGCTCCATAAAGATTTGTGTAATACTCCCCAGGTGACCCTCTTTATCAACAAATAAAGCAGATTTTGTTAGCGTTTTTGTAATTATTTACTGAGAACACTCAGAACAGCGTGTGGTTTTATTCTCCCTGGAACATTTGCCTTTGATTTTAATGAATCACACAAAAAACAGAACTTTCTTTTGTAATTTTCACTTGCTCCCACAATTTCATTGCAAAAAATGCCTAAACATTGCAACATGTGTCACAATTTTTTTTAGAAAAGCTGCCATGAAATCAGGCATTTTAAGCTGCGACAATCCCCAAAATAGCCCACGAAATCCTGGGGGGACTAAATTATGGTGTGACTTTGTATGGCGTTTCAAAAGATTAGATTGGATTCACCAGAGTCGCACCATATCACAAACAAACCAACTGGCTAAACCACAGACACAAGCTGTCTGAGGGACAGGGGTGAAAAAAATAATGCTGTATGCAATGTGTGATGCACTTTATCATGTCTTATTGACTGTTAGGGTCACAACATTGACTTACTTTTACCTAGTATGCTGGGTTGATTGAGCTACCCAACATGCTGGGTCAGAAAAACAAAATAAAAACAACAAATGTGTTCAGACCCTAAACAATGCAGCTGAAGAGGACAGAGAAGAAAAATAAGAAGAATCTGAGCAACTCCAGTAGGGTCCTCGCACCATTTGGTGCTCAGGCCCTAAATATAATGACGATATACAGTATTTCCTTTTCATTACCATACATTCTTAGTAGCACACTGGGATTTTCTGACCCAGTATGTTTGCTAGAACAATCAGCCTAACATTATGAGCAAAATCAACCCAACCCTACCTCAAATATCCCATTCCATTTTCAAGACACACACAAGCACACAGGTGTTTTCAGTTATTTTGGTTGATTAGACCTCTGCTGCCGAGAAGTGTCTAGGAACGTCAAAGTCCAAAAATGATAAATGTGTAATTTGTCTTTCAGTAGCAGGTGCAGCAAAGCTCCGAACAGGAAAAGTGAGGGAAATGGCAGCCAAGCTCAGTCTGTAGTTCACGCCAACACACTCCTGAAAGGATGTCTGACCAGCCAAAATAATTGAAGCCCCTGAAAATGTGACTTTTAAACACAGGTGTTTGTCTGTATTGTAAACTAAAGTACTTATAATTTAAGGTGTGCCAAGTTAAAGCTTTAACTAAGGGTTTAACGCTCAAAAACTGAGCATACTTGCTTCAGCAGGACTGCACAGGAGTGCATTAGATGTCAGAGACAAAACATGACCCAACAACTGTCATCATGTTTTAAATATGGCTAAATCCTGACTGGAGCACAGCCATACATCAGCTTTACCAGCTCAGCCCTGCACATATAGTAAACAATAAATACAAACGAAGTTCTGATGTGAAATAAAAACTTTTCAAACTCTGGTAAAAAAAAAAAAAAAAAAAAATGTAAATGTGAGATCTCATTGCAACAGAGTCCCTAAGGGGACATAAGGACGGAAAAAGGGTAAAAAAAAAAAAAAAAAAAAAAAAAAACTCGCCTTGAAAAGGTTGTTTAAAAGAGAATTAAGTAACGTTAAAGTTAATGATACAGGCACAAATGTTGTTAACATAGCAGACTTGGAAAAGGATAATGTAAGCAGTAAAAGTAAAGTTACCAAACTTCTAATGTTAATGTAAAGAAGAGCTTTTTATTAATTACTTCTGTAACACTGAAACATTATGAATGACCTGGTCTGCATAGCAGTGGAAGTGATTTCTTCTACTCAATATATATCTCTGAATAGAATACAAACGTTTTGTGAGATAGCGCAAAAGCTTTGCAAGGGAATGCAGAATATTTGCAAAAGAATGCAAAAGTTATGTGAAAGATCGTGGCCTCTTTTAAGAGGGAACGCAACAATGTTGTTAAGTAATGCAAACATTTCTCTGGAGAATGCACAAGTATTTTTTTTCCTGCCCTGAATAGTTTTTCACCCTCTTATTCATGTTTTTCCCACATATTTTCTTATCCATCTATTTTTTTCCTCTCCATTGTCCCCTCAGGGGCCCTATATGTTGCTCATAGATAGTAAAAGTCTGATTAAGAATGAAGAACAGAAAAAAACAAGGGGTTTTACCAGAGGTGTGCAGGGCCTTTCAGATGATTATCCTGTCATTTATTTGTATGATTGACAATAATGTAAGCTTCAGCAGGTTACGTGACCTTTCTTTTGTTATGAACCTTAAGTTACACTACTGATCAAGATTAATATCTCAAGTAGAACCCCAGCCCAAAATCTTGAACAGTTTTGGCCCCAAAGTGGCAAACACTGACAAAATCCCCCCTCTACCTTAAATCAATGTTATCTTGACTAAAAAAGCCAGAGAGGTATTTTCTGTTATGTGCGAAGGCTGTCGAGTTGTCCCAATACACAAAGCTGGAGATGACATTGATTCACCTTTCATTTGGAATTCTGCCAGGCATTCGGCCATTGATTTTTCACTATGAGGTGAGATATGAAATGTGCCATTTTATGTATCACATCTGAGCTACTCATACATCGTTGTTCACGTGGCGAATAGCTGTTTCTCTGGCCACCTGCTCTCATTTGCTCCCATATACACACATGCAGACTCACGTCCTCACATGCACCGTACGTGGACACACATATTCGCAGCTGCTCACGACCACATGTGCGGACACGAATGGCAGACAATGGTTTTCCAATACCATCCCCTCAACCCGTCAGCTCACAAATGAACACCCGTCCTTATCAGTACATCCGCAGTGTCTTTACTCCATTTCCCCTCCTGTGCTAAACTGTTAAAAGGATCTTTCCTGTGTGACTGGATGTACCGGTCCTCAAACAAGGCAGGAAAATAGTGCAAACTAGTTATACACTCAAAAAAAAACACCACATGGTTAAATTGGTCAGCCATGCGGTAATATAAAAGGAGAAAACTGAAGATCTGAAAAATGTTTATCAAGAGCTGAAAACAGCATTTTTTGCCATTGGATGCAAATCAGCTTACACATACAACCTTTTATTTGAAGGGTTGTACATAAGACTGTCATTACACTGTCATAGCCATGTCAAGACATCAGTCATGAACATGAAGACACCACACCTATGAATGTTTATGAACGTTGTCAGTAAGTGCCATTTGGTCAATTAATGAAAAGCTGACATTGTCTTCGTTATGACAGCTTGACCTTAATCAAACCAATGCTGTCTCTGTGCGATAATTTGACATGAAGACAAAAGTGTCTTTGTCATGACAACTTGACACTGTCAGACTTAAAGAAGCTGTTTAGCTTTATGTTTTAACATTACACTACACTGTCATATGTGGTTGGTTTTGACACTGGCTGTTATAAGACCATTATAGATGTGTCATGAATATTTCCTTGACCTCAAGTAAAGTCATAAATATCGGGCCTTGTCATAAAGGTGTCATTGCATTTTATTACACTGTCAAATACTTTTGTAACCATGTCATGAATAATTTCCTGGACTGGAATTTTGGACTTGTCATAAAGATGTCATTAAATGTTATAAGGCCTGTTTGACGGCATGTACAGCACAGATCTGATTTACAGATTTACCCGATGGACAGACAGCAGTTAGCTAGTTAATGTCAAGCTGTCATAACAAAGTCATTTCATTCAAAGTCAGCTTTGCATTAAAAATGACACATTTGATCAAACTGACAGTTATAAACATTCATAAAGAGTCGTTCATATTTGTGACAGATAGATACAGACAGCAGTTAGCTTGTTTACTTGTTGCTAAAGTCTGCTGTTAACTGTAGCTGGCATTAGCTAGTTAGCTTTGTTACCCTAACCTGTCTAATTATCTGACTGATTTCCCACATTGATTTTACACAGGAAAGTACATGGGGTGAGTTTAATATTCAGTTCATACTCAAGATAAAACCAATTAAATCAGTCCCGGATTAGGACTGGAGGCCGGTTCAGAGCTGGAGGAGGGATGGTGGGGGAAGTTGACATTGTCCTTAACTGTCAGCACCAAGGATATCTCCAGTCTCATGGACTGTCGAATGGAACTGCTTGCCAGAGAGAGTTTCCTCCAGGGCTTTCTATCAAAAGCATCTGCTCCTTTGTCTTTTAAAGGGTTTCACAAGGATAAATGGCCTAAATGTATGTTTGGCATATGTTTTTTTTAATCTCGTATTTAACATCCTATAATATCATTTAATCTCTACCAGAGCATCTTAAAAGTGTTACAAAAAAAAAAAAAAATTAAGCACAAATGTTGCACAAAAAACAGACATTTTTTAGAATTAACTAATCTGTTCTCATTTACTAAATATACAAGTTTTTTTTATTAGTTTGAGACAAAATATACATTAAAAACTCACTGTGTGTCTCTGATACACTTTCATTCAAGTCATGGTTTCTTGTTTCTCATAAATGAAAACACTGCATATCATTCATTCATTCATTTTCTGTAACCGCTTAGTCCGTAAGGGTCGCGGGGCTGCTGGAGCCTATCCCAGCTCACATTGGGCGAGAGGCAGGGTACACCCTGGACAAGTCGCCAGTTCATCGCAGGGCTGACACATAGACAGACAGCCACTCACACTCACATTCATACCTACGGGCAATTTAGAGTCACCAATTAACCTAACGTGCATGTCTTTGGACTGTGGGAGGAAGCCGGAGAACCCGGAGAGAACCCACGCAGACACGGGGAGAACATGCAAACTCCACACAGAAAGGCCCTGCCCCAGCCGGGGAGCTGGGGGATCGAACTCAGGACCTTCTTGCTGTGAGGCGGCAGTGCTAACCACTGCACCACCGTGCCGCCCCACTGCATATCATGATGAAGTTTAGTATTGCATTTATTAATTAAAAGTTAATAAACTGTAATAAATGTTAAATGAGAGGTTGTGGCTGAAGAGTTGTTGGTTCAGCTTATTATTTTATACTTATTGATCATGTTTACTGCAGTACAACTGAATTAATATTAAGTTTATTTGACTAGAAAAAAGGATTTGTTTTGAATTTTATACAAAATACACTCAACTCATTTTTTTAAATGTAGTCATTTTAAAATTATAAAGGAGCCTGGACACTTGTTTAAAAAAGTTATAACTAATAGTACAATTTTTACAGTGTAAATATAGATTTTTTTTCTTCAAA
Source organism: Lutjanus erythropterus (assembly GCF_056507025.1). NCBI lineage: Eukaryota > Metazoa > Chordata > Actinopteri > Lutjaniformes > Lutjanidae > Lutjanus > Lutjanus erythropterus. Next base: position 9,473,750 of record NC_139339.1, on the reverse strand, counting down.
GTGGTTTACTTTAAGAGCATTGAGCACATGTCAACACTTACTTTGTGGTTAGGGAGGTAAGCAGAAAACCTTTAGCAATTAAGGTTCTCAGTCTAAAGTCTGATGGCCTGGCCTGTAAAATCAATACACACTTGTGCTAGTCAGAAAATATTCTCACTTGGGTAAACAGTATGAATAAAGGATACCGCCTGACTTTAAAATATCATACACTGCCTGCAATCTGCATGTTTTTATGTGCCAGTAAACATCTGAATGGCATTTTACGGCATGTATCCCCAGCCAATGGGAAGTGAGCTGCAGTGCTGCTTATTCACCGTGGCATTTTGTGCCACGCAAGCATGTTCCTGGGCAGCTTCGGGGCCCGGGGTGGCTTATGAGCTTGCGTAACAACTCATTAATAAAGTGGATGGGGGCCAGAGTCACATCTTCAGCACATTTCATGAACTCGCCCGGGTTTGCAAATGCCAGTCAAAATGATGCAGTGGTGACGGCCAGAGCCTCTTTCTGTCCACCCAAGTCATATCTCTAAGTGAAGATCCCTGCTTGAGCATATGGGCCGCAGAAAGCAGCCTCTCCAATTCATCGCTTGACGCAAGATCCAGACTGTAATAAGAGGAGCCAAGCATCCCTGGCAATTTTTCACAATGACTCAGCCATCAATCACAGTACCAGCTCTGTGAAAATGGACTGATTTCCTTTCTTCCTGCAGTACCTGACATGCAGTAATATAGTAAAAATACAAAAAGAAAACATGACGAGAGACAAGTACAGAAAGCCTCATCACACGATATTAAAATTTAAGATGTATTAATCTGCTGGGAAAGTCTTCCACACACACACTGTCAATGCAGTCCCTTATCTGTATGTGGTTGAAATACTGGGCTTAGAAAAGTTACCCATTAAACATTTACATTGTTCATTTAATTTTTGCAATATACTGTGAAACCTGCCACAAACAAGGAGCATCCACTACCTGACCATCACAAAACAGCAGAGCTTAAGTAAATATAGTTCTAACATTTCTAAGGCTAAAGACGCTGATGTTTTTCTCGTGAGCTGATTGACTACGAAGACTAAAATTCACCAGGTGAGTGGGAACAACTCCAGCGGGATGCTTGTGTTGCTCTGCGTCTGCTGGACGTTTAAGTCGGAAGGTTTGCTAATGCGCTAGCTATAAAAAATGTATAAGCTGTTTCTGCGGGATTGTTTTGGAGTCTCTCTTACACATCCTTTGATTCATCTTTCGTAACACAAATATTCAGTTTCACTTTCATTTTTTTTCCCTACAATGTGTGTTATGTTTAAAGTTATATTGACCGAAGTTTGGGCCACTTGGGGGCAGCAAAATAAACTGTATATATTATCACCTTAAACACTTGTTGTGGTGAACACTTTGGCAAATGGCTCCAATTTACATATTCAGCAGACACAGAGCAAGATGAGCACAGTTTGGAGTCATGCTTTTGATCCAACATTCACTCTCCTTTTAGCTTTGTCTTTGGTCACCAGCTCTCAACTTTGTGTCTCATTTGTTAGTTTATCGGAGACTAAAAACAACCTCTTGTTGTAGCTGGAAACAATGTTGATGAGAGCTGAGGGACTCAACCAAAACACTAAACTATAAACACAATATTGACATATTAACACCTTAAAAGCTCCATAAGGCAGGTAGGCATCGTTTCTGACCAAATATTCATACTTTTAGCTCTGTTTTGGTCTCCACCAACTCCTGAAGGAAATACTGGGCTGTTTAGCTGCTAAATGCTTCATTATGTTCACTAGCTAGTTGCTAATTTTGCCTGTGTGTTGTGTTGAAAACAGTTAGTTTATCAGATCTGAAGAACAACTTCAGCTTGGGCTGAAAAATTAATTGAAATTTTACCAAACTCCCAATATGGCTTAGTGCACTTTAGGACTCACAGATGATGCAATGTTTGTTAAAGGCAAAATGCATTTTAAATTAAAAACTGTAATGCTGCAGAGATGTCCTGGCCTACAGAGACAGACTTAAGAAAACATCTGTTTGGTACAAATTCAAGCAACAATCACATATTTTTAATATGTTTTTCAATGAAAGTGAGAATAATGATGCTAATAAACAAATCATATTGAAATTGCAATACCAGTCAAAATAATTGCAATTAGGTATTTTTTCAAAATCATTCAACCCTGTTTCTTGCTGCAGCTGGAAACGATGCTGATGAAAGCGATGGAGCTGAACCGAAACATTCAACCAAAACAACGAGCTGAAAGTTGCTAAAACGCTGAGTAAAGCTGAAGAGTCAGGTGATTATTTTCTTTCAGTTTGTTACAATGAATGACACTTTTCACATTACACACAGTCATTTCATGCATAATTAATATAAATATATTACTTGGTGCAACTGTAAAGACAAACATTGAATGCAGTTTCATTTCTTTCTCCATAAACTAAAAAAATACACGCTGATTATATTGTGATCATAACCATCAGAACATGTCTGCACTTTGTTTCTTTTCCTGCAACATGAATCAAAACAATGATTGTAAAGTTACCTTACCTCTCGTCACATCTTCTGCCAGGTGAATCATCCAGGTGACTTTCATGCATCATGTCATGTCATGTAAAACACACAGTATCTGTAAAGAATTCATTGGTTACACCGGCAATGATATTGAAATATTTATTACAGCTTATGAAATCACTGCTTCTATTGTAAAGCAGACCAGAGCATACAGAGCACATCCACTGTTGCTGGGCCAAAATTTTATTTGGCACTAAAATGGACAGAGGGCTAATGAGGGATATTAACTGATAATTTAAAAAAAGAAAAAAGAAAAAAGGATTGATCGTTCCATCATTTGGAGGTCCTTCGCTGTCATCCATATAAAAGTGTTCCAAGACCCAGACAAAACACCAGAACTTTTGTCATAGCTAAGTGATAAATCTTGATCAGTAATTTATTTGTTGGCAAACAAGTTTCACTGTTACAACAAATATTAGTTATGAGGTCATTCACCTTGGAAACCGTTACAAAAAGGAATAAATAAGAAGCCATGATCATAGCCAATAATAAAAACTTATCTGTGCCACTAAACTTACTTCCATCCTCCATTTTTATTACTGTTTATTTCAGCAAATAAATAAATATATCTTCTCCTCGAGGAAGAAAAGAAAAACACTTCCAGTTTTTCTCACTCCAAAAGCTCTTTCTTTAATAAGTAAAACAACCATCTTTCTTTCTCGTACAAGCGCCTGGTGCTCATCAATGTTCAATTTGTTCTCTCTCTGAGATGCACAAGCGTTTTCTGAATGCCAATAAGAGATGCAGAATGCACTATGAACCTTTCCGAGGGACACCTCCTGATTAACTTGGACTTATTCTGTCTCCTCTGTGAATCAGAACTCTGCCATCTACACAGTAAAGAAAAACAAGGGAAAAGAAATCAAACGGAAACAGAAAACAGACCTGAAACAGGTGAATATGTTGCACGAAAATGCCTGCACGATAAGTGTTTTGTTGTGATATTTTTTGTGTTATTTTGTTTCTATTTAGATGGTCATTTCTCTGAAAGTGATAAAAGAGAAAAAAAAAACAAAAAAAAAACAGACTGGTACCAGAAACCCAGATAGGCCAGCACAACAGAACAAAATTGCTCCTAACCACTACATTTACAGAGACAAAGGGTTTGCTCGGGAACAAAAAAAGCATACTATTATGTGCAATGCTAGTTATCTGTACAATTACATAGAAATATCTCATAATTCTCTTATTAGTTTTTTCTCCCTCTTTTTAACAACTGTTATTACAGTAAAATGAAAGAAAAAAAAGAACAGCTATGCTTGAAAGCATACGATCAATAATTCCTTCATGGTAATTGTTCAAAATGTTTTTTTTGTTGTTTTTGTTTTTTTTGTCTTTTTTTCATTGAAGGGACACTTCAGCAAACAAAATGTGCTGCAACTCACCAAAGAGGAAGAAAATCTTTCAAAAAGTCAATATAGATACAGAAGTATAATAAAATAGTCCTTTTTTTTTAAATTTCCCATTTATTCTGGCGAAGTCTATAGTTTAGACTTGTATAGTTTGGGGCTATGCAGTTCCTTTTTGACTGATATCTCTGAGAGCTAAAAATTCTGTGTGGGTAATTGTCTCTTTTCACACCGAGACAAAACACGCCAAACCACACAGGGTTTGAGAGAGGGGGGAGGGGGAACACAACATCAACAGATTCCCGCAATGTCTAACCAAATATAGTCACATATTATTCCCCCGTACGTAGCAATTATTATCCTGTTTGTGGTCGGCAACAGCGAGAGTACAGTTTATTCGCTCCGCATCAAGTCTTCGGGACACAGAATAAAAAGAAAGGCTACCACTGCCAACGACTGATGGAACAAGGGGACACGGGGAAGAAGAGAGGAGGACTACGGTAATAGGAGGGATACTGGAGGAGTGGGAGGGGGGTGTTGGGCCTATAGGCTGGTGACCAGGTGCGAGGGCTCCTGCGGGGCCTCTTCTGGAGATAGATCCTCTTTGTTCGGGGGCACGATGAAGCCATCGCTGCTGCCTCGCCCTAGCTGGTAGTAGGAGTGCAGCTGATGGAGGTGGTTACGTGAGCCCAAGTTGGGCATGCTCTTGTAGTAAACGTCGTCCGAGCTGGCCTCTGGGCTCTTGGCGTCCCCGCCGTCCTTGGAGCCGTCGGCGGATTCCGCGGACACGTCGGGCAGGCCAGACAGCATGGGCATGCTGGTGTAAAGGGAGTCTCTCTGGTGGCTGTGGCTGGGCGACGAGCCCTCGTCCTCGGTGTGCTCGTTAGTGAGTAAGGGGAAGAAGCTCTCGCTGTTCTCCTGGGGGATCCTCCTCCGAGACGAGGAGGAGGTGGTGGCGGAGGAGAAGGGGTGGTGGGGCAGTGGGAGGGGTGGCGGCACTGGCTGGTGGAGGTGATTATGGAGGTTGTCCACTGCCTGCAGCGACGGGGGTGGTCTTTGAGGCAACAGCGGGGCATTGGACTCCTCACGGATTAACTCCAGGCCGAGGCCTTCGTCGTGGTGCGGCCCAAAGGTGGAATGGTCGTCCAGGCCCAGCGCAACGTTCATGCCCATCCCCACCCCCAAGCCCATCCCGTAGCCGCTGTCCTTGCCACCGTTGCTGACATTATTGACCAGCTTATTCATCAGGTTCCGGTTCTGCTCCGTGGAGCGCTCGTGGGAGTTGTTGAGGTAGGAGGGGATGTAGTTGGAGGTGAGCTCTTTCAGGATCTTCTTTTCCAGGGTGGTCTCTTTGTGATTGTAGCCCCGGTCGATGATCTGGACGCAGTCACTCATGTACTCGGCGCTGGCAATGCTGTAGCTGTTGCCATGGTTACCATTCAGTGGTAGAGTATCCATGACACTTGTATCCCGGGCATTGTTCAGGATTCCCTCTGGAATGACAAACATGGGTCGGGTTGGGGGGTAGAGTGGGCGAATGAGAAGGGTGAAATCTGATGGGATGTAATTGCCACAGCTAAATGTCAGCCATTTTTTTTACAAACACACATTACGACAATACTGTAGTGCTTTTATTCTGAAATATGACCCTTAAGTGCTCTCAACATATTCAGTGTAATTCTCAATTCAATAAAGTGCACTTTATGGAAGTGAAGACCCTACAGTGTTTGGATTAGGTGAGACCTAAAGCATAATATTTACATTAAAATCCTGTATACTGCTAATATGAACACATCATACACACTTACCTTGTTACAAAAGAACATTTTTTTAAGACTTAATTTCACTTTTCATTACAATTTACAGGTTTGTACGGAAGCCCTGAGAGGCAACTGAGAAAATTAAATTCTGGTGGTCCATTTTCTGTCTGATCTGAGCACTTTTCTCTCTTGTGAGAGAATGACTATGACTTATGAACAAGTGAAAATAGAGGTTTTGCCAGGATAATCTTTCAAACTAAGTTTTTTTTTCTATCTGTGAAAACGTGGAAAAAAAGTTTTCAAATGTGTTTTTTATTTTTTGTCATTTCTCAATGCAGTCTAAATAAATGGTGCATATATTGTGTGTTAGCATTTGGCTAGAATTGTATTTTAATCTGTGCCAAAAAAGAAAAACATCACAGGAATGTGACTTAACTTGCTAACACACAATATAAGTAGCTCGTGTTTAGAGTGCATGGAGAAATAAAACTTACATAGAAGAAAACATGAACACTTCTCATGTTATTTAGGTAACTAACAAGTAAAACAGAAAAAAATCACTTTTTTCCCCCCTAACAAAACTTTTCTTTTTGAATACCACATAAAACTTTTTATCAACATGCAAAACTTTTTCAGCCTTTTCTTCTTTTTTTTAACCAGACAAACTTTTTTTTTTTCCACCGGGTCAATTTTTCTTTCACCATAAACACGGGAGAGAAAACTGCTTAGATCAGACTCTGAAAACTGATCACCAGAACTTTGTTTTGTCACTTGCCTTCAGGGCTTCCATAGATTATTCCATGGAAGTGATGAAAACACTGATATATGTGTGACACACAACAACACGAAGCTCAAGCACAAGCACAAAACACAAAGCTTATGCACTAAATTCAAGCAGTACAAAAACACAGCCATGCATGTCACAGTTAAGGTGAACACAAACCAGCACACCAGCTGTAAATTCAGACCCCAGCCATATTGTCCCATATGAGCTTTACAATTGCACGTTGTAAAACTGGAAGAAAAAAATTTATTTGTTGATGTCTGCTTTGTCAGCGTGAACATGAGACATCGCTGTACACATGGATTAGTAAAAAAATATCTCAGAATCAACCCACACTGGCAGGAAGGAGACTTTCTGTTCTCTCTGTTGCATGAACATGTAAATTTCATTTTTTATCAGTCCGACCGTGTCCATGCTAACGACATCAAAGAAAATGTTTGACGATAATTCAAACTAGCCCAGACAAGGCCATCCACAGAGCCTGACCTCTTGAAAATTTGACAAGACGCATTTCTGAAAGACCTTCAAAAAGCGTATTAGCTTGATCAAAGTGAATGGTAAAAAAAATAAAATAAAATAGAATAAGCGCACGTACAAAGGCATGGATACTCAATATCTGCTAAAACAGTACAGATCAATTTATATCGACGTGCCTTATGCAATGTTGAGGTGAGTCTGAATGTTGACTGTAATTGGATTAGCTTATTCAGAGTGTGGTAGCAAATGGGCCAATGCCTGAAGTCTTTTCTTACATCAAGTAGTGCAAACTACAGTAAGCAGTGGAATCCAGGATGTGATTTAAACTGATTTTTACAGCTCTATTTGAAATGGTGAGGGCCTTTGTCATAAAAGAATGCTATTACTTCCAAAGGGAATGATGTTTTGTTTTTTTCATTACCCCTTTGTCAGCACTGAGTGAAAAGAAAGTAAAGCCAAAGTCAATTACATTTGATAAGCAATGTTTAGTTTGACTCCCATACTTGTCTCTCTGTAGGGCTCTTTTAGGGACAGCATGAGGGAAAGGAAAGAAGAAAAGAAAACACAATAAGCATAACAGTGACAGGTAGAAGAGAAATGTGCACAAACAGTATGCTGATGACGCATCAAGAAAATGTTTCTGGGATGCAATTGTTTTCTGTCACCATGCAAATTTTGCAGAAAGAACCACAACATATCTATTTACAAATACAGAAGAGAATACTTTCTTTTTCTACGGCTTTCTTCGTGATCCTTGGAGTAAAACACGGCAACGGTCCTTGTGCGTCAAATGCACCAGTAAATCTCTTGATGCATTAGCATTTTCATCCTTTCAGATATTTCTTTTACATCTATGGCAATCTAAGTGAATTATAGCCCTCTGTCACGAGCTCCATCGCAGCACTTGTATTGCATACATAAATTATCCACTGATCAAAGCTCTCTGTGAGTTTTTATCTCAGTTTTACACAAGTTTCTCAGTTTTACAGACTCACAAAGTTACAGAAACCTCATATTGACTTCTGAGAGTTGGAATGAAATAATAACAGCTCTGCACAGAGAAACATCACATTCAGATGGTGAGACTGATCCCACATAAAAGTGGATTTTTGTGATGATTTGTATTAGTCAGATCTAATATTTATATTGGTGTTACAGTCAAAAACCAATATGTTAAAAAAACACCCCTCCCATCAAATGAACAATAACTTTTAGATTAAATTCACATTGACTTAATGACCCACATTTTGAAGCTCTGAATTATTACAACTAATGGTTTCAAATAAAAGGGCAATTCAGTTTTTGTAAAGTTCAAAGTATTTATGCATTAAAATGGGAAATTTTATTAATGAATATACCCAAATACTAAAGCTGAGTTATGCCAACAAGGATTCATTTGTAAAGCAAATTAAATTGAAGAATCAAAGAATCATCATATTTGCTCTTCAGACTATTCTTGTCTATGCAATAGAAATGAGTTGCATTTTAAATTTTAATATCAGCTTCAATGACATTTATCGCACACAACAAAGTTTGACAATCCAACAGCAGCATAAGAAAGAAAGCAATGCTAAAACTAAAAACAGAGACACAGAAGACATGGCACACAAGCTTCACTGACAACGTTAGAGCACATTTAAAATAAGTGGGGGTGTATCTGGATCACCACAGGCACCTGTTCTTGATCGTTTTACATCTACGTCGGCCAAACAGCCGTGTCTGAGCGTGACTTATGTAACCAAATTGCATGCCCTGACGCGAAGCCAAGATACACCTCCAGTGAAAAACCCCACAGCAAAACAAACCTGTAGGGTTTTTGCGAGAAAGCTAAAGTTTGTTCAGTGCTAACACACAAAATCTAGAGCAGTGTTTTTTGTTTTTTTGGTTTTTTTTAATCAAAGCCCTGTAAAAACCCTCAAGGGTGAATACTGGGATTCCAGCTTAGTGCAAGTCCATTACTTCTAACTCTCCAATCATAAAGTTGCTTTCTGTTTCTGGGTAAGGTACAAAGATGTGCAACTTCACAGTTTCTCCAGGACCAGACATGAATAAAAAAAAAACACTGCTCCAGCCACAATGTTAAAGAATGAAAAGAAGCTAGCACACCTTGTGTGTTGTACATGCCCAGAGGGTTGTTATAGACTGCCGATTCCCCAAGCAATGTATTATAGGGATTGTTAGTGCCATGAGGACGTAGGAGTGCATTAGGTATAAGATGGTTAGCCATAGCCCCTGGAGCAGCCAGAAAGAGACAGAGTGATACAGAAAGAAGAAACAGAAGAGAACAAGAGTGCAGAGACAGAGAAAGGTAGGTGGGCAGATAAATTGAGATATAGACAGAGAGAAAGAGAGAGAACATACATATCAGTTGGGCAGATGCAGCTGAGCAATGACAGCCATTAACATCCAAATGATCACATGATCATTAATGTGAGGGGTTGTTGCTACATGAAAGTGGCAGAGCTGAACTGACATGGCTAATGGGACCGATGGAAAGTGTGTTAATTGTATTGTTAATGCCGGCCATTAATGCTGAGCCTGTTTTTGAGCTCCACATACAGGCAGCATACTCATGTCAACAGACATAAATTACATAGAAGCACCGACACGGTCAAGACAAAACACATACTGCTACATTTTTAGACTCAAACAGGACAGAATACAATCATCAAACCACCGTTTGGTCGACAGCGCTCCAAATTATTGTAAATGACTGTTTGCTGCACACCCTCTACAAGACTGCAACAATTAGCAAGGAACTGCGGGCCTGTCAGGCTCTGATGAAGTGGTGTGCAGGGGGCTGTGTCTCTTTCAAAGACAGAGAAGACACCAGCAAAACTCAAGAAGATTAAATCGTGTAATAGTCTGCTCTAATGTAAGAGGAAACTGACCCTTCCTAAGTCCCGCCCCTTTTTGCTGCATGCTCCAATAACAGAGCAAGCCTCAACTTTCTCCTGTCTTGACTCCTGTACTTAGATATGCTATTTGCTACACCTGTCTATGCTGAGCTAGTTAACAATTGATGCAGACTGGCTGGCTAGTTAGCTAGTTATTTCCTAACATTAGCTATCAGAGGAGAATATTATTGTTTATTGCTTATTATTATACTAAAACTATCTATTGTGTGTTATTTTCCAGCTGTGTGGAAGCAGGTCCTGAATGCTCTTAGTTTTAACATCAGCTAATATTAGCATTTCTTTAAAGAATAAAATGAGATAGTGTTACATATGATGCTGGTGTTTAAGTACAAACACACTGTTTTTAAAACATGACAAGTATGTAAGCTAAGCAGTCAAACAGTCAAGTTACGAGAAAAACAAGTCTGACGTTGCATTTTTCCTCATTATTATTTTCAACTAGCTCGTGATGCTAATGTTGGCTTAATCAGCTTGCTAGCTACAGCTGATCAGCTGAAATTTCAACCTGCAAAATTACTTGCAGCTGCCTAGAAATGAGAGGCTTGCTTTTGTTTACTTCTTTCTGAAATCAAGGGCCCATTGTTTCAAAAATAACTAAGAATTTTCGAGTGGTAAATCTGCCATCATTATCACTGTAAACAGCATATGTGCAGAGCGAGAATGAACAGCTTTACAGACATAGTAACGGCCTAGCAAATGGCCACATACTGAACTATTATTATTGCTTGTGGCAAAGCCAATCTTGTGAGCTGAAGTGGTGTAATATTTCCTTTTCTCCACAGAGCAAAGTTCACATTTGGTCTGATTCTCTTATGTGCCATTGCTGAAATAACCTCTGAATGAAGCGACACGTCCTCTCTTTAGTCAAGATGGTCATTACTTTTGCTCGAGCCTCGCCTCCTTCACACAAACAGAACAGAGGCTCATTTTCTATTTATGCGATGCTTGTCCTCACATACTTGCTGTCAGGATCTTGCCCGAATGACTCATCAGTTTCCCAACCACATAGTACTACACCAAAGCAACCTTCACAGTCTGAGCCCCGTGATTAGCTGCAGATTTGAAGGCTGCAATCTTAAACATGAATGGTGCAGATTCCCTGATGTTTGTTTTTCTTTGCTGTTGATAAAAATAATTTATTTTCAAGTGCTTGAATACATTATGCGGAATATCAAGTATGCTGAAAATATTTGTGACTTGCATTCATTTCCTGTTTACAAGATTTTTTCCCCCCCTGTCAATGTGATATGATGCTATTATTTTTAAAGCAGCCAAATTCAAGACTTATGAGGGCGAAACACGTGCGTGCCTCCACGATGCACTATGCCAGAGCGGGTAAACATCTTTTATCTGAGGTACGAGTACACAGCAATTAGATTCTCTGGCAGAGTGTACTGTTCTTTTCTAATGCTCTGAATCTGTCACACCAATGGAGGAAGATTTTTATGTTACCTTGTGACTCCCCTCATGTTTTCAAAAGTTGGTCTCCTACTTTTTGACGCCGTTCTAATTGCAGAAGTATTTTCTTTCTCGGAAGTCTCTCCTTAATTAAATCTTAAAAGAGGCTGATTCCGACTAATCTTTCAGCATTCTAAACATTTTTTATATGAGTTTACTATTAATTAGACCTATTATAATTTTGTTTGGAAATCAGAAGGTTGTTTTGATTAAAAAAAACAGTAATTTGCTGTTGCTGCTTGCCCTAATTACAGTGTATTCCATAAGCGCTGCATTCTTCGAATGACAGTTCCCCCACTTATTGTGTCTGTGTTTGAGAAATTGGACAATTTCCAAAACCACACTGATTGTGTGGTGCAATAATCCTGAATGCTGGGATAAATTGAACATGCAAGGCTATCAAGATGATTGCATGATGATTCCGCTCTTGAGAAGAGCGCAATGAGAGTGTCAGCTGCGAGCTCACACTCAGGTGCAAAGAGAGGGGGAGACGCCAGGGCGGGGATGGTGGGCGGAGAATGAAAAGGACAAATCAGCAAGAAATACTCGCTCCTCGACACGTAATTCCTTAATAACAACACAGGAACAGCCACGGATAAGTGCAACTCTATTTGCATCTGTTCCGTATGATACTTGTGGTGGCTCTTGAGCTCCTGTGAGTGTTGTTTGTATCAAAACCAACCAAAAGCAACTGTCTTCACTAAATTTTTGAGTTTTAAAGGAGAAATCTGTAAGATATTTATTGTAATAAATAATAAAATTATCATGATATGTTATCAGAGATCAAGGAAAAATGAGTTGGAATACTTGCTTCTCTTACATCAATGCTCCAGCTGTGATATCATCATTGAAATTTCTATTCCAGGCCAGAATAACTTGTTTTTGTTTGCCTGTTTCATGTTAATTAGCATTAAAATTAATGCTGAATGTTCGCCAAAAGAGTAAGTGTCTGTTTATGAGTTGTAAGAAATTATTAATAATCTTTTAGAAGGAGTAGATGTTTATGACTGTTAAATTGAGAAACATGTTAATGGAGTCTGGCAGGCAGTCACTGAACTCAAACTCCAGAGTGTGTATTTTCAGAGCAGTGCACACGTCCTGCGCTCCTGCAGAGCGACTCTGGGGAGTCTTTAGATAGACTTGAATCTTCAAATTTTAGAAATCCCAAAAAATCTATATTTCAGAAATCTTTCTCGGTGAGCTTTGTATCCAATTTGCCATTATTTGGGTGCTTGAAAATTAAATGGTTGAATAAAATTTCAAAAATGCTAAACTCAGTTTAGAAAAGTAAACTATAAAAAGCAGAAGCTAGAGAGCTTATTTCAGGTGCACTTGCACTGAGCCAAGGATATAATTATAAAGCCTTTATCAGTCCCACCAGAAAGTTGTGGTGTTGCAATCACAACAATTAACACTAATTCAACCAATACCTGTGAATTCTCAATGACCTTGAAATTTTGAAAAGAAACCAAGGTTTATGATTGTTATTGACTTTTATCAATGCACTTTAACATTTTATAATTTAGAGCTCCACAAAGATTTGGTGGACTTTTTGGTAAGTTTACCTGGAACAGTTCGAGCAGAGTGTGTTTTTTTTTTATTCTAGAACAAGCCGACTTTAAATTTTAATGAATTTTAATGAATTATACAAGAAAAAAATGCAGTGTTTTTCACTCGCTCTCACAATTTCATTGCAAAAAACACTGCAAAATGCATTTTTAGAAGAGCTACCATGAAATCATGCATTTTGGGCCATAACAATCCCCCCAAAAATCCTGCAAAATCCTGGAGGGACTGCTTTATTGGTTAGGGCATATCAAGGTTAAAAATACAATTGCAAAATCTTTTTTTAATTCATTTTAAAACCTGAGAGAGTGAGTTTGATTCAAAACTGAAAAAAGTTTTCTCAACCTTTTTTTCCTGTAAGTTTGGACCTGAATGAGAAAACAGTTGCTCATGAGAGCTCAAGAGTGTTTCACCATCACAAGTATCATATGGAACAGATGCTTTGAATTTAAGAGTTTTCTCCACTTATTTTTTTTTTTTTTTTAACAGTACTGGTAAGAAGCCAGGGGTGTAAAATTAATAATCTCTCTCCGCCTTTTGCCTTTATGGAGGATCCATGTAGGCTTTTCCTCAACAGCCAACCTACCGCCCCGGTTCAGCCTCTCTACAACGTATAAAGGCTGTGTCTGTTGATGGTGCTAAGCTGAGTGCCTAATTATTGAGATCCTGACACTTCCCCCCCTGTGTCGAACATTAATCCATCATTGTAACTATGCATTAGTGTCTACGCAAGCAGGCGCCCAGAGCGAATTTAGAGAGTGAGCAGTGTGGAACTCGAGCCCTCCATCAAGAGATGCGATGAGCTGGGAGAGTGTTAGGGAGCGTTGCCAGCCATTTGCTACTTGATGTCAGATGTAGTCTGCTATCTATTTTTCCTGTATAACCTGAGAGACCGCGAAGTTAACTCTATTCACCGCGCTGCTGTCAAATGCATTATGGTAAAATACTTTTTATTAACGTGTTTCGGAGAGGGGAATTCCACTGAATTGATTTTTTTGGTTGTTATTCAGCACTTTTTCCTGAGAGTATGCCCAGGTTTTTGCAGTCAGATGGAATGATGTTACATTGCTTGACAGGGGGAGAAAAATAATGACGGAATTCTACCCACCTGAAACAAGAATTTTTCAGAAACAGTTTGAGTGAATGCATGATCTATCAAAATTACACTTTTTTTTATTGTTCAGAGGAAATGAAATCCTTTCTGTGCACTCCTATAAATTACGGTAGAAATTATTTGCTGAGGCTTCAAAATAACAGAAGTAATGAACAATTTTCTGCAGCAGCATGACACCAAAGCGGGATTTTATCCTTTCAATCAATGCCTTGTATTCACCGTCACGTTCTCTTTCATCCAGGCGAAATATGTTGACAAACACACCCAGATATTTGAGCGTTAGATGGCGACTGACAGCAGTTCTGACGCTTCTCCTATTTAAGAATTTGATTGAGTATTTTGTGATAATTGGCAGGTTTGCTTTGAATTTTTATCATCTGATATTTCTGAGCAAACTTTCATGAAATGACTTATTTGCCTTGACTTGAGATGTTGTATCCCACCTTTACTTATATAAAAAAAATACTCTGAAGAAAAAGTGACGTTAAATGGAAAACAGCCATAACTCACTCAGTCTTGAGAACTGATACAAAACCTTATTTTGAAGGGGTTTTGATTTTTACTCTTCAATTATGCTGAGAAAATACATTTTTCCCAGTAGGATATGATTTGTCCCAGTTCTCAAGAATGAGAGAACTACAACTCAGGAAAATAGTGAGAACTAATGTGTTTTATTAGTCATGAAGTCTAAAGTGAAGACCGGTGTATTGAGGAGTCATTAAAGTAAATATCTGCTGCAGGACCAAGTACCTCTGTTGAGTGACGCAGAGCTGTTGATGTCACCGGTCATGAAGGAGGACTCAGACTGTTTTCTGACCGTGTCGTTCCACATGCGACGGATGCGGCTCTGCGGAGACAAACAACATGTCAAAACATGTCAGAATATCCACTTTAACACAGCTAAAAGTATTTTCTTTTAAACACAATGAAGTCTAAGACATGAAGCACCATCAGCTTTTTAATCAAGTATTTAAACTCTAGTATATGAAACATGTCAGCTGAGGGGATAAGTAACCTCCAATTAAAGATGAGCATTAGTACTGGGATAGGTGGAGTCAATAATAAAGTCATCAGTCAAGCTCTCCGAATCAGCGTCTCGGGTTGCAAAGGCTCAATCCGAGAGGGTTCATCCTGGTTAATTATGATGGAGTCCCACGGGCTGTTGCACAAGCTAAGGGTCTGGATATCCAACCACGGAGCTGACTACTCTGTCCTGTGCCAGAGGGGCTTGGCAGAAGATTTCAGATTAATATATAACAGGGTTTGGTGATGGCGGAAAGAAAATAACGTGTAAAATCATTTGTGATGAAATGCTTCACTTAAAGGAGACTTTCAGCTTACTGCAACCAAGGTCTTATTTTTGTGGTTTTGATCATAACTCCTGTTTTAATAAGAACACTGATCTTTAAACTGCTTTAACAAAATATTTATTGTACAACATAATAGCAGAGTCCAAGCTAAAAAGCACAGGTTTAAAGGGGCATATTTTCTTTCTTACCTGTAGTGCTATTTATCCATATAGATTGTTCTGGTGCGAGTTGCCCAGTTTTTGCCCAGTCTGCCTTGTTGCGCATATAATGGAACTAGATCGCACTTGACTTGTGGTGCTCAAAACGCCAAAAAACACATTTGAAAGACTCGACAGCAATGTCTCTTTCTCATTAGCAACAACCAGTCAGGCTAAAGACAATTAAATACTGGGGTTTCAAATCTGTTTCAGAGCTGCGGGGCAGGAAGTGACGTGATGAATGTGATCAGATGATTGATCGTGTTTTCTTTTGGTTCCAAGTCGCCTTGAAATTAGCTCCTAAGTATTAACACTAATTAGCTAGCTGTGCTGCTACATAAACACAATACATAAATGAGGACTTTTACTTCTTTTCTTTTACAGCAAATGTAACACACACAACTTTTCAGTAGCTATAATGCTACACCCAAGCTATTCTACACACTTCTTAAGTCGACTTAAACAGCCTCAGTAGCGGCGTCTATCTTGTCTATAGCAGTCACCGTTTTTGTTATTACTCCTTCTTGACAACAGCTCGACAAAGGCATTAATTCCACCCGGTGGAGCTGATCGTCTAATCAATAGTCCCCCTGTGGCGCTCGTTTGTCGTTTATTTTTTAATCGAGAAACTGCTGTTACATGTCACAATGCCAGACCAGAGAATCAGTCAGCACCGTGGAGTGGGTGGATTTGAAGGTCTGGACCCTGGCAAGGGTCCATCCGTCTCACCACGCAGGAGGAAGTGAGCATCTACTCACGGACAAGAGGTTAAAGCTCAACCGAGGAGGATGCAGTTAATGCCTACATCCTGCGCTGTCCTAAGCAGGAGCCTCTCATCCGTGAAAAGGTGCACGCTTCTTCTTACGCGGTGATACAGTTGCCGGGTGTAGTTCCACTGAAAGAAGATATTTAAAACTGCTCGCAACAAGGGCTGTGGATTTTCTTGAGTAACCAGGTCATTTTTTTCCCATCTCGTTCCGTTATATTTGAGAGGAGGCAGACAGATATACATAGCTTGACAGGCAAAAGGAAAAATATGCATTTTTGATTTTGGGTGAATTGCCCCTTTAAGAGTAGAGTCAGGCATTGAGGCAATGCTTTAAAGAATTGTTTTTCTGTGATTGCCTTCAACATCTCAGACAGTTTTAAGCTTAATTAAGTCATTGCCATCACTAAATTTGTAGCAACCACCGCAGCACCTCAGCTAATCTGTCCCCGAAACTCTCCATGAACGGCCGACGTTCAGGTTTTTGTTCATAAAAGCTTGATAAACGATGTGAAAAATTCCCCACGCACGGGATCAATACCGCATGTCCCCTGTAGGCATTTCTGTGTCAACTCCAGGCGACACGCGGCAGCTCATATATTGTTCCAGCGACGTACGCTGACGCAGCTGATCTCATTAACATATTGTACATCGTGCAGTCCCCGGCACCGGAGGCACAGATGGGTTGAAAATGACCCTGCTGTTTCTTCTTGTTTTTTTGGACAGATAAAACCAGTTCATAGCCAACGGGTTCGAATGTACTTTGCTGATTACACATTCATTTCGAAGCCGCGGAGTTTGCAGCGAACAACCACGTCTTTCTGAGTGTTTCCATTCCTGTCTTGCTCATATGGAGCGACTGAGCATGAGGTTAGAGCCGTCTTGTCAAAGCACTGTGTATAATTAAACACTTTGATCTGTAGGCAGAATCCAGCTTGTATCGTGGGTTGCCACTGCATGCTCGACTCTGAGGACTATTTATAATTGAACACTGGAAGGAAATCACACTCTTTAGAATATGGATATGATGTTCAATTACAGTGTATCACAGCAATACATCCTATCCTTCGTGTCAATGTGGGAGGAATGCATTAAAACAATTTCACTTTACAGGGAGACTCACCACTGACACACAGAATTCACATATTTTGGCAGAGACGATCAAATCTGCATTCGTGAGCAATTCCTCTCAACGCCCGAGCCAATGCTTTAGTCAGCGTCGCTGTACCAACATGCAGGCTGCTCCGCTGAGAATGAATCGCAGCCTGACTTTTTGTACTTAACTCAACAAGCACTACATTTTCCCGCTACCGCTTCCAAACAAGAACATATGCTGTACATCCTTGAAATCTATCAGGCATACCTACACAGTCACCTTAATAATCTGTTCTTGTTTGCACTGTGAGGAGGTGCGCATCTGCGTAGTGTCACAGATTATTATCTAGGAATAAGTCGACCTGGCTTCAAGCTATGCGGGCCGACTGCCTAAAGATAGAATTCTGTGGTATTCCAAAACCACACTGTAAAAAAAATTGTTTGAGAAAGCTTAAAAAGGTAAAGCGACCAGCTGAGTTCACTCAACTGAGGCAAATCTGTCAAGTCAGCTTCACTCAAAGTGCTACTTTAAGTTTGTCAAACTTAACATTACTGATCAGATCTTGTCATGAAGTTAAGAAAACTCAAATTATTTCTAATTTCATTTTAAATTATATCAAACATGTATACCACTTATATTTCAAAACATAGTTCTTAATATAGCTTTTTATATTGTTTTTAGGTGTTTTACAATTGTGAGGAGACAAATCCACAAATATGGATATTTTATGCATTGCTGCTGTTGCAGCTTTTCAGTCTATAGGGACACAGTTTCCAGTTTTTCAAATGTAATAATTGCATTTTTCTTAACTTTTGTCTTAACTTTGAGTGAACTTAAGCACATGAGTAATGAGTAATGTTAAGTTTGGGTAACTTAAAATAGTACTTTGAGTGAACTTCTTAACCTAAATTGACACAAAAAAATTGCCCATTGTTGAATGAACTCAAAAAGACTTTACAGGTAGTGTCTTACTTTTCCTTTACTTTCTACTTTAAAAAGTACAAACAAGCACTGATTTGTCCTGGTTTAAACAAAATTAAAACAAGAATCAAAAAAGGAAAAAAGGAAAAGAAAGGAGACCTGTGACCCTGTGGAGTAACGTCCGGGAGCGCGAGAGGCGGTGCCTTTTCCAGAGCCGATGGAGCTGTCCACACTTTTGCCACTGCAGCAGTGAGTGCGCAGACATTTTCCATACTCCTTACGCACCTGTGTGAAATTAAAGCATAAGTACATTATGTACAAGCTAACGATTAGACCAAATCCAGGGATTACAGTCTCAGGGCTTTTCGTACATTTGGAGATGTTCTTCTGGTAAATTCACTGAAGCATGAAATGAATTTAAAGATGCAGTCAACTGATGTCTGGTTATACAATTTCGCAAAAGAAGAGAATGAATCCATACCTTCTTCTGCAGCACACAGTGGAAGATGAAGATGAACATCCCCTGCAGGGAGTTGAAGATGGTGAACAGGTAGGCCATGACCACCGTGCTCTCGTTGACGTACATCAGGCCAAAGGCCCAGGTCAGACCCAGCAGACACAGCAAGGCAATGGCCCCTATCACCCACGATCTGGAAAATAAACAAACAGCCATCTCACCAACCTTTCCACGAGGTCATTATATTCAAAGTGTTTCAAAAACTGGCCGTGAACTCATGAGAAGCAGCTTTTTTGTACTAATTGAATATTTTGAGAGAAAAAAAAATGGAGGTATGGCTGAATTAAAAGCCACATCTTTAGCAGGAGCGTGTGCTCCCACTGAATAATGAAAAGAAATCAGTTCAAGGTCGTTTAATCCACAGCTGAAAATCACGGTTTTGCTATGAGAGGGGAGAGATGGCACAAAACAAATGAGGAGGGAAAAGAAACTGATGAGAAATGACAATGGATTTAATCTTCATTCTAAGTTTCTGACAATACCTTTCCCTTCTCTTATTTGCCCTCTTTCAGGCGATGCCCCCGACAATTTGAAAAGCCACAGACGATCATAAAACTGCAGATTCATATATACGATAATGGAGGTCCGTATAAATGGGAGGGTAACAAATATGGCATTTTCATTAGAAGACTATTTACATGAGTACATTACATGTTGGATTGTATTGCCCGGGGGTTGGGATAAGTGTCTTGTAAATTCTTACTCAAGCTGAAAGGTTGAACTGAGATAAACGCCCTTGAGAATGCCGAGTCTATTAAGAATGAAGGGCTCTATCTTGGTGCGAGCACACTGCGCAGAGAAAGAAGTGACTTTTTTTTTTTTTTTCACCTGCACCCTTTTGGCATTTTGGTGACTCCCTGTGCGCCGCAGTGGGCGAGGCAGAGTTAAGATTAATATCTGATTCTTGCCGGCATCTGTCATCCACAACAGCCTGCATGTATGAAGATCTTCCCTTTGAGCTGATTAAATCCTTTTACAGCCATCTGAAGGCGGCAGTTATGTTTTCACTCTGCAGGCTCTAATGTGAGTGGCACGCTTTGTCAAAGCACAATTATACACACCAGAATGATCAAGCAATCTTGATTAAATATTGCGCAAACTACCTGATGGTCTACAGTTAACTCCTCAGCTGTTGTGCACAGCGGTTTGTTATATCTCTGCTCCAAGCTTCCAAATTAGTTTATGGTATAATACCGAAAGGTGGAAGCCATGGGTCAAGTGACAGCTGAGAACAACATATGGTGGATCAGAATGACGACTGCTTATATAACTTGGTTACATTTCATAAGAACGTCCCTGCGAACACGCCTTTAAGTGTACAACTCCTGCGGACTGTCTCACGACTGTTTTTCTCATGCAACACTTCAGCCCAAACCTGATGAAGGTCTTCTTTGGGTGTGTACCTTCTTGTTCTTTGAGGATGACAAAGGTATTTATAATTGTGCGTCATTATAAATGGTGACAGCCAGACATTCAACATGTAGAAAGGGAACTTATTCTGACCTTGGCGGCATGTTTGAGCTGCTTTATTATTTGCACCTGCGGCACGCTGCACGCTTCCGGACGCCGCGTGCGTCCTGCACCCGTGATTCCACTTTGTCAGCTTTACCACCGCGTCCCTGTCAGATGAACTCAAGTGCATCTTTATTCACACCAACTTTCATTCTGCTCATTTCAGTTAGCTTGAAGTAGGATGACATTTCATGCTATTAATTATATAACAGTGGATATTGTTCATGAATTTTTGTTCACTAGTTTTAGCTACTGTGACCTTTTAACCTACTTATCAATTATTTTTAGCTATCTATATCAACTATTTATCCATTACTTCTATCTAGGTTAACTCTTTCAACTACTGATGCATTACTTTTAGCTAACTGTGTCGACAGTTTAATTCCTTTTAGCTAACTAGGCCAACTATTACTTTTACCTTAAAAAATGAAAATAGAATCCATTACTATTAGCTATCTATGCCAAACATTTATCCATTTCATTTAGATAGTAATTTTAACCATGCATCAATGCTTTTAACTATGCGAACCATTTATCCATATCCATCCGCTCTATTCTTTCATGCTCTCTCAATCCTAACATTTGGTGTTCAGACTCAAAAGGTAGATATGTATTGTTCAATCAAATCTTTCTTCTTGAGATCTTGAGCTGCTTTTCCAATTGCCAAGTGCTTCAAGTGCAGAAGTGCCCCCTGAGGTACGAGATGATTGCAACCACTGCCCAACACTTTGAGTCAGATTGGCTGTAGATAGAACAAAAGAAAGGCAACCACAAGGCAAATGTGAGTGCTGTATCTCCTTTACGTTGCAGTACTAATATATATCGAGTGTGCACGGTGATGATACAGGTGCCATTTAAAACTAATCTTGCTTGTCACATCTGTAGGCTATACATATCTAAGATGGGAGTGCTGTGTGCACACTAATGCGGCCTTCAACGTGACTGAGTACTCTACAATAAATCATGTTAATGATTCGGAGAGGCGGCGAGATGGATTTGGGTGTGGATTTGTTCATATGGAGAAGTAAATGAAAGATGGCACTATGGGGGAAAAAAAGGCCCCTTCAGTTTTGGCTTACTTGATCTCAGGTTCATAATCCTGATAGCTGAGCAATATGACAAGAAGAAGAAGGAAATAACAAAAAGAAAACAGGCAAAAATAAATCAGATCACATAACAAAGAGATGGAGAGGTGTAATCCTGAATGTGTGGCCATAAATGCAGTGTACAAATTTAGACATTAAGAGGGAAACAATACACCAAGAAGGAAAATTTTGGCAGTGGAGATCAAAGCTACATTCACAGCATCCACATCCAAACATCAAGGCCAGACATTCATACATTTTGGGAAGGGATTTGTTAGTGATTTACAGGTGATAACCATAATTATCTCGCTTCACAGAAGTATCTAGCTCCCCCTCCCCATAAATGCTGGCAGACTTTCGCATTTAAGCTGTTATAAATGGGCCAGGTGTGCGGCAAAATAAATGATTTATGAATTCACCAAGGCAACCATTAAACATAATTTTCCCAGGGCTGTCTTAATGACCTGGTGGGAGAGGTACTTCATCAAGGCGATTGCCCCCGGAATGGACACAGAAACACAAGCGGTGGGCACAGAGAGAACAAAATATTGTCCTCTAACCAGTGGCAGTTCTGCTCAAAGAATGGTGGATGATAGAGACACAAGAGGTCATAAGAAATGCGTCCAAGAGGACAGGATATGAAGAGGCTACGACTCATATCGCGCGAGGCTTATCTTCTTCTGGAGTTATCAGATAAATGTGGGGATGAATTTGAGAGCTGCACATGGAGAGAGCCTTGAGGCAAAACTTCTGAGACTGCATAACAGTCACTGAGATGCATAACGGCTCCCTTACAAATGAAGAGGGAACATTTCAGCTGAGTTTTATCCTGTCAGGACTGTTGCATGCCTGAAAGCTAATATTAGTAATAAAATAACAGTTACAGAACAACTCACTTCATATTTCTGGCATCATTAAGTTCAAAATTGTTTATGTAAAGTGTATTTGGCAAGTTATTTAGTAATAATTCTAATTAAATGTGTATTTTAAAGGGATAGTTTGTATTACTGGATATGGGGTTATTTGAGGTACTTGCTGACAGCCAGAAGAACTGCAAGCATTTTAACCACTTAAAAAAAATTAATAAATAATAATAATAACGGCATCAGTTTAAGTGTATAGCATATTTAGAATATTTTCACTGCAATACTTTGCTATCAGACAGCCTTTTCTGATGGGAAACCATCATTTTAAGAGCCAAATAGCACTTTCTCCAAACCAACCAAACTCCATAGATGAAATCAGTAATTTTATCTCATAGAGCACGGGAGTTGCTGGTCTACTGCTACCTCGATTGTTTAGTTAGTTTGTGTTATGGTGTGACTTTGGTGTCTTAAAAGGACAGTTTGGATTCACCGAAGTCACACAATGACAAGAACAAACTCGCAGATCGATGCAGCGGTGGACCAGCAACTCCTATCTTTTGCGAGGTAAAATTGCTGATTCCGCCAGTGGAATCTGGTTGTTTTGGAGGGAGTGATACTTTGCTGATGGAAACCCACTGCTGGTATTAGAAAAGGCTGCTTGATGGCACAGTAAAGTGTTGAAAATTTCTAAACATACCATACACAAACTGATATTGATTTTCATCTTTTTTTAAGTGGACATTTTTTAACTGGCTAAAATACCTTTTGTTGCTGACCCTGTCCACGGCAGTTCATTGCTTAGCTTCTGTGCTGGTGCTCCACTGCATCCACTGCAGGTAATACACTGAATATCAACAAGTACCTCATACAGCCCTACATCAAATAATCCAAACTATCAAACTATCCCTTTAATCAAATTTTAGAATGCTGAACATGGCATCTAAGCAATATAAGTACTTAAGCTCAACTATGCTTGTCACAAAATCATACATCCATCTGAATGGCTCTGCAATATATAGATATACTATCCATCCCCAAGGGCTGCAGCAGAGCACTTCTAGGCTTTCTAAGCACAAAAAAGTAAGAGAAGCTTTATTGTGCTAATCGTGGAGAAGAAACGCCAAAAATGAGCAATTTTAAGCAGAGAACTACTTCAGACTGTGGCATCAAATTACTGCCAATTTCCTCAAAATGACTTAATTTGCAGAGGTGCCATTCATCGCTATGTCAGAGATCATTTATGTATGAGTCTGCGATAGGTCAATTCAGGTTTGTATAGAGTCATTTTATAGGCTGTTTCTGGAAAGGGAAGAGGAAGAGCTGTGATCAGCTCCGACAGGGTGTTAATTATTTAAGCAAAGGTATGCTCAAAATGCTAATCACCTCAAAGTGTTTAAGACATCAATAGTGCAAAGTTTTTGATGTTGGCAGAGACGTTTTTATCTTTGACATCATCCTCGTTAGCATATTTTATTTGAAGTTTCTTATCTGCATAGGGAGGAAGCTATGCAAGTCACAAGTCAGACATTTTCTCTAAAAAATGTTCAGTCCTTCATGTTCTAAATATGGTGCATTGGTATTTAAAGTCACAATGGTGCAAAAGTCATATTGTAATCCATGAATCACAGGGCAGTGGCAGCCGCTGTCTCCATTACGGGGTGATGAGGGGAAAAAAAACACGTCAAACACAATATCAATTTTATTCTACACCCTCTACTGAGAAATGTTGCGTCTTACCAGTGCCATTCTACAATAACACATCCATCATAATAACGGTAGCTAAAACGAAGAGTGGGAGAAAGAAAAGAAAGGAAGATGAAAAAAACAGAAAGATGTTAAAGATAAACACACAGCATAAGATAAAAAGGCAGGATGTGAGTGCTAATCAAAAGAAGAAAAGCAGAGAAAGAGATACACAGTGAAAGAGAGATGAAACATTCATATTAAAACAAGGCAGCATGATGAAATCTGAACAGAAAACGTGACATCAAACCATAAAGAGGAACCAAATGGCAGCGAGATAAGGAAAAAAGAAGACACACCTCATTAAACTAAGCTAAATTGACTTAATTAACCTGCGGTATCATCATTATCAAACCAGTTCACCTTGATAACTCAAAGAAAAGCTTATACAGTATAAAAAGAAGGCAATAATTAATACCATTTTATCATAATAAGAAAGGGCTAAATTGACTGCTACACCACAGTGGACAAACACATTTCTGGCTTTTGTATTCTCCAGTAAATTTCAGAATTTTAGACCGTGCCTAATGCTTGGTGCACATCCCCACACTAATATTACCATTACTAGGTAAGTATTATTAGCAGGAGATGTATCATTGAGGTTCATGGGCTGCAGCTGTTTATCACTGAGAGAGAGAGAGAGAGAGAGAGAGAGGGAGGAGGACAAAATGGCCGACATTAAAAATAGCTCTATGCGAGTAGGCATGGAATAATGTCAAACAACATCTTGTGCTAATGTCACATCTAAAACTCACTACCCCCTCTCAAAATAGTTACTGTCTGGGGCTTTTATTTAACTTTTATGTAACCACAGACCCATTATGAGTTACCAGTGAAGATACATTTACTGTGTGGTTCTTTTATTTTGAAAAATGGTCTGTGGCTGTCATTCTGAAAACATACGGTGGCTGTTGGGGGCCAAAACAATCCTCATCCTATGCTTCCTGTTAAAACACAGTTACACTGTGGGGCTTTTATTTTGAAATGACCTGCCATCCTAAATTCCCTGTTGAAATACAGTTACTAACTGGGGCTTTCAGTTTGGAAGAAACAAAGGTCCATCCTTAGTTTTTCCATTAACACAGTGGCCATTGGGGGGTTTTATTTTGGAAAAACAACCCTCATTCTGAGCTTTCTGTTAAAATACAGTTACTCTATAGAGCTTTTATCTAGAAAAAAAAATAGCCTCATCCTGAGATCCCCGTTGAGATACAGCTGCTGTCTTTGGCTTTTGTTTTGAAAGGAACTAGGTCTGCGCCTAGTTTCCTGTTTACACAGTGGTCATTTGGTGCTTTTATTTTGAAAAAGAGGCCTTTATCCTGAGCTTCCTATTTAGATACAGTTACTTAATGGAGTTTTTATTTTGAAAAAACAAAATCAAGAGGATCAAAAGGAATAAATGAACTTTATTTCAATTCATATTAGAAGAAACACAACTACCAGTTACTAGTTATGGCAGGATATATGTGGTTACGCACATACAACACTAAAGCCAGCTTTCTGAATGTGTTTGTGCAGCCGTGTGTTGAATAATGGGTCTTGACTTTAAAACTGTGTCAGATGAATGAGGGCTGACAAAAGCAGCGCGGCTCCATACCATTTTCCAGTGGTCATCTGAAACGCCGCGGACTGTTTCGGGGTCAGGCGGTCAGTTCTTTGCTACATTATGGGAGGCCAGTGTAATAAATCATATGACACTGAGAACTCCAGCGGTCAATATTTTGCTGCAGAACAAACCATGCAATGTATCTTGCGGTACCAAACATGGGTAACATACAGTATATACTCAGGGAGCGCTGAGCAAATATACAGCAGTTATTGTAAACTTTAGGTTAATTAAATGTATTTAAAAAAATGCTCTGCTTGCAGTGTTTTGGATCAACAAAAGGCCACTCTAAAATGTGAAGACTGATCTAAAAAAAGACAATTATTAGACAGTGAACCCTTGCTATTTCACACAGGGCCACCAGATATCATTTTTGCCCCAGGAAGGTAAAGTTATCTGATATTCTTACACTCACCCTCAACAATCACCCCTCATGCCTAAATCTAAGCAGCCCAACGAACGAAGGCAACGAGTAACGGCCAATCAGAGACAGAGTCATGACTTCGCTCTCCTGGGAAGTGTGGTTTCTGTAGCCCTTTGTGAAATGGTCATAATTCAGTGCCTAATAAACGTCTTTTTTTTTTCCAAGATAAAACTGCACATTTTAATGTGGGCTTTTATTGTGGCCAGTCCGAGGCGCACCTGTGCAATAATCATGCTGTTTAATCAGCATCTCTATACGCCACAGCTGTCAGGTGGATGAATCATGTTGGCAAAGGAGAGGCGCTCACATGAATTTTAACAAATTTGTGAACAAAATTTGGGAGAAATAAAACTTGTGTGTTGACAGAATGAGTCTGAGGTCTTATACTTCCACTCCGGAGAAATGGGAGCAAAAACTAAAGCACTGCATCTATATTTTTGTTGAGTATACATAGATACTGAGTGTAAACAGTAAACACAGACATGTGACTGAGACTAGCTTACCAGAATCCACACTTCGGCCTTTTGCATCGACATGGAACTGGCCCCATGCCAATACATAGAAGGTTTCAAATAAAACCTGTGATTGGTGATCGGCGTTGGCTGATACTGCTTCTAACAAATGGTGATCAGCCCCATAATCCTGATCGCTGCACCCCTTATTTATAACTGTATATATCATTTTGGTATATTTACATGTGCACAGATGGAAAATTGAGAGTTAGTAGTACTTATACAGCTTAGAATTAGTAGGAAAAACCCAAGCTTACTAACCTAGCTGATGTTATTTTGTCTTTTATATAACATTAGTGGTTGTGTTTTGTAATTTAGGTTGTCTTATTTGGTGAAATGTGGTTCACAATCCCTCCAGTTTACAGCCTTTTATCATGCATTAAGTCAGATGTGTCAGCCTCATTCCATATTTCTTCTACTCTTGATCTCTTCTCGTCTGGCTGCAAATCTTAAGTAAAAACTCATTTCATAAGAAAAAAGTTTGTATGGTGCAAACTTTTTAATTTAGCAATATATAAATCTGTACTTACATTGTACTTACATATACACATACTTACTTACATCATAACTTGGGTTCGCTTGCACTCACAAAGAGCTGATGCAACCGGCAACTTGTTTGCCTCAGTTCACAGGAAGATAATAAAACTGAAAAATATACCAACTTCTGTGTTTCTCAGAAGTGACAAATCTAGCAAAAGCTAAACATCTTTGTCGCCCTCCTACTTCATGCCACCTCGAGGTGTCTGTAATGTAAGTACGGGTCACACTTTGGACCCGCAGCACTTAAAATCCGTGGCTCGGCTCGGGAGCATCCCGCAGCGAATCGGTGATGGAAAAACACATCGGCACAGTACAGTCTGCCGCGGTGGAGCTAAAGCAGGCTATGTCATGCTCGCAGAAGATTGTTTTTTTATGTGTGTATCACTGGGCTGAGAGGAGCGGGGCAGACGGGGCCACTGTGCTGAGACACAAGCAGTGATGTGATGCCACAAAAAATAGCCAGAACGCCGGCCATAAAGTAGACTAATGTGTCCAGAGTGGCTTCAAAAAAAACGAGGCAGACAGCAAAAACAGAGCAGAGACCCTTATCCATCACGGCAAACAGGCAGCAAAACAACTTTATACCATCTGTAGAACGAGTCTGCCCTGACACCAGGTACTGTAGCTGCAGCTTACATCAAAGACAAAGACCCAAAATGCTGTGTCATTCTACAGGGTAAAGGGACCTTTAAAACAACTTTTAAAACTATTTTTGTCATTTCCAGACAGACTTCTGGATCAAACTTTTAGCGGTGTAACTGAAACAAACACCTTATCATATTTAAAGGTGCGCCGGTTGACAGTTTTATAGTAAACAAACCCACCTATGTATGACAAACCTGCTCATTTTAGTGTCTTTTGGTTCATTGTTTTGATTTTATGGTCTGCAATTTTAGTGTTTGGTTCACTTTCACCACTCTCATCAACCTTTTATTCATTTTCAGCAAAAAAGCTCATTGTATTGTACTTTAAAATATTGATAATTCAATACATATCTAGTCTAAAATATTTGAAATTATTTACTTATTTTCCACAATGTTGATTACTTTTATTATGAGTCTTTACTGATATTGAAGCAGTTTTCATGTGTAATCGTGTACTTCTCAAACTTTTCTGGCATTCCTCCCTTCAAAAGCCAAAAAAAGTATCTTCCCCCACCCACAGTTAGGGTTAACAACTGATAAAGAAGCATCCAAGTTGAATTTTAGTCCACTAAAAATCAGCACAGGATCAGTAAACTCTTGTTTGGTTATTTTCCTGACATTAATCATATTCACTGAACGTAGTTTCACTCCACGTTTTTTCCACTGATCATCCACGCTCCCCCACCCCCGGCAGTGACTCTATGCCCCACCAGGGTGGCCACCGCACCAGTGTAATCCATCACGCTGAACGTCAAGACTTCATTATTTTTTGTCAATATTGCATTACTATTTAATAGCAATGCTTTTCTTCAGACTGATTATTTTAAAAAGTCTGCTTTTATTACCCCTCAACACTAATGTTACTTTCTAACTATGATGGATTACGTAACTGAAACAAGTTCCAAATATCAATTGCTACACTTTTGTATCATATGGAAATAAATGGAAATCTCGAGCAGTGCAGAGAATACATCCAAATTACATAAAAGGAAGCGGCTCTGCTCGCAATACATAATAGATGAGCAAAACTGCTCATATGGCCCTTTAAGGGGCAATTTTAAACAGCCTCGCTCATTATTCCACAGGGGTATGTACATTTCCACTGAATGTACACAAACATATTGCACTTGAACATGTCTTGCCTTAAGTTAAGCGATTTTATCTGTAGCATTAAAAGAAATGTTTTACTAGCTGAAACTTGACTTCTGTTGCTTAAGCAAAGCTGAATTCCTCCTGTACAGCACTTGTCTAGCGAGGTATTCAAACTTTTACCTTGAAAGTTTGGATCTGAGTTTTTATAGTCGCTATTGTCCCTTAAGCTTTCATATTATCTGAAAGCAGCCAGGCACAGGAAGATAAACAGACTCCAACACACATAAAACACACACACACACACACACACACACACACACACACACACGAGATATGAATATTCATCTGCGGCATGTTGACACCAAGATAACACCAGGTCAGCTCTGTCAGATTGTCTCCTGGCCTTTTGCCGTTCAGACAGCACTGTTGTCCTGATAATGATGGAGACACAACCTGTTTGATTTTAACCCCGCCTGACACAACCTTTCAGCATAATGGGAGGTGCTTACCTTGCAGCCTCAGACTCGCGGACCCTTGGGTTGAGGCGCTCACAACCTTAAGTGCTTTTAATGAGGTTTCAAAATATCAAAGGGGGAGATGCGAGATGAAGCGAATTGCTTGAAGAACGCCGGCTTGAATACAAAACGTCGCTTTTTAACCAGGCGGAAACGGGGGGGGGGGAATCAGCTCAAACTGAGTCATACCAGATATGATTTCAGCCGGTTGCAGTTTGGCGGAAACAAACCTGTCACCTTTGCGCTGAAACATTCCTTCCATCTGTAACCAAACGTCACGAGGAGCGCTATTTCTGGATGACTCTAATGGATATCTGGGTGATCTGAGTGCTCTTACTTGATGTTGTCCAGGCAACCGGAGTCTGGCTTCAAGATGGCCGTGTGATGGAACATCTTGTAGAGTGCGATGCCCAGGAAGATCACATTGAGCTGGAAGACAGACAGAGATTCACAGAGGCAGAGGGAGAGAGAGAGAGAGAGAGAGAGAGAGAGAGAGAGAGGTGGGGATGAAGCCTGTATGTTTCCTGTTTCAGTTCCATTCATTTTAAATCAGAGCACTTTGTAGCACAAAGCTGGAACGCCACAGCCAGACTTGGTTTCCCACTTTGCCAAACAGAGCGCAAAATCCTGTGAAACCTCGATGGTGGCACAACAGACTAAACAGGGAACGGTGAGACAAGACAGCTGCATACTTGTATGAGGGAGCCTTTCCATCTGACTTATTCACACTCGTCTCATCATATTCACACTTAGAGGCAACCACAGGGAATAACTGCCACTGCTGCTGCATTCGTTTTCTTTTTACAGTTCCTACAACTGGCAAAAAAAAAAATATTTGGCATTGGGTGGGTTTTTTTTTTGTCAAATGCTTGAAGAACTTTCAGCATTTTTATGATCATGCTCACTGTGATATCACAAGCACACAAGAGTTTGGATGATTTGAAGTGGGGTTGTAGATGCTGGGCTACATGCCCCTGGTTTAGAGAAGCAGAGAGTCGCACCAGCAGAACGCTATATTTAGAGCAGAATTTCCCCACTTTATTTTGCCATCAGACAGCCTTTTCTACCGGGAAACTGTCGTAAATATAAGTTAACTATCGCTCACTCCAACCCAACTGAATTCCAGAGGTGAAATCTGTAATTTTACCTCACAGAGCAACAGAGCTGCTGGTCTCCTGCAACCTTGATCGGCGAGTTTGTGTGTGTTATTGTGTGACTTTGGCGAATCTGAACCGTCCTTTTTAAAACACCAAAGTCACACAATAACACACACAAACTCGAAGATCCAGCAACTTCTGTGTTCTGAAGAGAGCGACATTTGGCAGTGGTTTCTCGTTGGAGAAGGCTGTCTGACGGCAAGGTAAAGCAGTGAAAATATTCTAAATAGATCATTCACTTAAAATGACCTTTACTTTATTGGGTAGGTGTTTTTTAGGTGTCTAAAATACATTTTGCTGCTGACCTTGTTCACTGCTGTGCTTGCTTACAGTATCATCCTACATTGGTGCTCCTGCTGCTTTTACAAACTGGGTAAAACACTGACTCTTGATAAGCACCTCATAAAACCCCAGTTCAGATAATCTGAACTATCCCTGTATCATTTTATTTTAATGCGCCTTTTTTTTTTACCATAAAACAGAACACTTTTTAATCTACCTTCCTGCTCCCCTCAAGTGTTCCTGGAGTATGTTGTTCTCTTTATATACCAGAGTTCCTATTCAAAAAAGACATGCCTTACATAAACTTAACATCAAAAGTGTAAAAGAAAAGACAAGACAGAAAATGAAGATAATGACGGTAGCAAAAGAATCCTGTAAATTCAAAGGTAAGGAATAAAATAGAATCTAAATTAGGCAGGAGAAACATCATCCTAGAAAGTGCACATAATCACATCACTTTAAAAGTCGAATTTCAACTTATTTATTTACTGTTCATTATTTATTACAAAAAATCTTTGCCATATGTGGCAGGGAGCAAGGAGGAAATTAGTGATCACGTGTGGTCCTCTATAACCAGATTTCTCATCACTTTGTGGAATAACTGACACAGTAACGGTCCCCAGTAATGTGGTGAAAAGGCCCCATATCTTTTCGACGGTTTCGCCTTTCCTTTTCAGAATATAAGTTATCTTCTCCACAGCAAACGATCGGTCATTTCTCTGAGCCACTGGTCCACCTGTGGCCTCTGAATATTCATCCATAATGAGGCGACTGAACGCTTTGCTTGCAGTAAACACATACTCACAAGAATTAGTTCTTGATGTGACTGCGGTGGCAGGATGTAACCCCAAAATTAACATTTGAGGATAAAGAGGTAGATTTACATCCAGCATTCTTTTATTATTTGTGAAATCTCGCACCAAAAGTCGCAACCTCTTTGCAATCTCACATGCAATCTCACTGTTTACGTTTAATGCGAATATCTGGAATATTATTATCAAAACTGACGTAATTTGGAGTTATGTAGGATTGCGTCAGCCAATTGTATTGCAGCAATCTTAAACTCGTATTGCCAGTTTATCTATGTGTCTCAGCACATCACACCCCAGACTGTGAAATAAAACTTAAAAACAAGTTGAATTTTTGCACCCACGTTTGCCACACATTGTAAACAGTCAGAAAAATAAATAAATTTGTCTGCTGGATATCAAAAAAGCTTACATTTAACAGACTCTGGTGTGTCTCATTACTTTCTTTCCTTCTTTTTCTCAGTAATCACAAAAATAGAAAAGTGAGTCAAATGTGGTTTTGGCACGGGGGGGTCTTTTTTAAAACATTACAGCAATCATCAGGCTTTCACTTATTCTGCTGCTGGTTACAGGTGCCATTCAGCTCATATGAGGTGAGTATAAAAAAAAATTGCCATTTTTAACAGCTTACAACACATCTTTTCCCGAACAGTCACCAAATTCCCAGAGGCAGAACTGGATCTGTGCTCTAGCCCTCTTTCCAACATAGATATTCTTGTTTGGAAATCTAAGAAAGAAAAGGAGTGAGTCATGAGACACGCAGAGATGCATTGTGAATGATTACACCAAACTGGAGCGTGAAAGTGCATTAAGCATGTTTTGGATTTAGCATCCAGCTGGGCAGTACGAGCTGCGTTGGAGCACCACATTTTGGGTCCCGTGGGACGAGGATATTTACACTTTTTTTAGTTGCGACGGATATTGAGCGAAGTTGATTTACTGATGGCACAGTATTTATTATGACGGCTGATTGGTGTCTTGGAAAATCAGGAGCACATCTCGTGTGCCAAAGTGATATTTACAGCTTGGCATTAGCTTAAATACTAAGATGAACAGCAGCCCGACACCAGATTTAAAGCAGTTGGATCGATAAATGAGCTTTTTTTTTAAAGAAAATTAGGGCTGTCCTAGTTGGGAAAGACACAGAAAGTGTGTGCGTCCTCCTTGCTTGTGTAGCTGTCCGTGCGCCCGCGAGGAGGAGATGGAAAAAGGTAGCGGAGTACGAGTTGGAACGGGAACAAAATCAATCATAATCGCAGTGCGGATTACTCCAACACTGCATACTGAGCAGAGTTCACTTCTCTCTGTCTCTCAGCCCCCCCCCCCCCCCTCACCCACCCAGCTCCTGCCATCCCCCAAAAATTGTCTCAGCCGGTGACTGCAGCGGGGTGACAAACTGCAATATATTCTCTACACCCCTCATTCGTTTTTCTGGACGGCTCCGTGCCCGCCGGTGGCATATATGCTCAACAGGGCAGAGAGAAGAGGGAGGATAGGAGCAGGAAAGAGGGATCTCGGCGGACCATTTAAGCGACGACCCGCAGGCTAAGTAGGGTTAATGAGCAAAAGGGGGTGGGGGGGGGGGGGGGGGGGTGGGGGAGTAGTCGGGGGTGTCACGCTTACCATAATTATCAAGGTTGCTGGTCCTATGAAACTCCAAATGAAGTAGGTGTCCAGGCGAAGCCAGCAACTGCAATGAAAGAGATAGAGTGAGATGAAAGGGGGGATATGAAGTAGGAGAGGGGATGGTGAATATGAGAGGAGAGGGAGGGGGGGCAGAGACAGAGAAGAAGATTTGAGGTTACAGCTTTATACTCCTGCTCAGAGGATATATATCAAGTGGGTGGCTGGAGTGACACAGAGGAATAGGCACTTCAAAACACAGAT
The DNA here is from genome assembly GCF_056507025.1 of Lutjanus erythropterus. Lineage (NCBI taxonomy): Eukaryota > Metazoa > Chordata > Actinopteri > Lutjaniformes > Lutjanidae > Lutjanus > Lutjanus erythropterus. Next base: position 9,440,279 of record NC_139339.1, on the reverse strand, counting down.
CGCCGCCAGGGGTTTAAAGAGTTATGACCACCGGGAAGAAGTTGGAGGAAAAGGGGTTTTAGTGTCAATGACGGCAGTAATGACAGGCCTTCATAACAAAAACAGGTGTAATATCAAAAGTTATAGAAGAAAAAAGGATGAGATGTAGCCATGGGCATATATTTCATTTAACTGTGACAACATCAATTATCAAGTATATTGTAGAGTATGCTACAAAAAGACAACAACAGCTTGAGTCTACACTATATTTAGAATATTTTCACTGCTTTACCTTGGCATCACGCAGCCTTTTCTGGTGGGAAACTGCTCTTATATGAGCCAAGCATCGTTCTCTCCAATCCAACCAAACTCTATAGGCAAAATCAATAATTTTATCTGGCAGAAAACAGAGGTTGCTGGTCTACCGCTGCCTCGATTGGTTGGCTTGTTTGTGTTACTGTTTGACTTCAAACTCATCAAACTCACACAATAACACAAGGAAACTAACAGACTGAGACAGTGGTAGACCAGCAAGTCCAATGTCGTGTGGGGTAAAATTACTGATTTTGCTTATGTTATGTAGTCTGGTTGGTTTGGAGAGAGACATATTTGGCTTATATACTGTTGGTTTCCTGGCAGAAAAGTGATAAAAATATTCTAAATATAGCATATATACGTTAGATGTATTGGCTAAAATTGATAAGAGTCATACCAGCATGTTCAAACATTTTAAATAATCATATCAATAATTATAATAAAATAGCATTTTCCTTATCCAATAGCCTATATAGGTTGTATCCAGCAATACCCAGAATGACCAGTAGGTGGCGATGGGACCTAATTACAATGAGTACTGTTAAAACAAAAAAAACTCTGTTCAAAACAAAGTACTTTGGTATTAAAAGCAGCAGTTTTAATTTAACCAAGTATCCTGTATCATAAATGCACATCTGGCATTTGTAACAAAGCAAACCACTTGAAAATCTGTCAAATATTCAGTGAGTTATGATTATTTTAATTAAAGATGGCTCTCCTGCCTCCACAGGCCCGTACCAATATGGCAGCTGCTTTGGAACAAACAAAATGCAAAACACCTGACAAACACTTTGATTTAAGTTAAGAAATTTCCGCCCTTGGATGTAGCTGAAACTGTAAAGGATAAAAGCTGAGAGTGACCAGACTTTAGTTCACTTCTGTTTCAATTTGTCTGGTTAAGGTAGCAAATTACCATTACAGATGATAATTTATGGATGATTCAATTAGTTCTCAATTGAATCCTGACTGTATCACTCCAAAGGAATTGGACTGACCTCGACCCTGACAGACATGGCCGCACGCAGTCCTAAAGCACTCAACAAAGTGTCTTAACACGTTCGCGTTAGCCGCGATGACATCGCAGGACTACCATAATTGCGTCAATAATTAAATATCGCGCTCTCCTGACCTCGCGCTTCATATCAAAACATTACAGATAGTCAGTTCTAGTCTCCGCCGAGTAAAACTAAACACAGAGCAGAAGTAACAGGGCCGGTGGTAGGTGACAGTGCTCCTTTGAAATGGCCATAAAAAAAAAAAAACTTGATTCATGACCTGTGGTTGAATTATTAATCTTTTAATCTCCGCTGCTGCAGCGGATAGACGCCTCCATTTTTGGCCACTGGAAAATTACAGTTCATACAGCCGTGTTGTCATTCAGGCTGACAGAGAGGGGAAATGGAAGTGGCAGAGAATCAGCTGTAATTCAGGGGCATTTTAAGGCAAATTTAAGTGTATGGGGCAGTTAATGACGTCTTCCCACCGCACAGCTCAAGTTGTGGACAGTACTTTTGCTGTGCTTCCTGTTTTTTTGGAATAATCCTGGTTGAGCTGAGTCGACACTAAAAGGTGGAGTGAAAACACTGCAGACCTCCGACTGGTCAGAGAGAACTGTCGCTCACACAACACGGAGCAGCCGGAGTTGTTTCGTCGTCTGTGCTCTGATGCAGGATTTCTCAAACACCCCTTTTCTTTCAGCAGTCAATTTGTCTCGCTGCATTCAGCCTTTTCTAAAACAAAGTTTGTCTCCTTGCCAGGGCAGGCCCCCACAATTTGGCCTTATGCCATTCACAAAAAAAAAAAAAAAGGTCTACCCTGTGGCCACAGTGGCCTTGATGTCCTGCCTGCGCTGCTCCAGCTGATTTCACCGTTTTCTCCTCTGCCTCTTTCCTGTCAATACGGTTTCAAGACCATGTCTTTTGTTGATTCTGATTGGGTAACATCAAGTGAAATGGCCTATTTTAGTGTGAGGAAGACTCACAAAAAGTGCTAATGGACAGGAGCTAATAATGGACATAAGTGTTAATGATGTAAACTTTTTTTTGACAATGAAGCCTCTACAATTCTCTGGTTTACACTGCAGACTACAGTCTCTGTAAACAATGACAAACAGATAGACCCACACTATATTTACTCTCCCACCTCATCTGTATTGTGCTTCTGTTCATGGAAACCCATTTCTGCCAATTTTATGAAAAAAATAAGATCCTGTCAGTCATTATAATGAGAAAATCTTCTAAATAATGAGTTAGAGTCACAAAATAATGAGAAACTATGAGATAATAACTAAATATTTTGAGAGAGAAAGTCCTTAAATTGACATAGGCTACTAATTCATAGTCCTCCCGGCCATCCAAATTAATTAATCCAAAATTATGACATCATAATACAGTCTGACCACTCTGCCCCCCCAACTGTGACTGACTAAAAATAAAGTAATTCTTAACCTTTTACTTAAATTATTTTTTTTCTGTGGAATTGAAGTTATTGTGTTTTTTGGTGGCCTTGCTGCTCTGGCATTTATTCTTTGTGCTCACAAAAAAAACCCTGACAACACCAAAGACCAAGTAACTTTGCCCCTAAAATGATGAAATTCCAGAACAGCTCTGTGCCGTGACAAAGAGCCGTCCCTTCGATATCCTCCACTGTTCATGTTTTTTTGTGGTGGTGAAGATGATGCCATAGCAGTGTCACAACACGGCGCTGTTATGATCAACAAAGAACCCCAGTACCGGCTTATAAAAATAGCTATAGGAATGAGATCCCATATTATATTAGAACAATAACCTCTTATACATTTGAAACAGGAGTATAAAAGCTATCTGATGACATGACACACTTGCAACCACTGACTTGACTTAAGTCTTTGCCTCTCTATATGTTTTCTGTCACTGTTTTGTGATGTGATGTGCTGCAGAACAGAAACCTGCTGTAAACCAGTTTTAACCGAGTCAGGCCTGATTAATTGTAACTGGTTTTACTGTATTATGTCTTTTAATCTTTTCCTCTATAATAAATGGAATGAAATAAAAATAATACATCCGCAGCGGAAAATGAAGTCGAGAAAAGTACCTGGTACTACAAGTGACTCGAGTCGAGCAGAGCAAAGCTGTAACGCACAGTAGAAACTGGGCTGTGGAGGAACACAACACTGGGCAATGACTGCTGTGTCAAGTGCTGACATTCAAATACATATGTCTCAAAAATGTGGTACACTGCTTTAAATTGAGATTTCTGATTAAAACGTAGGTGTGTTTTTTCCATAAAACCCTATTGTGATTCTTGGCAGACACAATGTGATAGCAAAACAAAGCAAGACACAATGGTCCATGATATGATGAATGTTATTTTTGGTTCCATTCTCTTGGAGGGAAACCAAAATGAGGCATCTCCAGTATTTACAACAATGTAGCTTCCGAACTGAAAATTCAGACTGGAAAAAAAAAAACCTCAAATCTGCGATGGACAAGTTTGTACGTGTTTCACTTTTTGTCACCAAAGAACTCGCTGACAAACGCGAGATAATACTGTACAAGACGTTGACGGGACAGAAATTGACTGCTCCTTTGTTGTTCCTGGGACTTGATACGTCTCCCCCTCGCTGATATCAATGGATGAGAGGAGGCAACGCAGAAAAACACATATGGGTGCATAAAGAAGTGAAGAAGCGCAAACAAAAGATGCACAACATGCACAGAACTCTGGCAGCTCATCAAAGCACGCGCTGTGCATGTCGCTGTTATAAATTATGCTGAAGGTTCTATTGTTTGTTTTTGCCTTCTTCTCCTTCAGATCATAGAAAGATTTAAAGACGTGGTGGGCGGTGGGAGCTACAGGCTTTCATTTCCCTCTGCCTCCTCTACCTTCCCCATCTACACTTGTGTCACGGTCGTGTTTGGCTTTTGGAGCACATCAAGTTTTATCTCTCCTCCTGGTACGCTACTTTGTGCACTGTTCCTTTAGCGACCAAGCAATGAAAAACACACACGTGTCAGTCAAAACACAAGCCATGCTCCTGCCAACAGCTTGTGCTGAGTATTCTGGCGTTCGTGCCACCAATCTGCAGTGATCTGACACAGGCTGTTCCTGCAGCCAAGGCGGCTTAATCTGCAAAGACGTCTTTGCAACAGAGAGAGTAATTTCACTGGCGTCATAGTGAACTGATGACCAAGTGAGTGAGTGAGGCGATGTGAAATATTTGGACCAAAGAGCCTGAAGCAGATTTTGCATTAAAGTACGATCTGTAAGACTTGTGCGTGTTTACACTGATTAAAGGATTAAAGGTGTTTACCCCAAAATTTAATGCCGAAATGGCTGCTGTTAAAAACGTCAGAGGTTTTAAACTAATGCACCAAGAAACGCAGCAGTGTGCCAGCGAAATCCATGACGGAGGACAAACAAAAATGCTGGCGAAAGCCAAATGCGTCAGTAGGCTACTTTTTGGCAGCCTTGTTAGCTTGTGTACTTGTACAGTAAGAAGCTAAGCAGAGAAGTGCATAACACAACTGCCCTTGAGAAAACCACTGTATAGTGTGCTCTGTTTTGTAAGTAATCAATGCAAAAGTCTAAAACACAATGATTACGAGTGAATAGAATTACTATAACTAGGCTAATGACCTCTTACATGTTAAACTTGCTTCAATTTGTGGGTCTGTGCCAATCAGAAGACTTCCACTAACTCTGTTAAGAGACCAGAGACCAGATAAGATGCTATTTTAGTAAAAAGACAACAGAATTTATTCAAATTAGTCAATTCCACTTGACTTGAATCCATAAAAAAAAAAAAAAAAAAAACATATATATATATATATATATATATATATATATGTATATATATATATACATATATATATATATATATATATATATATATATATATATATGTATATATATATATATATATATAAAACTACAGAGTCAATCCCATAGCCAGTGTGGTTGTAAGATAACAATAGCCCACACAGCAAACTGGTCGACCAGCAGTAAACAAGCTAGCAGATTAGCTTGATAGTTGTCGTGTAGCTCGACTTCTACCTCTGTCTGCCTTGCACCCTCTTTGAGAGTATCCTGAATGCTGCTAGCTGATGGAAAACACAAGTAAACAGAACAGTTTTCAGTGTTCCAAAAGTAAATAAAAATGGCCTTTCAGTAGTAGAAAATGCATTCAACATGTTTAAACAAACTAAAAGGAGCAACCTTGCCTGCAGCAGTTAGACACAACTGAAAGATACAAAAGATGGAAAACTGCCTTTGGGGTTTATTTGGCGTGTCTGTGTGTGTTTTTGTGTCATGTATTGATGTTTTATGCCATTTTGTATGTAAATGTACGGCTGTATTTGTAAATGCGCATGCATGAGCATGAACATGTTGGTGCGTGTGTGTGTATATTGATATATGTATAGCTTTTATATCTTTTATAATGTACATCAGGTATAAATATGTCTATTTTAAATGCAAATCCTGCTTTTATTCAGGTGTTAACTGTGAGCATGAATATAAATAAAGTTAAATCAACTTAATAGGCCTCAAGGATACAATGATATTGGTGAGAGACACTGAACGTAACTGTATTTATTTACAAGAAAACACCACAGGGAACCTTTGACAATCTCCACCATTATTCTGCATGTTTAATGAAGACTGCACTACTGTGACAGCAACTACATTAGTGAAACAAAAAGGCAATTCTACGTCCTGAGTTTACAGGTGGCGTGATGTATTGCTTTCATTAAAGCGGAGAAATTACACAGCATCACATCCTTGTTTGCTGACCACAAAGCGCCTTCGCTTGACTCGGGAAAAGCAAAGTGCCTTGCTCAAGGGCGCGATTAGAGCAATCACGGAGAGTAATGGACCGGAAATCCAACTTTCAGAGATTCCCGTTTGATCTCTCGACTTTGAACAGGTGACTTCACAGGCTCGCCGACCTTCAGGCTGCCGCGGCCTGTTTTTTAATGTGCTCAGTTATTATGAGACATCGCTTCAGTCATCTACCAAACCTGGGTCACTTTTGACAACTACTTGTTGGATGTGTCTGCTCAAAGTGAGACCACCCATGACAGCGCTGGCTGCTACGGCCCCAAAATCAATTTGCGGCGGGACTACGTGCCCTCCCCGAGCCTTCTGCTATTCACCACGTGTCACGCCTTGTCCCTTCCCTCATCCTTCAAAGGCTGCGTATAATTGTTCCACTGGTGGCAGGCTTTAATTATTCACATGATGCCAAGGCTCAGGCGGTGGCAGCTATCACCTCATCCATCACCAAGAACTATGGCTCCGCCAATCCACAAATGCACTGTCTACCAGTCGCGTTTTGTGTGTGCCGATGTGTGTGCGTGTGCGCCATATATGATAAACATCTCGGAAGCAAACTGCTGATGCTGGTGTTCATTATTTTCAGATGGGTTTGAGATGAACAGAGGGATGGAGGGCGATCCTCTGCTTGGCATTACACTGCTTTATAGCCCACTTTGTGTTTCAGAGGAGCGGGCTGGGGAATTATATCTTATGCAGCTTCTGTAGGGAATACAAAAAGGCAGCCTGTGTCGCTGCCCATCTTTTTGTTAATCTCCTGTCTCTTTCTCTCTCTTTCACTCTCCATCTCCCTGTTCATGCTCGCTCTCCCTCCTCCCCGCTTCCTCTAAATCTCTCCATTCCCCGCGCTGTAATTTGTGCATCCTAAAATGCCGTAGACATTAACCGCAGTCGCCCGACATTCATCCGGCAATGCTATCTCCTGAAGTTAGCATTTTTCACTGTCAAAACAATGTCAATTCAGCAGTGGGGAAATGTACGCAGCTTGAGTAACCGTTCTGCTTCATTAAAAGTTGATGATAAGCAATAGCTATTGGAGCGTCATCTGCAAGATTGTTAAAGCCCCTCATACAAACACAAACACAGTTGTCAAGTTGTTAGCAGTGTCTCTGTGTAAGCAAGGAGCCATATTGGCCTTCTGGTTTCCTCATTTAAAACTGATATAACATACAAAGTGTCTTTTTTAATCATTTTAGATCACATCAACAGTCATTATATACAACTATATAACAATATATGCCAAAAATGCAAAAAAAAAAAAAAATCTTTGTATTCTTACTCTGAAAAAAATGTTGAGAAAATAAAGCGTAATACGTCAGGTTTTGAGATGCCTACATTTCAATATTTAAATCAAATTACTCCTGATTTTATGTCTGCCAAATTGCGCCCCATGACTGTGTATGGGAAAAACATCAGACTCGTTAAAATGCTTTGTAATGCGGGTAGAATACTGGAGTAGTAAGCATGTGTAGAAATGTGTTAAACCTGTATATATGAAAGGCTATTTGTGGAGAAACACTCCTGGAAGTGAAAAAGGAGGACTTTTTTGGGGACTGAGTAGTGGCTCAAAAGGACTGCAGCTTTGAAATACCTCTTTTTGTGCATGTGCGTCTATATATAAAACTGGAAAAGTGCTTTATCTAAAAATATCAAGGATTTTGTACACTTTGTGATACCGTCTTTCAAAAAAACAAAACCAAAAAAAAAAAAAAACACACACGATAACTAAATATTCGAAGCAACATTTCCTTTCACTTTCAAAAAGATGAGGGATGACAGGAGACACATTCAGCCTTTTGTCCCTTGTATGGGTCAAGCTCCAAAAACCCTGAATCCTCCACTTCTGTTAGACTCTCCCTACCAGGAAAACAAATAAATCAGGCTTTCTGGTTTAAAAACCTGACAAAATCAAGTGTTTTTTTCCGGGGTTTCGAAATGCTTATTCTCTCAGACTTGACAAATCTCATCCAGAGCAACAGGAGACATTTACAACTGTTTTCACAGGCTGAGTGGTGCTCAACACTCGTAAATGGATCTTGGTGTAAATTCAGATGCTCTGAAAGGATCCGCTGGTTAAGTGAACAAATGCACTTTTCTAGGAGGCTGTCCATGTACTGAACAGTAATTCTTGGGTTTGAATTCTACTCATGCAAAAATAAATGTCAAATCAATTATTTTTTAAGCGGCCTCTCTCAAAAATGTACCTTCATGTGATCTTTTGTGTGTTACAGACAGAAAAAAAAGGCAGATTGCGAGGCCTAATGTCCTTAAAATGTACTCACACTCTGTCGGTGCCGTAGCTGCGGTAGTCCACTGCAGCGGACACCGCCACAATTAGCGCCGGGACTCCGTAACCCACCAGGTAGAAGTAGCGCCGGCGCGAGTGCTCGCTCTCAAACACCTCCACCAGCATGATGTAGAGCTGCACGCCCTCCAGGAACATCCACGTGAACGCCGCCAGGAAGAAGAAGTGCAGCAGGGCGGCGAAGACAGCACAAGCAATCTGGGAAGGCAGGTAAGGAAAGAGCAAAAAGAAACAGAGGGGAGATGTGACTATTTGAAGCAAATTTTAATCATATCACTGAGAAAAGACGTGATTTCTCCCAGTTCCCAAGAACAGGTGTTAGCTGATTTCCTCAAGAATTAAACGCTGCGCCGAAGGGCAGAAAATGACCAAGATAATAAGGCAAACTGTCATTCGAGTGGTTATAACAGAGCAGCATTTTCTGACCTCTGCGTGTTTGTGTCTTCCTGACAATTAGCATTGCTAAGCTTTGTTTGGCTGAAGTGATTGGATGTTTGCCTGTAGTGACTGGCAGAAGGACACCGCAGCTACTGAGCCCATGTGGTCTTGTTTGCTGTAGCTGGCATGGATGAAAGAGAGATATGAAGAAGTGAAGTCAACAGTCCAAGAGCCATTTGGAGCTCATTGCATTTTATACCACGGCCAGGTGCGAGCACATAATGTAGTTACACACTTCCTGGGCTGATAGAGATACCTGCAGGCGAGGCTGGACTAGAGCAGACTGTCATTATGCATGTATGCATGTGCCCACACACTTTCTAACAATAATAAGATACAGTACTTACATGGATTGATCTAATTATTGGCGCAGTTGAACATAACTAGCGTATTTTGTCACTGAAATGGATTCAATTAAATAACTAAAAGGTTGAGTGGACATTAATTGCAGTCCAGGAGAGTGATCTTAGAGCCGGGCTGTGAATCACGACCATAAAATGTTATGGAAGGGAAAGGTGTAGGCCAAAGCATTATCTTTTAACTTCACAGGGAAGCAGCTTTGCGGATAAACTATGGCATGTGAGTTTTGGTTCTGATAGTTATAGTGGTATTTGAAGAGCAAAATATACAGTAGATGTTTTGATAGCTTTAGATCAGGAGTGTCGAATGCAAGGTCTGCAGGCTAGAACCAGCCTCACAAAGGGTCCGATTCAGCTTTGACTTCGCAAAGTGTTATAAATAAAATTTAAAGCAGTCATTAATTCCAGACCAGAATATATCTAAAACAGTCTATGAATACCAATTCTGGTCATATTTAAAGGCACTGAACATTGTGCAAAATATTGTCAATCAGCAGGTTCAGTACAAAAAAATCTGTCTCAGGCTTCTATCTTAAAACAATATTGGTGCTGAGGCACTGCCAAAACTGTTGATTTGTAAATGGTTTGTAACGCAGGGGATGACTAACTCCTCCCTTATTAGTTTCCATTTAGTTGCTGTCATGTGGTGATGCCCAGTAAACTGCATTGTCGTCGAGTTCCAGAATACATAGATGTGTTGTAAATTTGTAAATCCTTTTCTCACCAGAAAAAAACAGCGTATAGGTCAAATGCACATGCAGGTTATTCCGACTCATATATTTGTGAGGTGGCGACCTCTAGTGGGCGTAGTAAGTATGACAGGACAAGTCATAGAGGTTCAAGCCCTTCGTGAAGCAAAAATATATAATAATATAGAAGAATTTAAAGTCTTAAGTTACTTAGATGGTTAATTTATCTCCAACCACAATCTTTATCTAAACCTAAGTAGTTTTATTGCTTAAAACCGAACCAAATTGCAACTGTTTTACAATATAAGGCAAAGGTGTAATGTCACATGACTTATGCAGTGTAATCAGGGCTCAGTGAACCCCGCTGCTGCCAGTAATCTCCACCGGTAACATATGTTGTTTTGGAAGTCATTGGCAATTGACCTGTGCTGTTATGTAGGTTTGAGAATGTGTTGGTTGAAATCTCAGACTGTTCATTAATTGTGAACGCTTTCAGGATGTACATCTTTAGGCTAAAAATGGAAAAAAATGGAAGAATTGTTATTTATAGGTTATGATGGAATGGTTTTACTGGTCTGGTCCACTATAAATCGAACTAAAATGTATTTGACACCCCTTCTTCAGCTTAGATTTCTTTCTCTATGAATTTAGCATTTCTATTAATTATAATTCACCTGTACTCGGCTGTGAACTGTAGGTATACGTGGGATAATATGATCTAAATAATGACAATGAATCACTAAACAGGCTATTAGCAATAAGATGTATTCCAGCGTCTGACACCATTATAACACAGAGATCATTTCATACTGTGTTCAGACGATCACTCTGGCTTTTTTTTTTTTTTTTTTTACCCTCAGAGAGCAAAGCTAACCGTGTACTCTGCCTCATTAGTAAGCAAAAATGGCATGATTGCGGGAAGCTGTAGGTGGAATAAAGCCCTCTGCCATCCTGTATACATGTAATGACTCCACATTTGTCAACAGTACGAGTGTTGAGCACACACACTCGAAGATGACTGTGCGGTGACAGCATGCCTCCACCTGCTAGCACAGCTGAGCTCTTACAGGAAAGTAATGCCATCCAAACTACAGTTATTATACCAGAGGAAGGTTCAGTGTATTGAACAGCTTAATCCAGATGAATCTCAAGTGTTTACAAATTGGAAAACTGCAGCGGGACGTGGTCGAGGAGGGGGTGAACGGATGAATTCATGTCAGTGGGTTTGTACAGTATAATAATACTATGAGGAAGCGACAGTGAGTTGGCAGTGTGTGTGTGTGCGTCTGTGTGTGTGGGAGCAAATTCAAGTGTATGTTTGCTTCAGTGTAACCGAGGGAAGGAGCATTTGTTGAATGAGAAACATCCAGTTCTTCTCTTTCAGTATGTCGTCGCAGTGAGCCAGGGACAATGAAAAGAATTTCAGGGCCACTGTCGAGTACTCACTGAGAATGACCACTCGCAGCACAGCAGGACACTAAAGGTTACATTTTCTAAAAAAAAAAAAAAACACAATTTTTTTTTTAATCCAGAGAGAAGATGATGAACACTATTCAATGGAGGTTAATACAAAGATTTCAGGGAGCCCTTCCAGCAGCCCCCAGGGACTATGTAATTGCAAAAAGGTTGTGATTCAAGTTTTTTGTGCAAGGGGCAAAGACAAGTCTTCATTTTCATGCTTGTAACGCAGCGCTTACTGGCTTACATAGTAAAAACACTGAGTTCCTTCTGTTCAAAATGCTGCGTGTCTATCTGGACTAAAAACAATGAAGATATCACATCTATATTGGCCATTTTTCTCAGGTTTTTGTATTTTTTTATGTTACTACATGTTGGCAACTTCAGACATGTCAGATTACCTCATGAAAATGGTATTTTGGGAAATACTTTTTCTAAAATTCACTTATTAACATAATATTAACATGTTATATTTCGTTTGTTTGCTTAAAAAAAACAAGCTAAGTGTAATTAGAGACAATTTAGTGTCTAACAAGAGTTATGTGTCTGAATATTTCTTGGCTGGAAGCAGTAAGTAATTTTGTTAGCTCCAGACAGAACCATGCTAGCTTTTTACCTCCTGTTTCCAGTCTTCTGGCTAAGCTAACAGGGTGCAACATACAGCAAGATACAGCATTTACTGCACAGACATGAGAGTGGCATATATTTTTCTGTCCAAGTCTTGGCAAGGAAGCGAATAAGCATATTTTTCAGAAATACCGAACTATTCCCTTGAATTTTTTTCTGTTTAACTTCTATTATATCAATGGGTGACACTGTGTGGCCTTTCACAAGGACTACTTTTTTATTGTCCCTGAAATAATTGCAATAAAAGATATTATTGTCATTTCAATTTAATCAGACCCAACTGCAATGAACTTTTAATTCAGAAGAATATTTAGACGTTGGAATTTGAATGTGAAAAAATATTAAAATATCTGAAATAATTGAAACATTCATTTAAAATGCTTAAGTGCTGCTGTCTGATAACGGTGGGGAAAATCCCTGCTGTTTATTTCGGCATTATGTGACATTATGATATAAACAAACACACATGTATACACAAAGGGTAGTTGTAGTTGTTTTGAGGTAAGCGTGTTGAAATGAGCAAAAACAATTGAGGTCTTGTCCATATATTGTGGAATAACTCCATAACATAACTATTGCGGCAGGCCTGGATTCTGTTGATAGTTTCTTTTTTTAGTATCTCCTTTAATGGTTGTTATTCTCTGGAGTTCTTTGAGCAGTAAATGCAACAGTGTTAAATAAAATGATCCTTTCCAGTAGCACAACTGTCAAGTGTCTACCATCAGCAGTCTTACCGGCTGGTCACCCCGATTGATCCCCACCAGGAACAGGGACTCTGCGATGAACAGGCTGATGCAGAGGTTCTTGTGGATGGTGTTACGATCACTTTGGAGTCCGCGGAAGAAGCAGAAGGTGAAGAGGCTGATGAGGAGGCAGACCAGCGACAGGAGGATGCCAACCCAAGTAATGACGTCAAGAAGCATGTCGTGAACAGGGTCTGTGTTCTGGAAAAGAGGCAATGAGAGACATCCTGTCAGAATGAAAACATTTTTCTTCATGTTTTATCGAGAACCACGTTTTGGTATTTGACAAGACTAAAGGAAATATGTAAGTCGTGTTCAGGGATTCATTTGTAAAGCACAAAACAAAACAAAAAAACAATCAATAGTGAAAATGAAAAAGACATCCATAAAATCAAATCACCATTCTATGCCATCAACAACCCTAAAACCTATAACTTCATTATTATTACTTTTTGGGGGTAAAGTGCACTCACTCAACCCTCCAATAAACCACTACCAAGCGAGCCACAGGTGGCAGATATGAATCATGAATTAGTCAGCGTGAATCAATCTGAAATGCCCCCCTATTGTTTCATTTTGGACAGGCAACAAAGTGAAACAAAGTGAGCAGTCCACAGGGCCGCAGGTGTCTAAGACCGGCACCGCAGGAATACAATCAAACCACAACATGGTCAATAACTTTCACTGTTGCTTTTAGATAATTTTCTCTTTTCAAATAGTAATTTGCCACCCCAGCCAGTTTTGGGCCCTAAAAAGCCTTTTGCTGACAATAAATTCGTGGCTTTATGTGAGAGATAAGGATCAACAGTGATTCCACCACAGCCATGAAAGAGAATTTACATCAGTCCATAAAAGCCAAGTGCACATAGGGATGCTTGGACAGAAGCAGGGAAAAGGCAACACGCCCTAAAACAGCAGAGTCTGCAGAATGAGTGACTTCTGTGGCCCCAAACAGATTAAAACAAACACATTAGGAGCAAGAGCCTGCCAAGAAGCTGCCAAGGGTAAAAACTGGGGCCTGTTAGAACCGGACCCTAATTAGGAATGTGTTATAGGTGACATTTTGTCAATAAGTTCTGTACGAAATTTTGATGCCCCGTTCCTTTCTTGCTTGTTGAACAACCTTAATGGAAATTCTCTAAAACAGTGGTTCCCAACAAAGTGTTTTCCTCAGTCTTAGACTAACTAATATCAACTAATATGACTATAATTTGATTAACAAATATATATCCACATAAAGTGTGCGGCAGGAATGAGAAAATCCAGAAATTAGTTAGAAAATTAGCGCTGCCCCTTCCCTCATCTAAAAGTCAGAAGGTTTTCTGAAATTTGTGTTCATATATGAAGCTTACCTTGCTGACCTTTTCTGCAATAATAATAATCAACAGCTAAAAATAATCAAATTAATAATTAAAAGCTAGCAGTTACAGTTAAAACAGCTTTAAGTAATGGTTCAATGGTGACAATAGCTAAAAGTGATGGATAAATGAATTGTGGGCTACTGCTTAAATTAGTAGATAAAAATTTTGAATAATTAGATTATCTCTTATGTATTTTTAAGCTATTTTTAAATCTCCAACTTCTACTTTTTGCTAACTATTTAACCTCTTATCTATTAATTTTAGCTAACTATTCTAACCTCTTAATGACTACTTTTAGATAACTATAACTGTTTATTACTTTTATGCAGCTATTTTATCATCTTGCCATGACTTTTAGTTAGCTATTTCAATCTCTTATCTTTCAACTTCCCTGCTCATGTCCTAACTAGTTTCCATGCAGTCATATGGTGCTAAATTACAATATCTGACTTAACAGACTGCTGCAGGATGTCATATTTGTAGGCCAACCCAGAAGTTAGCTCGTTGCCACGTCTGCTCCTCCTTGTCAGACTGCTTGAGTTGCCCAGAAACTTTATTTTGTGCTACTTGCAAGAAGATCAGGGGCACAGCCAATCTCCTAAGGCATCCATCTGGAATGAAAAATATGTGTGTTTAAGAAATAAGAGAAAAATGTCGAAGATGGAAAGATTGGAGGACAAATCGAATGTGCACAAATGTGACTCGCCCCCGCTAAGTACTGTAACACGGATCCCGTATGACTTGGCCGCCCTTGCGACACAGCGAGTGAATTTCAGAGCAAATTACGTCTGCCCACTTTAGATTCCCCTATACTGATTCCCATCACGGAGGCCTGTTGGTGTGAGGTTAGGTGAGGAAGCTCTGCAGACCACAGAGGTTGCCACTCTGCCTGGGCAGAGCCCCCCGGTGAAAGGAAACTTTTCAGCAGAGGCATTGTGGCTGGCGACGTCTCAGCCATCATCCACCTCCCAGAACAAAGAAATCATTCCACAGTAAATCCATCACCCGGGTGTAGATACACTCCCTGCCCTTCTTTCTATAGCTTTGTCTCTTTTTCTCTCTTCGTCTGCTGCCTTCTCTTTCTCCTGACCCGGCTGCTCTCCAATTGAAGGTGAGATTGTGATGGATAGAGCTTGCAGCCACCGCGCAGCTCACTAGCCCAAGAGACCTTAGGGTCCCCTCACAATGCGCCACAGTTAGTACCACCCACCGCATCAATACCTCTGTAACGCAGCGGACTGAAAACAGACTTATGTGTCACATGCACCACACACCTTACCGAGCATGCAAGCACAAACATCAACATCTGTTGCCACCCACTGCGTAGGCACCCCTCTAAAGTAAAGGGGCTGAAATCAGACTGACACACATACACACACACAGACGTCTGCGCCATGTAACATCTTGCCAGCCCCCCCACCACTCCCACTCTCTCCCCACCCCTCCAACGTATACACAACGGCTCATCAGGCAGGAAAATCAAAAGAGCACTCTCCCCAGACTCAAGGAGCACTGCGGCTGTTATTGTACCAGAGCCCCTTAATGATCAGCATCTGTTCCCCTCTCTGCTAGCGTTAGCTGAGCTGCCACTAAACAAGGCTTTTGTTGCGATACTTCATCCCCCAAGTTTCCTCACTTTAACTTGACTGGGGGGGAGGAAAGGGAAGAAGGGGGGAGAAAAAAAAAAGAAAGAAAGAAAGAAAAACCACCCGTGGATGTTGATGGTCCCTCTCCCCCTGCCCCCCGCGGAAAATACTGCTGACTGTGGTCGAAATATGATTTAAAGAGGTGCTGGTTTGAGAGACATATTAGACATATAGTATGCTTTTCCTGCGTTATTTCTCAACGTAAGCAAATATTTTCTTGGGTTTGTCCTAAGCCATAGCTCTGAGTCATACATTATTTGCTGGAGGCCTAGGCTGCGTACACAGCCTTTGATATCAAACATCCTTTACTCTTAAGTCTGGTGGTTAATATACAGTGTCAGTGTTTGATGTATACACAGTTTAGCTGAGTTTTGCTTAGCTTTTGCATGTGCTGATCTTAAACTGTCGATGCTAATTAGCTGTCTGCCTTTAAGTATTTGTAGCACTTAAGAATCTGTTGAAATAATGCCTGTTTGATGTTCATTAGCATTCAGACATAGTCGTCATGTCAAATCTCAAAAGTTCCACCCAGGTAGTCCTTAAGTCCCAAGAGGGATGACAGTCGGCTGTGAAGAGGTTGGCAGATTCCTTTAAAATAACCTTCCCCCCCAACCATCACTTTTTTCCTCCCTTTTTTTAAATCAATGCCCAGCATGCTGAAAATGAGGACTATCCCTCTGGGAAATTAGGAAGCCTCAGAAGCTCACCAAAATGTTTGGATGCAGTAATTATGTTTAGTTAATAAATCAAGATGTCACTCTGTGATGCCTCGCCCGGTGTTTTACATATAGAAGACACTTATTTAATGGCTGTGTCATGTTTTGGCATCTATTTTGGCAGGTCTTTTCCTCCCCAATGGTAGCATGATACAAAACTGTCACAGAGCTGTTTCCAATACCAGATGTGAATCGCTCAGGGAATCTTCGCGTCTGCTTCAGTGACGTGTGCTTGTTAAATCTTTTATAGCAGCGATTTCTAACCTTTTTTTTTATGTCAGATGTGCCCCCACAGCTGTGGCAGATGAACTCAAGAACATCATCAATCTGTCATTTTCAAAATGTGTTAATTGATTTTGAACATAATATTATTTAAAATGGTTACCTAAAAGTAAGAGATAAAAGTTTAAAAACAGTTAGCTTAAAGTAAGACAACAGAGGTTAAAATAGCTAGCTAAAAGTAATAGACAGCAGGTTGAAATGGTTGGGTACAAGTAACAGATAAAAGGTTTGAGTTGTTAACTAAAATTAATAGATAAGAGCTTATAATAGTTGGCTAAAAGTAATAGGTAAGAGTTCAAAACAGTTAGCTTAAAGTAATGGATAAGTAGTTAAAATAGTTAGCTAAAAGTGGTAAATAAGAAGCTAAATTAGCTAGCTAAAAGTAATAGATAGGTTGAAATAGTTTCAAGTAATGGATAAGCAGTCGAAACAACTAAAAGAAGTGATTAAATATTGCCAGTAGTAAGCTAAAAGTAAAAATGGTGACAATAGTGAGCTGAGACGTCAGCAGTCACAATGTCTCGGAGGAAAGGTTTCCTTTTACTGGGGGCTCTGCCCGGGCAGTGTGGCAAATGATGTGATCTGTGGAGCCTCAGCACCTAACCTCACACCAACAGGACTCCATGATAGGAATCGGTATAGGGGACTCTAAAGTGGGCAGACGCAATTTGCTCTGAAATTCACTCGCTGTGACCGAGTCATACGGCATCCATGTTACTTAGCGGGGGTGAAGCACATTTGTGCGCATTCGATTTGTCTTCCAATCTTTCTCTCCTACATTTTTCTCTTATTTCTTAAACACACATTTTTCATTCCAGACGGATGCCTTAGGAGATTGGCTGTGCCCCTGATCTGCTCGCACGTAGCACAAAATAAGGTTTCTGGGCACTCGAGCAGTCCGACAAGGAGGGGCAGACAATGGCAGCGAGCCTTTTTGCCGCGTGCGCTGGTCACTCCGGCCAAGCCATCTGAACCCGACATCACATCATATGCACTTAATTACCATAACATCCAAAGCCAGAATCTCCTGAACCAGTCCTCTGAAATGCGTAAAGAGGGTGAAGTGGTGAAGAGAACAGAGCGTCAATCCTTTATACCTCAAAGAACCGCTCTGAGCAAAGGGCCATGAAGCCAATCCAATTAAAATGCATAAATCTCCCTATATGCCTCCAGAGCTGGGCTTTGACTCATGAAATACGGTCAGGCAGGGCAGACAGTTGCGCTAAGGGGTAGTGGCCCACTGCAGGGAGTCATGTGACAAGTTCACCTACAGTATGACCAAGGATTTATGATCTGCACAGGGATGAGGAACAGTTGCAGCGAGGACATATGAATCAGGGGTCCTGGCAAATTCGTCATGTTTAAAATGGCTGGGAGAGAGCTTTCAGCTTGCATGGCGGGAGCAGACATTCAGCTTCATTCAACTGAAGGAACAGCGTCACTGACAGTAGCTAAAGATAATAAATCAACCTTGCCTTTAAATTATGATTTGAACTGCCTAGTTGTTTCAAAGAGTTCCTATTTCTCAGTTAACATTTCTTGGTTCAAGCCATTTTTCAGTACCTTTTTTTTCTTTCAATTTCTCAGAAATTTGTGGTCGAAAAGCTGATGTTAAGCTTCATTGCTACCATTAAAAGTTAGATAATACTAATTCTCTATGAAACGTGGAATATTCTAAGGACCACTGAAAAGCTGATGCTAAACTGAATTGCTGGCTTCGAAAGGTGAATAATATCAATAATCTATGAAAGTTCTGTTACAGCGTGATCAAGGATTTATTATCTGCACAGGGACGAGGAACAGTTGCGGCGAGGGCAAATGAATCAGAGGTCCTGGCAAATTCGTCACATTTAAAAGGGCTGGGAAAGAGCTTCCAGCTTGCGTGGCGGGATCTGACATTCAGCACATGCATCTAATGTCACACTGTGTTCTAAAATACAATAACTATGATATAACGTCCAAGGCCGGACTTTTGGTTGCTATGGCAGTTAACATGGTCTCCATCTTCTCTGTCTGTGCCTTAAGCATATAAATAGATTTATTTTGAGCCATCTCTCTCTCTCTCTCTCTCTCTCTCTCTCTTGCTGTGTGTACAATGGCATGCTTATGTGTTGCATCATAAAACACACAGCTAACCTTGACTGTCCTTTCTCATCATAGTTACTGTCTGATGGTGCCAGCGTGGAGATGTTCTATAAGGACAGTGATGAATGTTACCCAAATATCACCCTCTCCATCATGTAGTGAGATGTGCCATTGATTTATACTTACTGGTCTGTCGGGAATAGTGCCACTTACCAGTAGCTCAATGCTTCCCTGGGGCCTATCTTAGCGCACTACGTAAATAATGGCCTGTAGGTGGAACCAGAGCAGGTCTATATTTCTTGAGCTGGGGCTCATGCTTTTAGCCTGTATTTAAAAGAGTTTTTTGTTTTTTTTTATCTCAATGCCCACTGGCTATCTTCACAAATGGTAGGCTTAAATTCAAAGGAAGGGGTTCAATAAAGAGCCTCAGGAGCTTGAATGGGCACGAGCCATTAGGGGATCTTTAAAAAAAAAAATGTTTAAAGCAGACCCTGATGAAATATCCACGGCGTGTTTTTGTGACAGTCATTGAGCTCCATCCATTGAAGCAACACCAACTGACCCAGAAAGGTTTATGCAACAAAGAGGCTAATTTGTTGCGATCAAACGGTTTCATTTCAAGTGTTCATGTGGTCTCCGAGTTCAAGACATCCAATTGAAAGGCTACATCCTGCCTTTCAATATGGAGTCAAGTGGAGTGAAATCATTCCCAATACATTTTAAGAATCTCTATTCGCAATAAACGTCTCGAGGCTCGGTAACAGGACATCTCGAGGTTAGAATCATCAGTGCTCTTCTTAGCAAAGTCACATGAAAGTACACACACTCTCATCACTTGTCTGCAATCATACAAACAAACATACAAAAGAGACATATAATCTCTCACGCGCAGCTGCCATCTGTGAGGACGGTTTTAATTTGTTTGTGCGGCCAACGGCGCTTCCTCAGCTCGCAATGCAGGATCAGTCAAAGGCATCAGCTCTCTGGCTAGAAAGCTCAAAATCAGAAAACAAAACAAACAAACAAAAAAAAAGGGGCTCATGTGGTGACACAGGCAGTGGTGATCCCTGTGTCTGACAGATAACATGTGAGTGGGTGTATTCATGAAAACTAGAAGGCTTGCTTCAAATATCTGATATTAAGGAGATAATTTGGATTGTTTGATGGAGGACTGTATGAGGTACTTATCGTTAGTCAGTAGCAGTCAATATCAGTTTAAGTGTACACTACATTCATAATATTTTCACCATTTTACCTTGCAGTCAGACAGCCTTTTCCGATGGGGAACCACCGTTATGTGAGCTCTCCAAACCAACCAAAGTCCATAGCTGAAATCAGTGATTTTACCTCACAGAACACAGAACTTGCTTGACTACTGCTGCTTTAATCCTTCAGTTTTTTTTTGCGTTACCGTGTGACTTCAGTGCTTTAAAAGGATAGTTCGGGCTCATCAAAGCCACACAATAACACAAAAAAACTAACAGATCGAGGCAGCGGTAAATCAGCAACTCTCGAGTTCTCCAAATTGAAATTACTGATTTCACCTATGGAATTTGGTTGGTTTGGAGAGAGCAATATTTGGCTTATATAACGGATTTGGCTTCTATAAGGGATAAAAATAAATATAAAATAAAAATAGAATTGAATAAAAAATTCTAAACAGCATAGATTTAAACTAATTTTTTTTTTTTAGGTGAGACTTTCTTTAAGTGACTAAAACATCTTTTGTTGCTGACCTCATCCACAGCAGTACATTGCTTAACTTAATGCTGGTTCTCCTCTCTGCTTCTCCAAACTGAGGGCGTGCTGACCGCCATCTACTGTAGGTAGACCGATGATCGATAAGTGCCTTGAAATAATTTAAACTACCCCTTTAATGAGTTCTTGAGAGCCTGCAACTTGGAAAAAAGATTTCACATTCGGTAATTTGGTTAAGGACATTGCATTAGAAACTGCAGAGGCTCTAAACATCTTTGGGTATTCACTTGTAATTTTTTTTAACCATGTTCAAACTATATGAATTAGAAATTATTCTGAAAAACTAATTGACTTCAAACATAATTAATCCCAATGAGACACAGTGTGGAGTTTCTCCACTGCTGAATTCGTCTGATAATCATACAGTGCATTCTGGTTCAAGGGTTTCTTTTGCATATGAATGTGTGGGCAAAGTTTTCACCTTGCCCACACTCACAATCAATGTCAAGTGGAGCATGACTACAAGGCACTTATTGTTAAGGAGTGTATTAGTGCACATATATTACTTTAATAACAAATGTTTTGTCTCAAAGGAGCTAAAGTTTAGTCAGTAAGACCTTGGAAATCCTGAAGGTAACGGAGCTAAAGACTGTAGAACACGTTGGCTATGATTATATATAATGAATGTGTAATGACTCCTATTTCCTGATGACAATGAATCAAATCCAGCTTGGAGAAAATCTAAGTCTACAAATCATCTTTAGAAATTGGCTGCTTTTTCTACCAGATGTGAGCTGAAATCAAGGGCATCAATTTGTGTTAAAAAGTAGAGGACATAAGGGTTCGAATGAAAAAAATATTTTCTAAAACATGCAATTACTAGGAAATGTAATGAGGTGACCATTATGAGGTCAAAGCAGATAATTACAGCAGGTTGGGGAAAAAACTGCATAACAGTGCATCAAAAGGGCATAGCCTACAGGCTACTACAGAGTCGATAACATTAAAATAGTCAGCACAAAAAACAAAACAACATGAATGCATAAATACACAAATCTACAGCTGATATCACAGCTAATGTGATAACAATGATAACAATATTGAATATCACTGCCATAAAATATGACAAATTGGGAATAATTTGTGAAAGATGTGGAATATTTTAAGGATTGTTGAAGAGCTGGTGCTAAACTGAATTGTTAGCTTTAATTTGTATAAAGAAGCAGGAGGAAGATGAACAGTTGAAAAAGGGATGAAGGAGGTAAAATGTACTATAAGCAGGGAGCTAAACAGAAATCACTGTCAAGGACACAATGTCACATGTATGATCAGGAGCATTTTTAATTTGCGTGAAAAATGTGGCGCTTTAAAAGCAATCATAACTTGGCGCTAAGAAACGCAACGCTACGAGCACGCCACAGACGACAGCTCATTAAGCCCGACATAAAGATCCCTGAATGTAACACTATCATTATTCCCAAACAGCATGCATACGATCCATCGGCCAAAAATAAAAGACGAGATGAAAGATGACGGCGATACTGTAGTGAGCTTCTGTCCTCCAAAGGAAAATTGTAATTACAGCATGCCTATCTTTTTTTTTTTTTTTTTCCCACTCTGAGATGCCACTGAGAAATAAACAAGGTTAGAATATAATCTGTTGCTCTGAGGGTAATGAGTAATAACAATGCAGAGATCAGCGGTGGTATGTTCGGTTACCATGGATACAAAAACAGATAGTCTCTTCAATTTATGACATTTTTTTTTTCTTTCTGCCTCTCTCCAGCACGCACAAACACACACTCTTCCCACTTTCCCTCCATTCACTGTGTTCCCAGATACAACACGATGACAGTTTGTCAAATAAAAAGCTTCCGTATCTCCCATTCAGTGGCACCTTCCAACAAGCCGCCTTTTATAACATCCAAGCGGAAAAGATAAAGAATAAGGGAAGGTGAAAAAAAAAAAAGAGAACGCTATCGCTCAGAACTGGGGCGTAACTACTGTCCACTTTCCTCCCTCCGGTGAGGAATGTTTGGGATTGGCTTGACTGAAAGCGCTCCTTTCACGGCTTCCTTATTTTTTTTCCTTTTGCTGCTTTGCTTTCATCGCGTGAAGGCTCCCATTCTTCGCGACTCCCTCTCTATTCCAGACTCGGCTTCGGCTCTGCAGAGAGCTTAGCGGGTCCAAAAGTCATGCTGCTCAGTGACAAACAGCGGCTCTCTCTAGCTAGAAGTAAACCACACCATCCCTGACTCCCCTGGGGTGGTGTGTGTATGTGTGTGTGAGAGGTAAAAAACCTTGAATTTTAGATTTCTGTGCATGATTTCGTACATGAATGTCGGGTTAGTACATTGTGTTTGTGTGAGAGAGATAGAGTTGGACTGGGGAATAGAGTGAGGTGAAGGAAGGTCTAGTGGTTTTATGGACAAGCGCCAACTGGGACGGCGCTCAGAGAGTTTTTTTTTTTGCTATGGATTCAGAAGAGAGGCTCTGGAGAGACAGATGCCACACCAGATACCAAAAAGTAGTCTGCCCTGTCAGCAGCGAGCTCCTCAAACTTTCCTGTGACAGAAATAATTAAGCCGTCTGTCAGCATCAGAACTACGACACAACTTCTTCCCTGACCGCCAATATTCTCCGACCTTTTCCTTCTTCAACTTGCCAGGGGTTTTTTTTTCCACTTCCAACATCCTCTCTAGACGTCTCCTCTGCCTTTTTCTATTTTTTTTTTTCAGCGTCATAAGTGCTGCCTGCAATAATCGCTCTGCACAAATCTCACAGCCAAATTACAATTTCTTTAACAGGTTTTTTTTTGTACAACAACTTCCATTAGCACCCTCCAATTAACTGCTCTCCAGCACTCCACATCACACGTACTGTACTCATTTCATTTCACTTTGTGTTTCTGTGGCTAACCTACAGGCAAAAAAACAAACAACAAAAGAAAGGTACTGAGAGAACACCGCCATATGGGTATATACTGTAAATGTTCCCTTCACTCCCTCCGTTCTGTCTTTACATAAACAGATAAATAAATAAATACATTGATGCATAAATAAAAGAAGCACGTGGGAATGGCTCAGACAGTTTGGGGTTTAATAGCATTAATCTTAATCATCCTTCAGCCCCTTCCTAATAAAAAATATTTAAGTATGGCTCTCAATAATTTAAAGAAAGAAGAGGTAAATATGAAAACGGAGCAGAAGTCAGGCTGTTATCCTGGGTTAGCATACAACTTGACATTTAAATTTATGAATGGAGAAAACAAACAAGATATAATGTGTTCATTAGGAGCTGGTCGGCTTATTGTTTAACTTGAAAAAAGAGTGGGGTTAGCTGATTCTACGTTTCCTGGCTGGTGATCATGTTTTCATCTAACTCTTGGCAAGAAAGTACACCAAAATATTCCTAAGAGACTGACATTCAGAGAACTAAGAGTACTACTGCCAGGTAGATTATTCATTTGCTACTAGAATAAATGTTAGCTTACGTTATTTTTGATTTAATCAATGTTTTGTACACTGCTGTCTGTTAGCACAAAGTAAGACATGGTATGGTACTGATACGAGACTTGTTACATTTAGATGAATCTGGAAATATTTTACAAACTTGGAATCAGAGCCAAACTGGAGCCCCCAAACTATCCCTTTAACTGTGCCACCATAAAGCAACGAATGGCTTCCACATGTGGCCAGTCAAAGAGAGAGGCGTTAAAGGTAAAGACATCTCCTTTTAGTACCTTCACCAAAGCCATGGAGTTTCAAAAAGGTCTGAATGCCAAAAGAAATCATTTATGAAAAGCAATTTTATAAGCAAGCATTGTTCACGCCACACACTGGAGCAAATCATATATGTGGTACACACCACACACTGGAGGTTTAGGATGGCTGCGGTCAATACACACTTTACACTGACAGGGTCATTGTGCTATATGAATAGGGTGTGTATATTGGCACTTAAAATGTTAGTCTACAAAGTGCTGTGAAGGTCAGAAAATTGTTGAGTCTCTTTTTACCCTCTGAACTAAAAAGCAAGGGAAATATAAAACATACACTGACAAACAGCGATGAAAGAGATGCTTTCTGCTTCACAATGTTTTGTGCTGTCTGAACCTCACTTTTCCTGTCAACCAATCACCTCGGAATGGATTGGCTGTGTAAGCCGCGCACGACGGTTCGATGCGTTTTCATCTCTCTCAGCTGCGTTTGGCACATTTTTGAGGATAAACAGAAGCAAGGAAGGGACGCGAAGACAGCCTACCTTTACATCCACATGGGCCATGAGGACTGCAAAGTTGGTTAGGTGGGTACAGGAGCATGTGGTGTGTGTCCTGTTGGTGCCTAGCAAGCGGCAGTCCTGCGTCGACCAGTAGCCAGTCATGGTTCTCTTGGAGTAACTCCAGAACGAACAGTTAGGGTTGAAGTTCTCCTCAGATTGCTGTTAGAAGGCAAAAAAAACCCCAGAATAAATAAGCAGACACATCAGGGGCCTGGAGTTAATCACACATTAGCTTTGTCCATGTCTACTTTCCTTTGAGTGCAGAACAAACATCCTCAAAACCGGCTAATTTTTTTTCCCCCACTGCAGACCGTATCCGTTCTAAAGTGAGTAGCAGGTGGTTTTCCTGTCATACAGCATCAAGCAGCCCCATGCCTGTTTTTCATTGTGTTTTTTGACCTTTCTCTTTAACTTTCACTGCGTGAGAATGGACTGCCCTACTGTTTAATGGGCACAACCGCTGTCTGCGCCGGGCTACGGCTCTAACGACAAGCACGCCTCCCTGCTATCTCGCTTGCCATTTTATAAAAGTAATCCATGACGCTGAGGTCGGGTAACACATGAGCACAACAAAACATAACTGCTGATAAATAGATGCCTTTCCCTCTTGAGCCCAATTTTGTTCTGCAGCCTCGGAAACAAAGGAGAGCACACTCACGGTCCTCTCCTTTGTGACTCACTGCTTCCAAGGTTAAACCTATCTGCTGTCTTACTATAAACACCACGCACGAGGAGCTGTAGTTTTTTCATAGTTTCACACTCGCTGTAGGGTAATTAGTCTAATAAGGTTTATCCTCTGTGAATGTAAATTTGCTGCTGATTGAGTTTACCCTTCACACAGCCAAACCCTGTGTAAAATATTCCGCAGCAAGGAGATAGGATGACCCTCTGTCCCATTAATGACTTTAATTGGTCCCATTAAGTGGTGAGGCAAGGAAGCAAAACAATAACTAGAGGACACACCATCATCCCAGAAGACCAGTGATCCAAAACCTCACAGTTGAAAGGGGGGCTTAACTGGGAGAGGCCAGAAAAACAGGAAACCACGTTCGGTCGCACAGTTGAGATATCTGTCATTTTTTTCAAGGGTAAAGTTGAAGTCTGCTCAACTCAACAAGGTAGTTAATTAATAATGTCTGGAAGCATAATATAGCCTAAATTACTTGATGCATATAATTTTCTCTTACAGTAGTGGCTGCATAATCACATTCAGTTCACCTAAGGCTGCATTATTAGGGCTTAGTAACGAGTTACTGTAAGTCCTGTAACAAGACAAGTTAGGTAATTACTTTTTCAAATGACAATGACTGAAATTCAAGTGGACTCATTACTTGTTACCTTTGTCTTAGCTAAAAATAGTCTACAGCTGCAGAGGATAGCAGACTAATGCAACATAATCCCCCATGTACGATCTCACAGTGGTGCAAGACAGTTAAGGCAATGTGAGCATCCTTTTCATCATAATATGATATAAACCGTTCATCAGGTAATTATTTATTAACTACTGTAGAAACACTTTGTAAACAGGTAAATCCAATGTCTGATCTTTTTCTACCAAATCCTACTATCTCAACCATAGGCAATAAAAGTGTAGCTTAGAGGTAAGAACGCAGTAACCTCACCAGAAAGGCTCAGAATTACAAAGATTTTAACAAAATCGTTGTTTATAGATGAAGAAGTTCACCTGGGGGATATTACACAAAGAAGCATAATTTTAATGGGGCTCAAACTAAGTCAAAACAGCACAAAATGATCAAATAAAAAAGTGTACAGAGCACTGATAAATGTCAATAACACTGACAAATGTTGTGTTCTCTGCAGTGATGAAGTAAAAAAAATAAATAAATGCAAAAAAAAGTGAATAATTAAAGAAAACATGGAGCTGGTTGATTGAAACGTACTTGTATGACTGGTAGAACTGACGGGATGCAGCAGTGATTGGTCAAAGTTGCTGAAAAGTTGCAAAGTTTGGGGAAACGTGCAGAATTCTCAGGGACTGGTTGAATTTGCATGAATTATCGCGATCGCAACCTTGCAGCTTCCTGGAGGGACTGATAAATAATTCCCATCAGTGATAATTGGTCTTGCATAGCTCCACACATTATTTTTATGATTATTATTACATTCTGCTGTTGCAGAACAAGAAAAGCTCTGCCTGGTTTGTATTCTTTTCAACCAATCATGATCGTCTTGGGTGGTGCTACGCCCAGGATTCAGTGATGTCATTAGCAACCAGGTGCTAACTTGTCATTTTCAGTGTGTAGGTTGCAAGCACAGAGGTTGTTGTTATTTCCTGTAGGGATGGGGAGTTTGAGAAAGGATATATGCTGTGGCTATGGCACAGTATTTTGTAAAGTAATTCAATATCTTTTGAGAGAAGTAACTAGTAACTGTAATCACTTAATTTCAGCAACTTGCTCAACACTGCCTCACACTAGTAATATCCATTTATGATTATCACAGTCATCCAAGTTTGTCTCTGATTGTTAGAGCCAAATCTAAATCAAGCTGAGCTAAGAAGAAAAATAATATCACAGCAGTGTACAAGTATCCTAAAATATAAGGGATCCTCACAGAAAATAATAAGAAAACGCTCATGCTTGCAGCCACAACCATGCTTGGGAAGCAGAGACCAGTTAATCAGAGTGTAATCTCTTAACAACGCGTCTGCCTGGTTTACCAGAGAATAGGGAGCTCTTGATATGAAGCATCAGAGCGAGCGCTCTACATACAAAACATCAATATTGCATCCAATGAAGTTTAATGAATAGCGGAAGCTGTAACTGTAATCATGATTATTATATGATTAATTGCACAGCCCCAGTGTAAACGCTAAGTGGCATCTACAGTATACGAAAATGTTTGTATGTTTATGGCAACTTTAATGGGATGAAATGACAACTCCAGCAGCAGCTGTCTCGGCGCGCTCACAGTGTGATGTGCGAACGAAGCTTCTTCACTTTTCAAAAGGGCACTGTTTTATTGAAATGACTTGATCTGAGTAGGAGAAGGGTATAAAAGCGCCGGTGCCCCAACATTAGACCAACAGTAAAATTACTGAATCTACGGTCCAAATTACAAATTACACTTAAGGCAGGTGAGTCACGGCAATAACTGCGCTGACACTGCCCCATGACATTTTCCCACCATTTAATTTTGACATCCATGAGCTATCATCCTTTTACTCTCTCTATCCCTTTACACAACCTTTTTTTTTTTATTTTGTATTTTTTTTTATGTTGCTTCCTTCCAGGTCCCTCCTACACATGAGACACACTGCAATTCTCTTATGGATGTTCAGCATCCCTGATAATCGCTGAAGGCACAGTTCGCAGACAAAACAGCGATATTTCGAGGGTAGCAGAGTGTGGAGAAGATAATACAGTCAAGAGGGAGAAGCTGCGACTCCCCACAATGACTAAGCAGCCTCCAGTGAGGCTCGATATGACTGATATTTGTTTGAGAGATCAGGCTGGTATTTGCTCAGACTAATAAACAACAACATGCATCACCTTGCGAGCGATTTTGTTTTCCATAATTTAATTTCTCACACCTTTCTTCGAATTCTTCACATTAACTTCACTTTCTTGCTTTGAGATGGGGTTTGTACATTTTTTGCTGCACTTCAGGGATACAGAAAATTGTGATGAAAGGGTTCTATCAAGAAAAAAATGCATGTGCGAGCGTGTTTTTGTGTGCAAGTAGAAGAGGAAGAGACAAAAAGCACATTAAATGCAGAGGCAGTCACATCAAAGTGAAAACAAAACACATCTCAGCACAGACGCACATAAAAAGATAGGAAATTACCTGTAGATGTCTGATGGTAAAAATGACAGGGTCAGAGAGGTAGACTTTGTTAGAGTCCTTGTTGATGGCGGCCGTGATGACCGGGGAGTTGACGATGACGGAGTAATTGGTGGCCATGGCTTCACTGCCCAGCTTCATGCTGGCGTTCTCCGTCGACAGGTAGACCCCGATGTGTTTGTACAGGACGAACGCTATCCGGATCTCACCTGCAAGAGCAGAAAGTGGCGGGGAAAGACAAAGTGGGGAAAGTGGTCAGTCTTCCAAAAGTGACACTTGAACAACGAATATCCTACGTGGCCAAAAGTATGCGGACGCCCCAACATTACACCCACTGGAATTAATCTGCTGCTACTTGCTTCCATTCAGCCACAGGTCACATTAATGAGGTCCGGCACTGATGTGGGCGAGAAGGTCCAAATCACAGGTCGGAGTTCCAGTGAATGTCAAATGTGTTGGCCGGTCAAACTCTTCCAAATGAAACTTTTGGTGCTGTTAGACACAAGCTGCCGCCGCCTACATGGTTTCCCACCGCTGGCAAAGTTGATGATAATTCAACTTGTTTGAGATACAAGAACTAAATTGTAGAACTACATCTTGTCGCGAATATCAATGAAGAGAAACGGTTCTGTGCCAACATCAGCTTTAGAGTTTCATTATCAGTCTTAGACGATAAACAATGTTTATGATATCAGTTTGCAAAAGTTGCTTTAATAACTGTAATGTTGCCAGCCATTTCCTGTTGCCTATTTTAAGCTATAACCCAGAGGTAGGTAGATAGCAGCAGCCTAGTGTATGGTGCAAGTTCTTAGAGGGATCAGAGGTAGCTGATAACTGTAGCTGGGGAGATACACCATCCATTCGAAATGCAGAACCTCCATTTTGCAGGGCTTTAGAAGCAGCAGCAATGACGAGAAAAATATTTCTTCACGGACCTCCCTTTGTGCAACTTCCCCAAAACTGTTGCCACAAAGCTGGAAGCACACTATTGTCTAAAATATCACTGGCTGATGTAGTATTAAGATTTTCCTTTGGAACTAAGAATCTAGGCTAAACTAGGAAAAGTCCCCGCGTCCACCAGCTCAAAATAGTTCATTTATGTGTTGCCTAATTTCCCAGATAGTTTTTGTTATCAACAAATACTTCCTGTGAAACTGTTGGCACAAGGTACAGTTGCCTAATTGCTCTGGATGAAAGAAAAGTTGAAGCACGTAGGCAGAGAGGACAGACCCGCTGGTCTGCTAGTAGCAGATAGCAGGGGCTGTATTCCCTGGCTGACTGGCTCACCGTGAAAAGTAACGCTAACCCTACCTGTAATCATGGCCTGTGTGGGCTCATGAGAGTTGGTGGGCGAGGAAACATCCCGCAGAACACCACAGTTTGTTCAGCACCTGAAGTTAGACCTGTTAGTAGGCTACAGGATGCAGTTTGTGGTATCTGTCCCACCGATAATGCACTATGATTGGATGGCTGGGTAAAAAGTGACAGTGACGAATGCAGCGCTTCACCCAAAGCTGAACATCTTTCAACTCTCGGCAACCAGAAAAACCCAAACTCTCAGTACAGAATCGACACAAGGTGCCTCATCACACTTGGGCCTTTTGTAGCAGAGTATAAACACATGATGCTCCCATTTGAAACAATTCAAAATATACAAAAAACGCCTTAAGACTTTTGGTCATACAGTGTAATACTAAAGAATGTATATGATAATCAATTCAGGCATGTTTTTTTCTACTTTTTCTATTCTATGTTTCCATTTGTGGCCCATCAAGACACAAGAAAAAGAAAAAGAACACTGGAAATCACTCAGATGACATTTTGTTAGGACAAGAATCAAACACTGTATATAGTAAAGCTGCCAAAAAAAGAGACCAATGTAAAGGCCAAAATAGTTCCACAGTAGTAAAGAAAAAAGAAGGAACTGTTCCTCCATCAACGACAGTTCTTTTAATTCAGCATCCATATAATGTGGTTACCACTCTGCTATTGGCCTGATGAAGGAAAGTTAATAATTTCCTCCCTTCGTTCTCTCTCGTACACATCTCTTTCCCCTCCCGCGGTCTCACTTTTGAGTACCGATATGAAAGAAAGTTCTCTCCCGCCGTGACTGAGATCACTCACTCAGATGAAAAGAAAACAATTTGGGTGCTATAGCACTGGATGGCGGGGAAATATCCGCCACCCTGCTATAATGATCCGCCTGGGCACGGCTGGACATGGACTTAGTCATCCAGCTGAGAGGCACCGGGCGCAGCTTGAGTCGATTCTGATTTGCATGAGCTGATAATAAAACCTAAAAATGGGGCTGCATTGCTCCTGAAGATAGCTATGTATTGTGTCTAACTGCCTCATTTACAGTTTAGAGGCAGAGCTTGAGTGTAACTAATTCTACAGCCAGGGCCCTATTTGAAGACTGCGGAACGATCTCTGTGCTTTATATGCAGCCCAACAAAGGATTTGAGAGGCAAATTGAAAGTTATTCACTGGCATCTGTAATGAAATTCCCACAAAACCACCACAGCCGCATGCAGCACCACATCCAGATGTAGAGAAAGAAAAATAACAAAAAGAATTTTTGATTAATTACAGTGGATCTTGTATGCTAGAGAGTTTTGCAAGTAATACAACAGTATTTCTATTATAGCAGAGCCACAATTTGTCTGTTAAATCTGTTTTATCACAAGCCTGAATAATACACCAACTGTAGTTGAGCACAAGCCATGATTACACTTCAAACCAGCAATTGTTGAGCAGCAAAAGCAGATTCAGTGGTGCGACTACTCACCGTTTCTTCCGTGCTGCTTCAGCGTGTTAGCTGACAGGTGGATGGAGTTGCCCTGTCCTCCAGTTTGCGGGAACTTCAGATCGGGCAAATTCCCATCCGTGCTCATCCTCGCCACCTCCAGCTCTGCACACATACAGAACAAAGCCAAGCAAGACGGAGTTTAGTGATCAGTAAGTTTGTGTTTTTATTATGCGCAAGTTAATATGCATAAAACGTGCTATATAGTCAGGGAAATGTAAAGGCACAACAGAGTGCAATATTCCAACCAAGGCTATAAAGGAAGTATTTTCTTCCTGAGAGTTAAATGAGAAGATTACCACTGTCTGTGCCTTGAGTATAGAGCTGGAGTCTGAAGATCATTAGCTTAGCTTAGCATGAAGACTAGAAGATAGGGGAAAAAAAACGAGCATGCTTCTGTTCAAAGGTCAAAAAGAAGAGACAACCACAGAAAAAAACCCTGCAAATTGCTGCTTAATGCTGAGCTTTTTGTGTAAATGTATATAGCCTTTTTATTTATTTTTTCTATATAAAGCTATTTCCTCACTGAATAAAAAATGTACATGAGTTGATTTCATACATTTAAGAGCATGGATGTATACATTTCTTCTATTTCTTGAATCTTATTGTTTATTGTTATTTGTTGTGTTTTCCCTGCTATAATTTAGGGTTCAACAATAAGGATTGCCCACACATGAACTAACTAAAAAGGAATTAAACTGCTAAACTCTTTTGATAACCAATGAATTGTCACAGTAATTTTTCATGCAAATATGGCAGAAAAAAAACTGTTTTCAGCCTCTCAAACACCTGCTTTTTGTTTGAGAAATAGTGATGGACATTTGTCTCTGTTTTCTGACCTTTAGACATTGCAGCCCTGGATGTACCAATAAATAAGCCCACTGACTCATTGGCCACATTTTCCCCCAGAAAACAGGATTCATTTCCAGCAGTGAGAGAATGAAAAATCACAGATCTCAATGTTACAATGCATATTTCTATCCTGGTTATTGATGACAACTTTAATATAGTTGTCTTTTAATGCTATTAAAATGACAGGGGTTCCTGGGTGCCATGGAGCTCTGGGCGTTATCAGTGACTAGCAGCACAGTCAAAACATGCTAGCTTTGACACTTAAAACATTCTGTCAGTGTGCAGTAATGTCATGAATCTACTGTTAAGCTAAATGAACAATAAACCTGATCACAGACGCTTTGCCACCGACCTCTATGCAATTAATTTCCTCTAAGTGTTACTGGGTGAAGACCTGACAACTACAGCCCACAGCAGCCGTAAGTAAACATCAAACACGTCTTAAATCTCTTCACTTATTTCAAAAAGCCACTCTCCCCTAGTCGCTGATTTTACTAATCAATGCATCTCCAACGAGCACTGAAAACAACTCGTCTTTTCTTGATTCACGCAGCTTTGAAGGACTGCCTCCCTCTCGGCTCTCTGTGCGCCGGGGGACGTCAGTGTCTCACTACAGGCCTCTTAATCAAGTGACTATCAAGTGCTCAGGTGACATTGCTTCCTCTTAAACCGCAAAGGGTGCCACTGCTCTTTGGGAAAAAAAAAAAAAAAGATGCCTTCATTTCAAGGAATCTTTTTGTTGAGAAGAGCGGTGAGATACAAGGAGGAGATAAAGACCAGCGAGGGAAGACGAGCCTGCTACTGCAGCAGCTCAACAGCTGTTGTGTCTGAAGCGAGCTCCTAATTTATGGTTCAAAGACTCCGGCGTCATACAGCAGAGGAAAATGAGCTGCTGATAGGAGCCTGGCTGAAATAAAAAGCTCATTCCATCAAAGTTATTATGGTATGATACAATTCAGTTTAATAAAGCAGTCGAGTATGCTCTCATCTGAAGTACGGCTGACCTGCATGAAGTCTGGGCGTTCCTAAAATGCCACATGGACTCCCAAAGCACGGAGATGAGTCCAATGATTCATGGAGAGGTAGAAGTACAGAGAAGAAGTTGTGCAAATGTCGAGTTCCCAAAGAGGAGGTGAGCTGAGGACGGACTAATCCAGGCAGGTAAACATGCTGTCATTAGTGTGATGACGCATGTACATCCACTGTACTGATGGAGTTTATCATTGAAATTTAACCACTGTTGTACAGCTTTTGCAAATACATAGTATGTCAAAAACTATATACCGCTATATATGTTGCAATTAAGTCATGGTTATGCTACTGCACCAAAGGTCAAACCCAGGTCATTCACCACCAAACTGTTCCAGTTTTTTCGTTTTTGGAGACACTTATCATTTTCTGTCCCATTCTTCCATGCCATGCATCTGAATTCAACATTGATTTGTCCATATGTGTCAATCAGTTGTATTGAAGTCATGCCCGTTGCTAGCCTATGAGTCATAAGCAAGAGTCAGAGGCTATGTTACTTGCCTATGACTCACTCGTGCTGACAGAACCTGTCAGTGTGCTAGTATATCAGTATGCTTGTTATCTAAAGAGCACCGCCACCTTTATAAAATCCCCAGCAACGAAAATGCTTCCTTCCTAATAAGAACATACGTGTGAGCGTGCATGAATGTACGGTACACTTAAGGGTCCTGGTATAGAAGTTCGAAAATATGGTCACCCTGAGGTTGCAAGCAACTGAATACTGCATATAGGAGAAACTAAGGTGGCTGCAAAACTCCCAAAAAATGTCTTCTTGCACACCGGCCCTTTAATGTTTATGTTATGTATGTGTTTAATGAGTGTGTTTCCCTCCTTTTTTTTAACAATATCTAAGTGTAGAATCATTTTTATGCCTTGTAAATGTCCCTGACTGAAATGTACTTTAATATTTTTCACAAATGCAATGTCACGACCAGTTTCAGACAAAATAACGTTCACGTTACGCCTACCTTCATCTGTCAGAGGCTGAGATTTCTGACCAGTCCAAACGTCTACACTTTCATTGTCAATGACGCTGCATTCACCTCTGCCATGCCGCTACACTAATGGCGGTCACTGCTAGTGGAACACATAAATATATGGCGGCAGATTAGTCTGCAGCAGAGGGTCTCAACTCCAAATGCAATTCTGTCAGGCGTAGGAAAAAGAAACTTCATTAAGCCCGATAAGGTATTCAGCTGATGATCTGATGTCAGTGGACTATGACACCCCTGTCTTTGATAAAGGTTAGCGCCCACGAAAAGATACAAAGAGGCCATTTTTAATCCTCCCTTTGTATCTGGTCTCATACCAAAGCTTCCCATACTTTTTCTAACAAAAAAAAAAACCCTTTGTATTAACATTCTCTTGTGCTTTTGCAAAGGCCAGGGGGTTTTGGTGATACATTCCTATTCAACTTAGCTAAGACAATACCCCAGATAGCTCACCATTCCCTGGATTCCAGGCCTGCCTTTGGAATAAAGGAAGCATTTTTCTTCTCCCTGTCTCACTCTCTTTTCCCCGTGCGGTTTGTGTAAAAGAGCTTACGATTGGCTTTAGGGAATTTCTTTGATGCCATAGTGGTTGTTGGACCCAACGGCTATACCTTCAAAGCCCGTTTAAATAACACGCTAATCGCCAGAAATCTGCTCATAAGATTATCATGCAGGGAGTGAAGAAGCGTACTCTGGCGCAGACAAAGCCCTCGACGGGCACATGCACTGTGACGTGTAAACACAAACACAGACACAATGGGTGAGGAAATATCCTTCCGTCTTTGAAAGCGAAGAAAATAGATCTCATTATCGGCTTGAGTCTAAAATTGGAATGAGGCTCTCTTACAGTTTTAAAGTAAGAAAGCACCCTGACGCCGAGAGACTGCCACCGGGTGCATTGAGCTACAGTGCACCTGCATGCACACAAAATCCTTTCACTTTAGATGTAAGTCAATGTGAGCGATCAATAATTAGCCGCTGCAGTGATTACCAATGCTCAAATGGGGCCTCCTCGTCCTCATTTAACTACCCTGCGTGGCATGAGGGATTGCAGGAGCCAACTGGCTGCACAAAATAAGCCGAGCAAACAGAGAGATAAGGCCTAGTAAACATGTCACCAGCACATAATTAACCAGACTACCACTACGTGCTATAAAATCTCACTCGAGTTGAGCAGGCATCGTCTCATTCCCCCTCTCCAAACGAGCCCAGAATCTCCTTAATACCCAGATGAATTGTGTGCCAGATACAATAAAATCCTTTTTATTAATTCTCCTTACGCTTGCTTCCTTTTAAGTCAGTAGACCTATATTTTTAGGTTGCCATGGCAGCAGGAACATGGAAAAAAAAAACCCACATGTTCAGAGAAGAGGGCGATACATCATAACATAATTTTTTCTTAATTCCCCTCGCCCCACTGTAGCCAGTGTCTGCAAAACAGGTTATTCGATTCAATTCTGTTTTGTGCTTTGTACATGATTCTACTTTCCTGTTGTGCACTCTTAGAAATGAAGGTGCTAACTAAAGGGTTCTTGCTGGTAGAACCTTTTATAAAAGTTCTACTTGGAACAGTTAGAGAGTGATCTACCGAGAACCCGACATAAAGGATTATACCCTGAACCATCTGTGAAAGGGTTCACCCAGGGTTCAGCAGAGAACCATTCAACGGTGAAATAGTTCCACCCACAACACTGTCTGGGGGTTCTTTCCACAACCTTCTACCTTCCTTGCATGCTAACTAGAATATAGAACCCACCTAGAGCGTTTTATCGAGCATATGAGTACCATCAAGGGTTCTTTAGCTTGTCCCCATAGGAAAACTCTTTGTGGTTCCAGGTAGAACATTTTATAAATGTCCCACTTGTGACCCTTTCAGAGGTTTCTACCCAGATAGCAAAATAAAGGGCTGTACCAAGAACTATCTGTGAAAGATTTCACCCATGATAGGTTCTACAGAGAGCTTTTCTATGATGTAATGGTTACACTCAGAATCCTCTCTGGAGGTTCTATCCAGATCCTTATCACCTTTGTCGGGTCCTAAAAAGAACTCAGCCAGGGGGGGGTTTAATTATAATGCAGAGAACCCTTGATGAACTGCTTCTGACAAAGAGAGTTCTTAATGGTTCTTAGTGGTCTTACAAAGGAGCCCTTCTACTTTCTTCAAAAAGGGTTCCTCAGAAGCAGATGGTTCTGGGCAGAACCTCAGCCCCTCAGACAGAACTCTTATTTTTAAAAGTGTAACTGATGTATCCAGATGTGAAATGTACCACAAGGGAGAATGTTTGATGACAGAAGTTCCATTATCTGTGCTCACTTGGTATTTATTCACTGAATAATGAGCGCTGATCCCTGATCTGCACGACTAGTGGTTAATTCCGTCTAATAATTGACATGAATATGAACACAATCATTTGAGATAATTGTCAATTTACAGCTGACTGCCATCAGCCATAAGCAGCCCTGCCAAACTTAACCTCCTGCGAGGGAGAAGGCATTAATCCAGTGACCTTCACACTTGTTCCTCAGTCTCAAGAGCTCTGCTGTCAATACCAGAGCGCCCTGGATCAATAGCAGAATGGTGAACTTTGTAACCCCTGTACAACTGGCAAGACCAGCGAAGGATGAAATGCTTCAGAAACACCACTGGAAAACATTATAAAGACCCAACCAGAAACGCAGCTCTGTACATGCAACTATTGTTTCTAATTCTCTAAATATCATAATTGACAATGATGAGTCTTCCAGCTAAGCTAATAATCTGTTTTCCGGCAGCTTGAGGAGAAATTAACTCAATTCAGTCTGCGCTGGTTTACTCATGCAAATGCAGACAACCAAATGAATGTGTATCTTCCTAGCTGGCATTCAAATGTCATAAAGCGAAACAGAAATCTAGATATCTAAAGTCCCTGCTCCCGCCCCACTCATCAATGTGTTGTGCTTATTGTTACTCCATTTGAATGTTTGACCTTCACTGCTGAATGATGTTTGCGCAGAGCTTGACAGCATAAGGCAGTTTTCACATTCGTCTGCTGAGGACACAACATTTCTCTGCACTAACCTTCAACATGTGTACATCACAACTAAGCCAATCATGTTCCTTTGTGCTACATAGAATACAGCTTCCAAAATGAACTATATTATTCATTTATATATATGTATACTGAATAAACATATGTATATATATTAGAAAAGGAGTGGATATAAAGCAGTGAATAAAATAAAATGAGTTAAATAAATTTTATGTGTCTCAGAAAGAATTTGGTATCATCAGGAAATCAGCTGGCTTGGAACGACTAAGTTTCTAACACGCATCATAGGGTTGTGCTATTGGATGAATATATAAGCTACTGGTGATTCAATTGGCTGGTTGGTTTGTCATTTTATTTACAGCAGACTCTCTTTTAGCTGCACAGTACACACTCACTGAACCGACAAGGACAAGTGAGAGGAAAACAGCCTGTAGAACCAGAATATTTTCAAATCTAACGCATTGCATTAAGGGTTTATTTCAACCAAACCAGAACTGGTGACAGTTGGAACAGTGGAAAGACTGACCAACATGGTTCCAACGAGTTTTATTTTGTTTTTTGTCTAGTTTGAATTAAGTGTATGTAGAATGAGCTGAAGTACATTTGTCTTGCTTTAAAAAAAGATATACGGCATGCATTATCACTCCAAGCATATGTCTTCAAACATGTCCAGAGAGGATCTTTCAAATTCTTCCCCTGAGCAAAACCAAGCAAATTTTTGTTTACAGAAAGTGTCATGTGTCTTAGCATATACTCACGGATGTTGTCAGTGTTCTCCTGCACGATGTCCGTCTTCAGCAGGTTGTCGGCCAGGACGAAGGCCCCTTGCTCCACCGTGTCCAGCAGCATGGTGGCGGCCCTCAGCTGCTCGCCCGTGCTCAGCTCCCTCCACGCCGCCTGGGCCTGCGGCTGCAGCAAATTGTTGACCGTCTCCACCATGGCCTGGGAAGGTGG
Organism: Lutjanus erythropterus; assembly: GCF_056507025.1. NCBI lineage: Eukaryota > Metazoa > Chordata > Actinopteri > Lutjaniformes > Lutjanidae > Lutjanus > Lutjanus erythropterus. The sequence continues at coordinate 9,402,017 of NC_139339.1, read as the reverse complement.
GGGGGGAGCCAAATCATCGATTTAGTGAAAAGAAGCTTAGCTGGCCTGAGACTGCTGTTGTTTGACATGATGATTTGGTGAACGGTATGATATGAGTGAAGGGAGATAAAATGAGAGTTCAAAACTGAAAAAAAAAAAAAAAAAAAGACGAAGACACTTGAAATGTTCCCCTCTTCTTCATTTGAACTGAAAATTCCATAATCATCTTTCTGCTGAGCAATTTCATGACCCTATTTTCAATTCATTTACGAGTTACGCCTTTGGACATGGATCATCGACTAGTAGCAGCAACACCTGAATCTGTAATGACACTGAATGTGTTCTTAGGTTACTGTTTCCTTTTATCCACGAGAAGAATTAATCAAGCAAATGAATCAGAGCCAATGCTTACAAGACTAGAGGCCCACTCTTACACGACTTCAGGCTAGAGTCTTTAATTGGAGTGATTAATGTTCTTCCATGCAGACAATCCCAATACACAAAATCACTACAAAAACACCAAAACACTCAGACATTCCAATGGATATACAAGGTACTCGCTGGTAGCGACTATCTGCAACCATCTCTCCTGCATATTAACAGAGGAGAACAACTATTATGCTTTCTTTAATCTCCCTAAAACAATGCTGAAGCTTGTAAGCAAGCAAGAAACAAGAGCATTCTCAAGACAAGATGAAAAATTAAGAGCCATTAAAGATTTAAAAATGCCAATGGCAAGATTTATAAATGGAATACTAATTGGTCAAGCAAAGCAATTCATTCCTGCACCACCACTGCTGCTCCGAAGAACAACATCAGCCCGACTGCCCGTGGAAAAAAGCTATTTCTAAGCCATTATTGTACAGTAGGTGGTCAATGTCATAATTATTACAGATTTCCTGCTCTGCTAATAATAGTAACATTCCCACGCTCTAGAGAAGAAGTCATACATCTGATGAAAAACTGTTTCGAATTTCAAAGCTCCCTTAGCAATTCTTCAAAAGTCAGTTGACACACTTTCAGTCCTGACGACGGAAGCTAAAACAGGGGATGTCACGCCACATAACTCGCCTCTGAACTTTGCTTAGATCTCCTTCTTTTGGATCAATTGATTATGAAAGGGAGTAAGAGTTTTGCTGCGTAGAGAAACTGACACCACTTTCATGTCTGTAGGGTACATAAGAGGCTACAGCCAGCAGCCAGTTAGCTTAGCTTAGCTAACACAAGACATAATGTGTAAATGAATGAACTTTAGAGGTGCTAGTGGGCAGATTTTGTTATGTTTGGACAGTGCCAGGCTAACTATTTCCCCTGTTTCTAGTTTTTGTGCTAAACTAAGCTAACTGGTTGCTGCTGTTAACTTAACTTTTACTGTACTAGCATAAGAGAGGTATTGGTTTTCTGGGCTAGCTTCTATTTTTGTCTAGGGATATGGCGGGTTTATATTGTACAAATTAAATGGTGAAACCCTGACCTTTTTGCAGACAGATGAGAAAACTGATACCAGTACACTAAAGAAGAAGCTACAATTTCCCTGTTTCTAGTTTTTGTGCTAAGCTAACTAATAATTCTAACTAACTAATACTTAGAAATTTCCTGCTCTGCTAATAATAGTAACATTCCCATGTTCCAGAGAGGAAATCATACATCTGATGAAAAACTGCTTCAAATTTCAATACTCCCTGTGCACTTCTTCAAAAGCCAGTTTACACACTTGTAATCCCGCAGATGGAAGCTAAAAACAGGGGATGTCACGCCACAAAAACTTGCCTCTGAACTTCGCTTAGATCTCCTTTTTTTTGATCAATGGATTATGAAAGGGAGTAAGAGTTTTAGCATGACTCCAAAACAGCATGGGGATAAAGCCAAAGGCGATAAGAGAAATCATGCGCTTGAGTGTATCAAATGAATTCCTGATCAAAAAAAAAAAAACTGCAGAAAAGTAGCTTTACAGTCAGTGTGATGGACCCACCAATTACCTTATAATGTTAAGTTGTATGTTTGTTTCAAATCACTGTGATAGCAAGAGGAGACGCAGGACTGATTGTATTCAACTCACTGGCGCTGGCAGAGAATTTCAAATAGCACCAGCTGGCTTTTCCTCATTCAAAACATACCCTGCACACATTAAGCCGCCCACACTCAGACACAACCACACACACACACACGCGGCGAGAGACTGACGCAAGAGTGAACACACACCTCTGCACCTGCTAGTATACAGAAACACAGATGAGCACACGTACATACACACAGGCAAGTCTACCATCTTTGATGTAATTATTCATTATCTGCAGCCAATCTCCAATCACACCTTTTGACATTCAGCCAGAGGCAGAGGTTGATTCACTCTCAATTAAGGAGCTCTTTTTCTTCAGGCACTGACATTTCTTTTTTCCTTTGTTCACCACTGCAAGCTTTTTTTTTTTTTCTCCCAGCACTTCTTAAAACACTGAAGTAATGGTTCTTCAGGGAAAGGATTGATGGACTCGCATATAGGAGGCTGTCTCTTTTTCGCATGCAGAGGAGATGCACAACGGAAGAACAGCCCACCACAAAGCCGAGGGGGTAGGTCAGAAAGTTGATGAGGAGGGGATGTGGATAATTGATAGAGGAAGAATAGCATGCAGGGCATACAGTATACTGTAAAAAGAAACTATTTGTTTTAACTTTAAAATTTTAAGTTTAAGTGAATTAGAGGTAATTAACTCTTGTAGTCAATTAAACTTGATATTAATTCAGTTGCACATGAGAAAACATCTTCAATAAGTTAAAGACATTAAGAGGAACCAACAAGTCTTCAGTCACACTGACAAACATTTATAGTAATTAACATTTATTACACTGTAAAAATTAAAAAGTTGAGGAAATGTAAATGCTCAAGGCAACTTATGTCAGAAGATAAAAATTAAAATTGTTTGGAGTGAAAGTGAATGACATTTTTGGAGGGTTTCTAAGAAAAGTAAAGTAGCTCAACGAAAGAGTATTTAGTTTATTGTTTAGTTTATTTCAAAATTTTGATTCAAAACTCAAATATTTAGCGAAGGCAGTTGTCTTGAGTTTTCTCAACTTTTTTTTAACAGTGTACAATTTAATAATATGTAATCGTGTTTCTTTCAAAACTTACATTAATGAGTTTATTCCACTTAGTACAGTGCATTCATTCAACTCATTGTTTTGAGTCAAGTTAAAGTTAAGCATTAAAAGAACTCATGTTTTTGAGTTTTGAAAATAAGATAAGAGATTTTACAATTAATTAACAATTAACTGGAATTGATAAAACTTGTATATTTGCATCATGTAAATGAGAAAAGATCAGTTGATTTAACTAAATTCCTGTATGTTTTTTACAGTGTACGTATCAAAAATTAATATAGGAGTGAAGATCATTTTCTAACCGGCCCCTCAGGCATTTAAAAGATCTTGCGAAGACAAGCAATAAAGCTGACATTGACTCATGGTGCATCATTTGGACATGCTATAGATTACCAAATCACTGTGATGCAAATTATTCATTACTGTTATTAATATGCGTATAGCACGCCAATTTTCCCCCATTCAAACCAGACAATGAAATTATGATATAAAGACTGCAGAGTATTGCCTCCATTATGAATCACAGTATGCTTTACAGATGAGACAATTACCTGAGCGTGAGCATACAAGCACTTCACATACAATGTACGTGTCCCTCTAGTGTTCATAATAAAACTACGTTTCCAACAGTCGTCCTGCTGTCTGAATAAGCAGCAAAGTCAGTAACGAATTTTGTGAAAAATAAATTCTGAAGCAAACCGGGAAAATTACATTCCTTCATCACAACACTGTACATCCAGCTGAAGTATCTTTATTACTTCGTCCAACAAATTGGTTTGCTGTCATCCACAATTTAGCCAAAATAACTCTAAAAGGTCACACCGAGTGAAAAATTCCCTTTCTCTGTTATTACCTCACGTCCCTGTGGGACAGCTTTCTACGTGTGACAAACAACACGGGAGCTATCGTCGAGGATGCCGATGGCATGTCCTTCATATTTTTCTCTAGGAATTTGTAGAGTTTGACATTCTTCAAATTAAAGGGTGAAAATCTTCAAAGTGTCAAGGTTTGAAGATACAGTGGTATTTGGAGAAGCGCTTTTATTTCCGAGGTGAAACCAAAATTCCAGGTTCTGTTCCAGAGGTAAGAAAACCTAAAATCCATCTGACATTTTGTTACAACACTAAAGAACTGAAAACCCAGCCTTGGAATAGAGACTTTCCCAACGGTATGTCTTGTGGCTCACTTCATATGTTTAGATAAGGACGGTATGAAAAAACATCTGTGTGCTGCGCTCAGTCTCAGGGTCGTTCTGTTTTTGTTGGCCTGGTTCTCGAGTCTCCCTCCTGACTTGGACTTGTGTTCAGTCTTTGACTGAGGTGGTTTTGACAGATCTGTCATTTTTTTTATGAATCTTGTTTTATCATTGTATTAAGCTGTGTTGTCTACAAGGACTACAAGCAAACAAGTTTTTAACTGGTTATTGAACCGTCACAATTTATTTTTGACATTTTGTGGTTTCAGGGAATAACTGCTGCTTTTGTCCACAGGGGCCTCAAAAGCAACAAAATATGAAAGTAGCTTTAAGACATCATATTTAGATACTTCAATGTGATTTCTTTCTTTAAGTGTTTCCCATGTCAAGTTTTTGTGTTAGAGTGTTATTGATTTCCTTACCAAATAATGTCCTTCACTTTTTTTCTATGAATTTGTGGGTTTTATATTCTATAAATTAAACTGAAAATCTCCAAAGCATCAAAATGTGAAGAACTAGTGATATTTTGGGAAATATTCTTATCTACTTTTTTGCAGAGAGACAGATAACCACTCTCACTTAGAGGTGCCGGTAGTCAGATTAAAAGTTAAGATAAAGTTTGGTCAGAGCCAGGCTAACTGTTTTACCATTTCTAGTTTTTGTGCTAAGCTAGGTGTTAGTTTTAGCTTCACATTTACCATGCAGACATGAGAACGGCATTGATTTTCTTACCCAGTTATCAACAAGAAAACAAATAAGTGTAATTTACCAAATGTCAAACTACCTCTTAAAGTGTGGTTGGTAAGGTAAAAAAGCAAACAAAAATCTTTGTTTTTTTGTTTCAAAAACACTATTTTGAACACACTTCTATCAGCCAACGCATCTGCAAATTCTGCCAAAACAAAAGAAGCATAATCCATGAATTTTTAACATACAGTGACTACATGGTGAGTTTTTTTTTAGGTCGATATCAATATTTTTTTCTGGCAGTATTTTTAAAATCTCAGCTCTGGATCTAATGCCAAATATATGTCAAATATGCATATTTACATGTTTTTTTATATCAAAGCCGCCACTTCCTTTCCCTATTAAGTGTCAAAATATTTCTGCTGACAGATTTTGCACCCAGGGGCATATGCAAAAAGTCTCTCCAATAAAATGTCATCACAGATTCAGAATTTGTCCAGCCAACATCTCCTTCCATATAAAACCTGTGGGCATATTTTTGTCTCTGAACTTACGAGCAGTATGAAGGGTGTCAAAGATTTGGACAACAACATTGCTAAAATCACTGGTGCTGTCAAATGAAAGCACGGTCTGTTATTCAGGGAGAAAATCACATCACTCCTCTCCTTCTTTGTCCACGTAAAAAGTGGCAACAATATAAACAGTTCAGACCAGTATCTATTTTGCAGTCCCCCTCCTGCCTATGTTTGAACTCTTAAATGAAATCCTGCCCCAACCTACAATTTAATGGGAAAAAAAACCATCAAACTACAGACAAAAAGATCTCAAAGCCATTTTATGGGACCTTGAAGGTTAATGGATGGGTTTAGTCTAATCCAAGTGGCAACATACACATCCAAAAAGCTCTTTTATGAGAGTGCTGGAGCAGATGAATTCTGGAGTATACTGTTAGCACATTAACACACAGTTCATGTTTACAGCATTTTAGTTTAGCTAACAAGTGGCTTATTCACTTTCTTGCTGAGAGACAGATGAAAAGACAGATACCACTTTCATGTCGATATGGTAAATACGATGCTACAGCTGGTTAGCTTAGCTTAGCATAAAGTCTGGAAACACAGGGAAACAGCTAGCTTTTAACTAGTTTGTTAAACACACAATATACAAATTCTGCAGCTCTCTCACATTAAAACAATCACAAAAGACGGAGTTTGATGATGTTGTGAAGTAGTGTGGGATCGTGGGAGCTGTTGTCTTCATTGTTTAACAACCACGTTAGCGGATGAAACTCTACCTGACACGACACAGGCAGTAATCATAGTCTCAGATGAGTTGAAGTTTTATAGACCTAATATTTAGTCACGTGCGCCAACTTCCTTCCTCACTCTCTGATGTATCTGACCTGTCTTCTCTGAAGTTAGCTAGCTAGCATCGACAACTGACATACATCTCATATTTTATGACATTTCATACAAAAATATTATAGCTTTAAGTGCTGTATTTCAAATATTTTCACCTCTTTTCACCTTTATTTTATTTTGTGGGAAATTTTAGTTTGCTGTCTCCATGGCAACTGAACTCCTTTGACAAAAACACAAATTGTTGTTGGTCTACCACTGCCTCAATCAGTTAGTCTGTGTTACTGCATGACATCCATGTTTTAAATGGTTGGTTCACATTTACAAAAGTCACACAACAACACAAACTAACCATTCGATCGAGGCAGTGGCTTGTTGGTTACAGTGAAATAATAACTTTAGCTGAAAATTACATCTTTTAAAGCTGAAAAATTTATTTAGACAGTTAATAACATTACACCAACCATACCTCCACGATTTTTCTCGCCATGATGCAATGTCATTGCCAGAACCCTGCCTGTTTGTATTTGTGTTTCCTCCATGTAATCCGTCGCCATATGGGGAATCTTGTTTCTCTCACTTTTCATGCACAGAGCAGGGTAATTGCATTTTGAAAACGTTGTGCTCGTTCTACATAAATTTCATGAGATCAGTGTGAGAAGATCATTTCCAGCCTCGGTGGGCAAACGCACAGGGGAAAGGACGGGGGTGGAAGGGGGAGGGTGCACCCAAGCAGCACACCACCACCATCATCAGAGTCTGTGCAGTTGAGTCGTAGAGACGTGATGGTGGCTTGGTGCTATTTTACTGCTATTAGCACACTGCCACTCCATCTGTCAAATGTAGCAGCTCACTCTGCTGCTGCTGCTGCTGCTGCTGCTGCAACCACCCCACCATTTTTACCTACTTTATTTTCCTGTGCTGAAAGAATGTAAACCAGCAGTAAAAAAATGTATATATTCTACACCCTGAGAAAGAAGGGTACTAAGCAGAACCAGCCATTACAAAGAACCGTTTTATATTCCAAGGGTTTTATCTCAAACCACTCAGGGGCTACTACTGAGAGCCCTTTTCTTTTCTTTTTTTAAATCACAGTACAAAGAGCCATAAAATGTTCTGTGGCTTGGTCCCATATCCCTATGTTCTCTGGATGAAAAGGGTTCTGAATAGAACATTTAGAATCCGTCATGATCCCATTATTTGTTCAGAAGGAAATGGTTTTGGAAAATGCTTATTTTTTTCCTTTTTCTTTTTCTGTGGAACCTTTACGTCTCAGAGTGTACTGCTGGTACATGCGGAAATGCTAATCGTCAACTAGACTCACTGCAGGAATGTTCCACTTGGAACCAGGATGACGACCGGGTGTGAAAAGCTGCAGTGCACGGGCCATTTATACCGATGCAGAAGGAAGGAAGGGAGAGGTGGACATTAGTGAGCGCTTGGCAGGAGTCCAGGCCAACCCGTAGTGTGTGTGCTTCTATCTGTGTGCTGATTGATGAAATGAACTCTGGGTCTGGGAAATTGATTCTGGCTGAGGCTGATCTCCCTCTCTTCCCTTGCCGGTTGGCTTTCTGTGTCCCCTGATTTCTCCTCACTCCTCCCTTCCTGTTCGTTCCTCTCACTTGTTTTCTTGCACTGACGTTGAAGGCTGATTTCAAAATGGGGGGAGGGAAACAACACAAACAAGGCGGGATATCTTGTTCTCTCCGTGTCCTCTTCTATCTGACTTGATGTCTCTTGGCACAGGTGAAGCTATTGCATCATTTCTGTATTTCATTCACTGTGTTTCATTGTACCTGCTAGCAAAAATCATCCGTCTTTGAGAATCTCTGCAACCTTCTTGTTTAATATTTCATGAAACCTTTTCCTTGTAGTAAGCGGGGTGTATGTGAGTTTCTGAGGGATTACCTTTGTGCTCTTTGTCTTATGTCTTAGGTTTCATCTTACTGTTGTACAATTCTCAAATACCAGCTTTTTTTTTAACTCAGCAGCAGAGTGACGCAGAATTTCATTTGGAATAGACTTAAATTAGAGACATGCCTTTAAATGTATTGTATTTTTTTAAATAAGAAAACCAACAACAGAGTCATGTTATGCTGAACAGTCAGTAATGAACAGCCATGGATTAAATTTAACATTTCCTACACAGATGTTTCATATAAAAAGCCTTCGAGTGCCAAAGGGCATCATCTCTCTAGTTTCTGGAAGGCTTTTAATTTGAAATATTGTTTATGACATGCTTTAATTTTTATGAACTTGAAACATGTGCAGTGTCGAGTTTCACTGATGCAAATATGCATCACTCAAAAAAAAACAAAAAACAGCATAGTAGAAGCAAGTGGAATTAATTAAGGAATGAACTGTTCAAAATTCAGTAGCAGATTGGTGAGTGTGACCCACACGTTCTCACGCACATCAAATGAGGAAGCTTGTTCAGTGCCCCTGTGCTCCCAGCTATGACGCTGTAGGAACCCCTGTCGCATCATTAATGGAGGCACCTCTCTGGCATTGCGTTTTAATGCGATGTCAAAGTCAGCTGACTTAGTATAAAGAGCAAGAGAGTCCATGTATGATGGGTCAAACAAACAGGACTTTGACCCGGGAGACCAACAGTCAACACTGACCTCTTTTTAAGATGTTATTTAACGTACTTATTTATGTAACATAATTGCATGTTACTTTACATGCCTGAGCCATGATCTTTTCCTAAACCTAACCAAGTAGTTTTGTCGCCTAAACCTACCCTTTTTGTGCCTTTATTTTGAAAGTATATATTTTATTAACATTAACTAACATGACCGTGTAGCCTTGCACATGGTTAGAGGGGCACCTACAACATCATAGTTTGTGACCTAGGGCCATAATAATGTAAAAATCAGCATTACCAGAGCTATTATTTGAGACTTGACCATAATTTGAATATTGGCTTTTTAGAAATTATTCTTAGACAATTTAAATATAATCTTAAAAAAAGAAAATATATTCTGAAGATTAAACAAAATTAATGAACACAAATGTAAATTCCTGAATGGCTGAGACATATCTCCACTCCAGCAGCAGCTCTCACAGATTATTCAGGCAGAACTCTGCTCTGCAGGCAGGATGAGGAGGTCTCTGTTTATAAGGATGTGGTTATCTTCATCTTTCAACAAATTGACTACCAGGGAAATTTTATCATCTCGTTACATTCCCGAACGAGGAGCCTCCCTCCGTTTCGCCTGCTCTAAGGTCATTCTGCACTCTGACACTCCCCCTAGTCATCTTTGCATGCAAAGGTGTCATTTTAATGAGGGGTCGGAGCTCAATATCCTCCCTGTATCCTGCAAATTCACACTCACTTGGCTCCTACTAAGGCACAAGATATTATTTTGATCTTTTATGTGTTGAAATAGCTGAGTTTATGACCTAATTTGCTATAAATCTCACATCTTTAACTTGCTTTAAAACAAAATAAATGCCGGAGGAAGAAGCCATCAGAAGCTAGCGTGTTGGACTTTAGCTTTGGTAAAACATGGATGGACATAATCACAGTAATTGGACAAACATAATGTCACTGTCTATAAAAAAGCTGCCATTAATATGAGCAAAAGGCACAGGAGGCAGGCTGCTATTTCATCGTGTTTGTTCAGAATCAAAGGGCACAACAGAGCAACATTCCTGCAGGGGAAATGTTGAACATAGGGAGTTGATCATTATACGCTTTGTAGCTTTATCAAGGCCAAATCCTGTTCACTGGGATTAAACTGGCTATGACATGTGGCAGAGAACACCGTTTATGAACAACGAAAAAAGATTCAGAAGTAGTCAGAATTAATGATCGTTTCATCTGCACAGGATCAACAGAGGCAGGGACGGAGATTGTGACTACAGTTCAGTTGCATGCAGGCAGAAACAAGATATTTCATGTTCAAAATGATAAACTTTATTTGTTTTTTTCTAAATAAACACTCTGAATTTGATGCCTGCAATGTGTTCCAGTAATTTGCAAACCATTGGATTTCATTAGATTTATATTATACACAACATCCTAACCTTTTTCGAATTGATGTTGTATGTAAGTGAAACGGGGAAATGAAACACTTTGTATTTTAATTACATGTTAACGATGCTAACGAGATGAACACCTCAATACCAGGTGAACTCGAGTGTCATTGTTTACCACTTAAACAAGAAGAAGAAGAAGAAGCCCTCAATCTAGGGGAGAATCACTCCTCAACTCATTTAGACATCAACCTCAAGAACTGTGCTTTATTTTGACTGCGTCCTCCTTCACCGCAATGACACCTGCGCTCACACAATCTGCCTTTTCCCAAAGTGCCATCAAAGTCTGTTCAGCACCACGCGTGGTCTCTGAGCAGAGGGACGACAGAGGCAGGTGCACCTCTCATTTGCTTTGTATTCCTCTGTTAATCCCACTTATGTCAACCACCAGGGCCCTGTTGGAGAAAACATTGCCAAATTTCCCTAATCAATGAAAGCCCCTCAAAGGCTGGCAGCATGTGCAGTCAATGCCTGTGTTTACCTAAGGCCACAGATGTTGCTCCATTATTCCGGTTCGTCAAGTGAAAGCTCTTCACTGTTGTTTGAATTTGTCAACCCGGCAAGGGAGCTGAGCAGACGAGGATGTACACAGCTGAGCAGAGTGTACAGTGATGTATGGTAGTGTACAATACATCCTCAAAGTGCTTACTGTATGGCAGAAACGTGGGCTCAGATGCAGGTAGAACAGCATATAGTTGCACTGAGAAGAGTAGAGATTTTTATGTAATTTTTATATACAAGAGTGACTGAGTTTACATTGAAAGAGCAGCTTCACTGGTCATGACTGAATGCTTTATAACTTTGAGATGTTACTTAAATTATTGTTTTCCTGCCATGCCTTACTTTGCCGCTCACTTATCCTGCATCCTGAATTTTACCCAACTTGTCCCTTACCTCATCTTTTCCACCTTCGCCAGGGCATGTGTTAAAAGGCAAAGGAGTGAAATGTTCCTGAATGAAGCTGCATGTGTGAAATACTTCCTGAAAGGTAATCCCAGTAATGTACTGGGAACCAGGCTTAGCATCTGCATCAATTAAACATTTTAGTTAGCAAATGTTAGTACGCTAACATGCTAAACTAGAGTGTTGTCCACGGTCAGCATTGGCATATTGGCCTTATTGATATGAGTCTGTAAACCAAAGTACAGGTTCACAGAGGAGCTAGCGTGACTCTTCTCTAAAAAATAAACTAGTGTGATTTGCACCCTGTCAATAAATTTTCTACAAACATGTTTTAGTAAAGTTCTCAATACTTTCCACATTTCCCCACCACACTTGTTCTTACAGAAGGATAATGTTTTCAGAGTGTTGGTTGGGTTTAAGAAAAGGTCATACAGATCTAAACAGTGCAGCTGTTGCAAACTATTTTCATTCCCAGAATAATACATACTGTATTGGGTATGCTAGTGAATATTTATGCCACTGGGCAGCCACGTTTTTTTGTAATGAGTAACATGTTTACAGGGTGGTTCAATATGTTTATCATTTTATAGGTTAACAATGTAGGTCTATGGCACAGAAGAATGAGCTACTTCAGGCTTTGGTTACGCAAATACTTGACAACCTTTGGCCTTTCTGTTGTATTTGTTCACAATAAGAAAGACAGAGTACCACCAGCCTTATCCTGATACTCATAAACCCCTTTAGATTGTGAGCACACTCACCTGTACACAAACATATACACATTCCACTTGGATGTCACTTGCACAATCACATCACTATATGTAGTTAAGTGCCTTCTGACATGCCTCAGAGGAACTGAGGCAAATGCATGTTGCTAAACATGAGCGCTGCCGAAGCACACATATAAAGCAACATCTGGCTCTAATGTGCAGCTTTATTGGAGCCATCTGTACAGAAGACAGGGATGTCAACTTACTCCACAGTTCTCTTGTCAAGGTAGGAATGATTCTGATGACAGCTAAAATGTCACCCCGGGGATAACAGAATCACTCAGTAGCCCGAGAAATAGCTGAGTGAAGCGACAGAGGCCCCCCCCTAAATTGGGACACATATGTATTATGCATCAGGGAGAATCATAACATGCCATAACTTTGGCTGACTTAGTAGTTAGAAGTTGACTTGCTGTTATAATGAGGTCACTTCTTTTGGCTCTTAAGCATTTGCTGAGAAATGTAGGGAGTGCATTACATGCCTGAGAGCTCAATTTTTGACTGATGCTATCCACTTATGTATGTGGGTTATTTCGCTGGAAAGCAGTGCTGATGTGATAGTTTCAGGGCATTTTTAAAATGATTGAGAAACCTGAGAAACCCACAATGGATATATGGCATTTGAAAACACAGACATTCTCAGCCTCATGCTCAGGCCAAACTTATGAGAGGAGGAAACGGAACATCACAACATGTGCATGCAGGGGGAAATGATGACATGCACCGTAAAAAAAAAGACAAGCAAAGAGATAAAATCTAAAGCCCACAAAGCCATTCTGAGATTTTGTTGTGTCAACTTCGGTTAAGAAGTTCACTGACGGTCTCTTTGTAGGTTTGTCAGAATTTTTCATTTCTATTCAAATCTGCTCTACACACATACATGGAACATGCCGTTTCCAGTTCAAATATAATAATTTAAGTTTTCTTAATTTAAGTACATGAGTAGTTTTGAATAGTAATATTGACAAAATAATGAACAAAATGCATAAATCTGAACAGCAGTGTTACATTTGACAAACGTAAGATAGCATTTGAGGTGAACTGAAGTACATAAGTAAATCTAAATAGTAATTTTAAGTTGGACAAACTTAAGATAGCACTTTGAGTGAACCTCTTAGCCTAAATAGACACAACAAACAAGCTCTTCATAAATTAAAAGAAGTCTTTGCAGCTGGTTGCTTTACTTAAAAAAAAGTTAACTTTTCTTTTCTACAGTGATATGACTCACACATTCAGATTTGAGGCACTGATGATGTTTACTTGGATTTAAGTGATAAAATGAAATTTGACCCTTTGATTTTACATCAGTATTAACAGAAACACAGTGTATAATTCTTATTTTGACTTTGGTGGCCTTGTGTTTAATTCTTTGCTAGTTCTTTCCACTTCAAAAGGTCAAAATGGCAAATTACTCATGTGTTAAAAGACGAAAATAGGAGCAAAGTTGCCACAATGAGGGAATGGAGCACAGGCAATGAGGAAATTTTAGTTGAAATACCTGAACATAAAACCGGCAAGAGCGCTCTCTTTTCTGAAGCTGCAACCGAAAGAAAATGCAAAAGTTAGCAAAAGGTCAACAACTCAAAGAATTCCACTTTAAATACATTTCAGCTTCAAGTAGAGATTTTAACACCTTAGCCTTGCAACTTTACAAAAAGTGTGTGAAAATAAGTATATATTAATTACACACTACCTTGGAAAAACAGGAGAGACTCTTGCGTTAATTAGCACCAAAACAAGACATACAAGAGATGTGGGAATACAACTAAGACAGTCTTAAATGTGAGTTCAAGGTTATCATATTGTTTCATTTTTATTTTTCACTTGAGAACTTCACATGAGAACTCAGGAGAGCTATTAATCCTTTAAACCTCTGCCACCACTGAAGGAGAGTTGGTGCTAACAACAATTTAGCATACCTGGAAAATGACAGGAAGCTCAGGCTCAAAGAAAGGCTGTTAGCACTGCATGGAGAGTGAATAATTTTAATTGAGTGGGGTAGCCAACAGAGCTACTGTGTGGCTTAACAGCTAGGTTCTGGTACCGTGCTAAATCCCATGCAGATTAGCTCCAAAGAGTACCATTTCCCCATAAAGGAGCCTCTTGCTCTACATCACAGCCCACTCTTCTGGAAACCGTCCCGTCCGTACCGTTAGCCAACAACCCTTTGATCATGAAAACGACACTGATCTCACCGTTTGCCAACTCAATCCTTTCATTGTCTGCTGGCAGAGAGCATTGTGCTTCGCTATCAAAAAAAAAATCTTTAATTCGCTTAGCTCTTTGCAGATTGTGTCAAAATGATTGAACTCGGGAGGTAAACATCAGCCACTGTCAGAGCAGAGAGGAAGAGCTCTGCGGGCTCCGGTGTTTCCTTGGGGAGAGCTCTCATTAGCAAAAGGAAGTCGAACACAAGAGAAAGCTGTAAGGCCATTTTTCTCCTTAGGTGCACCATACAGCAAGAGTGGAGTGTATACAAGAGGACACAGAATTATAAATCAAAGGTGAGACCCTGACCTTTTGAATAAATTTTCCTGGTTTTAAAAGCTGTTTTCATTTCTTCTTTGTCTTTACAAGAGAAACTTAAGACTGCAAACAATCTTGACCATGGAAGTAGCCCCTACACTCTTTGAAATAAAGGTGCTACCTAGAACCACAAAGGGTTCTGTGGCTTGTCCCCATAGCAGGCCTTTTCCACCAACATGGAACCGGCACTGTTCCAGTTCCAGCCTGAACTAGAATGGGTCCGGTCTCACGTTGGTGGAACAGACCTAACAGGGAGTTCTACAAAGAAACCTTTAACATTTCAATGTTTTTAACTAGAACCCACTGAACCCACTTTATATTATGGTACAAGGAACCCTTGACAAACCATGGATGAAAGAGTTCTTTGGGGATTTTATCAATCCCTGAAGAACTGTTTCTTTGGATGAGAATGGTTCTTAAAGGAACCCTTAGTCTTCAAAAAGAACCCCTGAAGAGGCTTCACTCAAAGAAGGCTTCTTTAGAAGCTAATAGCTCTGCCTAGAACCTCAGTCCTTCAAGAGGAACCCCTTTGGAACCCTTATTTCTAAGAGTTTACCTTGAAAGCTGTGTTTTATGAGAAAGCTCTTTTTTCAAGAGGTATTATAAACTCTAGTTGCTCCTCAATGTGAATTTACTCATCACGTTCCCTTCTGAGGCCTTTTGGCCATCTTTACTGTCTCTCCTCTCCATTGGAGAAAACTGGCACTAAAATCTCAATGGGGACATCTGTGTCTGTTGCGGCAATGAAATAAAAACCGTCCCGAAAAAGCCATCCGAGAACAGGTGTTCATGTTCCTCTACAAGTGAAGCCGCTCCAGCAAATTAACGACTGACATTTTGAATTTCACTGATGTTTGCTTTTCTGTTGGCCGCTCAGCAGACAGAAAGTATTATTTTAGCTCGCTTTGCCTGAGTGCCCCGTGCTGTGCTCTGCTGTGAATCAGGGAATAAATGCATTAGCTTCAGGTTCGGCAAAAAACTCAAAACGCAGCTCTCTCACAGCCTAGATCCAACCTGCTGAAATCTTAACCCTGTCCTATTAGTAAAAATGAAGTGGAGCAAATGTAGTGCCTTTGACAAGCATGACATATGGATAACATCTTTTAAACGAAATGAAGGTAAAATTGATAGCATAATACATGATACTAGAGGAAGAGATGTACCGGAGCTCTCCACT
This sequence comes from Lutjanus erythropterus, assembly GCF_056507025.1. Lineage (NCBI taxonomy): Eukaryota > Metazoa > Chordata > Actinopteri > Lutjaniformes > Lutjanidae > Lutjanus > Lutjanus erythropterus. Next base: position 9,386,285 of record NC_139339.1, on the reverse strand, counting down.
GATATTGAAGGTGTGTTTTCATATGCACTGGACCAGAGGGAAACGGTGGATATCATTTTATCTGACAGCACTGGCCCGAATAGTAGATCATTAAAAGAATACCTACTGCTCAGGTTTGACTGGATTGAAGTCTTGTGGTAGGTAGGGCTCCATTTTGGAAATTCAGAAAAAGGTTCAGGAGTCAGAATGAAAATGTTGACTTACAAGTTGGCACTATTGAGTGAAACAGTTCACCTAAAATTCCTTCACTCTGAGTCTGCTCCCTTTGCAAAGGTTGATGTGAACAGTGTGGACAAGCAGGGGCATAGGGCGCCATTCCTACAAGGTCATGTTTATCCAGCCTGTTAGCGACTCCGGATATTCTTTTAAGGCGGGAGAGAAGCGAAGAAAGGCCAGTTTTGATATTTCTTAGAAAAGAGTTTCTTTCGCTACCTTATTGAGGCTCCGTGCCGCGCTGTCTTTCCCGCCTGGCGTGAGGTTCCTCAACTGGACGTCGAGGAGGTCCACCAGCTGAACCATCGCCTTCACTGTGTAGGTGATGTCCCCCGCCTGAAGATTACGCTTGGTTTGCTCTGCCAGCTCCCTGGCAATGACTGCAGCTGTCTCTCCAGCCTTTATCTGTGGAAAAAAACAAAAAAAACACTTTTGAAATTGTGATTGAACTTGTGATTTATTCATCTACAACTGAAAAAGAATCCAAAGAAGCATCATCCTTATCTTCTTCACTGTTGCATCTTATTACCGTTGCAACTTATTATCTACAACCTACACACAGTAAAACATGGGAAAACATGACAAATTGCCACGTACAAATGTGGAGCCACTTAAAACGAATGCCATTTAACCTATACATTTTCCCTAACTGCTGCAAAACTGCACGCAATTAATGTGGCAACATGGCACTCAGCTGAGTGTACACTAGAGCAAATATTGTATCCGGAAGCAATTATGAAATCGACTATTGAGGGAATTTCCCCAGGTAGCTTTACACCTTTATGAAACTAATGGGGGGCACTGCAGCATGGGAGAGGCAGTGTGTGTATACAGTATGTTGTACACAGAGAACAGATCCTGTTGGATATTTGTTTGTTTCTCATGTTTGAAAGCTTATTTGAGTTTCGTGTCTCGGGAATGGTTGAAAAAAATATCAATGATTATTTCTGAGAATTTCTCTTTTGTTGTTTTAGTCTTAAAAGACTTAAAACAGGTTTGTTTTATTTTTCACATATTCAGCTTTCCACATTAGTTTCTGGGCTTACAGGGTATTGGGGAAAAAAAAGGACTCGCATATATACTTTGTAATAGTCTCCCACTGCACTGGAGCTGAATGTTATCGCAGCTTAGGCTAATGTTAGCAGCTCTATCTTGTTCTTTTTTTGGATTTGGAGAAGTTTACACTCCAGCAACCCCATCCAAGCAAACATATCCATTAGTCCCAATGCTAAAAGGTTTTTCTCTTTTCTCTCTGAAACATACCATTTCAAATCTAGACAAGTGTATGAGCTGAGAAGTCAGGAAGATTTTCTTCTACAAAGATCATAAACTGGTGAGGGTGGTGACTTTTTGCCTGGAACATGTTAGCTGAAGATCCTGTATCATGTGTACAGCCAGCAATAAAACCCTTTCACATTGCTGTCATTTTAATCAGTAGTAGTCGGTAAGAAACCTTAAAAAGTCAACTAGAGACGATATTGTCAACCACTTAATGTTAGCTTAATTAGCTAGCTAGCTATAGCTGACAAAATCTGCTAGCAACATTTATAATTTCAACAAATTAAATCAACAGTAACCAGCTAAAAATGTGACACTAATTTCTCTATATCTGTCTGAAATGAAGGACCCATTGTTTAAACAAATATTCAGAAATTCAAGTGGTAAATTATCATTGCAAACTGATAATATGAAGCAGAGAGAAGGGAAAGACTGATAGCAATAACTAAAAGGTGACCCTTTTCAAGCTTGGTTCCCAGCAGAACCTCAGTAAGGACCTCTGTCAACTTTCTCCTTTACTGTTTCCTGTAGTCATGTGCTAGGCTTGCCTAGGTTGAAAAAGAAAACCAAATTTTGAAGAGGGTTGCAAGATGCTGGGGGACCAAGTCACATTTTATGTTAGCTAATGTCAGCAAAATGATTAGCTAGCTAGTCTACAGCAATTGTTGAGTTATTTTAACATTATATATCGCTATTAAAGGTCCCATAGCGGCATCTTTTAACCATCTTCAAAGTCTGGTTTTCTTTTCGACATAAACGGAGCTAGCACAAAGCATAAGCACAGGAATCAGGAAAGGAAAAATCTGACTGAAGTTATGGCAAACAAACATATAATGCAGTTGTCCTTACAATAGTATGGGAAGTGTCCCTTGCCCTTTCTTTATACACCTAACTAATGTCTAACTTGTGAGTTATGGAGGCATGTGTTTCTCAGCTAATGAGATTCAACACAAACCAATTTACAGTGGATATCTCAACCTAGCTCTCTCTACCTAATAATGTGAAGACGTGCCCCTTGACATCCACAATTTTCCACTTTTAATTTATCTACTAAAGTCTCTACTTGCAAGCTTTTTAAATAACTGGGCCTTATCTAACAACTTAGAAACGTTACAATTCTTTTCAGTGCAATGCCATATTTTTCTTAAGATTATTTGAATTTCTTTTACATGATGCACACACGGCTATGTGAACAACTTTGATACAAAAAATATGCAATAGTTGGTCTTAATTATGAACAGAAAGAAACCTGACTAGCTGTCAGCTTGACTAAATGCAGAACACCCATTTGGCCTGATGTGGTTCAAAGGTCAGTTTCCGCCAAGGTTTGAACTAATGGACTCGGTGCAGTAAGATGAGCCTCAAAACCGCAGTCACGCCAACTGAAACAGGCCGAACCTGATTTACTCTGGCATCACCTGCTATCATCGCCTGTGAGTTTATTAGTCAAGCCAATTATGCTGCTTAAATTGGTCTTCACAGAGGTGTATGCAGGGGAACGTGTCTTTGGAAGATGTTTTCCTCTTTTCCCTCCCTGCTCTTGTCTCTTAATGAGGGGAGCTGGGGATGCAGGGTAAATAGCTCTGTTTTTTTTCTCTCACTTTCTGCTTATCTGGTGTCATTTCTTTCTTTTCTTTTTTTTTTTTTATTCTTCATATCTTCCTCTCTCATTTTGTCCACCGAAACCATCTGGTAATGAGCAGTGCCACATACAGGACAATGGCTCTAGATATAAAATAATGAAGTGCCAGATGGGCATCCCAGATCTCTGACACGTTGATCTTCATTAAAGTCTTCCTGTCTGCAAAGCGACAGGCAACTGCTGAAGTGTGATTTGCGTAAAAAAAGAAAAAAAAAGATTAATAACACTTCTGGTAAAAATACACACATTACTTGATTGTCAAGTAGATTTTAACAGGCAATACTCTGTTCGAGTACTGCTGAATCCATGCAACAACACGGCAGTAGCAAAACAGCCTCTGTAGCAAGTTCGGAAATAACTTTGCCTTAGTTAATTTCTCCAAACAGCAGCCTGTAGTGGGGCTTTATTGCGCCGCTCAAATGGCGCCGCACTGAAATGCACCTGATAATTTCTCTCCCTTCTATTTTGTTCCCCAACAGCCATTCTCCATCCATATCTGCAAAACTGCCGTTTGTTTAATGGGCCGAGCTTTGTGCCGTTGAGTAGATCATAAGTGTTATAACATGCACGCCTCAGGGTCCTATGAGTTTAAGGGAGAACATTTTCAACATTGCCTGCGATTCATAACCTGGAACCCCCCGATCCTCACTTGCAGTAACCTTGCCCTCTTCTGATTTGATTCTATTACAGATTTAAACATAGGAGGCTTTATATGCAGCTTTGCATAATAACTTTGCCCGTAGAGGAGGAGAAAATCGTTTGTGCGTGAGAAGGATGGAATGCAACTGGCTGCTCTATCATGTCATAGGACAGAAAGTGCTCTATTAGCAGTCCATTAGACTATATGGTGCTGTGGTTTTGGTTTTCACTCCGCCAAACATGTATAAGCCTCCTACTGAGTAAAACTTCTGAATAATCCATTACATTAATTGACTAGTTAAGAAGAGACAAAGAACAAAAGAAAAAACACAAAAAATCCAAAGCCCTCTGAGTACAATCGATATTTATACCTCGAACTGGCGTGTAACTAAGTACATTCACTCAAGTCTGCACACAGTACACCAGTCCTTAAGTAACTGCACTGGCTTCCTGTGTGTCAAAGGATGGATTTTAGGATCCTAATAGCAGTTTATAAAGCGCTAAATGGTCTCGGGCATGAATACATCTCTGATTTACGCTGCGAAGCGCCCAGGCTCCTCTGGGACTGGCTTACTCCGTCTCCCCAGGGTCAAAACCAGGGAAGGTGAATTAGCTTTTAGTTTCTATCCTCTCCACCTGTGTAACAAGCTTCCTGAAATATCTGAGGTCTGCTGAAACTGTCAGCTCATTTAAACTTGGGCTCAAAACATTATTGTTTACTTAAGATTTTCAATAAAGAAGAAATATAACTTCTGTAATCATTTTTTTTGTTTACTCTTTGTTTTATTGTCTTGCATTTTCCTTAATCTTTAGCTATTTACCCGTTTGTTCTGTTTATACACAATGCTTTTGTGATGTCTTGTTTTTAATGTATTTCTATTCCCCTGAAAATCACTTTGAATTGTCTAGTGTCTGAATGAATGAATAAACTTGCCTTAAGTACAACTTTTACATTTTTTTTCATATCGTTCCTGTCCATGCGCCTCCAAGTTTGGTGATTTTGAATTTGAATTATCTAGATAAACTGGAGGATGAATTAATTATTCTATTTCTCAGGCTTAATAAACTATTGAAAAAAACCCAATGTGCATCAATGTGCATTGTCCCTGACAGTAAATTCATGAAAAATGAAAAAAAAATATTATAGCAGAATATTTTCATTGAACTAAATGATCTGAATATGTCCTCCACCACTGTTTATACCCTTGATTTGTGTGTGAGCTGTGGAACATCATAAACAGATACAATTATGTTAAAAAAACATTTATACACCACAATAACACTTAAATTCAGCACCAAATCTTCTTAAGGTTGTGTTATAAAGAGAAATGAAGTGTTGAGTCCTGATCTGAAAAAGAAAGCATGAGCACTTTCCAAACAAACCAACTGTGAGCACATTTTCTGCTCATTATATCAGCAGCTTGGTACCTTCTGGCTGATGAGGTTGACCCAGGGGGAGGTACAGTTGCTGAAGTCGGGTCCCTGGGGGTCCCAGTATCCCTCTGGACCCATGCACATGTATGATGCCACGCCTAGAGAGAAGAAAGACGGTGGCTTAGTGAGAACAATGCTGTGAAATTCATTAGATCAAGAGATAGAACCATGTGAGTACAGACAGAACAGCTACAGTGACATGTGTTTTGCAAAGTGTCTGTCATTGTGTGTGTGTATGTGTATGTTTTTTGACAGATCTCTTGGGGGACAATCAAGCTTAGCCACACTTTCTCATTCTTCTTACTCCCTTTTCCCATTATAGAGCGACAAACTACACAATGCTTTCACTCTTGTCAACTAATGCCCAATTCTTCTGTATTTTCCACTTTTCTTATTTGCAAAAACTTGTCCAAATAAAACTGCAGTGTCCTAAGAAACACAATTCTTAAGTGATTAAATTAATGGATGTAGAAAAATGTAATTGGATGGTTTTATCTTATAGCGACTGAAAATGAAGTTGCTTCACTTGAGGCCAGCCGAGCTCGCCCAGACAGCGTCTGTATTTAATCATTAAAAGTCAGACAGTGTCGGCATGTGTGTGACAGTTCAACTCCTGCATGAGAAAGAAAAATACGCCAAAATAGGTGCCAATTAAGTCTGCCATAGTTGAATTCATCACGAAAGGTCAATTAAGCTGGTTCGAGGAAACTGTCTCTGCTGACAGAGATGTGGTGCAGGAAGTGACTGTCTTACACTCATGCAAATAAAAGTGCTAACTCGAACCATGAAGGGTTCTTCAGGTTGTCACCTTAGGACAACCTTTTTGGTTCCTGGTATCACCTTTTATGAGGTTCCACTTGGAACTCTTTCAAGGCTCTTTTCCACCAAATTAGCTCTGGTGCTTGAACTCTTTTATAGTATGGTACAAAGAAACCTTGATGAAAGAGTTCTTCAAGGATTTAAACGGCGCTTGAAGAACTATTTCTTCCAAAAAGGACTATCTGAATGAAAAACAGAACCATCAGTCTGTCAAAGAACCCTTGAAAAACACTTTCTTGATTTTTTTTTTCTTGGTTTGAGTGTACAATGTTCCATCTGGGCTTTAGTACAAACGAGTGAAATTACCTTATTATGCGTAATTAATAAATTAAATATTTTTAATTAAGAGACATTCAGTACAAATCAGCAGTTTTCTGGGGCAATCTGATATTTGCAAAAACAAAGACAGTCTTTGACATTTTCTCCCACGTACCTTAAATAACTTGCGTCTATATTACCAGAGCTGACATCAGCAGGGCTACATGCTGACATTAAATTGCCCTTGCTTGTACTTAGAGGGAGGGTGCGTTGGAGGGCAAGACGACCGGTATTAAGAGATATAAATTTTGATTGACATATAATTTCCTTCCCCAGTCCACCTTGGACAGCCTTATGTTTGATGGGTTTATAAGATAAGGGACTCTGCATTTCCCGCTATATTGAGAGGCAGGAGAAGGAGCATGAAAGCAAGGAGTAAGAGAGGAGAGAGTCGGAGGGGAGACAGAATGACAGCAAGCGAAGTGAGGTAGATGGAAGGGGGAGCTCGAGGAACTTTCAAAGAGTGGCAGAGGAAGCTCACACAGTCGTGTTCTGCTTGGCACTGTCGTCTGAAGAGCAGCGTCTTTGAAGAGTGTGCTGAGGGGAGATGGGGTATGTGTTCCTCTTATCTTGCCATATGACGGCTGTTAGTGAGGTCTCGACGGGTGCTGCTGTTGCCCATTAATGAAGCCTGTATGTATATGTGTGTGTGTGTGTGTGTGTGTGTCTGACTCTGTGCTGATTGATGAAATGAACAGATTTTTAAAGGCTTCAAGCCAGATTTGAGGGTATGATGTCACTCCCCAATCTAGGTTTGCTCTATAAAAAAATCATGATACAGAAGCTTCAGAAAATTCCTTAAAGGCACATTTTGAAATTTTAACATATCTGAAATGCCTTACCTCTTCTTCAGGGTTTGTAACAATGGATTACCACCACTGAGCTACATTATTTACGCAACGATATTCTCTAACAACAGACACCCCACAATACCGAGATTTCTAGGTTAGCGGTCTATAAAGTTCTTTTTCTTCCAGCACTACTGATAATTTTAAAGAGGACATATTATGATCATTCCCAGCTCTATATTTTTTATTCTAGGGCTCCACTAGAGTAGGTTTGTATGCTTCACAGGAAAATATCTTTTATTTAGCTTATACTGGTCCTTTAGGCAGCTCCTCTGTCTGAAACAAGTCAATTTAGCTCGTGTGTCTTTTCAGGCCCTCCTTCATAGAAGCCACCTTTCTTCTGATTGGCCAACCTCCAGAAGCCTACAAGGTGAGTTCCCAGGAAGAGGAGATAGTGGCCAAACTGTGGGATGATGTCACACGATTCATAGCGGCCCAGAAAGACTTTTCTCCCATAAACTTGTATTGTGAAAAATAACAGCTGTAAAACGGTGGACACCAGACTATTAAATCATTTTATTTCCAATTAGGTTAGCAAAGGGTCAAACAAGAAATCAGCCTCTTGGCCAATGGAAGTCTCTAGTGCATTATGGATCGCACAACGTAACCAGTAACTGCTGCTAAATCTAGCTGCTGTTTGTTAATTAGCTTCATTAGCTGTGCAGCTACCAATCCTATCAGCTGACTCTACTCAGAATGGGAGTGTTGGTGTTCACACCTCCAGGGTGGGTGACCCAACAGGGAATTAGCTAATAGGACCACTAACTGCATGGCTAACTGAGCCAACTAGCTAATGGGAGTTACAGTTGGGAGCAGTTACTTTTGCAACAGGTAAAGCTATCTGCCCATCAAGAAACTGAGTAAATCACAGTATTATTATTATTATTCATTCAATATTATAACACACTGCATATGACAGAAAATAAAGGAAAGCATAGTAGATCCCCTTTATGAATGCAGCATTATCCTCAGCCTTATAACATCAGAGTCTTTATAAAATCAGTGTTCAGTGGTCAAGTCTCATTACAATATGAAGCACTAGTTAGATCAGGCCCCTGATATTCTTACATTCTGAGGTAAAGCTTTTATATCTAAAGCAGCCAACATCGATTTTATCTTAATGCACACTTGACTTCATTCTCTTAGTATTTATACAAAGATAGAACTGGAACAACATATATGGAAACAAATGGTCTGATGCCTGGTAAACAAAACTCAACAGCCCGTTCAAAGCGCCCTACACAAATGTGTTTAGCCACTAATTAATTACACCAATTGTGTCCTGAGAGACAGGAAATAAATATGAGTGTGTGTGTGTGGTGTACTAGTTACTAGTTTCCATACAGATGCAATGTTAAGCTATCTTTAGGCTTGCATCAGTGAGTCAGGAATAAAAGAGCGAGGGGGGGGGCAGGAAACAAGAGAACAAGTGCTGCAGGGGGAGTGTAAACATAAACAAAACACACCAGCGACTAACATCAAGGCGAAGAGACTCACAGTAGTCTGTGTCTCCTAATGACAGTGTTGACATCCTCACAGGGTGCAGGAATAAGGAAATAATGTATATATACCACCAGCAGAGTTTACCATTTTTGAACATTTTTGATGTTTTGGAAGATTAATCAGGTTAACTGCATGTGGCTATTTGGAATGATGTGTAATGTCATCCATTATTATACTCTATTGACGCTCCACGCACTGTAAAGTGGCAGACCTACCAACAAATGAAACATAAACAGAAAACAGTCATAGACAAATGAATGAAGTATGCGACTGCAGCCTGCTGCCGTCCCAGCTTGGACCCACATTAGCTGCCGAAAATGAATAAATAGATGAATGGATGGCCTTAATTTTATCTTCCAATAAGTCTGGCTAACCGGGGGGTTTGTTTAAAACTTGATGATCCTCTGACTGCTCATGTTCCTCCCCACATCAAACTTCTTTTCAGAGTGTCTGTGTTCCCTAATCTAATGACTGTGAGGAATAATGACTAAAATTACAAAAAAATACTTCGTCCAACTGTCTCCTTTTCCTGTAAAAGCGACATATAGGGTCACATCATAAATTAGCTAATGTTAGCAAAGTGCTAGCTAACTAGCTAGCATATGATTGCTGTAGATTAGCTATCTAGTTAGTTAGCATGTTGCTAACATTAGCGGGGGATAGTACTTTCCAAAACTACAGGAACTTTGGGGTTAGGGCTTTCAGTGCTGAACATTTCTGATTGGTCACAAACTTGCAGCATTTTATTTCAGATCAAATATTTGCAAAGAAATCTACATTACCTGTTGTTCCAGGTGGACATGGCATCTTGGACACCATGCCCTGCTTAGTCTTGGGCCAGGAGATGTCTGTCATCACCAGGGGATTGCAGTACTCCACTCTGTTGATGTTGGGAAGCTTGGAGGAAGGCGGCGCCCTGTCGTCGTCCTCCTCTGGGACCAAACCCTCCACCAGTGTCTGGACGGGGGCTGCGACTGTAGATGTGGTCCGCGGCCACTGTGCCATCGCGGTCGTGGTAGCCGGCATCTTGGTAGTAGTAGTCCTGGCTGTTGTGGTTGTCATGGTGACAGTAGTCGGCCGAGTGGTGGTCCTCGTTGTCATGGTGGTCGTGTCCATGTATACCATTACAGAGGATGATGTTTCTGGAAAAAGGGAGAGAAGAAACAAAGTGAGCTGACAGATTCTCTGAAAAAAAAAATGCAGAGTTGGAAGAAGAAGAAGATTGAGAGTAAATGTCTTTCTTTTTTCAGTCACACTTCATTAATGTCTGAGAGGGAAATTTATTTTGGTGCTGGTGGAAAAAAAAAAAGGACAGCGCTACGCAGAGGGGTTCTATTCTTCCCTCCTCTCCACGTGTCAGTTTAAGAGAAGATAGTTCAAAGGGGATCAATTGGAACTGGCAGGTGTGACTTGCATGGGCATGCATGGTGTCTAGTTTGGGTCCCCCGCTGGCTAAGCTAATACACATACACACGCTTACAGCTGTGCAGTCTAAATAGAGCTGTTGAGGAGGGCATATCTCTGCGAGTCAGTTGCTGGATGTTGTAGTTACACACTATTTCTGGGTCAGCCGGGACAAACTGCAATACCTATTTCCTCGATGTGAGTCCTCCCTGCGGTTACACTCCAGGGGGTGCTTGCTAATGACGCTGTTTACGTGAGCTGTTGGGGACATGGGCTATCATAACACCAACACACAATAATCCTTTTCTTCCCACTCAAATTCATATACAACTCCTCGACTCCCCGTCATCAATCATCGCATCTATTCATCCATTCTGTCCCCTTTCTGTTCCATCCCCCGTGTCCCTGATTGGAAAATAGGGCCCCCAAATTAATTTAGCTACAGGCGTTTTATGAATGTGTGGACTTGGTTGAGCCACAGAGGGTCAGAGGACACACAGAGAGATCATACCTCATACTATATCTCAAGAACGAGGGGAGGAGCCAGGCTTTTTCTGGAAAGCTGCTCCCTATAGAAGGTCTCTGTTTAGGAACATTGATCTGAGCTACTCATAATTAGGGATAGGTGGTTATCACGTTTGCACACATTACTGATTTTGCAATACTGTCATTATTGTAATAAATGTTTTAGCATATGAAAACTTATATGGTTTCCTGTGTCTGCCAATAACATGCACAAAGAGAGCTGCACAGATACTTGAGTTGCATCCAAAAACTACTATTTTTCTAGCTAAGGCTGACTGTAGGAAGGTATTTACACGAAGTGCACACCAATATCTCTGTTGTTAGCTGCAAGACCCAACAAAAAGTCTTTTTCTACTCCAACCATCCTTGGAAGCAAAAACCAAGTGTATTAACTTTATTTTTGAAGGAAAAAACCTGACTGACATTCTCTGACTATTGTACTTGTTGTTAAGATGCTTAATTCTAGCCCTCATCTATGATCAACTTTGAGAGTGAATCACATTATGTCTACTAATTAACCTACATTATGGAGCAGGGTACTCCTCCCAAAACTCATGTAGGCCTGTACGCCATTTTCATTCCAATTTGGATCCAATAAACATGTCTGTTTTTTTTCTTTTTTGTCCTTTAATAAGATCACATACATTGCCGATAGAGTGCAGTGTACCCCTGCACAGCCGTGATATAACACCATGACTGTAAATAACAACAACCGCAACAAAAAACGTGATTAGGGCTCCACTCATTTTACATCTGCATCGTTATTTTTGCATAATATTTTCCAATATGCTATACTGACATTTCTGTATGTCATGATCTTATTACTGTGTCTGGTTTGGAAGAAGGCAGCTTGCTGTAGACCTTTTAAATAAGTTCCCATGAGAGAGCACTTTCTCACATACACACGCACACACAATCTGGGCCTTTTCAAAAATGCAATTTGGGATAGGCGTTGTTTCCGTCTAATGCAGAGATACAATCAAAATGACAGAAGTGACAAATGGTCCCAATCTTTGTATGAAAGGGGAGCAAAACAAAATTTAATGAGGGTCGATTTTAGGTTGGCAGGTGTAATGGACGTCACACATCCAGAGAGCTTAGATAACAGACATCACCGCTGAAATCCAGTTCAGTGAGTTTCAATTTGCAATCGGACGATTTCTCTGTACGGCGAATTTGCGAGCAGAGAAAGAAGACGGCATAAATTAGTGCCACTGTTTTTTTGGAATCGCAAAGACGCCCGGGGGCTGTAATGACACAAACCAGACCACTATCAGCAGTCAATGCATCCAACGCTTAACAGCATTCGGCTTGATTAAATAGGTTGCAGCCACAGCAAGAGTTCCAGGCTGATTGAGTATTTGTTTTCTCTCACTAACAAAAGAGTTTGTTGTGTTTTTAAGATCCGCAGGTATCTCAGACACTCCTGTGGAGGCACTCCATCAGTAACATGGGACTATAACAAGAATCTAATTGAACTGCAATGTGAACTAAATGCATACGGAGCCTGGTAATGCAGGCTGTGTAACGTCCAAGTTTCTCTCACAGACAGAGAAAACAGCCACTTAAATAAGGCTCCCCTTAAAAAATCTACATCAGCTTAAGTGTATTTACAGTATTTTCACTGCTATACCTCAAACCCTCTCCATACCAACCAGACTCCAATGGTGAAATTGGTCACTTCAGTTTCACCGAAGTCGCACAATAACACAAACAAACTAACAAATCGAGGCAGCGGTAGACGAGCAGCTCCCATGTTCTGCAAAGTAACTGATTTTAACAATGGAGTCTGGTTGAGGGAGACAGAGCAATATTTGACTTAATCTTGGCCATCTTTGTCATCTTATGGCTATGTAAAGCATTATGTTAGCTACACAGGCCAACTGATAATGTTATATCACGCTAAACATTGCCGCCATTACTTTAATATTGTGATGCTTGGATTAAGTTATTGACTACTTTTTTTAAACAGGTAATTGATAACTATGTTAGCGAATATTTTTAAAGTAACCTTCTCAACCCTGACTGATCAACAAGAATATCATATTAAGTGGAAAACATGAGATCCTGGAAAAAATGCCATTACACTTGAATTACAGAGCACTGATGCATAGTCACATCCTCACACACTGGAAGCCGCACACTCACACACAAACCCTCATCAACCAGCATAAACTGACACCACTACCCATCAACGGGGCTTTAAAAAAATCACATGAATGCTCAAATAGGTATTTAACATTTCCACCAGCCACCAAGACATCACCATTTACATCCCATAACCACGATTAGACATCATCATCAATCTGCGCCGCGGCAGCCCAGTGGATCCTTCAGCTGCAATGATCGTGTTAATACGAGGGAGAAATATCTTCAAGGACACCAGTCTGTTTATTTGATTATTTATGAAAGACCTTATTTATGCATCTGCATTTGAGCAGAAGTGATGACGACCTCAAATATGTCACAACAACTCCTAGTAAAGGGAAGTGGCATCAATTTACGTACAACTGAAATCAGCTGCCGCTGCTTTAACTGCATATAGTAAAAGGAAACCATTAGAGTGCCTCATGGAAATCTGATCATGGAAATTCACTGCTCATATTGAGGTCAGGAAAGGTCACAGAGCGCAGGCTCCGATAAGCGAGTGGCTAAAAAGGTGTGCAGACGGGCCTATAAGGATAAGGGATTTGCTGTAGTGGTCAGGATGGCTGATACAGGAGAGATTTTAACTGTGACAGATTTTTGCTGACTGAGTTTGTTGCTTAAGCTGCTTCAAAATGCAGACTGATCTAAGTAAGTTAACAGCACAGACACATGTGATGCAATAGTTTCACAGGAATACATAATAGTATTAAATAAGACACCAGATTATATATTAGGCTTTAAATCATTTAAAATAAAAAGTATCTGTGGCATCTATTCAGTGAATAGGTTTAAAACACAATTATGTAACATCTGCATACTTATGTACTCATGTAATAAAGCAACCTACTGACCACTCGGTTCAGTAATCTCCAGGGTTTTGTGCTATAATAAAGCTTTACTCAGTCTGGTGTGACCAAAAGCTTATGGTGGCTCACGTTAGCTAACATTAGCAAAACATATCAAATAGATGTTGCTGTGTATCTAATATTTATTTTGTTTTTTTTGACTGTCTGACTTTTCTTGAGCTCCTCTTACATCATATTTCAGCTTGTCACAAACAACACAAACTAAAAAAAAATACACACAAACCCCACCAGGAGACATGTTTTCTTCTTCTGCATCATTTCACTGTTCTGAGTCACCAAAGATTATATAGTTAAACTTTAGCGGCCGACTGAACTGACCTGCCTTTATTTTCCAAGACTGTGTCATATCTGCTGCTTTAAGGCGACCTGACTCATTCTGCTCACATCGTATCGTTTAGACTATAATTATGAACAGGAAAAACAATCCATGTTTTAAGACACTCCTCTGTGGCAGGACACTGTGGACCATCAGGACGCCACAGGCTGGGGACCTCCACCCCTCCACCCAGACACCTGACTCCATCTTGCATATTGCAAATATTCTCTTACATTATATTGTAAACTTGCACATTTCTTGTCTATTTTTTTTTTTTGGCAAATTCCTGCATAAGCCTGTACAGATTACATAAGAAACATACTGTTCTTATCTTAATCCTTATTTATATTTGTTTGCTGCCATGAACCAACATACCACACCAATAGCCTCGTATGTGAATAACTACTTGGCAATAAACATGATTCTGATGTCAGCCCTGAGTTGCATGTGTCAAACATTTCTGACAGTAATAATATTTCTCACTTGGTGAAAATAACTGCGCAAGTGTCAAGCAGTCGTTAGAGAAATGGCTGCAAAGACACCACCGCTGAGAGCCACATTTACTTAAAGTTGCATCAGGGTTCTCTCGTTAACAGACTGCTTCAAATACATAACACCACCAAACTAGCTAATTTAGTTTATTTAGGTGACGTGACTACAAGTTTAACACTGAGGGTTAGACTCAGTGTTGGAATAAGACTCCTAAAGCAGAATAATTCCTATTTGGCAACACTGAATACAACATGCTAGCAGAATGGGTACATAGGTAACATGTTCTGATGAGGTAAGGTGTGTTTACTTCTTGAAGTAAAATGCTAAAATACTACTGATAATAACAATAAAATTGACTCAGTAATGTTTCTTTCTTTCTAGGGTTGCTATAAAAGCTAACATTAGCCACCACAAGCTGTAGTGTGCTGCAATGAGCAGCGGTGCGTTTAATTGCTCATGAACTCAACTTTTGATTTGTATAAGAAAGAAGCTGTTTCCTCTTTCAAACGTTACATGTTCTCTCTTTGAAGTTAATGATTACACCCAGTCAAGTATCCTGGTATCATCATCTCCTGATTTCAAAGACAATGAGATAAATTCAGTTTACTGATCCGTTTAAAATAATAATGATAAAAGCGATCATATTGTCTTCTTTAATGCTGGAGGTAATACAACAGTACAGAGAAATATGGCTGGAGGAAATTGCCCTCGCAGCATGAGGTTAATTCAAAGTCACTAGGAATCATGTCTAGAATGTAATTCCATACTTCCAGATGATCCCGTTGAGCCCTCTGTTGAATTATTTTTCAACACGCAGCATGTTAAATACGCCCGCAAAGACACACACAAGAGACAGAGAGCAGGAGTGGAAAAGAAGAAAGTGTCCTTGAGCAAACTTGTATATCTTTTCCATGAGATGAGCACTGAAAAATAAAAAACAAAACAAAAAGGAAAGCCAGCAGCACACAGCAGCCACAGTCTGCCGGCACTATCGCCTTGGAGACAACACAAGGACATTTTGTTTTGCTTTGCCAGCTTTCCCATTCTATCCAAAGGGATGAAGAGAGAGGAGGGGGAAAAAAAACTAAGCTCAAGAGCACCAACGAGGTGAAAAAGACTTTGGTATGCTCCGGGGGACTTGTGAGTGACCTTCGAGATGATTTCACCGTGAGTTTGGTTTTGAGTTTTATAAAACACCAAAAAAAACTGTGGACCAAAAGGAAGACATTGAAATATGACTGAACTCTTACTCTGCATTTATGAATTTCTTTCAATGTCTACTCTATTAGAAATAATTTAAAAAAGGCTCAGCTTCAGCTGGTCCCCATAGAGGAACACTTTTATTTTTCCTTTTAAAAGAAGAGTTTTACCTTGAACCCAACATAAAGGGGGGGTTCTACCCAGAACCTTTTTTCATTCCCAGGGCTTTATCTAGAACACACTGAGAAGGTTCTACCGAGAACCTTTTTTTAAATTCAAAGGGTTTTATCGAGAACCTACCCAGCTGGTGCTTCTGAGGACCTTTTTATATTCCAAGGGTTTCAGCTAGAAATCATCCTGGGGGTTCTACCGAAAATGCTTTTACTTTATGATACAAAGAACAATACCTGAAGAACTATTTCCTCCAGTGACGGTTCTTTAATGAACTCTTAGTCTTACAAAGAACACTTGACAAACCCTTATTTCCAGAAAGAGTTCTTCAGAATAAATGATTCTGGGTAGAACCTAAGCCCCTTAAAAGACCCTTATTTTTGGAAACCTTATTTCTAAAAGTTTACTACCTCCTTGTGTCCACAATGATAGAAGGTAAAGTTTAAGAATATAATTTAAGAAAAGCGTCAAACCTCAAAGTAATTTATTTTCTGTATGTTTAAGATTCAGTGTATCCTCAGAGGCATTACAAAACTGATTAAAAATGAATGATACCAAACAGCCAGTGATTAGATATTCATGATTCTTGCATTAAGGGTTTCTACACCTGAACAGTCGACCTTTTCATTCATAAAAAGACAAGAGCAAACTTCAGTGGGCACCCCGCCCTCCTCTCATTGAGACACCAACTCCACTCATCATTTACGCTCAGCTTCTGTTGCACAAAAATCCCCCTCGCCAAACGCATGAAGTCTGTTTCCACCACACACAGAGCTTTGTGCTTCATTTCAAAGCGTTAATTTCTAACTAATTAGCCTCTCTCTCTGTATCCCAGGGCTCGTGGCTTCCACAATTAGATAAGCCCACTCTACTTCGCTCCGGGAAAAAAACCTGCTATGCTATTATGAAATGAATCCGGTTCATATGACTTGCCATTTCCGCACCGAGAGCGGTCTCGTCGGCTCGGAGAAACTTCTGCAGACTGGAGATCAAAAGAGGTGGAAAGGGCTTTTGGGGGGTAAAAATGAAACGAGCATCAGACGGTAAAGTGACTCCTCCAACCTCGTGCTGAACCCAATTACCTCCTAATTTTAGTATTTGAACCTTTATGCATGGTTACGTCTTCAGCAGACACTCGCACAGACTTTAGAAAATATTGGACAGTCTGTGTGTGATGTCACCCGTTAATTTTCTACCAACCCGTTTAAAGCCTGCAAAATGGGATTTCTGGGTGCTGGGACATGTATTTTTAGAGAGAAGCACATCTGAAGCCCAAATCCAAGATCATGGCTATTAGTGGATCTCTCAGAAAAAAAAGTTACAACCATTTACTTGTTTCATTTGGCTGTTTGGTCTCAGGATGCTGCTTCCACTTTGTAGTTCAGGCTCTTAAAGTTAGCTCTGATATCAGAAACTTTTAGGCACATGAAGCTTAAAGAAATTCTAATGTGAAAAATCTTCTTTTTGCTAACTAATTATACTGCAGTTCATTCCTATCATTAAGTTTTGACAATTTGGACCACCAGTGCTAAGATCAGTGTTGACTATCATTTACAAAAAAATGTATAAAGTAATGCTGTTTTGAGAGGTTTTGTTGCATTGTTGGCAGTTTTACTGCTCTACTGGTCTGTGTTATATTGTATTATTTTGGGGTTGGTACACAGTGCACTGTGCGTTTTATTATGAGTTTGTAGCCAAATGCTGCCTTCAAATGGGGGCTTCTGAAATGGGAATTTTCTGAAAGCTCAGAGTTGTGATGTGTTTGCTGTTGTTTTCAGAAATGAACAGCCATGGAAGTTAATATATTGTAACTTATGTTTTCCTTCATAATTTTAGTGTCTGAGGAGAATGCTGACATTTCTAATGGCCTCATCTTGTCATTACGCCTTTACATTTCCTGAATTACATTGCCTGCTTAGTACTTTGCTACACTGTTAGCCTTGCTAATAGTTTATCCATGTTGCTGTTGCCTATTTGCAGTGTTCTCGCAACTTAACTCCTTGAACGCCAAGCTTGTCGTAACCAAGAGCTCATGAGTTCCACTTGAAGGCATGCAGCATTAATGTTGTTAGGCTAACAAGTGCCATCACCACGAGGTTGTCAGGCAACCATCCCTACCAAGAAATAGCCTAACACAAAGCCCCTGTTAACTGCACAACTTTTCATTGTTTTTTGTATGGATTAAACATAATATAAGATATTATTAGATAACAGATAGCAGATTAAAAAATAACACATAACAGGTTGAGGGAGCTATAAAGTGGGAGGTGGATTTTGTTATGTTCAAACAGAACCAAGCTAGCTGTTTCACCTCTTTTACAGTCTTTATGCTAAGCTACGCTAAGCCACTGCTGGCTGCAGCTTTCTATTTGCCATACAGATATGAAAGAAGTATCAGTCCCCCTAAAAGAAGGCAAATAAGTGCATTTTCCAAAAATATCAAGCCTTTGCTTTAACCTACATGAGTTTCTGATGGCAGTGTAATGTGTCTTGCTGCCACAGACAATATTAATTCCTGAAGAAGGAAAACAAGCTGGAAGATTTCTTTCTTGTCGAATTGTACTTTGAACAAAATCAGCTAATAGGCCTAATTACCAGAGTCACAAAATGTCATTATCAGGGGCTCAGTTGGAAAAATACTAACTACCAACATTAAACTAATATTACACTTCAGACGAAATGGGGAAGGAGAGGTTATCTTATAATTATAGTTGACCAAGACAGAAATGAAACAAATTTGAGATTAAAATTAGAAGATATGTCCCAATGTGACCCAAACCCTGCAGAATAAAAGCAGGGAGAACTGGAGAAAAAAAGATAATTGAGGCTTTCACATGCTAACCAAAACCATTTCTTAATTCTCAGCCATCAGTGAATTGAGCATTAAATCATGAGCCATCATGTCAAATTTTATCTATGATAAGAAATATTTACATCCATCCACAGACAGAAGAAACATCATCCATCTGAAGCCATCTCACAAAACCAGTACTCTCTTCATTATGTCATGATTCACTGAGCTCCCAGGCTTATCAGTTCCCTAATGTTTATGTCATATGATCCCACCAAAAAAAAACGCTACATGTGTCCACGCCAGCTGGGGGGAGAATGGTGGGAAAATAAAATGATGATAAAAGTCCTGTCATTTAATGGAGCCTTTTGTGGCTGGCCCACAAATCCATCACGGAGTGCAACTGGGATGTAGGGAGGGAAAGAATGGTGGTGGTGGTGGAGGGAGTGCGGTAAATTATGCGGCCAGACATCCGGTAATGCTTCGATATCATCTGACATGATGAGAACCGTAATGGATGGGAGCTATGCATTGTTTGGCAATTAATTTCTCATTCCCAAGCTCTCTTGCCGGGACTTGAGAGGGCATCTATGGAGGTCACACGGCGCTGGGAGAAGCGTATGCGCTGGGGCTGATATATATGCACACGTGGACACAGGCCCGGAGGGACGCTCGCAGTGTTTGAGTTAAATGACAGAGGAGACGTGAGCTAAACTTGCTTGCACACACACTACAGTGAAGTACTGTAGGTATGAATTCACTACACAGATGCAAAGCTCAAAACAAAGTGCTGTTTTTTGCCTAATGTGCATGCTTATTAGCTCATCTGCATTTGTGAAAGAGGATTTTACTAATTTGATTATTTTATATGCTCCCAAATAGTCTCCAAACCCCCAACAAAAAACACATTATGCAAATCTGTCATGCACCTACATATCTATAGTATCAATACGATGCATACAGGACTGTAATAGTGTGCATTAAAAACATATTAAAACTGTATTTTGGATGTGGAACTTCAAACTAGAAGAAAATCAAATACACCCTCAAAGGCTTCATTAAGAAACAGAACAAAACAAAAAGGGCACCACCTGAATGTGGAGGGGCAAGAGAGCGCCCAAATTCATGATGCACTTAAGCACATTTTGTCCACCGGAAGGACACCCAAAATGGGCCACTCTACTGGGTATTTTATCATATTTTGTCCAATGGAAGGCAGCATAGAGGGTATTTAGCATGTTTCACCACTAGAAAGTCACTGTAGAATGCACTTTAGCATGTTTTGTCCACTACAGGGCACACCACATTTCCCATATAGTCTGAATTATGAGAACATAGCCATTGTTAATGCCTTGTCTGGTGAATGGAAAAATCTCTATAAATAAAGTCTTAAAAAGCTATTTAGCAACATCCTTTTTACTCTAAATGAAGGAATATTGGATTCTGCTTTTGTTCTCAGAGCCAAAACTCTAATCTCTCAAGCTACTGACAAGGTCAAACATCGCCAAACTTACTAGGAGAAGAAAAAGGAGGGAAGAGGAGCGTGAGCACATGAGCAGAGGGGATTTCAGACTCACTAAGAGGAAAGGCACACTCCTCCAAGGTCTCGGCACTTGCCAAAAAAACCTCGAGTAAGGCTTTTGAAAAGACTGTCAACCAACAGTGGAACGGGCCAAACGGATAGGGCAAAGCTGTGCAGGGGAACTCTGACACTGGTGATAAAGAGACTTAAAGACGCTTCAGAGGCCTCCAATCAGATTTAACCGACTGATTGGCCAAAATAAATCACTTCGAGCTTGTGTGTCACCAAGCCTGTTAAATCTAATGTGGCAATTTTGGGGGGCTCAATAGAAATACACACACATACACACACATCAGGAGTAGAGCACACTCTTAGAAATAAAGGGTTCCAAAAGGGTTCTTCCTGCAGGACTCAGGTTCTACCCAGGCCTATTTGCTTCTAAGACCAAGGGTTCCATTACGAACCCTTGTCGTCCAAAGAACCTGTTCCTGCAGTGTTTTTAAGGGTTCTTTGTACCATAAAAGGGGTTCTCAGCAGAACCCCCTGAGTTTGAGATAAAACCCTTGGGATATAAACGGGTTCTCGGGAGGAATGTAGCTGTATATTAATGTGGTGAAAAACAACCAACTGAAAGAAAAACTGTCAGGAAGCACAAATTGTACTTTTGGTTTTTTTTTGGCGCTGCACACTCAGAAGAGACGAAAAAATACATCGACACGTGTCCAGAGATGGTGACAAGTTTCATATTAGACAAAAGTCTTTGATTTTTACTTTAAGTGTGTTTTTTCCAATTTCTGCACACGTCAGGAGAGATGGATCGGGTGTTGGCCTTAACTGAGGGATTGCCTGCCACCCCTCTCACTACACAGGTGATCTGTGTATGATTTCTAGATCAAGGTAGAGCCGCCAAGGCCCATGATGGATGGCCAGTCAGGAGGAGGGACGGCAGACAAAATCATGTGATATATAATGGGGTATCACAGGAAGGGAATGAACATGCCACGTTCTGAACCACTTGAAGCATGAGCTTGCATGCTCAAATTAGAAAAGGCTTTCAAAGGATTCAAATTCCACATCAGAAATAATAAAACAGAAGTATAAGATCAGCCAAACACAACATACAAACAGGGTAACAATGATTATATCTTACAATATGTTACAGATGATTCTTACATGAGGGAAAGTTGAAAAAAAAATGCTCTGAAGCACCAACAAAGCGCTCACTGTTTCCATGCTAAAAAATCTAAAGCTGCATTACTAACAGAGCCCCATTGTGTTGCATCATTAAAGGGTTTGCAAGAAGACCGTGCATTCGTGCATGTGTTTATGTGTCCATGTGTGTACATGTGTTAGAAAAATCATTCCAGACTATAATCCTAAACCTTGCACTTTCCCTCGAAGAAAATTACCCTCTGCAAGAGGTGCACCAGGCATGTGATAAGTGCGTAGCCTGCAAATAAGCATGTAGCCTACATTTCTAAGCCTCGACATCAAAAGGGCTTCATGCAGCATGTAAAAGACTGTTTTTTTTTGTGGAATGGTAGCATTTAGCTTGAATTACTAAGAAAGATATACCTTAAAGCTCTGCAATCAAGACAGAAAATGGTTCATGATTATATGTGACAACTGTAGGGTGTCACTCGAATCCATATAATAGCATGTCAAAGCATATCAATCAAAAGCAATGATAGTTACTGGGAGGCTAGTGTGGAAGCACTGGAATCCAAAGGACAACAGCTCCTGCCTTTAAGAGCGCACTGAGTCACACTCAGATTATCTCCACCGAACTCTGCCAGCCTGCATTTACCGCTCAGGCGGTCTTAATCAATTTAGCATGTGTCAGGCACTTCCAAACGGAGCCAAGACGGGCCCGAGCGTCCAAAACATCGGCTGTTTCGGCACGAAGGTCGGGGAGCCACGTCTGCGGGCTAGCGGGGCTGGCACTGCGCCCCGGCCAGATGGCAACATGTGGCAAAATTACAGGACCGCCAGACAGCGAATGTATCTATGACACCAACTGTGCCGCATCCTATGCACCAATCACGAGCCAACAAAAGAATCACTCCTACATTCAGAAATCAGAGGCTGTCTCATTGAAATGTGCTAGGAAGGGAACACCCTGCAGATACTTAAGTGTCAACAGACTAATAGATGCTGATTGCTGTATTCTGTAAACAGTCCTCAACAAACAGTCCCCGGATCACGCTTGTTAATTTGAATGATATAAATCAGTGAAAACCGAAACGACATTTCTGTAGACGAGCAGCAAGCACATCGTAGTGAAGTCCTTGGGAAATCTAGAGTGCATTAATGTGGGGTTCAATCTGAAAAAGTGCACTGATATTAACACAAATGTACCGGAGAATATGCAGCATGAATTCTATCCTATGACAGCACATAAGTGCCGCAGCAGCAGGTGTGTGAGACTGAGGCAAATTGTCTCATGTGGCTGCCCTCGTCTTTGCAGTCCTGTGGAGTCACTGCAGCTCCTGTCTCATGCTCACTGTGGCAAACAGCTCAGACTGAGGTTATCCTGTTAAGGTGAGGCCAGAAGGAATGTCTTCAGCCGCATTTGAGGAAACGATACTGTATAGATTAGTTTAATTCTCTGCAAGCACAAGAAGCTTATTAGGTTTAAATGTAGTTATTAACACAAATTTTTGGGTAAATTTGCAATCAGCATAAAGACACAACAATCTCAGTCTGATAGGACAACACAAAGGCTACAAGACTCTGACAGCAACCTCCAACTGTCTCACACACAATCAGGCATTGGGGCAATTAGCGCGGTTGTATGGCGGTGCGGGGGGTCTTTATTTGTGCTTAGAACAGTGTAACCAGTGTGAAACAATCAGGCCATAATGTTTTATTTCTCTGATTCACCGGCTTTCTCTCAACCAACGCTCCCTCACAGAACACAGAGTGTTTTGAATTAAACCAAGTTATTAAACCATCAATCGCAGGACCACGAATGTCTGTACAAAATTTCATGGCAATCCATTCAATAGTTGTTGAAATATTTCACTCAGGGCCAAAATGGAGTGCAATCCAACACATAATATTTTACATTATATTTTACATAATTTTAAATATGTAACGTGTGTGTATAAATTTATAATAGTAATAAAACATTTGAAATAGCAGTGTGCTGACTGCAATAAGAAGACGATCTATATTTTGTGATTATTCTCGGGTGGTTTATCTTTGCCTTAACTGGCTTGTTGAGCCGTGACATTGAACAGGATAAGCATTTAAGAAAATGAATTGATGATTTATTGAGCAGTAAGAAACTGTTCAGATGATGTCATATACTGGTTTTGATGGAACAGCAGCATTTTTCCAAGGGTGATTGCCAGGTCAGTAGCAATTTTACTTGATGTTATCTTGACACCGACTTCATGACATTTTTCCACTGCGTCTTGCTAACAATCCGGTACAATTTGTCCTTAATGGAGGGGACGGCAAGAACACTTTCACTTGTGGATCTGGAGAACTGGGTCACAGACATTGGAAGACAATGAATTTCCGCAACTGTCGGAAGATCGACGACCTCTGGAGAGGTCGCTGTGGCCTTTACAAATGAGTTGCATAATTTTCATTTACGGACGGGACAAAAATCCCATTTTTTAAAAGTTTGCTTCATGTTCCTGCATGCCACTAGCTATTCAAGTATTAGTATGTGCAGTGTGTGGTGCTTCTTTACATTTTCTTTTATTTTATGTTTTAAAAGAAGAATTCAGTGCAATTAATTTCCCAGTTGTCCTTGCACATTTTGCATTGAATGTGATCATGTAAAGGAGAGTAATGGTAATGGTGAGAACTTTTATATCCGCCTGCTAATAGCAGTCTGTGCACCACATTTTTTTTATTACCGATTCAGTGAATTTAATTATCAATGGAGTTGTCATGGAAGCACTCTCGGGCATAGATCATCTGTCCTTGAAAACATCCTGTTTGGGCAAAAATATTGCTCTGTCTGTTCAAGAGACTTCAGCAACTGCACAGATTAGCACAGGATTGTTGTGGGGGAGTATTCGAAATGCAGGAAAGATAGGTTTCTTTTCATGAATATCATAAAATGTTATTCACTTCTTCTATTTCACTGAGGCAAAGAAACAACTCCCATCTGCTTTCTACCAAAGGACTGAGGAATGCTAAACGATTCTTTTGCTAAATGGATCACATAGCATCAGAATCATTCCCAATTAGACACATTACAGTAGTTCCAGATACAGATTTTTGTATGACTCCAGAAATCATTACCCTGCCCCTGTCTATTGCCCTGTAGCATGTGCAGCGCCATGGCACATGTGGTTCAGCACACGGCACCGGGCCCCAGCTGTGGGCCTGGCTCCGTCTCTCCTGCTCTGTTGCCCATGTAACATGCTCCACTGGTATGGCAGGTCATGCATGCTCGTAGTGGCGGAAGCACAAGTGGAAATGAGCTTGTGTTAGAGGCACCACAGAATGACACCTTTCTGGAGGTGTTAACAGGCACAGTGAGAGTGGATCAAATTTCAAAGGGAAAAGGAAGCAGAAGGAATTGGCGTCAGGCTCTACACAGTGCTCACAAAATAGTGAATGCAATACACAACGTCACCTCACACAATCTGCAACAGAAAGTATAGAAAAATACCATGATTTATAGTGCCACCAATGCTAAAAAACTGCCCCACAAAGGGTTCAGTGCCACACAATCAACAAAAAAGGAGACATGGAGTTGGATGTGTAAAAGGAAACTCTTAAGCCTTACATGCATAAGTAGGTCAAAATGGCCTAGTAGGTCCATTTTCTTGTAATATCTTTGTAAAAACTAGTTTTACTGAAAAGCAATGTTTAAGTTAATGCTCATCATTGCCAACGCTTATGTTGATTAGGGCAAATTGGGGAGCCACAAAAAGTTTGACAGTAATATGAAAGTGATATTTAAATAATTGTTTTAAAAAAATGTTAATAAATGCCAACATTTATATGGATTAGTGGCAATTCATGTTGCCTTGTAGACAAGTACACTAATACATCGATGTTGATAAATTATTATTTTTAGACAGCAAACAACACATTCAAACCATCACTTGGCTTTCTTACTTTTTACATGTCATACCAGTTTAAGACTAAAATTAGTGTGTTGGGTTTTTATAGCATTGTATCATGGACTTCTTATCGTGGTGTTATTGTACCCTGAGTTTGGTATTGTTACATCCCTAACACCTCACCAGTACAATCTCAAAATGAGGCTATTCATGAGTTGATTGTGTGGAAAATGTGCACAGCTAAAAATCCTTCCTTTAATCAGAATAGGTCTGCATCCTCCTCCCATCTTTGGTCTGCGAGTTGATCAAATAAAATGGTTTATCGCTCCACAGTCCATTCAATCACTCTTCCATTTCTCGTCAGTCTGTTTATCTGACATTTATATGTGTTCTTTGACTCCATCCATCCACTTAATGCAACATTTTATTATCTATATTCATGCAGCAGCCTCTTTAGAGGGCAGCCTGCTCCGCACAACAGCAGCCAAAGACACGAGTCAACATCTCACCGGGAAGTCGAGTGCTGAGAATTTGCATTTGCATGTGATTGTGTGTGTGTGCTATCATTGTGTATCAATGTTAAAAAGTGATAATCGTTTAATACAGAAAGCGCACAACACCATTTTACTTTCCCTAACTACAACAAATTATATTATTGGTAGCTGTGTATTATCAAAATCAAACACTGTAAGCATGGTCAGTGAATGAGTGAATATATTACAGGCTGTGCTGAAGCAGGAGTCGTGTATAAAAAAGATTTGGGGGAGAGCAGCAGCAGCAGCCAGCGAAGGAAAATAAATTTAACTGGCAAGCGGCAGGTAGAGAAAGCTCCAGAGGAGAAAGCCGAGGTAAAGACTTCACAGTCAAATAACTTGTGACATTTTTGACTAGAGCTGTTGATGAGATAGAGCAAAGAATTACCTTGGTGTGTCAAAATGGGTTCTTTTTTCCGTTTCATGCTTCCCAACAAGCGCCAATTTATAAAAAGAACAATGGAGTGGATAAATTAGACTTTTCAAAAGAGTTTTGGAAAGTTTAATCTGAGCAGCTGCTTGTTCCTTTGCAAAGGGAACCGCTAGAGGGGAAAAGATTTAGCTTGTGGCTGAAACACACATTGTGAAACATTTACAGTGTTAAACACCGAAGGTGTCACAGAGTTTAAGATAATTTAGTCAACCTTTTTTAAAAACTGATAAAGTTCTTTGTATGAATGTTAACAGTGGTTGTTGGTGCATTTTTTTAATCTTGGTGCAGTATCCATCTGGGTGTTTAACTTTATTTCACTTCTCTTTTGGAGGCTAATTAAAAAATGTAGAAATAACACATCAAGCAGCATTCCATATATATAGGCAATTATCACCAGCCCACACGGCCTCGAGGTGCCACATTTTACATAATTTTCTTTCATATTATCTCTTTCTACTTGAATAAAATATGAAGAAAAAAACATAAAGCATAATGCCAAGTCATTCTTTACATCCCACAATACACAAGTGTGGGCTGGAACAAACAACGCAGTGAGAATATCATAATTCTTAGAGCCTTTCAAGTAACAAGGCTCTAAGATAATATCAGTAAGTACAGGCAAAATTATATTTTATTTTGGAAGGATGGAAGTATCAGGCAAATTTTATGAAAACCTATCCTGAAGATTAAGAAGATAACTTGAGTCCAGCGGGACTTTGGCTTGCTGGTAGTGTCTCAGTTAATAGGAGGTTGTATAGCAAACTGGTCATGTAACATTAACAAAGCATTTTGTTGTGGTCAGGCTGAGAATTTAGTCATTTTACTGACAAGGCCACATGGCCTTTGGTGTAATATTTTAAGAACACAAAGGGGCAATTCTAGGGCAACAAGGCCATCAAATTAAAAAATAAAGCTTTAACTCCAAAGAAACAGTAAATTTAACTTAAATGTTAAGATTTTTTTAATTGTTAATGTTAAAAATAATTAGTATGTGAAAATAATGAATTTATATCTAAGTTGAGCACAAGAGCAGTCAAACACACGAGGCAAATACACAGAGGAGTTGGCTGTGTATACAGCAACAAAGACTCTAGTCTGCAGTGTAAACCACAGATCTGTAAATTAACATTAAGGCTCATGATCAAAGAAAGTTTATATCATGTCAACACTTCCTTTCTTGCGCTCGGCCACATGAGCACTTTCTCTTTCCTTCGCTCTCTCTCTGCTGCCAGTCTGCATCACACTTAAATACCCCGGTGGTTTTCCAGTGGTTCTTACCAGGGTTGAACTCTAACCCACCACTGGTTAAATGTGCAGCGTTGACTTTGATGTCGCCCAATCAAAATCTCAACAAAAGACAGTAGAATCTAATGACCATATTGACAGGAAAGAGGCAGATGACAAAAGGCCAAAATCTGCTGGACAATGTGGGCATGCCATCAAGGCCACTGTGGCTGCAAGCTAGATAATTTTTTGAGGGGCATTAGGCCAAACCAAGGGTGCACAGTGGTCATGACCATCATGGCTGCTGTGAAATTCCTGCCCTGGTTGTGGCCAAGCAAAAAGATGGCTGATGTTGAAGAAAGGTCAATGGATCACCAAAATTATTAAGAATTATTCTTGGGAACCATGAAAATCCAATTAAACTTTCATAACAATCTGGCCAGTATGATTTTTTGAATATCTCCCTCTGAACCAAAGTTTGGGGGTGGCTGGGTGGACTAATGTCATTATCCTGTAGCAGAAATGATAGTGATTTGAATGTGCGCTCAGTTCCAAAATTCATGAGAAAAAAAACAAATGCCTGTGATTATCCATTGTCACCTCTCCAATTCAATTTAAAAGAAAACACAGCAGCATCCAGACTGCCTTAAGTTCTGTTGTAACTTCCATTTGCATGTCATTTTGCCTATAGCACACAACATTTCAGCAAAGTTTAAACTTGTTGTAGAAATCTGAGACACTCAGGAGATGACAATTTATAATGCCTTACATTGACAACAAATATATATACATATTCGCCCTGATGATGTCTGTTTTCAACCACTAAAATATTAATGAGCCGGTAAAGACTTTTAAATTATCAACTTCTTCGTCTGCCTTGGATTTCTTCAGCAAATTTAAACTTTTGATCCTCTTTCAGCAAATATCACCCGCCCTAAAACAATGACCTTAAATGACCCAAGCACTGAAAACATGTAACATGTAATGATGTTATAAGAATAGAATAAAAAAGAAGGTGTCTTACCGAGTCTGTTGTCCAATGCTCCAAAGTCCAGAGAGTATTTGACAACATGGTAATTGTTCCAAACGTACAGCAGGTTGTCTCTGGGATTGTAATCCACTGCAGCGATGTACTGATAGGAGTTGGGGAAAGGGATGTCCAGGAAGCCATCTTTACTCAGCTCTGTGTTGTAGATGTAGTCAATCTTGTTTCCCGTTGCCTCATTGTCATCATCCTCATATACCGACTTCACCACATAGAGGATTCCACAAATCATGAAGGCGTTGGACGCTGAACGCTTGTCGTAAGCTGTGTCCCAGGTCCCCTCGACGCGTAACGTGTAGGGATTGAGCTGGCTGATGACAATCTTCCCGTTGTTCTGTTCGGTAGCGTAAATCACCCACAGCCCGTTTTCATCAACAGCCAAGTCAATGTCTGACTTCCCTCCCCAGCGGTATGGTGAGGTGTCATGGTAGTTCGCGTTGGCGATGATGGCCTCGCCGCTCTTGATACGAGTCCGCAGGTCAAACTTGACAATGTTGCGTGTACGTTCCTTGTTGAAGAAGAGCGCCCCATCGTAGACCACAAAGCCAGTTCCGTCAACACGATGCGGAAGTTTGTAGGTGGTTGTCGGCCTCCCAGCGATGAAGTCTTCTTTGGAGGAATATTCGGTCAGCGTGTCAGTGCGATAGGGTGTCCAGGGCATGTAGTAGATCTTATCGGAGGCTTGAAGAGGGTCTTTGCACCAGGCTCCTGATTGGTGGTCCGATTCGAAGAGGTGCTCGCTCTGGTACACCCTGCGTAGAAGCCCTGGGCACAGGAATACTGAGGAGCCAAAATAGGGGAAAGACAAGTACAGAGTTACATTGGCAGGTATTATACGTCAATAAATAGAGTGTTTGCACCAATGTCATGGTTTGGTCATTAACACGGATGTGCAGCCATTTCAGAGATACTGCGATGCAAACAACACGCTAAATATTCAATTTAACTCAACTTCAGGATATCTAAACCATGGAAAAGTTGAGGAAAATGTTTGGAAGCTAAAACTCACAGGGAGGGACTTGGTCAGCAGGAAAGATCGCAATATTTTGAGAAACTTAAGCTAATAGGTGGCTACTTCATCTTCAAACGACCACCCGACAATTTTGCCCTCTATTTTCTATGCCAAAATAGGGAACTTTTTTTTTTTGCCAAGCTCCTGCACGGCTGAAGACCTTAGGAGTTCTGGAAGCCTACAACCAGATGGTGACAGAGGCAAAGTATCAGCTCATCAGTGATGATGATCAAGCCAAAATAAATATCTAAGACTTTTAGGATTTCATGTCCAATAGAGGTGCAAAGTCCATCTCTGTCCAGTGTGCCACCTGGGAGCTTAGTTTGTTACAAATATGAACGATAGTCAATGGCAAGAGACAAGTAATTTATTGTACCTGTTTGAATTGGGCCACAAATTACATATATGATTTTTGTCAGTTTAAAA
Organism: Lutjanus erythropterus; assembly: GCF_056507025.1. Lineage (NCBI taxonomy): Eukaryota > Metazoa > Chordata > Actinopteri > Lutjaniformes > Lutjanidae > Lutjanus > Lutjanus erythropterus. Next base: position 9,356,450 of record NC_139339.1, on the reverse strand, counting down.
GATCATTTTAGAAGAAAAGAATGTAACAATTTATGGAAGGTGTTTATCGCAGTTTACTTTTGTTTTGTGTGAACAGGTCATAACCGACAAATCATTTTTATTACAAACTGCAACTTTCTTGTCTTGTAAAAGTATTGTGTAAATTGACAAATATCACATGTGTAATTTGTATAAAAAACAATTTGTCTCTTGCCGTTCACTAAAATACAAATTTTTTTTCCGGAGTAATGTCCCATGGTGGTCCACTGTAAGGAGAAGGAGTGCAGTCCACTAGTACAAATTGGATCAAAATGCTGACATATAAACAAAACTTTCCTCTTCAACCAATTTATTAAAGTCAATTGATGAAAAAATAGTTTAGAATTTACACAAGCTGATATTTGGTTGACCGAAATTGACCACTTTGCGCAACAATGCTGCTTCAAATGGAACTCGTGGTACGTCGTTTACACAACTCCTGACAATTTCCACTTGAGAGGCTGTGAGTACCAAGCTTCTCAAAAACATGGTGAGTAAGAATCCATTTGAAGGCAGCAAATAATCAGGAGCAGTGGCGAGTTTGGACGTGTCATCTACAGTCAGTACCTCCAACATGATCGACCTCTGAGCTGAGGACGCTGTGTGAAAACACTCTATAAACCAGCAACTACGCTGAAATTCAAATCCGCAGCTGAATATTCTCCACTGCGAAGGACCAACACCCTCTTCATCAGCGCTGGGATGATCAGATTTAGATTAAAAGCAGACAAGATGACTGATTGTCAGACAAAGAATGTAATTAGTAATGTGATTGGATCACTCCAACGAGCTCTGGATTGTACAATGCATGAAAATTTAAATTAAACAGAAAATTGCAGGCATACAAATACAACCACCATTTTCATTATTTCAAACGGTGTCTCAGATTCATTAAGTGCTATTTTGGCTGCAATTACTTATAGCAGTTTACATTTTTGTTGTATACGATGCTCCTAATTCAGTTAGTCTCTGAGCCTGAAGGCAATTATTTTACAATGTCACAGAAAAGACTTTGTAGGGAGGGGTGAGTAGATTAAGTGAGGGTTATCTCTTTTGACTTAAAGCAGAAGATGCTGTTAAAATAAACCACAGACTGACTCACCCACATGCACTAACACATTTCAGTTTGTCTGCCTTCATCTACTACTCCTCTATCTACTAAATTAAATATAATTACCTCAGAGGAAAAAATAAAGGTTTCATTCTTTTCTTTCATCGAAACACCCTGGTGGCAGTTCTTAATAAATAGTATTAAACACACAAACCCAAAGTTAAAAGATTTTGACAAATAGCTACGTTGTAATTATTGGCTGAGGCAGCCCTTTAGGAGAAAAGAAAACAAAAGAGAAAAAACACAGTAATTACATCATCTATATAATGATTGCCTGTCCATTATTTCATCCACATGACATTTTTAGTCTGCGGCATGATTTACAGCACCACACACAGTAAACTAATTATATGTGAACTGGTTTGTGCTCAAATCTGATAAAGTCGGGCCGAGGCAATACAGCTGGAGCAGGTCAATAGTGGGCACCATTTGCAAAAAGCTCATTTGAGTTCATTATAGATTATCTTGGACTGAGGCAATTATAATTTTCTGTCTTTCTAAAAAGATGACATCTGAATTGAGGATTACAGCAACTGTAAAATCAGAGTAGGTTGAACATTTAAGTTACAATTTTAATCTTAAAGCAACAAAAGAAAAACAAAAAAAAAGATAAATGATGTGTCATTATTATCAGGGCTGCGCAAATAATGGAAATACAGTATCAAAATTGCAATATAGCCAAGTCAAATATCCATATCGCAGAAGCTACAATATTTTAATAAAGGAAAAATGTGCGACAGAACATGACTAGAACATGACTCATGACTAGATGTGAGAAAACATGTTTGTTTAATAAAGACCCCGACACATGTCACATCATCATGATTTGAATTGATTTTTCAAGGGCTGTCTGATCTTCTCAGTCGAATCAGATTTGGCCGTACAATATCGATATTTGACGCGAGCTGCAATGATTAATTGATTGTTTGATTATGAACCACCAACTACTACTATATTAATTAGTTGGTTTCAATAATTTCTTGGGAAAAAATGTGTTTAAATGTAAATATTTTTTGGTTTCTTCACTCCTCTGTGACAATTAACTGAATATCTTTGGTTTGTGGGCGTCATTTTGAGCTCTGGGAAACACTGATCAACGTTTTTTCTGACGTTTTATAGACCAAACATCTAATCAATTAATCAGGAAAATAAAAGATTAATCAATCAACAACAAAAATAAGTCTCACTTGCAGCCATATTTGATGATATATTGTTTTTCAGTTAAGTGTGCTGCACTAAATTCCTCTTCCAGCCTACATTAGTATGTTTTACCAGGAGGACTTGTGTTTTAATGCCTTCTCTTCATCTGTGACGTGAAAACATCAGATTTTCAGACAGTCAGAGAAGGTAATTAAGTGTGCAGCCTTCTAGTTTTCAGTCATAAAATCATCTTCTGTCATCCACGGAAGCACATCACCTATTCTGCTTACGCCACACTCCTTCATGCGTTGAATTAAGGGTTTGTTTCAACCAAACCAGAGTAGGTGATTGTTGGAAAAGTCAGGTTCTGATTTTTCCTGTTTAGTGAGAATGATGCTGACAATGATGACGTTAAACTCAATGGAGACTCTGGTTAGTTTTCTGAGAGCAATAAAACAGCTGTTTGTGGTAATACAAAACATATCCTTCTCTTAAAAAGCAGCTTCCCAGAACGTTGTCAGACAATTATGGTAACAGTCAGAGCCTGTTAGCGGCTAAAACAAGCCCCAGCAAACCAGCAAGCGTCACCTGCCCTGCACACTGCGCTGTGCGCTAACAGCTGCACTCCATCACCAGCAGTTTTGTGGTTTGTGGTGATTTTAAAACTTGGTTTGTTTACTGCTTACTGAAGTTTACTGCCTGTCATGCATTACTCTGTGTACAGTGACACAGCTAAAAACAAGAGCTGAAACTTGTTTACAAAATTACCAACCACTCGTCTGGTCTTCTCTCAACAGTTAATGACACATGTTGCATTGATTTTTTCTTTTTAAATAAGTGCACCACTTATTATAAAATATATATATACATAATTCCTCATTAAAATGTCATCCCTGTGCATTTTTGTAAGCTTTTACTTGTTTTATCATGTTATTGTAATGACAAAGGGAAAAAAAAACAATAGACTGAAAGAATGTCAAGTGAATGATTCAAATCTTCAGCTTTCGGGGGGCAGATCTGTTTCTACAAAAATGAAAATTGAGATGCAAAAATGATAATTCCAACTAATTGTGAATTATGCTGCATCTGTATCTGTCAATATAATGGCAATAAATATATATATTTTTTTTTACCATATTTATTCACCAAAAATACCATTAACATCATTAAAGCCATTGAAAGAAGAAAAAGAAAGACTGGGAAAGTCTCATAGAAAGAACAATAAAGAATTCAGACAGTGCAGTTTCCCCTCTTTTCACTGGTTTGAGCCCACAGTACATCACATATAAAAACAAAGTGTGTGTGAAGGCTCCTTTCACAGTAATGGGCCAGGAGCCTGACACAGCGCTGACAGGTTCTAGCCACAGATCCGTCGAGAGGTAAAAGCTGCACGCTCCGAGGAGAAGGAAGAGAAAGAGACAGCGGAAAAACAGAGGCTTCTCTCCCTTGTAATCTCTTAAGATTAAACATGTTGTCTACCTGCAGGTGAAAAATGTGGCGAGATGCGTCCCGTTGACATAGCGCCTCGGCACACATCTCAGCGGTTGCTCTGCTAAATGCTAAGAGGGCTGTTCCTACGGTTGAAAAAGATGAGTTGTGCAAGGGGTACAAGGTCAGAAGAGGGTAAGCTTTGTACTGACAGCACGCTGGGCTCGGAGGAGGTTGTAAAATATGCTTCTTAAGGATGTAAGCGCAAGATGGAGGAGTGAATGAAAGATGTGAGAAAGTAATACAAAAGCAATCATGGCTTTCATGGGGAAATTCACAAAAACTGTTACGGCAGCAGCAGACATCTCTATAAAGTCATCTCTGCAAAATCTCATTGCTCATTCTCTTTGCCACAGATTTGTGTGATATGTCATTAATTAATTACTATGAAATTTAAAATGTATTGCAGAGCTATTAAAGCAGAACTCTTGACTTTTATTTAATGATTCCATTTCCACATCTGACTCGAATCCAGCTTTATCGTTAACATCTGACAAAGGACATATTTCCAGCTCAAGTAAAAAGGGGTCAAGCTTTATTTTACAGTACAATAATAAGATGTTACAAGCTGAACTTTGTATTAAATTAGACAAAAACTAGAAATAATATGTGCTTTATTAGACAGCATTAGACTCTTCATATTGATTAGGGACACATTACAACAGAACTGTACTGTAAACTAAAGTGAAATCACATGTCTGCTACCTAAGACACACCTTCTTTGGCTGATCCCATAGACCCTTTTACAGTCTGTAAACAATAAGAAAGACGTGCACGCATTTTGGTAACAGAAGTATGGCAGACCACAACAGCTTGTCAATGGGCACCACAAACATGAACAGTTTTGATCGCGTTCTCAGTCCAGTCAACACGTTAAATAGCAGCTATAGATGCCGCCGATTGCTCTAAAATGGTTGTGGTCCTGTCGTATCACTGTACAACTTGAGTTGACCAGGACCAAAATTGATTCTGACTACCGTACATGCAGCAACCAGACATTTTGGTGACTTTGGTGCTTGTAAATGGTCTAATTCCTGGTTTCTAGTAGGCCATAATGGTGGTACTTGGCAAACCTAATGTTTTCTTTGTTGGTACACGGCCTAAAAAGTTTGAGAAACACTGGTCTAATTCAGTGTTAGTAGCTTGATAACTCGTCTGGGTGAGTGGGAGAGACTGATACTTCCGTTACCAAAATGTGCGCGCAGCTTTTTGATGATGTCAGCTGTAAAAGAGTCGATACAATTGGCCTACTCCTTTGATCAAACCACATCATCTGCCTTCAGTAATCCACAGCCTGAACATTCCTCTGCCTGTATAATATCTGTCTTAACTTGACAGAACTAGTTCACATATTGTTTTTTAAATGGAGAAGTAGCAATTTTGTTGTAATGTGTCCCTAATTACACTCTATTAAAGTCTAATAAGGTTCTAACAACAGGAAATAATTCCTTTTAGCTTACAGTACAGTTCTGTTGCAATATGTCCCTAATTACCCTTTAATTAAGTCTAATAAGGGACTAATACTGTTCTATTCTTTGGATTCAAAGTTCATCTTGTTATGTTATGTTAGTGTACTGTTAAATAAAGTGCGGCTTACAAAGGTACAAACACAATGCTCCTGGGGCAGAAGTGAGGATTTGGCATATGTTCTGCAGCATCATGCAGTGCTGATAAGGAAAGAATATGACTGCTATGATCTGTCTCCAGTATTGACTAGTGAGTCCCTGAAGGTTATAGCCATCATCATGTTAGAGGTATAATCAAAAATGCTGACAGCTTATTGGACAAGCTATCGATCACCCCCTATAGACCTTTTAATATTATGCAGCTGATAAAGCAGAGCTGGAATAATCTGCAGTTATAACAGGGAATGAAAAGATCCCAGGGTTTTGGGATCTCACCGGAGAGCAGGCCTGTAATGACCCGACAGAACAAAATTATCATATGTGTGGCGACGGCGAAAGAGCTGTCAATTTGTGATACTGCTGATAAACATGTTATGAAGGCAGGAGTCTGGTCCAGTATTCAATGATTTACATGCTGCACCGTGTACACGACTCAAGGAAAGAAAGGATTTTGCTCATTATTTCTCACACCGTTTCCCTGAGCAATTTCATTTTCCCCATGAATGGCATGTTCAACCTCAGCAATGAACCATACAATGAGCACGGACCTACAAAATGTCAGAAACCCGCTTTAGCAACCCGTCACCAACACAAAAACGAAAAAAAAAAAAAAAAATGCAAGCATATATCCAAATGAATATGCAGATGAAAAAGAAAAGTTGTTGGCATTTAGTTACCTTTTTGTTCCACTTCTATTTTTAGGCATGAAGGGGAGAGAAAGAAAGAAAAAATAAAGAACAGATTATTGATGTGATAACTGGGAAAAGTCTTTATTTTTTTTCTATAACAATTATGCAACAGTCTTAGAAGAGCATGGGGTTAGTGGAATAGACACACAAAACTTTCAATCATAAGCTTTTAGGAAGGAAAGACAAAAAAGCACTGCATCACATATCAGCCTGTAGGAAAAAGACAGATTAGTCAGGTCAACTGAAATTGTACAATTTTTTTTGAGTATGTGTGTTGTTGTTTTTTTGTCAGTGATCAGAATGTGCAAAACAGATGTACAGCGACGATGACTTTTTCTGCAACCATAAAATCATTCAACCATATGGCCGCTTACAGGCAAGCTTTTAAGAGTAGTTTTAAGGTACAACTGGGAGAGAAAAGTGCCTCACATGCAAATCAGGTACATTTCACACTTGACACTGCTGTAGTCTCAAACCGATAATCATTTATGACCTTAACTGATTAAACTAGCATAAATTATGAGATACTGCCAGTGGTGAAATTACTTTAAATGTCCTTAACATTCACTTGATGTGGACTGGGATCTATATTTAAACGTGCATTCACTGATTTAATTTTTCTCCGTTTGGGGGCAGCAGAACTAGCTACTATGGCTAACTTGTCAGCAAACTGTTGGATAGTTGCACATCTGGCCAACGCTGAACAAAACTGGCATTACTTTGAAGCTGCGACTACTTGACAAATGTTGGTCCAATGTTTTGGTTCTGTGTTGGTCTCCAACAACTTCTATGTTTCAGAGCTGCTGGTGTAGCCAGATGATATGTGGGTCAACACTTCCTCTTCCGAACGTTGATCACAGTTTACAGTTTGATTAGCAACTTGAGAGACAAGAATGGAGTTGGAGGCTCATCTCTATAAGCAGATATCTGCATATGAATGCAGATAAAAAAACAAAAAAACAATAAAAAACTAAATCATCATCAAACAATAGCCAGTGGGTTGTGAGACTGACCCAGGCATTCTGCCACTTGTATGTTCACCAGCTCGCCGTTCACTTTGCCTGCTGTTTTGTGTTGGGCTGGTAGCGTTAAGTGGATTTAGCAGAACTTTTTCACTGAAACATCTGCCTCAGAAACTGAACTAAAATGCTTGATTTGTTATCAGTGAGTAGGCGAATCTATGCACCGATCAGTTATCACATAATTTAAAACAGGACACTGGCACTTCCAGCTGCATGAGCCAGGTCATACAACAGTCACAGTGATCATATCACATAGCAGTGTACAGGTTTGAAAAATAAAAAATAGTTTACTGGCAAGAAAATAGTATTTTTATGTGTATGACCTATTTTATTCAATGTGAATTGCTGCAGGTGTAAGTGAAATGTAAGAGCTGTCTTGATTCTACAGCTCAACAAGTACACTGAAAGCCTGTTGAAAAACTACTGTGGCTATTACATCTGAACTCTCTCCACACTATACGTATTACTTCCTCTTGTGGACAAGCTTTTTATGTCAGTCATGGCATTTTGCTGGTCCTGTCCCTTCCCCTCCAGTAATCCCGGTTCTAATAAGAGAGGATTAACCTCTGTTACCAGGGCTTACAAGAGTCCTCTCCTCCAAATGGAGAGTGCAGCAGACTGAGGTATGGAGGTCAGTGGGTAGGGGCGGGCGGGGGTAAAGTTTGAAAGATGGGAAAGTTATTAGAGGAGAACAATATTAATGCAGGGCGGTGAGCCAATGAAAAACAGCGAGCGAGGTGGGGGCTGCGTGAGGCGAGGGGGAAAGAGCGAAAAAGAGAGAAAAATAATGGGGAGGGGAGAGGCTTTCAACAAGTCGTCTGTGTTTGTCAGATCATAAAATTGTACACTGGTACAGCACGGCACCTCATCAACAGCAAACACTCCAGCTGTCATTGAAACACGATAAGTCCATACCCAGGCTGAGCAACAATAGCTTTGGGCTACATCTGAATCATCATTACTGGCAACTCAAATTTGCCAATAACTCGGAACTGCACATGGACCACATAGATCAAATCAAAGTAAACAGCCAAACGTCCCCGATCGAAGCCTCTTCACCTCCCATGAGCAACGGCCACACAACAGGGACCACGGGGAGCCCGGCGTTTCTGATTGAGCGCTTGCTAACAGTGGCGAGGGGAGAGGAGGGTAATGATCTATAGAAAAAGGCATTAGCAGCGGGGATGTGGGAAGTGGTATACGACGCAATCGCTGGGGGAGATGGCGTGAGAAGGGAGTGAAGGATTCGGATGAGATCCCTGACAAGGAAATACGCCACTCGCAGGGCTACTGTACAGTCGCTCGACCAGAAGTCGCCGCCGGACGCGGCAAGGTCACCCCCTTGGATCACTCGAACCAATTTGTCCGCGTCGCGCCCAGTCGTGTTTCACTGCAGATACAGTAAAGGCTGGGATCCACCTGCGATATGAGCCTCGGAAGATCCACGTTTACGGCGTCATGGATACGAGCTCTGCGGCGGGGACGGAGAATTGATTCATTTGAAAAGCTTCTTTACTCCACCCCGCCACCCCCATTGTGACCTTAATGCGATTTTGGTCACGGCTGTCATTGAGTCACTAAAAAGCACTTAGCTCTCTCATCCTCTCATCCTTTTCTCCTTGTCTTTCTCTCTCCAGCTCCTCTCTGATGTCTGAGAAAAAAAAATATCAAAAATATGCACACAAGTACAAATAAAAAAATAAGGGTCCTTTCGGAGCTACTCTTACCTCTATGAAAGCGTTAACAGTCTCTTCCATCACACAAAATAGGCCATTGAGTGCCTCATTCATAAGCTCTACGTGATAAAAACGATCCTATGTCTTTACTTCTGCACCAAAACACTTGACAAAGCCTTATCCAGATATTCAAGGACACAGCGTTTAATGGGTAATATACTGCACATAGTCTAGCATTTCCCTCAGTGTTCCCTCCACTATACATTATCTGTTTCTGGAATGGCTGAGGGCCAAAACAACAGCTTTTTACTCATGGTCTGCTCATTTAGAGATCATTTGATGGTATACAGAAATACAATTAATGGAGACACTCCACTGAATTGTGCTAATGATGATGTTAATGGTAATCACAGCACTTTCCAACACACTGTGCTTCAGTGAAATCAACTTTAAAACAATGAATGAGAAAATGAGGTAATTATTTGAGTAAGAGATGATGGGCATTGAGTGGCCATTAAACTCTTTAACCCATTAATGGCTAATGATACATTTTGTGTGTGAAGAAAAAGCCCTGCAGATGTTTTTTTCTATTTGAGATGAAAACACATTTGTTTTCATTTTTGACATAACATGCCTCAATTTGTATAAAATGTTGGTTTTCTTTTTTTTGGGGGGGTCATCCCCTCCAGGCGTATACAGATCACACTATTGTGCGTGTGCGTGATCGACATTTAACTTGTCCACAGCTGATCCCAAATACTACTGGACCCATCAGCCGAACTTTTTTGTGCACATTCCGGACTGTATGCCGAAAGACCTCTGTGATTCCAAATCACGTCAGGTATAAATGACTACTTGGACTCAAGGATGAACTCGATTTTGGTGGTCAAAGGTGAAGGTCACTGTGACCTCATGTCTGTCCTGTTTTCACAGAGCCAATACCTCAGGAATGCTTGGAGGGAATTTCTTCAAACTCTTCAAAAGAAGAACTGATTAAGATGTTGGTGGTCAAAGGTCAAAGATCAAGTTCACAGTAACCTCTCTAAACACTTTTTATGCCATAACTCAAGATTTTATTAGCTAATTTAGAGTTGAGCGATATGTTTTCCAAATGGCCATCGTCAGGCCATCAATTGGCGATATCTTCTTCCACCCTCCCACCTCCTCACACTCTCTCAGGTCTCAACTGGGAGAAGTGCGCAAGCCGTCCAATAAACAAAATAAACTTACAAAGTGTCAAGAAATTAAACATAGTCACACTTAATTGCAGTGCCATTGCAAAAGGTACTTCACCATCTGTTGCCTGGTGGGGATCTGTACTCTACTGAGTGCAAACATCTAGCTGTTTTGAAATCAATGGTAACAAGCATTTGATATAACTTTGTGTAAGTTCTGAGACATAGTCACTAACGACTAGAAAAGGATGTTAACAAAACCTTAGACTCTACTTTGACCAATTTGAAAATGTCAGTGGATTTGTATTTGTCCAGTTAGTGTTTTGAGTGCTGCAAGGAAAGTGATGAAACACTATAGACATCAGTGGGTTAAAGGAGATATGGGTTAGAGCAAATGTTAAAAAATACTCAAATATCCAGAAATTTCAGGACGAGTCTAAGGCTGCACACGGGTTGTATTTTAAGGGTGCAAAGGCCCTAAAAGCTCTTGACATTTCAGAAACTTCAGGGGCAAGTGTGGCATCAACTGCTACTTGAATTTATAATCTGACAATTAATTGCACCAATTTCGATGGATAAAGTGACATAAGAAAACAGCTTATCATTCCGCTTTTTTCACTGGGCAGCACAGTTGGATGTCTCATCGAGAATCACAAGTGTCTGGCACGTTTTCCTAGAGGAAAAAAAAAAGACCAGCTGTAATCACCCTTCCTTGGATGCCAAAGCAAACCAGAAGGAGGAAATGCCATCATTGGCAAGGAGAGAAAAAAAAAATCCCCTTAAAATTTACTGATCTCCCGGGCTCGCCAATTGACAACCGTTCTGTTATTGTACACTAGTTATCTGGGATAAATTTGCTAAAGACCAACGCTCTTTTTCACCACATAGTTGCACATAGGCACACCTGAAAGTCGCCCAGTGCAAGCACTCTTATCTTCTGCCCACTGAGAAGCAGTTTGCTCTGAGGCACCTCGATGCTCCTCATTCACTTCCCAATATAGGTTTATCTCAGGATTAGTTCTGGGATAGAAAACCGCTGCCCACACACATCTAGGAACATCCCATACCTATGAATGAACAGGTAATTTTATATTTCCAATCCTATTTCTATCTGCTGGGCCAGTTTGCTTGTATGGCAATTATGGAAACTGTCAATCAGATAAGTGCTCAACCAGTGAATACATTGCTTGGCCAGGTCGGGGCAAAATCTGGCAACAGGTTTGGGGCAAAACAATGACTCAGTGAACCGTGGGCATGCAGCTTGTAACGGTTTGGCTGCTGTATGGTTCGCCCTGCCAAACACATAAAGCTGGAAAAAGGCAACATGGCTGATTCTGCAGCTGTCCTAATTGGTCAAGCTGTCGAACCAAATTTAATAAGCTGAACAGGCGACCTACATGTAAGGCTTCCCTTCAAAGCTGGGGTAAGCAGTTTATTTTCGGCGTCAAAAGTTCCCTAATAACCTTTAAACATAATGTAATTTAAGTGGGCTGAGAGAAAACTAGATGTTCTTGGCTCTATTTTCAGGCTTTCGAAAATCAAGCCCATGACGGAAGACTAAGGCCAATCACAGCCCTTTAAGGAAGTTAATTGTTGAGTCACAAAACGTAACAATATGACCACTTGTGCATCAACCACTTAAACTAAGTTTGCCTTTAAAATTAAATCTAGGGATGCCTTAGGAAAAAAATAGGACTTCTTTAGGATGTTGTAAAGGAAAACCTTTTAATCTTTGCTACTCAAGTACTCCCTTATGTGTTGGTGGAAGGTCCTGAGCAAACATTTTCCTCAGAAAAATTTAAAAGACCGATGCCAGTCCTGTAAAAGCATAATTTGTGGAACATAAGATGATTGCTGAATTTGTGGTGATTGAAGAGGAAAAGCGAAGATGCATTTTTCAGGACAGGGAAAATGTACCAGATACTATGAGCAATGTTCTTATCTTACTTTTACTTTTTCTTTTTTCTCCTTGTTGTTCATTTTTGGAGAGGCAAACTAACACTGACAAAAAAGAAATAATGACGTGAGTGAAGTGTGACCATGGTAACTTTAAGTTCACATACACTGTATTTTGACGGTAACTGCTGTGAAAGCTGAAACTCTTAGGCAAGTTGACAACCTTAGAGATTTTATTTTTTTATATTTCATTTTTTATTTTTAAAATTGAAAACCTTAGCTCAGGAAATAGTTTTCCTTCGGGGAGAAACTTAAGCTTGAAACTAAAAGGGACAAAAATACATATTTGTCCTCTGGTTGTAGTGTTATTTATCCATCTAGTTTACAGGTATGGGTTGTTGTTGTTGTCTTTTTTGAGAAATTGGCTATTTAGATGTCAGCATTCTCTACAATACAATGAGACTAAAGGGCTCTGGACTCTAGACTCCTAGTGTCTACAAGAAAGTAAGCTGTTCCTAAACGAAATGGCTCACACCAAATTCTGTGGATGATCTTGAGCTCTTGGCACCACAAGCCAAGTGCCATCCAATCACAAGCAACCTAGACAGATAAACAGTGGCAGAGGTAAGAGAAAAAACATGCATTTTTGACCTTGGGGTGAACTGTCCCTTTAAGGTAGTTTACGCAACCAGCCACTAGAAATGAGAATCAACAATAATTCATCTTTGAGCCACCCATCCAAAGCGTCCATAATTTGACAACCTGGGAATAAGACTCGACTATCTTTCTCCAGAAAGACTGCACCTTTAATCACAATATGTTTTTTCATGGTTCTAAAATTATCATTAAATCAAGAACTTGTACAAAAAGTTTTGCTTGACTGCGTGTAATTCAGCTTTGACAGTGTCAATAACACAGGCAGACAATGCTGGAGTACCCAGCCATACCATATGCTATAAAATTCAATTATATATCCTCTGCATAATGCAGCCCATACTGTATTTGTTCAGATAATGCATAATTTCAAATATAATTTTCACCTGAGAAGTCGCTCTGCATACTTATTGTCGTCTACCTCCTGCTGAAGACACACGCCGAGCAGCTAACAATGGGGACCTTTAGCGACTGTGACCCTGTCATGTGAGCGGCAGCTGTATGGATTTTCATTTGAATAATTAACGCTTCCCAATTTCACACTAATGGTTGAGAGGTATCAGAATGGTATCATTAGCCGCTAATAGAGATTCATGGTGGAATGGCTGCAATATTTTTTGCAATACCGCCCCCCCCTCTTTTTTTTTTTTTTCCATTCCCGCTCTCTCCACCACGGAGTTGCAGAGTGCAAACCCCTTAACTCCATCCCATCAGCTTTTTAATTAATGACACAAATTACGGGGCTTTGAATAGCATGTGCCTAAGGATGGGGGAGGACATGCGGGCTACCATCTCTCTTTCTCTGTGTTCTCTCCTCATTTTTTTCCTATCATTTCCCTCAGTTGGTGCTCATGAGTCTCCCATACCATCATTACAGGTTCCATTTCTCAACACCACTCTTTTTTCCTCCAACCACTTGTCTGCTCTCTTTGTGCTCTTTTTCTCTTGTACTTATTCAATCTCCTCCCTAGCGTCTCGTCTCTGTCTCCGTCGCTTTCTCTCTGCCTCCTACTGGGAAGCTGCTATGCTATCTTATAACCTTGACAATGCAGAATGCTGTGTGTGCGTCTTTGTGTGTGCGCTTGTTCCTCTGTCTGTGTGTTTGTCTCTCTTTGAGGGACAGGTGCAAGGACTTGGCGCTCGTCCAACCTCGCTATCCGCGTGGGACCGACCAACAGAGGGAGAAAAGACGAGTGCGAGCCCAGGAAAAACAAAATTAAATACATTTTTGTGGAACATAGCAGCAACTGGAGCAGAAATAACCTAATTGCACCTCCTAAAATATGTCTTGATTTTCAAGGACTTTGAAATTATGGAGGAGAACGAACAGAAGGATGGGGGGCGAATTGTAGGGGAGAAAAAGGGTGTTTGGTCTGGTGTGTGGCTGGACGTGGTGGAGCACCAGTGAACAAAGAAGGAAAAAAAGACAAGAAAATGGAAAAGGAGCTTTGATTAGTAGGGTGATCATTAAAAGGAGAGACCCCCTGAAGAGACCAATCTCTAATTAGTGCTATATCCTCGACACTTGGCACCCCAACGCGTCTTTCAGACATGTGTGCCCGAGTGTATGTGTGTGTGTATGTATGTGTGTGTGGGTAGCAGTTGGAAGAAACACTGAGATAAAAGCTTTGCTTGTGTTATATAAATGGAAGTGTTTATGAACATTAGGAGAAGCTTGTTCGGCGTGCAAAAGAATTTTTTTCCAATATGTTGGAGTGGAGTGTGCATAATTTTTCTATCCATGAAAAGCAAAGATGATCCTGTATGTATGTTATTGAGCAAAACAGAAGCCACTACAGAGCAAGAAGCTGATAGATTACACCAGCTTATTCAGCTATTAGTGGGGGGAAACAGCCTCCACATGTCCAGATTCACCCCCTTCGCACCACCATTTATCCACATTGGTAATCACAGCCTCCTCATGCAATTATCGCGTCTCTCAACTGGGAGAATAATTCCTTTTCTTTTTTTTTATGTTTTGATACCACACTTACATATACATACAGCTAGTTTATTATTTATCTTTTTTTTTTATGTCGGGAATATTAACCTTTCTTTTTCCATGTGATGTTAGTAGTTTTAGGTTCTTGGGAAGCAACATTAGAGAAAATCTGTCATGGATATCACACATCTCCACACTGGTGAAGAAAGCCCAGGTACAAGGACACTTAAAGAGGAAAAATTCCCATGCTAAATTCTTGTAAAACATTGCTGCCTTTTGGCAAGACATATAGAAGTATCTGCTGCTGTACCACCTACACCTACTACAGAGCAGCTTCTCCCTTCAGCCTGTGACCCTCCTATGAGCACTCCATCTTGCAAAATAATTTGCTTTATTTGGATGATTTATTATTTATTTATTATATTTCAAGCCAGAAGGGAAATTTCACAGGAGATGATTCTGGTTATAGCATTGTCCCCTTAATCTCTGATTATATATCATGCTTATTTTATGATTTAGTACAGTAAAAAAAAGTATGTATTTCTCCTTTAAGAAGGAAAATTCCAGCGCCAAGTTAATTTTAACAGAGGAGCAATAGAAGCATCATGATTGGAGATGTACTTAAATATCAAAAGATAATACCCACACCAGCTATAGCCTGTTCATCCTGCTCTTCTCTGGCAGGAGATACAGAAGTATCTGCTGTCTTACACCAGAATACAGAACAGCTTCTTCCTTTGAGACTGCTTAATTCATCCTTAGTGCTCCACCATGCAAAATGTCTGTTTTATATTTATTTCTATGACATATGATTTATTCAACAAATCTACTGTGTATAATCCTTGTATATAACATTGTTTTGTGAGTAGCAAAAAGGGAAGTAATCCTCTTTATAACCCTTTGTTGTACAATGATAAATAAATCTACGTGTACTTTGTAAACAAAGGCCGAGCAACTTCAATTTGAAAATTATAATGGAAATATAATCATGGTATGTTATCATTTAACAAAAGTGTGTGGCTGGTGTAATGCATATAATCATTGCACTGAAAATGAATTGAATTATTGTAAATGTAATTTTGGTCACACATCACAAACATATATCTTAAATTAGCTGATTGATATCACAAGGATGGTTTTAAACATCTCCCAGCCTTACGAACATGTGCTTCCACTTCCAACTGAAGCTAAACTGCATGTTTTTCTGCCCCAGCATACATATCTGCTCTATAAATCACATGTCCTGTGTTCTCCTTTGAGAAGAAAGTCATTTTCATAGTTTTGGTTTCATAATTGCACCCCTGTCTCCCTATTATTTTTGGTCTGTAGCCAACCAAATCATTCCATTTCGAGCTGTGTTTGAATAAAGCAATTTACATCACCATTCAGTCATGCGTAGATGGTCATTGACTTGCAGCCAGACAGCAGCCTGCTATTCACAAGACAGCTAGAGCCTCTGACTTCAACCAGAAAACAACTCATATTAGCTTTCTGGCAAATGTCCCCTTCTTATCTACAAACAAAGACATGTCTTGTCCTGCGCCTTTGCCTCTTGAATAATCTACCAAACAAACATCCAGTGCTGAAAACAGCACTGTTAATGTCTGATTGCAGGCTAGACAGCCGATTAGCTGGTCAGGTGCAACATATAAGCACATTAAACTGCTTAAAGGCTCGCAAACCTCTCAGAATCGGATAGTGCAGATTTTGGTGTGGTCCTTCTTCTCTGCTAACAAAATGC
This sequence comes from Lutjanus erythropterus, assembly GCF_056507025.1. Taxonomy (NCBI): domain Eukaryota; kingdom Metazoa; phylum Chordata; class Actinopteri; order Lutjaniformes; family Lutjanidae; genus Lutjanus; species Lutjanus erythropterus. Next base: position 9,340,273 of record NC_139339.1, on the reverse strand, counting down.
TGTGTCATTGTCAAACTGCAGATACCAGCCCACATTTGTTGACTTTGTCTCTCTGTGTGCTGCAGAAAATTAGCCTGCAGGCTAAACTGTCCATCAAGCACAGACACCGATTCACCCACTCACAGGCTTGAGGGGGAAAAACATTTCTGACATATCTCCTACATATCTCCTAATACCTATTTAATTCTTTCTTTCAATATAAACTAAATAATTAAAACTACTGACAATACTTTTCAAATTCATTTTTACATTATTGTTGAAAAAAGGATGATTAATTGTGATTTCAGCGGGTCCAGTAAAAACAGGACCTCTCTGCAAAGCTAAATTTAAAACCAATGTGTCATGACAAGATCAATCTCTGCATATACAGGCCACGACACCAGCCTGAATCTGGTGTGTGTGAGATATCTGACAGAAAGTCATAGTCATCAGAGCTTGCTGTGTGGGTTAGGGAGTGGTCAGCTGTCACTGAGTGATGTGATGGCATTACAAGCCCCCGTCACACATGGGGAAGAGTGGAGCTGGTCGCTCAGGTGGGGAGAAGAAGGAGGAGAAAAAAAAAGCTGTCTGAACAAGAAGGCTAATGCTCACTGGCATTTCAGCGGGGAGCAAGGAGGGTGTGGTTGTGTGATGCATCTGCTGTCACGGCGTCGACTCCCACACTAGACCTGATGAGTGTGGATTGGAAGGCTCAAGGGCAAAAAGCCACTGAACTTCCATACAATCTGCTTAGTAGATTTACTGATAACATCAAATAGAGCGATCTACTCTTCAAGAAGCTTAAAAGTTACTGCAAGATTATCCAAGGCGAAGAGAACTGCCTGGGTGCTTGAACGGTAGCCTGCCGATGATGTTTGAATACTGAGTGAGTAACTATCAAATCTACATTCGAACATCAGCGGAGGCAAGGGCTTGGTTGCACGAACAAAGATTAATTTTTAACCCTGATTAAAATATGGTTTTACCTTTAAATTATGCTGCACCAGACTCTAAAACTAGCTCAAAATGAAGACCTAGATTCAATTACAATTTGTTGCACCAAAACTTTAAACTCCAACGTGACCCAGTACTAACTTTAAACTGATACTTGAAGGGCTTTGACTTACAAAATGGCTGCCTTTATGAATTGGATTGGGCCTAATAATCAAGTTCTTCAAAGAAAGTTAAAGGGCAGTCTCGATCCGATCGATTTTTATGGTGCGTCTCTTCTTTTTTTAACATGTAACATGTAACATTTTACTAAACTTTTAGCCAGCTAGCAAACAAAGTAACATTTTTTAACTTTTAAGCTAGCTAGCAAACAATGTTAAGTTATGTAATTTTTTTAGATAGCTTTTAAATTGTTATTTTTGTTAAGGAATACACAGTAGCCAAAGGTTCAGGTTTTTGTTCCCTCATTTATAGGCTACTTTTATTTATTTAAAATTTCAATTTGAATAAGCAAGTATCTCCATGTTAATTAAACCCCCTAATTTTGGTTTACGTCAATAAACTTGGATTTACTAAACAGAGATTAGTTTTAAATTGAGCTCTGTTTAAAGCTACTAGTTTTTTTCTTTTTTTTTTTCTGTGGGCCCCTATGGACAAAAGCAGTGTTGTTTTCATGGTAATAACCATAAAATATACCATCAAAAATAAGATGATCTATATAAAAAAAAATTCTTCCAACTTCTGACTAACATACTACTCACTATAACTTTGGCTGATTTCAAGGAGAGACCCGGTGCCTGATCAAGTGTATAGAAATATCATATTTTCGCATTTATTTATTAGGTCATATGGAGGCATCAGTGTTATTTTGAGACCGTTTTATAATCAGTTTAAAAAAAAATTGTATTAGATTTAATTTTAAATCCAGATTTACTCATTTTAAAACCAGTTTTCCTAAACTCTGATTAGAACTAATCTTAGATTAACTTAAATTGTTGCTGGTCCAACTAAGACATTTTTATTAATAATATAAAATAAGGGACATTAAAACAATGAGCTGCCCTGATGAGACGCATAACCAATCGCAGTATCCACATTACAGCCATCCTGGTCACACAGGTGGTGTTTACCTTAGGCGTGACCACTGCATAATGGGCCTTGTAATCACACCACATTCTGCCCAAGCTGCATTGTAAGTGATAGCCATGTGTACAGCATCAATTTCATGGTTTCACCTGCCAGCACAGACGGACAGAGATTGGTAGCAGGTGCTGAGTACTACATGCCAAAACAATCTACTCCATTATTCGTCGAAGGCCCCCTGAACCTGTTAGGTGTGTTATTATTAGCAAAATGAATTAAAAACCAATTAGCTAAGTTGGAAATAAAAGAACTCGACAGATTACACGGCAAGTTTCTCTGAGGTATATGAGCTCAGCATTACAGCGCTCCGTTCAAATCGGAGAATTGATTGCATGATTATATGTCCTGGCTCAGCTTCGAAAGTGTGAGAAATATCTGACAGGGTTGAGCCGGATCCCACTGTGCCAGACAGGATTTTACATTGTCCTTATTAGCTGCAAACAGTGGGGGGAACTAGTGGCTTATGTATAGCAACAGACTGCCAGCAGGTTTTCTTCCTTTGTTCTCCCACTCTCTTCTCGTCTGTCTCTCACTTTCCCTCCACCTCATCTGCCATACACACCGAAGTGTCAATTTTGAAAAGTGAACTGAACAAAAGCGATTCCCTGAAAGGACGTGTAATTATCCCCTACCTCGGGTTTTTTTTTTTTTTGGGTACGAGGGGTTTGACCGCTCGCCTGGACCAAATCAGTCAATTTGCCATGGAAACTACACAGAAAGGTATCTAATTACTGGAGGGAGATGGTTGATGCTCGGGAGAAGGACAAGAAAGGTAACAGCAACCTGTCAACAACAGAAAGAGTCTTTCAGCGACAGAGCGGGTTTGAATGTGCTGTCTTGTGTGACAAGTCGGGAGAATTTGAAGGAGCCACAGAGAGGATGTAAGTGCTTCATTACTGCAGAGGAAGAACACTGGGCAGAGTAGGAGGGAGACGCAGATGTGTTGACCTCTTATGAGCTCGACCTTTGGGATGAGCTGTTAAAGTGAAAGTTACACGGAGAGAAAAGGCGAGGGAGAAAGGTTTTAATAAGGCGCTAAGAGAATAGACGCGCATCTCGCCGCTGAACCGTAGCGAGTCAAGGTGAGAGGGCGGGGCAGAGGCAGATTTCAGCCATTGGCGCACAGTCATGTTTATGAGTCATCATAAAGGGTCAGCACATCACTTCTGCCTGAGGGTAGCCTTACTAATCTGTAAAGTGCATGTGGAAGCATGCACAAACTGCACTAGCACAAAGAGGAAGGAGACCACAGGCAGATGAAAAATGAGCGTACCCTGATGTACACAAGACACTTAATTCCATTCAGATTCATTTGTGACTTGTGGTAACACTAAATAGTAAGGCTACATTGATTATAATGAATTCTGTAATGGCTTCATGCATGAGAAAAGCAAGAATTCATTCATGTAGTACTTTATGAACTGTCAGGAATGTTCAAGAACTAACGGTATTTCATTCATGCATGACTTAAGACAAAAACAATATGTTAATTAAGGCAAGACTATTCCACCACTCCATTCCATTATTACTCCCATTATTATTCCACTAGCAGGCTGGCTAATTAGCTAATATTAGCTATATTTCATTGACGCATTACACATGTATAAAATAGAGTCTGTATTTCACTGACATATTGCACATGCGTAGAGTAAGTCTATATTAAATTTCATTGACATGCTGACAGTCTGTATGAGTTCAACATTTGGCACATTGCACATTCCAAGTTATTGGAAATAGTATTATATTTTTATCTTATTTATGTTGGATCCTATTTCTAGTCTGGTTTTATTTCTTACTACATTTCCCCTTACGCTGCTACTTTTTTGTGCTGCCGTGTCAAATCGAATTTCTCCTACAGGGGATAAGTAAACGTACATCTTATCTTATCTTATCTCATCTTATCTTAATATTTAATTTATATACGCACACAAAATACAAAGAGCTACATTACTACACTGTTACAAACAATGTAAACAGTATAATAATGATAAAACTTACGTTTAAGAAGAAGTGCTATCATTCACAATGGTTTATAGGATGTTTAGTTTCTTCACTCTTAAAATAATCATGTACACAGTGTTGCACCTTTGCTTTTTTTCAGTTTTCCAATCTTTTTTAAGGCCACTCTAAGAATTTTCTAAAATGTAAATTGACTGCATGAAATTCACATGATGATTAGTTAATCATAATAACAACACTTGCAAAGTGCACTGCTGCAACTGTTTTTTTTTGCCCGTCCCTTCCTGCCCTGCAGACCCGCCTATGAATGCACGAACATTAATTATAAGATACCTTAGTAGTTGCAGTAATTGGAATAATGTGTGTGACTGTACAGCTTTTTAAAAATAAAATATGTATCAATTTCTTTTTCATTGTTTCACCTTTCTGTCAGCGCTATTTCACCTCCCTCATTGTTCAATGTGATGCTATATCCCACAAGCCCATATCAAATAATTATTCAGACGGCAGCTCAAATGAAAATATGATGGATTGTCTTGTACCGTGGCACAGCCACACACCACAGGCAAACACCAGCACCCTTTGTAATAATTGTTGTAACATTTTTTTCCCATTACAACTGATGGAGCGGATCAAATTGCAAATTAATAAAATCAATATTGTATCTGCGGCATGTGTCCATCGATTTAACACACTCCTCTGCCATTATTAACGGCAGATCTGATTGTACAATCTCACCCGGCTTATAAAGATATGGAGAGGAGAGCGGTAATTTATCCTAAAAGAAAAGAAGCTCCCCAAGCAGAATACAGATAAAAGCTGTCAGTGAAGGTGGTCGGGAAGGGAGGAGGGGCAGTTGAGATTGCGAGAGTGAGGGAACAGAGGGAGCAAATAAAGTGATATGGGAAGGGGGTGGGAGCAGCCAGAGCACGTAAAGGACAAAATGTAAGTGAAAGTGAGGGAGACTTGGAAGAAAACGAGTATTAGAACCGAGAGGGAGAGCTTGTCAGCGGAATACAGAGTCAAGACTCCACCATTGAAGGAGAGTTGGAGTCATGGGTGGCTGCTTCTCTTATTAGACACTCAAATCCTTCAGTCTGTCTCACGAACTTGGTAAGGAGACTCGTGTTAAAAGCCAATCCACAATGGAGCAGCAATTTCTCAAGCCATACTCTTTTTGCCAATAGAAATAGCTAATTATTTGTCACAAATTAACAACCAATCCAGGTGAAACTTCAGCCTTTCTCTGGAGATTTCACCATGAGATATTGATGGATCTAGTGGTCACTGCTTAATTATGCAGGGCAGGTAGTAAAAATTTAAGCAAGACACGAAAGACCTGTCTCCAATTGTTGCTTTTTCCAGCCAAAAGGATCTGATTGCTTCATCCGGGAGGTAAGAGGAGAGTCCACTGGGCTGCCACAGATGAATTACATTCACACCCAGCAATAAAATGTGTCTCAAAGTCCGTCTCCAGTGACCGCTTGTGATTACACTTTGCTTTCCTGCTCAATATACAAATAAACGCCTACATGACTTCTGCAATGTTTATGCATTGCCAGCAGAATTTCTTATCTCACTATGGCTCTTGGCACAATCCATAGTTATACCACACAAGGTGCCCCTGTTTCCTTCCCTGGTGCACACCTAACAGGCAGCCCCAGTGTTACTGGAACAAAGCTGCCAGAAGCAGTTTTACAACAATTCAGCAGACTCTTCCATGTTTTGACTTGGCTTTTGTTAAGGAAGTTGAGTATGTTATTAAAAAGGGACAGTTGGTATTTGAGGCACACAACTGAATGGGTCCCATGCATGGATGTATAATAGGGTCGAGATACCTCAAAGACTCAAAGATGGCATCTATTCAGTCCAATACAAAATGTATGCCAAAAAAGTTTCTAGCTTCTGGGTTTCCTAAGGTATGCAGCCCACTGAATATGTCCAGTTATGTTTCTCCTGCTGGTTTTGCGAATAGCACATAATAGAAAGAGTCTTAACTGACCTTGTCGTCTATGGGGAAAATGCTTTTTGGGCCACAGAGGAATCTTTAACTGCAATATCACAAGCGGCTACTGGGCAATATTGGAAACAAGGCTGAATGGCTGTGCCGTATCCAGGTCTTATTAATACATTCATGCTCCCATGGGTCTCATGGAATTTCCATTGAATAGGATGGCTACTAAACTGTGCCACTGGGATCAGGTCGGGGTGACAAACCCAAGCCTCTATAATAGAAAGAAGGTGGGATGCGTCTGAAACGACATAATCTATGCAACCATGTGGGATTGGGTAGTAGGATTGGACTAAGGAGGATAAATAATTAATCACTTGTATATCACCCGCTAGTGGTGGAAGGTGGGTGGTCAAGGAAGTCAACTAATTGGGAATGCTGTGGGTGTCTGGGATCCTGCTGGATTCCCACGGGACAGGAAGACTATCACACTGTGTCGCAGGGAAAAACCAAGCTACTATGTTCGACAGGCAGCATTTTTACATGGGCCATAATGTGTAAAAATGACCCAAATTCAAAGAGGAGACATCAGTAACCAAAAGTGAGAGTAATGGGCTCCATCAGGATGGAACAGAACTGGCAATGACATAAGCCATGGAAAAGAGCGCTATGTGTGGGACTGGGAAAAAGTAAAGCTGAATCGGGCAGAACGAGATAGAAGAGATCACTCGATTTTCATCCTCTAGTGGTCAATGACCACCATCTGACTATGACCAAAGAGAGCAAGGCTGCTCTTGACCTTGGTCTCATCTCAGAATTGGCTGCATTTTTATTCAGTCTTGTCCCAGGAAAAAGAAGACTGGATTCTATTCAAGACTGCCCTTAGGGGGTTATGGCATAAAAAGAATACTTATACATTTCCAATTGCGTCCATCTTGGCTTCAACAAGTCCATCTTGGTAGATAAGCATTGCTTGGACATATTGGTCATACTGGGTTACCAGTCAGAGTAGATGGCAATGTAAGTAACTGAGAACTTAATGGAACAATTCTGGAGCATATTCGGCATTCAAAGCAAAACAGAGCTAGTATTTCAAAGGATATGACAGTAAAAACTAGAGGGTTGATTAAAGTTGTGTTACGGTCCACTGCAATAGCTTTAGTTGGGTCAATGTTAGACATGGACACCTTGGCCAGGCACTGACACTGGGTGGCTGAGATAGCAAATTGTGGATATTGCAAAAGAGTCAGGTATAAAAGAGCCATCTGCCAGCTCTGGATCACAGGTAGAAATGGTTTTTACTTCACAACATGAAAGCTCCTGTCAGGCAGACTACTGAGGGAGCCATGTAAGGACATCAAATGTTAAAAAGATGGTTTTGATTTGAATTTGAATTATTAGAGTTCGCTTGAACCCAGCAGCTGCAGACTACACAGATAAATGACCAAATATTTCCAGTTTTATTTTATCACTTCTGAGCAAAAAAACACAATATGTCAGGATTTTGGCAGGCATAATTATGGTGACTTTGGTGTTCCACTTCAAAGGTCAGTCTAACACAATACATAAGGTCATGTGGCAACGTCCATGCCACTTCCCCTGGCCTCACCTGGACTTCCTCACTGTGTGCTCATCCTGTCACCCCATGCTGATCCTTCCATTCCCAGCCCAAATGTTTCCCCTCAAGTTGTGTGCAGCCTGACAGACAGCGTTTTTCACCTGCTGCACTAATTAAATCCTGTTTTTTTATTTACTCCCTTCAGAGACGCCTCACTAGTCTCAACATTAACTGGCGTCCACTGAGCTGAACTGAACTGAAAAACAACAAATATGTCTCATTTTGATTAAAGTCAAACGGCCCTCTCTTGCTGTTATGCTAACAGAGACATGACATGATCAGACATGATTCCTCAAAGATATTAAAGTGCTGTGAACTGGGGGAGCTGATGGGAAGGCACTGACAAGCACCATCTAAGTGAGAAGTAGCTAACATGGTCTCTGACTGAATACATTAACGGATATGCAGTTTTCTTCTTTTTTTTTTGCCTCTAAGATGCACTGACGGTGGAAAAGTGTGTTGTGGCGTGATACAGAAATCATGGACTTTGTGACCTTGGCATTAAAGAGGAGAAGGACCATCCAGATTGCTAATAGTCCTAACTTGGTATGTATGGTATGGGGGTGCGTTAGCGCCCACAGCATTGCTAACCATCACTGTGAAGGCTCCATTAATATTGAAAGGTACATACAGGTTTTGGAGCAAGATATGTTGCCATCCAGACGTTTTTGTCAGAGACATTCCTGTTTATTGAGCAAGACAATGCCAAGACACATTCAGTTTGTGTTACAACGGCATGGCTTTGTAGTAAAAGAGCTCAGGTACTAGACTGACCTGCCCGCAGTCCAGAACCGACTCCCACTGAAAATGTGTAGTGCATTATGAAGCATAAAACGGAGACCCCGAACTACTGAGTATCTGAAGTTGTATAACAAGCAAGAATGTGGAAGCTCTTGTCCTTATTATGACAAATCTACTTTGGTCTCAAATGATATGACTATATTACTGTATCTACAGTACCTAAGATCCTCTTACTTTATCATCAATAAATTACACAACCAATATCCCACAGGAGATGTTACTTGTAAAAACTTGAGTGTACGCTGGCACACTGTTGACATAACTGATGCCATGCGGGATGAATAAAACGAAAAAAGCGATAATCTTTTGTCAGTTACAACAAAGACTTTGATAAACAGCAGTATCGCATCAATGGGCAAGCATTCCTTCCACATTGATATACTGTATCATCTTTCACATGTGAACAACACTGTCAATAATATTTCCTGTACTCATGCGGGGTGTTATGTTTTCCGGATCACAGGAATCATCACTTGTCTCCACTTCCACTGCTGCATCTTAATCTGTCCAACCAAACTGGATGACACGTTTGAGATATTTTTGAATATTTGGAACATGGCAAGCATGCATGTTGACTGGGTTTTTGCATGAGTCACTGTCGTGAAGAGGAAATAAGAATGGGTGCTGCTTAAGAGATGCTTAAGAGTGTGAAAGAATGAAGGAATACATACTGTAGGGTACGCATTCGTATTGGACCTCCAGGTATTTGTAGGTTCCTGGGCAAGGGTCGGGAAACACATCCGGTCCAGCCACAACAGCACACTGGGTCCGGTTATTACATCTGAAAACAGAGAAAAGACAAAAATAGCAACATGAGACAATCTTGTCCTTTTGAACACCTATATCACAGAACAGAGCAACACGTTATCAGATGTTTAGAGTGTGGTTAATGACGTTGAACGTATTTAATTCTGTAGAACAAAGATTATGATGATTATGAAGCGCCACTGAAGATGACTCATCCCGTCTCTTTCCTTGAATATATAGCAACAGAGTATTCATTCATTGTCTGTAACCGCTTGTCATTGAATGATCACAGGGGGCTGGAGCCTATCCCAGCTGACATTGGGCGAGAGGGGGGGTACACCCTGGACAAGTCGCCAGTTCATCGCAGGCCTGACACGTAGGGACAGACATTCACATTCACACCTATGGACAATTCAGAGTCACCATTTAACCTAATTACTGCATGTCTTTGGACTGTGGGAGGAAGCCGGAGTATGTGAGGTGCGATACTATTTTCAGGGAAAAGTATGCAAGCACTGGACACTACACCAGGAAATATATTCCACAATGCACAGCAGTAGTGATGACAACAACAACAACAACAAGACACCAGACAAAGTTAAGCAGCTTTAGCGTGACGTCAGTAACACTTCAGTTTGAATGTAACTAAGGTTTCAGTTTAATTTTTAAATAAGTTCATTGTTGGCACAGGTTAACACAGCTATACTACTGTTTATTTACACAAAAGTATATTGAACAAGCGTATATATCTTCCGTGTCATTCCAAAGATCTAAGAATAACCCTGATGGTGTCATTAAGATGCCACAGAGATTCAAGGACCATTATTCAGGATTTAGTGGTATCGAGCAGTGAGGTTTACGACTGTAACCCTTCACCTCGCCGTCCCCTTCTAAGTGTATAGGAGAAACTATGTCGGCCACAAAACATGCAGAAGTCCATGTCTAGTGCTAGTGTTTGGTTTGTCTGCTCTGGGCTACCGTAGGAACATGGCAGTGCAGCATGATGGACTCTGCAGAAAAGGACCCTGTGCTTTGTGGATATAAACAGATAATTCTAATGCAACAAAAACACAACAGTTCTTAATTTCAGGTGATTATACACTAATGAGAACATACTATTGTTACACACTGACCCTTTAAGTCTGCACATTTATAGTTTGTGTTACAAACTGGGGATGTAGTGTTTGACAGACATTGGCATTTACCTGGCAAGAAGCTTCTAATGAAAGAAGCTATGAAGTTGGATTAAGGGAATTTAGGATTCAGTGGATCATACCAGTGACTTAAAGCCCTGATATCTTGGCGTTTGCTGCTTTGATTTTGACCACATTTTAAATTTGAGTCTTGAGAGTCCCCCAACCCCACTGGACGACCCCTTCAAACCAGACAAGGTTAAACAAAGGGCTCAGTTTGAAGCCATTTTGAATTTTAATACAAGCATAATATGAATTTTAGTGGAAAGGGTGATGTGTTGAGGTTAGATGTAGATTGACTTTCAGTCAGGGTTATCAAGAAGTGTAAAGAGAGGATGATTTGAGCAAAATCTTTTAAAAAAATAAGTTGAAAAAGTACCGATTATGTTAACTTTTAGCCTCTTAAGTTACTCTTGTTGTAAAAGTTATAGTTTAATACATGCACTTCAGAATCTAGACAGTATGTTGGTGAGCATATTTTTCAAAATTATTTTCTTAGTCTTCAGGGCCTCTGTTTTTCAAGCTGCAGATAGCTTGTCAGGGTGTCCCATTTCACATATTCAGTATGTTTTATATGATTGTAGTTGTATTTTAAATTGTTTTGTGAATAAACTTGAACTGAACTGAACTTGGGATTGAATCTGGTGATTTACGAAGAAGTATTGCATTTAAAAAATGCAACTTGAAACATTTGTTGCAGTGTTATATGGTATGTCTTGTATCTATATGTTTATCTGCATGAGTACAAATTGTACTTGTAGTGTATAAACCATTGCTTTTTGATGGTAGACATTGTATTCAGGGGGCTTAAAATGTCACATGACTAACTGATGGATTCCATACAGCATCAGGAAATCTTCATTAAGGAGCGGGAGTTGAAAACATTAAGGTAATAAAGCATGGTATATTGGAGCAGAGTGGTTTGGCATGTTTAATGTTGAGAGATTATGACGTTCACCCTTATTTTTAGGTTCACAAGGCGCCATCGTGGGTGAATTCATCTTTCTGTTGAAGAGTAGAGTTGGACGTCATGGACCTACAACCAGGCTTTAAACCATGTACAGGTTACATTGTTATTACCGCATGATGGATGGTAGTGGTGGTGGTGGAGAGGGCGGGTGAGACACAATCAACTGAGTGCGAAATCAGCTCCAACATGAAATGTAGGTCTTCATTAAAAAACACAATTATGGCTGCCAGTGGTGTTCTCATGTGCCATTTTGTTTTTGGCAGTCATCAATCAAAGGCCCACTTCATATGCACAGAGAGCCTCTCGCCACACATAATAGCAACACTTATCTCACAACATTAACTCTTAAATGTTTTGACAAGTATTGATCTGTCTGTGCTCTGCATCCTTTTGCAAAATGAAACACAGAATGTGAAGGTCGTCCTGGTCTGTGTTTGAGCAGCTCGTCATGTGCTGGCGATCTCCACAAGGCCTGCTGCTACAAGCTACAGTATATACGTATGCTTCTGAAGAACCCTTTTTTGAAGTAAGGAGTCCTTTTTAAAGCAAAGGGCTCCTTTAAGAACCCATTTCATCCAAAGAACCCTTTATGGAGGAAGGAGCTCTTTAAGAATTGAAGAGGGTTTGTCAAGGGTTCATAGCAGAAAACAGTTCTTGATAGAACCCATCTAGATAAAACCCTTGCAATATAAAGGCTTCTGAGTAGAACCCCTGGGTAGGTTCTCGTTAGCATCCTTAGAAGGTGTGGATAGAACCTCCAGAGAAGGTGCTTGTAGATCCAGTACACCATAGACAGGTTCTCTGTAGAACCTCTCATCGGTTATTTTAGATAAAAACCTTTCACAGATGATTCCAGCTGTAACCCTTTATGTTGGATTCCAGGTTAAGCCTTTATAAAAGGTTCTACCAGGAACCAAACAGGGTTTTCATAAGAGAACAAGCCAAAGAACCATTTAGCACTTTCATTTCTAAGAGTGTATACTCATTTACAGACGACCATTATATTGCAATATATAAAAGGTATTTATTTCCCAGCAAGGCCGTTCACAGTGTAAGTCTTGTGAAGGTCAAGGCGGGGTCTGACACAATGATTCATACGCCACAATTAAAGGATTCTCTACACCTTAATTAACATTGATTGGCTGCCGACTGATCAATCGAACCAGTGAGGGACAAGCAAAAAGGGGCCCATCTCATTTCAAGCCAGCCCAGTAATGAGATATGGTCTGCCGACTCTCTCCCATGCGAGCTTTATGGGTTCATGAACCCGCGCCCACCCTCCCAACCACCACCCCCACCCTCTGCCACTCACTCACTCTGCTCAGCTGTCTGTGGCCTGTCTGTGCCTATGAAGAGTTAATTCCCAGGCAGTAAATGCCAGTCAGATAAATAAGGGGTCAAGCCTATGAAAGTGAGAAACAATTACAGAGGCAGGCGTCTCATCTCTTCACCCTTCCTGCTTACTACCACTTCTGGTTTATTCTCTTTAGAACTAGGGGTTGGGGGGGTTGGGGGGTGTAATCAGCGAGTGAGAACACAACTTAAGATTAAGTGTCACATGAAATTAGGAGTGAGATGGATAGAAGAGATGTAACTAGCCAGAGGTTGGAGGAGAGCCTCAAGCAGTCACACACTTGCATGAATGGACATGTAAACTCGACAAAAATAGAAACGCAACACTTTTATTTTAGCTCCCATTTTTCATGAGACTCTAAGATTGTGCACACGGAACATTTGTTTCTCTCAAATCTTGTTCACAAATTTGTTGAAATACATGTAAGTGAGCACTTCTTTGCCAAGATAATCCATTTCCCTGAAAAAAGACATTCATTAGGCACTGAACTGTGGCTATTTCACATTGGGCTATTTTTCCCAGGAAGGCAAAGTCATGATCTGCCGTCCTCTGCCTCTGATTTACTTACCCTGATGTTATTACTTTAACTAATCACTCCTGATGCCTAAACGTAACCAACCCAACCAATGAACACCAATTTTTAAATTAGTAAGATTACACAAAGCTGAAACTGAACTTCTGTTTAGTGGTGAAGATTTTCTACATCTGAAAAGCTTGTGTAGTTTATGTAATGGCATCCTCCAACCATTGCGGGGCGCAGTAGGAGTCTGGCCTGCAACATTCATGTGTGCAGCATTTGCATAATTTGCATATTTTCCCATGATGCATTGCTGAGAGTTTAGGTTTACTATCTCATGTTCCAAAATGCAAAACTTACCTTTTGTTGGGGTTTGTAATATGTCCGTCATGTGTTTGTAATGCGCTCACACAGGGTTGCTTTTGGTGGCTTCTGTTGGTAATTGTAATTTTTGTGCTGGTTTACTGTAGATGTGTGAGGCTGACATCAGATGGGATTCGTCCCATCTCTTGAAAAAATCTGGTATCATTTTGTCAAGACAAAACTGCAGATTTTATAGAGTGGCCTTTTGTTGATCATCTTGGCAAAGGAGAAGTGCTCACAAACAACAAACAAATTTGTGAACAAAATTTGACAGAAATAAGCTTTTTGTGGGCAAAGAACAAATCTTTTACTTCAACTGACGACAAATGGAAACAAAACAGAAGTGTATTTCCACCCACAGAGAGTTTGCTTTTCAACATCATAAGATATAGTTGTTGGCTTGTTTTGTGGCTGAACAACATGCCATTTTTTGACATAACATGACATGACATGACTTCTTTTTTTTTTTTTTTTGACTCAATGACGCTGCCCCAGAAGTCAAGCTAGGACCAAAATCTGGAACTTTAATCATAGTTTGCAATAATTTCCTCTTGTGGGATTAAACATCATAATGTGTATTTAATGTGGATTGCAAACTTAATCCCAGCCTTAACGTTTATCTTGACCCATATTCAAAATCCCTTCCATCACTGCTGTGCATTTTTTACCTCTGCACACACACACACAGCCGCAAATACCTCCCGATCAGTTTGCCGTCAGCGTCCTGAAGGCATCTTTCAGGGGGAATAAAATAAGGCGGAGAAATAATTACAATTAAATGTATCAAGTGCAAATCAATGGTGGAGTAGGAGGGCGATCAATAGTGGGAGAAGCTGCCCACACCACGTGCCACAACGACTTCACAATTACCAATTAGGGGGGTAATTAGGATTTCATCAGACACTTGGCTCTGATGGAGGCCTTTGAACTAGCAGGGGGCGAAGGAAATGGATCCACTTTGAGTGATGTATTCAAATATGTATAGGAATATGTGGTTTGCATATTCACCATAGGAGGAAAAAGACAGCAGGTGGTTGGAAGCTTCAGCAGGATGAACGCTCTAATTGGCGCCTGGAAGCTGTTTCCACTGGCAAACGGTAAACTAAATGTTGAAATTTCTTTTTTGACAGGACAGATAATGACAGCAAATGGCTTCTGTGTCCTGGGAGTTGCAGTCACATAACAGGGTGCTGGGGGAGGAGCATTAAGTGGCCATACTCAGGTCATGTGACTTTATGACAACATTAAATTTATATACTAATTTGAATCAAAATCCAAAATGACAGCTTGTGTAGACACCGACTATGAGTTAGGAGTTTTTTTGCCCTTCATTTAATTTTTCTTACATTTATGTGAGTAACTATTATTCAGGGGTTTTTTTCACTTAAACAACACTATGCAAAACATTTAAGAAATTGGTTAATTCATTATTAAGTTTATTTAAAGAAGAAAAGTAAATTATCTCAACAAATCATCATTTGTTGGTCATTTTTTTCAGAACTTAAGAGCCTGAGCGCTCAAAACTAAAAAATCTATTGAAGTAAGTTAGTTAGTTAGCTTTACATTGACAGACGAGTGACAGAGTTACAAGCAGTTGATCAACTTGCAGAGCAGAACTCATCGTTGCTTGTTATTGTCAAATTACAATGTTGCACTTGTCTTGCACTCCTGCAGGTTTCCTGCAGCTTGCCTGTGCTTCCTCGTGTCTGGGGAGGAAGTGAAACAACTTGCTTCAAACATTTGCATATTAAATACGATTTCAACCTATTTAACGTAGTATCTATGGCTCCAACTCGCTATTTAGACTGCAGCACTAACTTTTGGATGTGTGACTGTTACATATTGCTCCTTCAGTGGTTACAGGGTTACATCTGGATAAAACTGTCTGTCAGAGCTAAGATTCTAAAAAAAAAGGACACAAAACTCAATTTTTGCAATTTGGCCACCAGCCGTTCCTTTTTATACCCAATTCCCGCTTTTCCTCCCTTCTAGCTTTATTCCTCCTGTTCCCTCGTCTGCTGTTTGTTATAACTGGCAGATTAGAGCTCAGACTGCCAGCTGACGAGGGGAGATGTGGCACAAAGCACAAGAGCCCTATGTAAGCACAAACTGTAATGACTATAATCGCTGGCTGATCCTGCTGCTGCCTCTGATGTAAGAGGGTTGAGTCCTCTCAGTCTATTGACCACTGAAACAGGACAAAAAAACAAAAATGAATGAACGGGTAAATAATCAATGAAAGAAAGAGAAAGGGAAAAAAAAGGCAGTAGTCTAAGACAACGACGGTTCTGCTACTGTCAAAGCCAGACAGATTTGTCCACATTGGAGAGTAATAAAAGAGAATTGGTCTGCACCACTGTTCCCTTTCAGAACTCAAGTGATTTATATCAGAAGGAAAATACCAACCAAGTGGAAGGAGAGAAAGGTTCGCCAGCTTTTAAAAGTTCAGGAGGGAGAAAAAAAAAATTGCAATGCTGAATCTGCTTCCAACACGGCGACTTGCTTTGATTGATTTTTCCATAGAATTCATATCAAAAGAAGTTTGCTTGAAGTACGTCAAATGAGAACGGGGACGGTTCAAGCTGGCGTTCTGCACTGACGCGGGAAGCCTCTCTGCGGAGTTCTTCCACAGTTCGTATATGTTTGATGAAAAAGGCCCTGTCAGGGAGCGCAAACTCTCCCATTTGCTTTCAGTTAAAAAGAGCAAACACGTCCAAAGTGCCCCACCTCCAAGAAACTCACACACACACACATGCATTAGTTCTTAAGATGAGAAAAAGATGCACAAGGTGCTTGTGGGACTCAGAGTGTGTGTGTGTGTCTGCAAAGACAAAGTGCATGTTGGTATTGTCTGATTCATGTGTACACTGCGGTGACTGTGTGTGTGTGTGTCAGGCTGTGTACACACTTGTGAGGGTTTGTATTTGTAAGACAGGGAGGGAAGGGAGCGGGGGGGAAAAAAGTGACGGACGGGTCAATATCCTCGTCCCTCTGTTGGGACCCATTACGCTTTAGTGATGGTCTTCGCCACCCACGGTCGACTTCATTCATTATCTTTCCCAGCTGCACGTCGCAGCATCCATCTTTTCTCATTCTGCCTGTCTCCTGGCGCAACACACAAAAAAAAAACAACCTTTAAAACTCCCATGAAAACCTTAAGAAAACGTTACAAGGGAGGAAGCGATGGCCTTAAGCCCGTGCATTTAGCTCTCGAGTAAAAACCAGGAACTGCTCAGTGTCGATTAGTGTAGCTCTTTTACAGACAGAGGAATTATCAGTTCAAGTCTCTGTGGAAGCCCATTGTTCATATGGAGAAGCTTGTTAAGCAGCATGATGTATCATGGATCTGCTATAGAATAATGTATCTTTCACATGTTTCAATTATTTGGAGTTACTTCAAAAGATATCCAAAGCTGGGGATTATCAAACAAACTGTAACAACCATGCTAATGCTTTTTAAGTGCTGCTCCCGCTCCTGCTCGGGAGGGCTGGGTGATTGAATTCAGTCAAACTACAATGATTTCATTAACTCATCCGCTTAAGTGCTGTGGACCACTACTTAACAAAGGGGTGTTCAAGTGAGAGAATTACTGCAAACAAACAGACAAAAAAATAAAAGATGGAAAGTGGCAAAGCTGTTCATGTCGGTGTGACATCTATTATAATATCAGAGCCACAAATCCCAGTCACACCGGGAAAGTACCACAGCAAAAATTGATTTGCACTTCCTTGTGAAATGGTACTGGAAGCTTGTCATCATAGTCATAGTCACTGGTTTCATTTCAGTCAGTGGTTTCTATTGGTAGTGGCTTGTCTGCTTTGTTGGCAAAACAGATGTGGAAAGCCACATTGGTGTTGCTTCAAAAGGTTATATTGTGAAATCAGACGGTGTAATGCGACTTATGATAGCTCCCTCCATTTTTGACTGTAGCCATATTTCCTCGCAAAGTGCCCAGAACTTTTAGACCCTGGAACTACTTTCCAAGGGACTAAAAGATCCACTTAGCCAATTGTTGTCTGTGTTTCCGCTGCAGTCTTAAGACCTGTGAAGATGTGACAAACTAGTCCACTGACAAGCATGAAAACAAGATGTGTTGAAGAAAAATGAAGAAAAAACAAACTGGTTTGCAGCTACGAATAGAGGCTGAAGTAAAATGCAAGTACTCAAGCAATCAGAAATGTTCAGCACTGCAAGCCCAACCCCCCAAATTCCTGTACTACACCTTGAGCAGGGACTTTTTGGAGGGATAAAATAATCTTCCCAGAACTTAATTTAGATCCTGTGGTGAAAACACACTGAGTTTCTCCAAAGGCTCCTAGTCCTTGGAGAAAGGTGATGCATGTGTCACACACATGTACAACAAAAGACAGAAGTGCTAACAAACAGTGTATTACCGAAGCTTTCATGTGCTGTCGATGCACTGAGCAGCCATCTTGGATTTTAAGGTCAGCGTAGAGTTGAGGTTATTCCAACTTTCTAAGTCGGAAATCCAATTTCAGAGAGTGTTCCAGTTGAAGTTTTGGACAGGACACTTAAAAATTCTGAGTTCTCAGTTTAAATAGAGTGCACTACATTGCACCGTGGGTAATGTAGGCACAAGGTTTTGATAAGGAAATGGAAGGCATGATATAAAAAAAGAAAATATCTTTGGTTTTAATCCATTTAAAACTGCCCATCGTGAGGCCCACAATATTACAGGAGTGCAATTATAAATCAGTAGAGTACTCTTTAAGGCTCTGTGTAGCTTAAGGGCATTCTTTAATTCTTCTACGCAGCATATATGCACGTAACATATTGCAAAATTGTTTTGTGCAGAAATATTAATGAAAAGATACAAAAAAATCAGTCCACCAGTATAGAATTGTTTCTATGAGCATTTATAATCATTGTTCCCGTTTAATTCCATGAGATGCCAGTCAGCTGGAAAGTTTTAGCCTAATTCTTCAAGATTATATTATAATTCTGTACTCCAAAAAACAACAAAATGATCTCAAACCAGCCACTGAGACTGCAGATTATACTGCAACAGTAATTTCTCTGTCTTTGCAGCATTCAAATGCGCCATCACAACGACACATATATCAATTATCTCAGAGTAAATCCTGCATCTTCATATGGCACCTGAGAATCTGAGAATTTTTCTTGGGAAAAATAGGTTTACTTGTTTATCTAAGTCCTTATACTTGCACATATTTGTTTGTATGGAACTGTTTTTCCAGTCCATCTATATGACCTGTTGCACAAGAAGATCTGTGAATATAACATGTATATATTCAGTGTTGCTGGCAGACAAGCTTTATCACAGCCGTCAGGGGTTAAAAATGCAAAAGAGTGCAACTTGGAAGTATGTTGACATGTTCTGGTGTCAGGAGAACATACACCTCTTTGGTAAGAAGTAACCTTTCAAACCTGCAGGTTGTATGTGAATCTGAAGGGTGTCAGAGGATTGCTGTATACATATTCAAACAACCTACACAGAGACACTCCGCACTTGAACACAGAAACATGCCGCTTCCTATATACATGCTGACAAATTATCTATAATGGCACTGCTGTTATTTTTCTAAGAGCTAGAGAGTTTGTTTCCAAAACAGCGAGAGAGCCGCTCAACGCAGCTTAAAAAGCTGAGGAGGACGATGGGGAATGAATGTATACAACATAAACACAATGACTTAGTGTGGGTGTGGAGTTTTTTAAGTGCAGCGACGAGGGAGCTCAGTGTTTCTGAGTCTTTAAGTTCATGTAACACCGTGAAAACATGGATGAACATCTGCAATGACTGCACCTACACGTTCAACAGATGCTTGTAATGCGAAGAGTCACACGTGGAGACAACTGCACGTGCACTCTCAGAAATAAAAGTGCTAACTAGAACCGTAAAGGGTTCTTCAGCTTGTCCACACAGGAGAACTGATTTTGGCTCCTGGTGTAAACTTTTATAAACACAACATAAACTCAACATAAAAGTCTTACATCTAGAACAATCTGTAAAAAGTTTCATGCAAAAAACAAAACAAAAAAACAATAAACAATCAGGGGTTCTACAGAGAACCCTCAAATTGTGTAATAGTTCCACCCAGAACCCTCTCTGGGGGCTCTATCCAGAACAGTTCACCTTCCTTCCTACCTTCTGTTATATTCCAACTGTTTTATGTGGAACCCACCAAGGAGGTTTTACCAAGAACTATTTCACATTCCAGAGTTTTTATCTTGAACACACTCAGGGGTTCTGCCAAGAACCTTTTTATATTCCAAGGGTTTCAGCTAGAACTTATCCAGGGGGTTCTACCGAGAACCCTCTTATGGCACAAACACCCTTGATGAAAGAGTTCTTCAAGGATTTTAAAAATCCTTGAAGAACTCTTTCTTCCAAAAAGTGTTCTTTGGATGAAAAGGGTTCTTAATGCAACACTTAGTCTTACACGAAAACTTGAAAGAAAAAGATTTCTCTCAAATGGGTCTGAGTAGAACCTCATGCCTTCAGGAAGAACCCTTATTTCTAAAAGTGTAAGATTAACTCATCGCAGCGTTGCTTGCCTACTGGGTGGCATTAGCAACGTGATGCAGAACCGCAGGAAAACATCAAGCTCTGTCACAGTGTTTGTACAAACACTATGGGTGACAAAACATCAGCCATATTCCTCTTCCTCTTATAGGATTAACTATGTGGAACTAAGCAGAAATGAATAAAGTGCCAAGTGACGGCTCGGTATAGAGAAGATGGAGAGTTTATGTGCATGAGCTATATGAATGACCTTTATCAGGCTCTATTAAGTATGGAATAAGAGTTTCATTAGGGATGGTCAAACAAAGGTCAAGATTGATCAACTCTCATGAACTACTTCCACCGCTTACATAAATTCAATGGTATTTCACCCAAAAAAGAATGAGCATCTTGAGCTTGTTTTTTTTTCTCCTCCTGACAAGCATAATCCCTCTTAGCCATTCATACAGATTAGTAGCTTTCATAAGATTTTTACATCACACAGTTTCCCCCCCTCTCTAATATTGTATTTGGAAGATAAGCCGCACTTTATCCCGACACAACAACAATCTGAGGGAAATACAGTGGCACTAAGGCACTGCGACTGGATGTGGAGAGATGATCAACTGCACTACAGACTTCTGGAGTATTTTTTATTTTTTTTCCAAATCTGAGTTCCTGCTGAGAATTTATGGATGGGGAGGGGTCTTTTCTTTGGCTACAGCCCAAGAGCCTAAAGTGAAGTTTGATAAACATATGCTTTTCCTGTTTCACTGCGTGCGCGGACGAGTGGGCACTTCTACCGAGGTGATGACTAAAACAATATTCTGTTACTGAGAAGGGAGATTGGGCTTGTTTATGGCTCATGATGATGGATGAGACAAATTTAAACAACGGTCAAAACATTTTCCATCACTGATTTGTTCTATTTGTACATTTCCCCATTTACTTAAGCCCACAGCACGAAGAAATCCTTCCTCGTAATTCGTTTTTCTTTACAGTTCCTGTACTTTTTATTACAATTTAGTTTGGAGAAGGAATGTATCCAGTTTTTTTAGTGTGTCTAACCTTGTGGAAACTGTGTATTTAATTAGATTTATTCAACAACAATGTCAGTTACATGGAAACAGTCTACAAGGCGAAGACTAATGCGCAGAGCAGTGGCCATGATGAGTTCAAGTAGCCAATGTTCAGTCCTCTAGCAATAGCTTGAACCTGAATGCAGCACAACAGCAAAACACACTCTTGGGTCTCTTAACATGTTGTTTACAATGTAAGTCATTGAAATTATTCAATCAATTTACTTCTAGCGTGTCATATTTATAGGGCAGGGCATTCAGAGTTATATTTTCATCGCTGTACAATCGCCTAAAGATGTTTTCCAAGGCCAGCATGTTGTTTCTACAGTAGCCCAGAGCAGACAAACCAAAAACCAGGGCTGGGATGATTCGCTTATCTCACAATTCAATACTATCACAATCCCTCGTTGCTGATTCTGCAAGTATTTATTACTTTTATTTGGGATGCTTTTTTAACAGATGTGAAATCAGTGATGTCAGCAGCTACTAATTTGTGTGGATGATTTGTTAAGATAATATTACCCTGATGCTGATTTCCAATAGCGTGTTAATAGGAATTTTCATTATATGTTAGCATCAAGTCAACATTTATACGTCCTAAATTTGATTCAAGAATTGTAAAAAAATATATATATCTTATAAATAATTTACCTTTTTTAATTTAAAATTTGCTTATGAAAAGTCTAACTTGTTTGTTTTCATCCTTTTTGGATGCAAGATCATTTTATCTTCCAGGCTGAAGAAAAGAAAAATGGGAGGAAAACTAAGTCTGAGTTGCAAGGACTTTTCTGGGTTGTTACTTTGTCAGACAACACATGGATCTGAGGTCAGCCCAGACAAAGGTTATCACCTCAGGGGATGCACTCCTCCCATGATGAGCAATGCTACTGAGGAGGAATTTATTTTACCTCAGGTTGGCTGCTGTTCTCAGGGAGGTTTAAACCTTAGGAGGCGGACAAATCTTTACTGACACCACAAAGGCTGATCAGCTGTGGTAAACATTTCCCCAACAGCACATTCATTCATTTCTATTTGCACTATTTTGTGGCACCGATGGCTGCTACTAATTCTAAAATAACCTCTAAATGGTAACGATTTGAATACTACTCGGAGTATGATTGAAAAGAAGACAAACCCCTGAGCTCCTCAGTAGATGTTTACTTCACCTTTAAGTCACCCTAACAGCTTGCTCCAAACCACTCTGCTACTGCGAGTGGAGAGCTAAAACAAAGACAAATATTTCTGCAGTTGTAGAAGGAAATTAGTTAAAAACACGGCTATTTATCTAAACCCTGGGATATGCAGTTTCTTTGCAAGAATTTTGAATACGACGGCTCGTCTTGTTATTTTGGAGGAGAGGTAATCCAGCCGCAGACAGATCAAACTTGCTCAGCTAGCCTCTTTGAAATTAATCCATCTATTTCAGTGCCACAACAGGTATTAGGTGATGCAATTTCTCCCTCCACCTGAAAGGTCAATCCGTGATTCTGCACATGCTGTAGACATCTATCTGGCGGTGCACACAAAAATTCCATTTAAGTTCGAGTCTGGCACATGCGAGAGGAGTGCTGGGGGAGTTTGACGCTTCCAAATTCAACATTAAGATCCAAATAAATCCAGTAAAATGCTTTTATAGGGAGAGTGCAGCAAGAGTTTATACTGCAAGTGTATTGTTTAAATTACACAATAAAAGCTTGGCCTTGTATGACAATTAATTTAGATGAGCTACTTCGTATTGTATTCTTTTACTCAGTGGTAATATACAACCATTCATTTGAAGACAATAGAGCCCTTGTGCTGAGTCTTCCCTCGACATCAATGCTAGACCCCTTTCATATGTGCATTCACATGTGCGGCTTATCTCTGCTTTCAAGGCAGGGACACAGCAAGTGGTCTTTCGGAGCACAGACATGAGTGTCTGAGTTCTATCTCGAAAAGGGCAAAGATAAACTCAGCAGAATAATCCGCAGCCAATTCCTTGGATGTCAAGAGATCCACATCTTGAAAATTGCACAGCTCAAAAGAGAGCAAAGAACAATGTTTTGTTTAAACTTGATAGTGATTCCAAGTTCTGCCAATATTAGTTTAAATCTCTCTCTTACAGACACACACACACATATACAATATATTGAACCACAGCCTTGTATCCAGAGCGGAAATCCCAATAAATAATGCATTATCTGCACTCTGTTTTCTTTGTTTTATCCTGTGAATGAACTGAATCCACCACTAATGTTTACTAGAATTATGCATTTCCCATACAAATGATCACTATTATTATTATAGAGAAAAAGCAGAGCTGTATTCAAATTATCTCATCATACATGTGGAGATATATGACTTGTATGATGCAGCAGCTATGACGATGGCTAATTAAAATGCAAGAAAGAGCTCTCCTGTCTCCCGACTGCTCTCATTTAAAACAAGGCAACTGGGATTTCTGCGGCAGAGAACTGACAACTCAACATACAACATGTGGCAGTTAACAGGATACTGTATAATGTATCATAACTGTTTCATTCCGTTATGATCAGGAAGTAACACGTCAATTGTCTTAGAGGCTTTTGCATTGAAAGGGGGAGCTGCAGTGCTTAGTCGATTCATTGATTATTTGAACGTGTCAGTCATTTTTTTGTGCAAAAATGTCAAACATTTGTTGGTTCCAGCTTCTTAAATGTAAGGATTTGCTGATTTTCTTTATCATTTATGATAGTATATGAAGAGTTAAAGGGATCTGGACTGTTGGTTGGACAAAAGAAAAAGTTTAAATACATCATTTTGGGCTCTTAGATTACAAAAAAACATTTGTTTTGACATTTTATAGACCAGTGGTTCCGAACCTGGGGGTCAGGACCCCCAAGGGGGTCACGAGATAATTTCTGTGGGGTTCGCCAGATGGCTGTGCAAAAATAAAATAAACAATGTATTGTTGCAACCAGCACAGAATGAGACCCAGGACGCAGCTGTCAGTGACGTCAGCCTCTTACAGATATCTGGTATCAGGGACAAGCTCTCAAATACTTACAAACCCCAATTCCAAAAAAGATGTGGATGCTGTGTGAAACAAAAAAAAAAAAACAGAATGCTATGACTTGCAATAACTTTTTGACCAAGTGGACACAGTACAAAGACAAAATACTTAATGTTCCTGAGATAAGCAGAGCCACCTCTGAAAAAATGAGGCTGTGTGGTTGGCATATGATATGTTGCGCCAAAACCTGTATGCACCTTTCTGCATTACTGGGGCCTTCACATATGAAAGTTAGCCGTGCCGCGTGCCAGGAAGTCCAGGATTACGAAAAACAATCTGAAAAGTGAACTCATCAAACAGTTAATCGATTAATCGTGAAAATAATCAGCAGATTAATCGATAACGAAAACAATAATTAGGTGCAGCCTTATCGAGTGGATGGCATTTCTTAGAACGAAGCAAACCTCAGTAAAGGTCCCACCCTGGAAACTGATACATGATTGGAAATAATTTGTATGCATGAAGTCATTAAAAGCAGCAGGCTTTATTATTTCGAGACAGATTATTACCAAGTCAAAACGGGTAAAAAAAAAAGGAAAAGTTATTTCCACTAGCTTGAGGACAATAGTTAATTAAGACATGTTTTGAAATCTGTTGCTATGAGAAGAATAGGCATTGATTGGAAAAGCACTCCTACTACACTTACAAGCACCCACACTGTGAAGCTAACCTGCTGACACTGATATGCGTTACACAAGCCTAATAACATATTTTTTGATGCATCTCTTCCATTACAAGCAAACAAATAAATAAAGCTCAACGTATGATTTAAATATCTGTCACTCTGTCAAAAACAAGAAGCATCTAATCTCCGGGTATGTAAATCACAACGCCCACAGGGTCTCTCTCCAGGTGCCTGTAAGGAGGCAGAAGGGAGGATTGAAATGTGCAATAACTTCACGAATCGATTTGTTTGGTGGGTGAGGCTTATTCACTGGGGCCTGCCCGTCTAATGATTTACGATTTCCAGGATGAATTTTTCTATTCTTGCCAACAAATGATGCTGCTCCCTATCTTCCTGGTGACGCTTGATTTATCTTCCAGCGACGGCCCTTGGGACTCTCAGCCTGTAGGCCCATTTTAGGCTAAGCCGCATTCCAGGGGGAACGTGTAAAAGTGAGGATTGGGTCATATATTTTTTTACAACAGTCATATGAATATTAATGTGTCACATATTGAGAAAAAAATGATAATTTGGTGTGCAAGGTGTGAAAGGAGATTTCTGATGCACTCCTAGAAATAAAAGGTCCACAAGGGTTCTTCTGGAAGGGCTGAGCTTTTACACAGAACTACATGCTTCTGAGGAACCCTTTTTTCAAGAAATGGTTTGTCAAGGGTTCTTTGTAAGACTAGGGGTTCTATTCTATTCTATTCTCCATGCAGAACATGCGGAAGAGGGTTATGGGCAAAATGCTTATAAAATATATTTTTAGATCCCCTTGGGTGGGTTCTACATGAAACCCTTGGAGTATGAAGAGTCCCCATAACAGCCCTCGAGGCAAATTCTTGTTAGCACCCTTACAAGGTGGAAAGGTTGTGGACAGGACCCGCAGAGGTCCCTCCAGTGTTCTGAGTGGAAACGTAGCACCACAGATAGGTTCTCCCAAGGCCCCTTTCCACCAAATATACTATGGTTCTTGAACCAGTTCCCTTCAGGAGTCTTGGTAATATCTTTTTTCAGATGGGAGCCAACGTTTTGGGTTCAGAACCAACTTACTTTTGGTGTAAATGTTCTAAACCCATTCAAAGTTAGGTGCTTGAATGGGAACAGGGCGAGTTCCATATTGTTGGAAAAGGCCTATTGGTGGGTTCGAGACGGAACCCTTGGAATATACAAGTGTCTTGGCAGAACGCCCTGGACAAGAAAGGGTTCTTCGATGGGGACAAGGCGTTATTTTTGTCCCCAAACTGTTCCGCCTAGTCCCGCCCTACTAAGCTGTGATTGACTACTACTAGCTGCCTCGACGACGATTCCTCGTGATTGACAGACAGCAGTGTTGTGCAACCACACACTGTGCTCTTTCTGTAAACCTACCTAAACTTCACCGAGGCAGTTTTTGAAAGCTGAAAATAATAAGTCAGCTAAGTCACACAAAGTCCAGTCTCCTGTGAGAGATTTTTTGTGTTTGATCCATTCATCCACCGCAACCTCCTTTCTAAACTTCTTCAACTGCCAACATCTACACTTGTGCTCACAGCCAGTCAGAACACAGTAGTGGTAGCCAATCATCGCACAGTGGGGCAGGACTGGGTAGAACTTTTACTTCTAAGAGTGTGGGGGTGTGCACACATACGTGCATCAGCGGCTGAACTGCAGTCGTATATGTATGAGCAGTAGCATCTCTGCAGGCAGGCAGCACGCACACACTCTATATCCTCTTTCTACAGCATAAAGGAATCCATCCTGAAATATTCCAGTGACAGGCCCCATTGAATTGCTGACCGGGGTTAGCCTTTTGAACCATTCCCGCTGAGATTCTAAGCCCATCTCAAGAGCATCTCTGCAAGCGTCAGATTCTTCGGCCAGATACCCAGTGGTGCCACTGCTGTGCTGGCCTTCTGACGGACGGATGGGGAATAAAAACAGAGAGGCAGAAATGCCACTTGCCGTTCCAGTCCTGTTTGTTACGCACAAAGAGCGACGTCTGCTGCTGGTTCCAGTCAAAGGACTGCTTTGGGGAGCTTGTGTGGCTGTGTGCACTGCACAGCGACAACAAAAAGATTCTAATCCTCCGCTTGGACCATTATTCAATCTCTATTTTGGAAAATTGGAAGAAATTCTGAGGTTTGTCTGAATAAAGAAGAAGAAAGAACACTCGAATAGAATAGCACTCTATTCACTGTATTTATAATCTACACACAAATCAATACGCACACTGTATCACTGATCCCCACCCATCTCTCTTTCTCTCTCACTTCCCCAAGTACACACACACACATACATACACTCACACACACACACACCAAGGCCTGCCTTTAAGCACAGATTTTTCATTTCCAGTCGCTGTCACCATGGTAACTTCCAATGTCCGACTTGGGCCAGTATGTGCTTCCAGCACTTTCGTTCTTCAAAGCCCTTTTTCAAAGCCTAAAACCGCATTGCTTCACTAATGGTCACCCATAGTGCTTAGCTACTAGGAGGGTGTTTAGTCGCTAATTACCTCATGTGACAGAGGGACGAATAGGTGCTGCTAATAACAAACCTCTCTATCTATACAAGCCACAAGGTTTAGCAATAAATAACCCCCTCTTTACAGCTGCTGTTTCATAATCCTTAAAGTAGACAAACTGAATGAAATCGACCGAGCGTGACCTTGCAGGTTTTTAACCAGCCATTTCAAAAACTTCATGTTTTTGCTCACTTCAACCTTTTTGTACATTCAAAATGGCCACCTCTGTTGCCACGAAGAGGAGTGTCTTGGCAGGGCCGCCTGAGCGACAATCAAATATTCCTGTGTTGACCGATCGATGAGCGCCACCCCCTGACCTTCCTCATTCACATCTCAATAATGAAAGACGAGCAGGGGTTATGAGTAACCCCAGCGCTCTATACAGGCGGGGTCAGACGTCAATAGCTCGGCAAGGGTCCAAGCGTGCATTGGCATGCAGGAAATCGCCACGGGTCTTAAGGAATTGTCCCGAAAGAAGCATAGGTGGGATTAAAAGCTTGGGCTTGACTGAACTCTCCTGTCTCCTCTGTGTCAATATGCCCAAGGTACTGTCAGTCACAGCTTAAGTCTGAAAGGAAAGTAATTTACTGGCCCACGAAGGCCCAAAGGTCCTAATTCAGTACAAGGTGTATCAATTATGTTGATGGCAGGATGACAGCAGTGGCAAAATACAAGTTGAGTTTTGAAGTTTCATGGCAATTTTGAAATTCATTATAAACCTTTATAACAAGGCTTTACTGAATACTCCATTCTGATTGGTCAATTGTGGCATTGTCTGACACAGAAAGCAAACTGGATTTGTTTACGTTTTGTTTATTATCCATCAGCATTTCCTTTTCACAATGTACCCATGGATGAACAGACAACTATAACTGGGTTGCTTTAATTCTGAGGAAAACTTTAAAACATGATTTTTTTTAAGGAGTGTTTTCTTCTGTGATTTCTACTTGAGATATTTGCACTTTTTTCATGATAAACATCACAGAGAATAATATTTTTTTGAAGTCTAAGTCATGCTGGAGCCAGCGATGTGTGTGTCACGCCTGTGTTCAGATTTGACTCAGAGAAAAAAATATTTTAAATAGTCTATTTTGAACAAAATGTCCACAATCAAAAATATTCAACTAATAAAACAGAGAAAGGCAGCAAACCTTCATATTTCAAAGGTATAACCAGCAAATGTATAGCATTTTGGCTCGAAAAACAGCAAATTAATTATACTAATTAAACCAATTACTCCACTCATTGTTTAATTATAGTCAATTTTTGTTTTAAAAACGTGTGGAAGCATTGCAGACCCTTTGCTTTAACAGTGTCTTCCTCTATAGCTTTAATTCAAAAGCACTTGGTGTGACTGCTTCACATTTATTCAGAGCTTTTGTTTGACAGAGGAGGAGTGCAAGTGAGGTGAATAAGGACGGAACAAGAAGTACAAAGACTGATATAGTTCCGGCCCTTTCCTGTACTGGTAGAGGTGACAGGGCGTTCCTTGTATTTCACCCCACGCAGCACCACTGTCCCATTGAATTTGTCAAGGGAAGCCAAGACATTTAGCTGTCTTTTAACTTCTCTTCCATACCAACAGGTCTCCAGAGATACAGCCCGAGGGGGGGAGGGGAGTTACATTCTGGTGGAAAACAAAGTCTAGAGTGTGTCATCCTGTCTGTTTGTTTCTGCTCGGCTTGCTTCCCAACTACGGTATGTATTCGGTGTCAACGTCTGTTTGTAGCAGAAGATTTATTGCAAAACACTTTGAAAAATGACACATTTTTGGAGCGCGCTCTGTTGTGCTGTCGTACCCAACATAAAACGTGTTATCCTCACCTAATTCCATCGTTTCTGCTATCCGTCATGACACGAGGCCCGTCTCGCAAAAGCGGGATTAGCGGGCGGGCGAGCTAACTTTGGGCTTAACCCCGACTGTTTCTCACAAAGACGTGTCAAGTTCAAACTGAGCTCTGTTGCCATGGTTTCCAACGCCAAGCACTGAATCTCCAAGGAGCTGTTTTTGTCCTGGCTCATGGATAAAAAAAATAAATAAAATGTACAAAAAGACCACCTCCTTGACAACTGACTGTGAGGACAATGGAGACGCCCTTTCTATGAGGTTGAAATAGTGGAAAAAAATACAGCATTCACAGGGAAGCACAAAGGAGCTCAGAGTGACGTCTTTCCAAGTCGGCAGCACTTTATGCCTGAAATGTGTTACATCAGTGACACAATTAATATTTGTTGAACAATCAGTATTCCACGATGCCTATGAAACTATCTCCTTTCATAATATACATATATTATTCAATAAAGAGTGTTTTGACAACTGTTAAATTGTATTTACTTAAATTATACTTTTAAATGCATTTGCTTCATGAGAAAAGAGAAGTGCTGCAATGTGTTTTATTGCTTGTATTATATATCTTTTACATTATCTGAATTTATTATTAAATGCTGCTGCAGTAACCTGATTTCCCAACTGGAATCAACACTTCCATCATATCTTTTATTAAACATACTGCTGTCAAGCGATTGGCTCTCTGAACAGTTCTCACCTCTTTTATCTGAACTTGCATCATGAGAAAAGCCTCAGCTGTATCAGTGAAGGAAGCAATCGGGGTAGCTACCTTCTTGAAATGGCTCAAAGGAACGCTACAAAATAATGAGACAACAGCGGAAGGTCATACTGTTGGCGGAGAACACTATGAGTTTTTGGATTTCAGAAACTTTCAACATTTTTAACACCATAAGAAAAAAAAAAAAAAAGAAAAGAAAAGTCGAGAAAACTTAAAAAAGTAAAGCAACTAAGCTTTTTTTGGGGTTTATTCAACTAAGGGCACATTTGTTGTGTCAACTTAGGTTAATTAGTTGGCTCAATACAAAGTTTGACAAACTTAAAATAACACATTGAGTGAACTTAAGTAGAAGAATAGATCTGAATAGTAATGTTAAGCTTGATAAATTGAAGATAGCACTTTGAGGAAACTTCTTGACCTAAGCTGACACCAGGAATTATCCCTTGGTTGAGAAAGCTCACAAAGGCTTTGCTGCTGGTTTTCTCAGCTTTTCTTTTCTTTTTTTTTTCAGTGAATACATAGACCGTGACCATGTCAAATCAAGATCCTTGCAAAGGCAAATTCACATTCTGATCTTGTAACTAATCAAACGCCAACAGATGTCCAAGCTGCAAGTGAACAGCATTGTAAACAACAGTATCAGCCAACAGTGGATGCAAAGTAAATTCAACTTTTCAAGGTGACACAAGGAACTTGATTGTGCAGCGACGGTATCAGCAGGCAAAAAGAAAAAAAAAAAAAGATGCAGTGAAGCCTCAGATGAACCGTCTTTTTATCTCTGCTGCATCCCTCTCTGTCACTCTCAAACTATGAAAAAAGCCTCTGTCTCACTCCCTCCCTTCAAAACTTTCTCTGCATATCCGTCAACCCCTTTGCTCTTTTGACACAGATACACATTGCAGCCACAGTTTTAAATTCTTTAACAAGTTTTAGTTGTTTTTCAAATTGTTACAGTCAAAAAGGTAGATAAAGGATGGTCCACCAGTGATCAAACCATTTTTACGTCTCTTCAGGAGCTTGCCAGAATCCAATAATGGATTAACTTACTTACATAATCTGAAATACAACTTGAGCACTGAATGAAAGAATTAAAATGTGAAAAATTAAATATGCTCAGGTCTCCCTTGAAAATATAATTTTAATATTATTGAGAATTGTTTGTTTGAATGGATGTCACATTAATCAATTTGACTGTCAGTTTTCCTGACTTCCAATCTTTATGTGTCCCAGTGCATCTGCTCAGGAAAACACGCCCGCAGCAAACTGATGTTTGCATGGCTTGTTTCTGAGCTTGACAAGCGTCTACAGCAGCTGATTTTACAGATTAGGACACTTGAAATGAGACAGGAGGAGTAGGCTAACGCCACATGCCCGCGGAGACTTTTATAAAGCACAAATCAACTAAACAAACTAAATATACATATGAAAATTGAGGAAAAGGTAACTCAGGTTAGTTTCCCAGTTGAATGACCGTTGACCATTGGACTGTTCCATGTCTGTGGTGGTTATTTTTGGAGTTCTGAGTACAACAGATTGTAGCAGTAGTAGGTAGCAATCAACCCTTCGGTGAAACTACATTTGCACTGATCCAACTTGTTGAACCTCATTTTTTCACAGTGTTAATTTTAGAATTGAAGCGTTTTTTTTGGGTGTAGCCAATGCCACTTCTAAAACCCAGATAGAGACTGAAACTAAAGCAGCATTGCTGCACCACTGCACAGGCAAGGTTAGCACTGCGTTGAATGCGAGGTCCCTGACAAGAGCCTCACAACCTCCACTACAGCCATTCAGCTCCCCCTCCACCTCAATGAGCACGTACATGAAAAAATTAGGTCCATGTCAGCACCCACAAAAGCCCTTCTCTCGCTTTATACGCAGCACTTTTGAACATGTTCTCAGCGAATGGCGAGAGGGCGGGGCTACCAGCTACACTCCTTTATGGTGTAGCACTTCTGTGTGGCAGCTACAAGCACTCCACTTAAAAAACACACCATAGTAAGGAACAACCACGGTCCAGTGGCTGAGGAGGCCATTGATGGAATTAAGGCTCATGAATAAGAATGCGGCGCGGGGCGACTGAGAGCTCTCCCACTGTGTAATATTGACATGCTCCCCAGTCAGAAAATAGGCTGGCATAATTAGCTTTCAAAAGGGGCCAAAAAAAGGAGAGGCCACTCTAGACAGAGATGAAACCCTCAACAGGAACGAGTGCGCTGCTGAGTATGAGTGAGTGGTGGGCTGAGGTGGCAGAACAATCAGTTGGGGTTTATGAAAGTCAGATTTTCCATCAGGACAGTTTACTGCAGAATTTATGGGGTGACCTGATTTTCAGACAGGCCTGTGGAAGATTTATGTAAACTTATACCTACATAAATATGATACAGGCAGTAATGAGTCTTGAAGTAGTTGAGTTTCATCACAGGAATCAAATAAAGATCTGGTCAAAAGCTCAATAACAGCCAATAAATGAGGTGAGAGAGTTTTGTCAACTGTAGTTTGAGTGGAGGAGCAGGAGAGAAAGGTTTCTAGGTCAACTAGGAAAAAGTCCATCTGCTTATGAAGATCATGTGATATAGTTGAAAGCTCTGGAAAAGACAGTAAATGGACCTTAGGAAGAGACTGGTTTGTCAGGCTTGAAATCTATTTTCATTTCAAATGCAATGCAAAACGCTTCGGAGCTTCATCTATATGTTTGAAAATACAGTAGAACGGTGTGGTTAAATTCACAGTAAAAATCTGGAAAACTTTATTTGCTGGGGTCTAAGAATCCTGCAACATAAGAAGAAGCCAACAGGTCAGAAAAGGCTGAGAAACGCTGGATAAGAGAAGGGGTTTATTTTGAGACTTGATGTACAAGATTGCTGCCAAGCGCTGCTTTTAAATTTCTTCTGAATTTTCTACATTTTGAAAAACAAAAACTGGAAAATCATCTATTTTCTTCAGATCATTTTAGCGCAGCGGGCCAAGCTGTAGACTTGACACTTGGTCTTGAGTGAGACTTAAGTGGCAAAACTTGCAGATTTATTTGTGGATAAGCTCCCTGAAGAGTCACTTGAACTGAGATTGGAGAGCAAAAGAACTAAGATTCAAGTTTGAAGCTTTAAAATCCGACACAAGAAAATGCTGCCACATCCCTAAAATATTTATCTATAAGGCCACAGACATGGTCTCATCCATGTCCAACCTAACCAAACTTGTTTTGCTAAGACTCGAGACCTGACTTAAGATGTAAAAAACAACTTGCGTATAGATCTATCAAGAGGCTCCAAAGTTTTTACAACAGTGACAAAGGCTATAATTAGGAAGAGAAAAGTTTAAAAAAAAGTCTCTAAATGCCATTAAATGAGGACGTCATTGGTGATAAATGGCCTATTAGCCTGGTGGTTATTATCTGCACAATTATAAACCATGTGAGTCACTTAAGGGACAAGTGATGCCAAATTAAATTCATCTATTGTCATGAAATCTAAATACATTGAAAGTCACGCACAGCTAACAGAATGCCTCAAGATGCAAGCCCACTAAGTGTTTCCATATGGATTAGTGGATATGTACAGAGTTCAAGTGGTGCAAACTCTATGAATATTCAGCTGCTTGGGCTAGATCAAAGTGAATTATGCAACTGTGCTATGAAACATTGATAATGAGAGTGTCATCAGTTTTAAAGCTTAAAGATTGATGCATTATATTTTAGCTTTTCATTGCATAATAACTATGCAGGTGGGTCCAGCAGCAGGAGATCAAACGCAGAGATAATTGCACCATTTTAATTAATTAGGATTTAAAGTTTGTCAGGTTTCAAATAAAAAACATCTACTAAGACTCAGATCTTATAAGATAAAGAGGAAATGGGATTTCAACATCTTTAAAAGTGCCCCTTTCATTCCCCGGATAAACACAAACACTGCTATCACATTTATCTTTAAAATTGAATTTCTCTAACTTGTATCACAGACATCTTAAACACAATTCTAGATATATCCTGGAGGAAGCAGATGAGAGCAGTGACTGTGAGTGAATGAGACCAGGCTAATAAAACAGGTCCTTTGTGAGGCACTAACTGTGTGCAGCCATCAGAGAGTCACGAAGGAAACAAGGTGAAACCGCTCCTTGTCTCGCTCTCTTGATTTCCTCTTGCCAAGGTTAGAGGGCATGTGGCGTGAATGTAGATCCCACTTTCGCTGCCCCTCGCGAGTGCAGCGCAGAAGGCTTCGGATTGTGGCAACTCATTCATGCCCAGCATAAGCCCATTAGAAAAAAAAAGGTGATGTGACAAAGACACAAAGAAAAAGAGAAACATTAAAGTGAAATAAAAGAAACGGAGACATTGGTAGAGGAGCGCTAAGGAGGGCAAAAAGGATTAGGAGTCGGACGGTAATTGAGAGGACGGGGAAAGAGACAGGGAGAGGGGAAGATAGCAGGATTAAGAGAGGTAGAGAGCGGCCTGTAATGCAGGGCTGAGCAATGACTGGAGGCTTTCCCAGCCAAGCAGTTTGAGCCATCCATCGTTTCAGTGTGACTATAGTACCTCACTGCAGCCTCAACTCTCAAAGATGAGTCACTTTCAAGCAGTGTTCAACGCCAACCAAGCCAGATGACAAACCGTGCACTCTTCCCAAGAGTTGTACTACAGAGGCAAAATAATTAGAGAGCTCGTACTGTGTGACCAATGAGTTTGACTATTCAAAGCATAACAAAAAGCTGCACAGTGCTTCGAAATGACTCATTGTCCCAGCATCTGCAGCAAAAGATGAAGACTAATCAAAAAGACAAAAAAAACAAACCCAATCAAAGGAAAACATGATTTATCAAAGTTATTTTAGATGCTATTTATTACTGAAGGTCACTACATATAAAAACAAGATTGAACTGATAATTTCCACCTTGAGATTCCAGTGTTCTAGTCAAGATCACCTAAACAAAGCCCAAGTCATGACAAAGACCAAAGTGCATTGACACAGAGACAAGCTCAAGACATTAAGGAGTTGAGACTGAGTCAAGTACAAGTGCTGTAACATCTCCAGCCTCTAGTGAGTGAAGGGGGGGAGAGAGGCAATATAAAATGTCAAATTATAATTGAGTCAAGTTATTTTTTAGCATTTGAAACAGGAAGTTTTACATCCTCTCACAGAAATGATGTTAGCGAAAAAATCAGACAATTTAATAATATGCCTGCAGATGTTGTCTTGACCGGTCCTGAAATAAATTAAAAACCCATCTTTGTCAGAGCCCAAGACAAGATGGAGGAAAATTGCGGCTGATTCCAAGATAAGATCGAGGCATTCAAAAAAGTTATCTCAAGATGGGTGCTACAAAACTATGAAATGCACATATAACATTGATCTAAAGTCTAAAAAGTCTGTGACATTAAAGTAAATTCAAATCCATGTGAGAAACACCTGTTCATCAGATCCAAGTAGTGTTCAACCTTTGATCCACTGTTCAGGAAGACAGTCTTGAAGCCAAATCCAAGAAAAGGTGATTGATGACTGGTACTAAATCATGTGTAGTGAAGGTGTATTTAAAAGTAGCTGTTATTTTCATTAATATACTATAAGCAGAGTGAGGTATGGACCAAAGGGTGGGTTGAAGCGGAATATAACAGTGAGGTAAAGGGAGGTGGTTGGTGATTAATCATGATCTTCCCAGCCAGCCACATTACTGGTCTCATACATTTTAAACAGCTCTGCCAAACACAGTTGTGATTGACGAAAATGGCTCACCAAATACGGAGCTGAGCGTGGTGGGAAAAATCATTTTGTTGTCTGTTCAGCGTGGCAAAGTGCGAATACATAACAACAAAGGCAGGTAATGTGCCTTTGTGTTTGTAGAGATGCTTAAAGTTTTATTAGGCAGCACAATGATCCTCAACTGCGCACCGACTCTGTCGTAAAATTAAATGAATTATGTATTACATTATTTTGATGTTTGCCTTTGTTTCACTTAAGTGATTAATAAGGTTGGATTCAATTAGATATGCTTACTTTTATATGCAACGGCAACACTGCGGCTGCCAAAAACAAGACTGAAGCAGTTTGTTTAAGCTGTTTATATGATTGCATAAACAGACAATTCCACACAATAATCCTGTTTACATGGCTATCCAGAGAGAGTTGTTGTTGTTTTTTTTCTCAAAAGATAAACTGTCTGCTCACCCCTATCAAATTTAATCAAAACTATTATAAACATAATTGTACTGCATAACATCATATTGACACTTAAAATGCATTTCAGCGACTATAAATGCAATGCTAGTTTTGCCAGAGAAGTTGAAAGGTAGGTGATGACTCACACAGCTGTTGCCCCTGGCAACCCAGGGTTTTTGGATGGGGACATAGAGAGAAGACAAGTGGGAACAAACAGCCTCAAGATCGTTCAGTGATATGAAGGAAAGTGAGAACTTTAAAACTGACTAAAGAGTTTTCGCTTTGAACTGTACAATCTGTCTCATAACGTGTCTCTCAGGGAGGCATCCTCTCCTCAAGCTGATGGTTTGTACTGTAATACTTTAAATGGGAAATTCCAAGTTGTAGCACTTGGTTATAACACAGAGTGGTAATCGAAGGGTTATTCTGTAGCACTCTGGTGATGGTTGTATCTGACTGAATACTGTTGTCAGATGAGACTGGATCACTATTCTTTACTGGATATCTTGTAATAATTGCATAAAAATACATTTTTAATGTTCATCAATATGTGACTACATGTTAGAGAATGTCTAATCTAAGTGCTTATAGAAAAAAAACTGACCCTTCCCAAGTCCCACCCTTTTTGCAAAACTTTAGTCAACTTTCTCTTTTCATCTTTCCTGAAATGATTCCAACAAAATAGCATAACTTCACTACTTCTGCATAGAGCCATCAACTGAATGCTTTTAAATATTTTTCTTGATATTTCTTCTTGTAATGATATATTATCAGTTTATTTAATAAGGGGGGCAGAGAGTGGGGGAATGACATGCAGCAAGGAGCCATTGGCGGGAGTCAAACCCACAGGCGCTGCAGAGGACCCACAGCCCCAGTACATGGGGCGAACGCTCCACCAACCGAGCTACCAGGCCACCTACTCAAGTTAATTTATTGTCTCTCAAGATGGCGACTTTTCCTATGATCACTTCTTCCTGTCACATCCTCAAATAATACACTATATCTCGACAATTAGAGATGTTAATCTGAAGGAAAGCCAACAGAGGAAAGTTGTTTTTATTCCAAAGTGGTAGACTGAAGGGATGAAAGAGCCACAAGAAGTTTTGGAACCCATTCCAAAAATGAGCAATGAATCAGCATGAAAGGATGTTGTTTTTTATCTTGCGGGAGAGATGATGAATAGCCAGGAAAGTTATTAAAGGTCAGTAGAAGTTGCATGCCCTCTCTGTGTTGGAGACAAAAAAAAAATGGATCCAGTGCTTGAGGGCAGGAGGAAGAGATAGAGCAGTAGACATCAAATGTGTATGTTGCCAACTCCCACCTGCCAATTAAAAAAAGACGAAGCAGAAAACTCGAAGAACAAGGATGAAAGACTATGGAGCACAGAGAAGGGCAAATATCAGATAGAGGGAAGGAAAAAGGCGAGCCGGCTCCCTGCACTCTGACTAACCACCTGCTCCTGTCTGAATTAGCCCTTTCTTTACTGTTTGCACTCATCCAAGTGAAACTCACTCCCCTAGCTGACAAATGGACTGATCCTAAACCCCATGTTTAGTGAGCCACCACTGTGACGGCTATTAATCTGACACCAAAAGACCCAATGACCAGGCCCAGGCTTCCTGAGGGTAATATGAAGCGGGAAGAGAATAACATCTTTTTGAGAAATCCCAAACTTCTGGACTCCTTGGCAAAGCGTTCAATTTACAGGGGCATAACAACGTCTATGGGGCATTCAGCTCAGGAATCCAAAAATGGACACTGTTACGGTTGATTCAAACCACTGGCTTGGATGGAGCCAATCCGCTACTCTTTTATCTCCATCTCCTGAGAGATTCCAATCCGCTACATGGGGAGATGTCCTTAAAACATTTCCCATTTCCCAACCGAACCAGCTTCCTTTTCCATCTAATCACCAACGAGTCTCGTACTGCCACGTCTGCGGACCCCGGGGCTGACTGGATAGGCTGCCAGCTCGAAATTTACAGCAGCTAATTGGCCAAAATTGAATGCGGCAGGTTCCTATCAAAGAGGATTGGAGCAGTGTTGGAAGCAGGAGGGGGCTTGAAAAACGAGACAGGATAACGAATGTCAGGTGATGTCATCCAATGCAGGAAAAGAATGGGATGTGGAAGAAATAAACCTCTTTGATTTAAAAACTCTTTATGGAAAAGGGGTTACACGAGGGCAGGAGGCAAACATTCATAGAGGAAAGGCGGTTTACAGTAATCCGAGGAACTTCGAAAAATGTGTTTATTAGTTTGCAAGTTTCCTGTATAGCAAAAGGAAGTCTTTATCTTCCCTTTCTGTCAGAGCTTTTATTAATACCCTTTTGCATATTAATGCTGGATACAAAACCACCCACCATTCTCTATTTGTTCATACTATTACAACAGGCAGTTGTCCCCCGCTGCGCTCATCGGTCATGTTTTTGTTCCATAATTGTCAGGTGCTCAACACATAATTGTATCATGGAAAAACAGCCTGCAACCAAGAGTAAGCAAGACAAACCAATGACTCCTGCATAAACAGAGAAAGCCTGGTAGAAAATAAAGTCTGCTGAGTGATTGATGCAAAATATGCACTCGATATCATCTAATATGCTGTGAAGCGCATGGTTTAAACAAATTGTGTGTGCATACGTGTTCAGTTTGTGCTGTATTTCTAGTTTAGGATGCCCAGTTGGAATCAAATCCCCAAAAGCATCAGGGGTAGTGGATCATTCTATATAATTAAGTCCTACAGATTCTCCTTTATTACAATCTACCTAATAGAACCTTTAATTTAAAGCAGGACCTGCATGATATTTGCACTTCAAACATTAAAAGTCATGCATTAATTCATCTGACATGGCGTTGTTTGGGGAGTTAAGTGTTTATGCAAACCTCGACTTTAAACAAGGGAGACCACTTCTGACAGCGCTTTGGGGGTCATGCATGAACAATGATGGTATTGCTCTCACATGTGCTCAGCATGATAAGCTCCCTCTTAATGTCAGTGGCACCTGTCTATTTGCTCATACAGTGGAAACCACTTACATTGATGGCAGTTTGTCATTAAATGTTTTATGGATTAAAAGGCTTGAGACAGAAGTGTTCCTCTACAAAAGCTGTTTAAATACGTTCCTTGTAGAAATCGAGTAATGTATTTTGTTAAGCATGGCGACTGCAGTTTGTGCTTGTTCTGCGAACTTTTGCTACAAGACAAGAGAAGAAGAAAACAGGTTGGTTTTAGCCTCCCTTACCGATTTACTTTATGCTGTTTGCAAGGTTCATTATTAAAGGATAGGTCAGCTTAGTTGTGTGAATTATTCAAATTTAAGTACCCTCTGCTCTCTGAGGTCTTTCAAGTGGAGAGACTATTAAACCAAATCCCATTCCAAAAGCAGGTGTTTTATTATAGGGACACATTTTTTCCACTGTAAAAATGTTAGTAACACCATCACAGAGACTCTTTTCTGATTCACTTCAATCCACAGGCACCATCAGCATACATATCACTGACTCAGTAACATCATTAACTAACCTGTAATGAGGTATTTGTCACAGACGTACACTACACATGCTGACTGGCCCAGCACTACAGCGCTTGCTTTCACCAGACATGGTGATTTTTAGAAGCAGGTGTGAAATAAAGAGTGAAGCCGTCCATTTCATTACTTCATATTTATGTAATAAAAGTGATGTGATGACAACAAATGGCTAACACTGTATTAAATAATATATTATTGCTGTTATATGAATATGCATATGCATATGTGACAACTTTCTTCAATGCATAAACACACAACAGGCCATGAAAATGAAGACTATTACAGGGGTATTTCAACAATTTAGCACTGCACTTCCATAAAGATGGGGAACACACTTAAAAAATGTTCACCATCAAAGGCCTGCAGTAGATATCTGAACTTTTATTTGGGTCAAGCTCCAAAAACACTGGATCTTACATTTCCAACAATGCAACTTGATGTCAGAACACCCCTGACGCCTGTATGTTCTTTCAAACTCCAGTTTGTAAAGGAGGCTTTCTGTTACATTTGTTTAATCTCTGCCAAAGCTCAGATATCCCTGATGACACCATCAGGGCTGCTTTTTCAAACTTTGGGTGGTTCCCTCCAGATTCACAATCAATATAAAGCTGTTTTCACAGGCTGGGTTGTACTCCCTGTGATGAGTAAACTGGACTTATTAATTAAATGATAAATATCCAGGCAGATTACTTTATATGGCGTGAGAACATTGAGTAATTATATCCTTTTAAATAAAACACTGTGATATGGTTTGATCAAATGTGTTTATTTTTGAATGTGGCATCCACTGAAGTCTAAAATGACATTTTCTGTATTTTCTGGACAGATTTAAGCACCATAAAACACTAAAGATCAAAATAAGACCGGGGATATGTGGGAGAGTATGAAGCAGATGGTCACGCTCTAATATGTGCCTAGCCACCCTCAGAGATGAGGGCAAGTAAGGACAGGTAGGCATGTGTTTGTGTTTTAAGCCGTTTGGAATTAAAATGGTCATGTTTGTGTTCTGTATATCCATCACTACCTCTTTGTCCTATGCACACATTTTGAGTATTTTTTTTCCTTTGTTGCCTAAAGAACATTTCTCGCAAAACTTTTCCTAATAAACAACATAAATTCTAGGTTAATAGGAAAACTTTCATTTAATGTTCATATATATTTAAGCTCCCCCTGACTGTCATACCTTAGTATTTTTGGTGTATATTAGGCTCTGCATGGACCTAAGAATTTTTCTTTCAGAAAACCCATAACATCATGCTCGAGATGAAGGGATTTAAATGAAGATGGGCAAAAGAACCGAAGGGGATTCTTTAGTTAATCCCACTCTCCTGCTAAAACAAATATCTCATCAAATCCTTCAACTCTGAAATAAGGTCAAAAGCCAAGGATAATGAGAACTGGAACGTATGGGAAAGATCATTTGCAAAGGAGGAAGGATCCTCCCATCTGCTTCCCCCTTCTTATCCCTCAATCATTCCTGTCCCTCTGTCAGCACATGTTTTCATCCAACGGGAGACGAGCCATTTGTCTCATGCATTCCAGCCTCAGTGTGGTGAAGTAAATAATGGCCGGGAAGCGTTTATTTTCCACATAAATGTCATTAACAGGAAGGTTGTCAAATGTCAACTGTCAGGTGGGCAGCAGGTTCAAATCATAGGTTGCGCTAA
The DNA here is from genome assembly GCF_056507025.1 of Lutjanus erythropterus. Lineage (NCBI taxonomy): Eukaryota > Metazoa > Chordata > Actinopteri > Lutjaniformes > Lutjanidae > Lutjanus > Lutjanus erythropterus. The sequence continues at coordinate 9,299,053 of NC_139339.1, read as the reverse complement.
TTTAGTTTTATCGTCCTCAAGAGATTCATCAAGCTGTGATATCTATTAACCTTCGTCATTAGTGTCACAGGCATTAACACAAAATGCTGGTGGACAAAAATATGTTGTGTTCTACTTTGTTCCTTCAAATGACAAATGTGATGACACAGCACACTCTTAGAGAAAAAGGTGCTAACTAGAACCATAGAGGGCTCTTCGGCTTGTCCCCATGTGTTAAACCATTTTGGTTCCTAGTAAAACCTTTTCTAAAGGTTCCACTTGGATCCCTTTCGGCGAGCTCTACCTAGAGGTTTCACCCCTAACCCCCTATGAGAAGTTCTACAGAGAACCTGTCTATGGTATAATGGTTTCACCTAGAACCAACCAACGGTTCAAGAAGGTTTCCACCTTCTAAGGGCGCTAACAAGAACCCACCCAAGGGGTTCTAATGAAAACCCTTTATGAAACCTTATATTTCAAGGATTTTATCTAGGTCACGCCCAGAGGGTTCTGAGGGGTTTCATCTAAAACACACTCGCGGGTTCTGCTGAGAACACTTTTACATTCCAAGGGTTTTATCTTGAATGCACCCAGGGGTTCAACATAGAATCCTTTTATACTCCAAGGGTTTTATCTAGAATTCTTTCATATTCCAAGGGTTTTGTCTGGAACCCAGCAAAGGGTTCTATCAAGAACCCTTTCAAATTCCACAGGCTTTATGTTGCACCCACGCAGGGGTTCTATGGAGAACCTTTTTATATTATGCTCCAAAGAACCCTTCTGGTGTGTAATGGCTCCAATCAGAACCTTTCCACCTTCTACGGGTTCTAACAAGAGGCTTTTCATTTTCCAAGGGTTTTATCTTTTAACCCACCAAGGAGGTTCTACCAAGAACTCTTTTATATAATGGTACAAAGAACACTTGATGAAAGAGCAGTCATTTATCAATCTTGACAAATGCTTTCTTCAAAGAAGGGTTCTTGGAAAACAAATCTGGATAGAACCTCAACCCTTCAGGAAGAACCCTTTTGGAACCCTTATTTCTATTAGGGCAGTGGAAACAATCCCAAGGAGACTGGGATAAAAAAAGTGATAAATAAAGGAGATTGTGGACAGATAGGGACAAGAATGTGTATGTGTGTGTGGATGTATGTGTTTGGTGGGTGGGAGGAGGGGAGTTGCTCCTTCCTGACCTGCTTTTCTCCTTCAGGGGTCATGCACAAGCCTGCCACAATGCTATCAGCTGTCCCTTAAGGTGTCTGCTGAGGTCTACTGAGATATAAGGTGATATATAGCTTTGATATAGCCTGTAATTACTGGCCGTGAAGGCCACACCGCCTTGGGGAAAGGAAAAGGGGAACACAAAAAAAAGGGAGGAGAGAGACACTGGGGGCTCTGATGAGAAAAGGGTCAGTGTTGTTTGATAGCACAAGTGTCCGGCCTCTCCAGTGATTTCATACAGTGGGAAATGGCACTAGATCTATACACATTTTCAGAGAGATTCAACAGACGCCTCAGCTCCCAAACAATAAGCTCCAAAAATATCCCACGAGGGAATAGCAATGATTTGCAAAAAAAAAAAAATCACAGGCTGCAGAGTGTGTGCGTGTGTGTGTGTGTGTGTACACGCTATGCAAATGGCCTCAAATTGTGCTAAATTAATCCTCAGTAGCACGGTTCAATTACAACGTCATTAGCCTCCGTCGAGCTTGCAACACGGCACCACCTATAGGTGACATGTTTATCCAGAGGCTGCGGATCCTGCACAGCCATGATGTTCCCAGCACAAAGGGAGCAACGGCTAATGAAAGAGAGCCATTCATTTCATCCTGTCACAGCATGGTGTGAGACAACCTTCATTTTGAGATGCATTACAGCACTCGCAAGCTCAGTGGCGTGCTATCACTCAGGTACAGGGTGCTATTAGCTCTCGCTTAGCAGACTGTAATGCAACCAAACACCTTGCTGAAGTAGCCGGGTATACACCTTTATTGGTGGGCTAAACTGGAAAAGGTAGCGCTTGGGTTTGATAGCTGAATATCAATGGGGCGCTCTCAGAGGCTGGTGGGAGGGGGCAGAGGGGGACTGAGTCGCCTAAATGTATATTGACAGCTCGCGAGAGCCGGTGACATGGCTGGGCATTTGCCGGTGATGGATGTGAGCCTGGCACACAGACTAAGCCGGCAGCAGCGTGGCTCATCTTCAGACGGGATGTGAATGCTAACTACCACGCTTGCCAGTCACCACGACTTAACTGGTGCCAGCAGGAGAGGCAGGTGGTACACAGGCTAGAGGGGGAAAAAAAAAAGGGGGCCAGGAGTCCCACAAGAGGAAAATACTATCAGCGCATTCACAAGCATGCTAATTCGATTTCAAGGTAAAGCTCAGATTATTACACTTTAACCAGTTTATCTTTGTTAAATTACGATTGAAATTGGAGTAAACATAATCAAATTAGATGAGTCGCCAGTCTTTTTGTTGACTCTGTTGTGTCCCGATTACATACTACATAATGCATGTATACAGTCTGTATACTTATACAGTTTTAGCAGTTTGAATACAAGAAATCGTCATACTTAAAATGAATTAATTCTCTGTCATCAAGCAAACTGCAACTTTATAATTCCAAAGCCAACCAAATGTTTTCCAAACCTTTAATACTTGACTTCTAAGATCTTTCAGGAGCTGGTTTCACCATATTAGCAATTTATTTGTTTGCACCTTTGCTGTTGCATTTCTTAAATCCTATTAAATATCAATATTAGGATACAGAGGTAAATAAGTCATAATGCACTCTTCACTAAATGTAATATAATTTTAACAAGAGAGCCTCAACTTACTGTTCTTGGTGCAATTTCAAATGTTAAATAAAGTTGGAAGTTATGTGTCAGACTGTAATTTTTAATGAACATGTTTTGCATATTATAATTCTGTAGTCAAGTATTTTCAAGTCCAAAGGCTCAAGTCCAAGTGAAGTCATTGGTGTTTAACTCCAAATCGAAATGCAAGTCTTTTTTGAGTTTGTTGAGTCTAAAGTAATTGAATTTGTGATTCGAGTCCACACCTCTGTTGGTATCTGCTTTAAAAATAGAGTATTGATTCGAGCTATAGTGTCTATAGACAAAAAGTGGTGTAATTATGCAAATTCACTGCCACAAAGAACAAAAAACATCAATGAATCTGTCCATTTTCTGTCTCCCTTTTGTTTTCTGTCATCTGCAACACACCCTTCCACACATTATCCCTGTAATCAAACAACTCATGGAAACCACAATTATTGGAAAAAATCAGGTTACTGCGAACCATGTAAATGCTTTAATCACACTATTACATTGTTTGGTTTGTTTCCAGTGATTGGGTTATAGCGTGCATGTAAACATAGTGCATGATCAATAGAGGAGGGGGAGAAAAAAAAAAGAGAGGAAAGTATGAGAGACGAGGGAGAAATACTCAGCTGAAATATTAATGAAAGATTGTGCTTGCATCACCGCTGATATCGACTCACTGGAGATTATAAAGTAGTAGGAAAAAAAACAATTATCCGTGGTGATAAATTTAAGAATTACTTAAGGATCGTGCCCGTGGTGGCTTACAAGCTGCAAATCTGATCAAAGCAAGTTCATTTTAATTTAATGTAAGAGAGCAACACTGTAAATTAAGCTAAGACGTATACCGACATTCTTTCACGCGTCACGTTATCACATTATCCTTGCTCGAATCATACAATATGCATCTATCAAGTCAAATCTTTGCCCTGGGTTTCACCTCGGCCTTATCGCTAACTCTCTGAAGTCTTTCTCTGCACAGATTGCTTGTTTCTGTTTTGTTCCCGTGTTCTTTTTAACCCTAATGAGCTTAGCCGTAGGTGCCTAGCAACGGCTTTGACAGCTCGACAATGAAATAGTCGGGGGTGGCGTTCGTTTGTTGTGCTAACCTCTGCATGCTAATGTGTGGCTCTGTCGCTAAAGCCACAAATATCATTGAATCCTCCCTTCCCGTCCCTACTTTGGCACCCACCCCCACCCATTCTCCCATTCACAACACCCACACCTTTCATCCACTTAGCGACTTCCTCTCCCCAAGACAAAGTGCGCTGGCTCTGAATCGGGTTGTAGTTACCTTTTAGCGTCGTTGAAACGCCCCTGGTAGCGACGAGATGCTAACAAGACTTGCTTTTTCCCTGGTACTTTATGTTAGTTTTGTGTTCTTGACAGTAGCAGGACCCGTTGATTCATTCCTGCGGGGATTTTTAGTCTGAGTGGGCGGCTGGAGAACAAGGGAGCTGCAGGGTGCATCAATTATCTGACAACATGTTTCAAACTGCCTCTTTTTTACCATCAGCTGCTTTTCACACAGCTGATTATCTGAACTCTATGGCACCAAACTAAAAAGCCAAGAGCAATTGTTTGATAGAGCCCAAAGGTCCATTAGTATTCTCAAAGGGCTCCGTCCAATGTGAAACTAAAGCTTTGGAAATAAAAAGAGGTAGACAAACGTTAACGCAGGGCAGCAATTCAGATCAAGTCCGTCCCTTCTAAGTGCTGCAGTAACTCAACAAAAGGGATAAGATGGACGATACATATATTCGCTCCACACTTGTCTTGAGCTACATTTTCTTGCATCCAGACTACTTGGTTAAAACACCTGAAACTTGTGTATATATTACCTTAATGTTAGCAATCCATTACAGCACAGTAAGACTATACTCTGTCTGCCTTGACAAATAGGTCTCCATGTCCCGGTTTCTGCACAACAGGGTCATAACTCTGAAAATAAGACTCACATATGGCAGCAAAGCTCATCGGGCACATTTTATTGTGACAAATACCTGATAATGTATTCATATTATTTCAAATGGACATTGATTTGTGTCGGAACAAATTTATGAGTATTATAGATTAGCAGCCAGGTATGGTGAGGTTTATGTTCGAACGTGTAAATGGCTTAATGGGATTTCTTGACCCAAATAATCCATAAGCGGTGTATGATACGAAAGCACACTCCTGCCCACAGGGGTGCTTTTTCTCATTTTCCAAAACCACTTGTAACTTTAAAGGGATAGCTCATATTCTTTGTTGCAGTGTTGTATGAGGTACTTATTGATAGGCAGTGTATTACCTACAATAGATATAATAGATAGGTCTTTTATACACTTGCAAGTTGAAGCTGAGAAAATATCCTAAGTATAAAGTGCAATTAAACTTTTACTGAGTTTTTTAAGCTGGCAACATGTTTTTGACATCAATAAGAAACAATTCCATAATAAACTTTCAGCTTGCTGTAAATCAAGGGGTCTGAGGGAGAACTAGATTTCTGCACCTCTTCTTGGTTCGGTTTTTAGGAACTCTTTCGGCCTGTGACAGTAGATTTAAACCAATCACAGGTCATCTAGAGACCGGTGTTTCTATTTGCTGCTCTACTTGTGCAGCTGCACATGCACATTCCTTCAGTGAGACCTTGAATCAGTGATGGAAACTCATGTAGGAAGCCCAGGAGTTTTTCAGCTCACCTGGTTACTTTTGACTTTACCTTCAGTTGTGTTCATTCATGTCTATCACAAGGCTTTTGCCAAGGGCCGAGAGGACCAGGTTTAGCTGAGACAAAGAGCCGGCAGACAGCTGCTCAGAGCCAGGGAGCTCCGGTTGAGAGGGTTGGTGACAGATCGGAGCTTCTGGAGGAAGAAACACTGGAGTTTCAGCAGCAGCGACCACAGAGGAGCACAGGACCACAGTGCGCATGTGTGCAGCTCCTCTGATACAAGAGGCTCAAGACGGAGAAAACGAAACCTAACTCACATCCTGGTGATGAGACTCAGCGATCTTAACCAGGATTTCTACCTACTGCAGCTTCAAGTGGCTAAAATCCTCCTTTGTTGCTGACACTGTCCACATCAGTTTTTTGCTTAGCTTCCACGCTTTTACGCCTCTCTGCTTCTCCAAAACTGGGGGTGTGTGACCGGCATTAACTGTTACTTGTTCCCTGACTATTGACGAGTGCCTCATACAAACCCACTTCATATAATCCAACCCAACCCTTTAAACACAGCCGCATGTTTTCTACTTTTCCTCCTGATCTCAAGGGACGGACACATTTATCTCACAAGAAGAATCATTGAGATGCTGTGTACCATTGTTCCACAGAGCCACTCCATTTCCATATTGTCTGAAGTAAGATCAATAAATACAGTTGTTTCATGAAGAAAAACACGTCTCAAGGAGAGACGCATCTCATTCCATTCCAGCGGACCTCAGGTGTGAATTACAGCATCTCTCATTAACTGAAGATTATGTTTTCAAGATTTTTTTAACAAACACAGCTCCTGGTGTCAATGACTTAACAGCATAAAGCTTATTTTGTTTGTGAGTGTGGCTCCGTGTGTGTACATATTCATACATGCAAATATCCATATTTCTTCATTGTGAATAGTAAGCCTGTTCAAAGAGCAATGAATGTAAAATATCCTAAATGAATAAGACATAATTAAAAAATGAAGGCAGCAAATGTCCATATCTCGTATGTTAAGTTGACAAAGTAATTATTGTGTCGGTTCGTTTGTTGTCATCATCTATGGAGCTTTAAAATGACTAAATATGAAAGAGTTTTGATTGTAACCCTAAATATGACACACCTACGATATAAAATTAAAAATACTGTAAATCATGTGCTTAAACACTAGATAAACTTTGATGATACTGCAGTTAATGTGCATATATCCGTTTTTCCAAAGAGGATATTCAGAGTATGTGCATCACTTCTTATAATCAAATTTAATGCTTTTTAAGACCTTTTTAAAGACCTCAGCAATTAAAATGTTCCTCCAGATCCAGGTGACCAAGTTGTGCATGCTGTTATCAGCTACAAGACTTATAATTACCACTCATAAATATAACTGACTTGTTTCACTTTGCCTAATTAGTTGGACGTCATGACACTTTTTCTAAACGGATGCATCCGAGTATAAATGCTTATATCACACACTTAAATTTATTTATCAAACGTTGTGCAGATTGCACAGACAATTAGACAGAACAAATGTGACTGTATCTCACACATTTAGAGACGGTTGATTAATTATCTGCCCTTAAACTGACAATATAGAGTTCACCATGCTACAAAGTCAGTAAATAAAGTTGTCACCCATGCCACTCTATCTAATAAACACCTCATTACACTGGGTCTCACTGTCTCCTGCAGGAACTTTTTCTGTCTTTTGAATACAACTTCTCCCCGTCTTTTTGGTCTATTAAGTAAAACATATTTATTTGTTAGCATTAGCCTCAGTAGTTCTGGACATATTTGTGCTTTTATCCATCTTAAGAGGTCATCAAATTTGCTCAGAATGCACCATCCAGATTCTAGCTCAGACAAAAAAGGCTTTGCTTCCTCTCTTAAAACCTGTCGGGTTGTCTTTAGCTTAGCATCATCGCTAAATGATTTGTTCACTTCCTAAATCATGTTACCATCAGGGGACCCAGCTGATTAAATGTGTAACAGCTTATGTTAAATCTAAACTTAAACAGATATTTCATGGCCTTAAATTTTAGAAATCAAGACCTTTTAAGACTTTTTAAGACTCTGCAGACACCCTGGCAAAAAACATTTTTGGATGTATTTGTGGAAACAAGATGTGTCATCAACTTCAGTGATGGATTACTGGAACACATTATGGCCCTGTAACTGATGAAAATGATTTTGTTACCCTTTTTCAAAGCATTCATAGCACTGTCACTTAAAACATTCAATATTTTGGAGGACCAATTGTACAGTTCAGTTTGTTTCCCAAATTTAACCTAGCAAGGTAGGCGAACTTGCCACCACTTGGAAAAGTGGAAGCTGAACTAAAATAATCACTGATTCATAAGAGATGTTGCTTTTCAGTAAGGTGACCAGATTACTGAATATAAAACCAGGTGCATTTCACATACATATATATGTATATATATCATTATACAATGTTATAGCTGTGAAATTTAAAAAAAAAGTGACAATTCTGGTGTCATATATTTTGACAACAGTAACTGATGTACTGTAATAAACCATGATGCAGGCTGATTGATAAAATTGCGTACTACAAAAGTAATTCTGTAAATGGTGTCAGAAAACCATGGTTTACAGTAGTGGTTAAACAGGTCTTCTCCTCCTCCTTTTCCTTCCCTTCCTTCTCTTTACATTTCCACCTCACTCCTCTACACTCTCCTCGCTTCACTCTCTTGATTTTTCCTTCTCACTCGCTTCTACCTCGTCTCCAATCTTTTATAACAGACAAAAATACTTTGGTTTAACAGATTCCCATTGCTTGTGTCTGATCACCCTACTTCCTGGTCATGTTATATCAACACCTGCTGAGTCATTAGCAGCTCTTGTACAGCTCAGTGTTATGTCTAACTAGCGTTAGCACTAGTGTTTTACAGAGTAGAGTGCTGACATTACAGATTAGACTAGGCAGTAGCTAACTGTGTCATCCCTCAAGCTGGTTAACTGCCTGTGTAGATGTTGGAATTTAAAACGAACACTGATAATAAGCTATTTTTTTTTAGCAAAAGCGAATAGCCAAACGAAATCCCCCATCTATGACAGTTTATAATTCAAATATGTACTTACCTTTGAGACATGATCTTGTATGCATCTGGCAGGTAACACCTCGTGTTCTCCATCTGTGCTGGGTCTGCATCACAGATCTTGTCATCGGTGCGGCCGTAGTTGGCGCTCTCAATCATGATGACGTCCGTGCCCGGACAGCGCAGCTCGATGGGGTAGCTCTCGCACGACAGCTCCCTCCTCACCACCGCCATGGGGATGGGTGCTCGACTGAAGGCTGAAGAGGGGAAAAGAATAAAGAAACACAACATAAGGATGAGTTATTCCGATTCCTTCTTTTTTTTTTTGCTTTACTTCTCTACAACTTCAACTTCGGTTTGGTGAGACCTGAATTGAAAAAAAAAAAAAATACTCCAACAGATGGGACGACCTGCAATCAAAAGGTCTGACACCGAGACATATGAGAGGAGGTTGTCCACCCTGGTCTAGAGAGTGTGGGCGGGAAGGACACTGGTTGTTTGGAGTGGGCGGATGAGCAATACCACAGGGGCCCTTGAGGAGCCAGGGGTTGTAGAAAGAGAGAGTGAGATTGACACAGATCAAACATAAGGAAATAGACACGGTGTTTGCATTTGGCTGCGAGAAAATAAACATTCATTACGTGGGTATTCGACTGAGAAATTAGAGACAGAGACAGACACAAAGAAACCACAGCGGAGTGTGTCTCATGTAAATTGTTGCAATTTCCCTGCAGACTAGAATCTATAAATCATAAGAGCTGCCTCATGCTTTGTCTTTTAAGGTGACACGATGCACTTCAGTTAAGATGCACGTGGTCAAGAGGCAGAGGGTCAAAAGGTGCTCGCTGCCTCCAGCCAAATCTAAAAGTGTGTTTGGCGAAAAAATCTGCTGTTTACCACCGAGCCAAAATGGCCAGGAGGACTGGTGGGACCGAGCGGCGGCAGTTCGGAGGTTGCCGTTTTTTTCCCTCTCCTTGACACAGGCGCACGCACGCCCACGCACGGTCTGTGGAGGCTCACACTCGCGCACGAGCGGGCATGTGCACAACAGACTGCAGGAGTTCTGTGTTTACAGCGAGAATAAAAAATGAGCGAGAAACGTAAACATTGGCCTGAGTGACTGTAGGAGGACCGTGGCAGTTATAGATTTTTATAAACATCCTTTCAGCCGAGTGTCTGAGCTGTGAGAGCCACCGCGAGACGACGTGCAGCACACACATTCATCACCGGGGACAGACGGAGAGAGAGAGGAAAAAAAAAAAAAGCACAGAGTGTTTCCACATGTGAAAATAGGACTGGGCGATATCAACTAAAAACAATATGATTAATTGGCACATTTACCTCAGTAACAATAAATAAATTTTATTTTAAATAAACGTGGACAAGATTCAAATTTCCATTACGCCATGTCATGTCATTGACTCCTTTTAACCTCTCTTGAAGCCATCAGCATAAGTCACATTACAAATACTTGAGCAGTGGAGTTCATTCTTTACCTTAGGATCAGTGTGTGACAAAATAACGTCAACTTCGTCCACTTACCAGAGATGGACACACATACATCAGACAGTATATTGTTACAAATTGCAAATAAAAGAATACATTCTATATCAACTTATATATTACTTTTGGGCAACAGGGGAATTTTTCACTGCAATACCCCAAGTAGCCACGGGGAAAAACTGGCGGCAAGGCTGAGTGGCGATGCCCTATCTAGGTTTTTTTATTACATCTATGTAGCCGTTAGCTAGTTGGCTCACTGTGGGGAATTGTCGGGGTTTACATCATTAACAAATGAAACATGGTAGGTCACATGAAGACGTTGCTGGACCCTTATTTGAGTATAAACATACATATAAAATACAGGATTTTAAGTATTTCACATATACAAATAAACACAAGTATTTTGTAACGAATTATATCTATTTTTTTCTGACATAAAAATATAAACTACTCAAGAGTAATTAAATATTTTAAATTCATTTCATTAATTTAATTACTGCCCATCTCTGCTAATTATGAGCCATTTTCTGAGCTTTCAACCACAATTCAATAGAAAGACCACTTGTTATCTTGTTTCTGACATTTCGCCTTCAGTTAAGACACAAACAAACTCTTAAGCGGACCTTGACTGATAATTGTTTTGCCACAAATATGACAAATAAATGTAAGACTTTAATCATCTCATTCTTTCTGCGTGCTTCAAGTTATGAAATGGCAAATACCAAATAATGAATTTCTCTGTCTGTACTGCATCTTAGTAATGTGACATTTTTTTCTGTCTTCACTTTTTTCTCAGCTTTGAAGTCATCACGTTACATAACGCTGTTGTGATTCAGGTGATGAAAAAAATCCCTCCTAAAGCTGTAATAATGACTATTTTCTGACAGCAGTTACATTTAACTTTGTTCGTGTTGACTCACATGGCATTTTCTTACTGTAACCAGTTCATCCCGGTTCTCCTGCCTGATCCAAGTACGACAAGGTAGTCATAGTAAATGACATCTCTGAATGTAATTACATAAGCACACATTAAATATCTCTACTGCTACAGCAGGTGCAGTAATGTCACACAGCCTACTCTATTTGGAATAAAACAACACAAAGAATGAAAGCACACGCTTAAAGTGACTGGCTGTTAACTTTTGGTTTGAAGTTAAGGCAAAAAGGGATTTGCTACAGATCACAGCGTGACTGAAGGAATTTTTATTTATCAATATTTGATGTTAGGGGCCAAATCAATAACTGCAGTGTGTTAAAGATCACATGCAGAGATGAGCCCACAGAGAATATTTCCTCAGCTCTTCATTTCCCTCCCTTCTACGGAGCGTTTTAATGTGTGGTTCTACAGCTCAAAACTTTTACTGCTGCAGTTTGCTCACACATCAGCGTGTTTCCCAAAATAAAGTCCTAAAAAGCAATTATGTGCTACCTGGACGGCACACAATGGCTCACAGAAAAAGGCAGATATTTCCCCTCAAAGGTGGTGGAGACCAAAACAGAGCTAAAGGGAAAGTGATTACTGGACTTTGCCACGTTTGTTGGATATTTAAATTGTGCTTACAGTTTGCTGTGCTGCCCCCAAGTGGCCAAAAAATTCCTTCAGGTTTAAATTAGGCTAGTTGTTATGTAGGCTTTGATAAAACTATGTCAAAAAAAGACCATTATTTAACCAAGTAAGGTTGGTGTTGACATAGTACACTGTCTTACACAAGCAAAAGTAAAATAAAACATTCCCGAGAGGTACAACTCATCAAGTTAAATCCTTACAAAAAAAATGCACAGGTATTTGAAACTATCGTATGACAAATTTCATGAGATATAAGAAATTATATGTAAAAATATCCAATCCAATCCAAGTCTTCTTTTGTCCAAATGAACAAAAAATCACCAACTAATATCATGTTAAACTATATTTTACATGTTATGAATTCACATATAGGAACTTTTTATTTTGATAGTTTACCTATAATAACTATAAGATGACTATAATAACTGTGTATTTGTTTTTCGTACCATAAAAAACATGATATATGTCGTACAGGTAAGTGGTCAGAACACTGCCTTTTCTAATGTTTATCCAGTCCAATTTCCCCTGACAATAAATAAAAAAGGTAAGAAAAAAGAAAAAAAAAACACAAGAAAGGCACGCAATGAGGTGAAACAACAAAAGAAGCCCCTCATTATCATGTCATTTCATTTTGTCTCATAAATCATTCAAACCCCCAACACAGTAAAGCGCACTTGCCATTGAAACATCACAGATTGGAATAATTGTATTCATTCTGGTGATGAAAGCCATCAATTATCTTCCTCTTAATAGGAAGATTTATTCCGCCCCCTGAAAAGTACTGGTCTGGATCACACCAAAACTTCTTTGAAACTGACAAATGCAGAGAAAATGGATAACATAGGTTGACTTTGGCAGGTGCACTTAGATAAATGACAATAGAGTAATTTGCTCTGAATGAAAAAAAAGGCCAATCTCGCCTTGATTATTGATCTTTTTTTCCCTGATAGCTGCCACCTAAAGTGTAGAAAAAATATAAAAAAAAGCCATGTTAAAAGGTTTCTGTTATACAACCATACACTCTTAGAAATAAAGGTGCTAACTAGAACCATAAATGGCCATTTGGCTTGTCCTCATAGGAGAACTCTTTTTGGTTCCTGGTAGAACCTTTCATAAAGGTTTAAGCAAGGTTGTACCAAGAACCCTTGTATATTATGGTACAAAGAACTCTTGGGACTCGAGACTTATTCAAAGATTTCAACAAAATCTGAAGAACTCTTTCTTCCAAATAAGGTTCTTTGGATGAACAGCCTTCTTAAATGGAACCTTTAGTCTTACAAAGAACCCCTGACAAACACTTTCCTCATAGAAGGGTTTTTCAGATGCCTCAGCCCTTCAGGAGGAACCCTTTTGGAACCCTTATTTACAAGGGCGTATGTTATGAATCTTGGTTAATTTGACCTCTATGATTTGCTCTGAAGTAAAAAAGAACAGAACGATCTTTTTAAGCCTTGCGGCACAGCAAAGACGAGGGCTCAATCGAGGCCAGCGTCCCCAAAAGAAGCATTAAAAAAACATCAGAGAGGAGCGAGCATGCCGCCGTCAACATGGGCACCAGCAATCCCCTAATGTAAGCAAGTAAATGCATGCCAGTGATGTCTCGGATTACCCGGCTAGTCAACAACTGTAGTGTAATTACATTTGTGCCCGGAGGCGGTGATTGATAGGGCTCATATTCCTCGGGTGCCAGAGCCAGCATCCTGCCCAGCTCGCACGTCTACCGCCGTCTACCTGAACACATCATTGACAGAGCCATCGAAAAATCAAAATAGTCTTATTGAAAGTCCATCCTCTTATCTAAGTTCCCATGTTCTCTTCAATTCCCCCTCTCCGGCTAATACTTTAGAGGAGTATTTATATGCAGCGAGTCTCATCTCTTTTTTACTCCGCGGAAGATTCTCCCTGGATAATTCCTCTGACAAGAGCACTGCTGAATGCGAGGGGGAAAAAAAAAAGAAGGGGAAAGCAAACTGTAAGGGGTCACACCGGATACCTCCATTACTTTCACATCGCAGTGTGAGCAGTGTTTTCAATCACTGATGCTTGCAAATGACATAACTCACAAATGAATATTTCAAAAACTGCAATTACTCACCAAAAAGGGCACCAGAAAGGTCAGAGAGAAAAATGTTCATTTGGAAAATGTCGCTCCCCCGCAGAGCTTTTAAAAAAAACACTCTGAGGGGAAAACGCTTTGGAGTTTTGATTGTGGGTTTAATATTGAGGAGGGGAGGCATTTTTTTTTGCTGTATAAAAGCAGAGCTCATTCTTGGGTCACTATTACAGAGCAAAGAACCATTACCTTCTCTGAACCAGCGGGCTTCGAAGTGCAAGATAGAGCCAGACTAACAATGACATTTAAAAGTCATCATTAGTAACAAAACGGGGGGGGGGGGGGGGAGCCTTCGGGAGCTTGTATTTCATTTCTTCTCTCAAGAAAACGTGTGAGGGAGAAGGAGTTAAGGTCAACCACCGCGCATAATTACAACGAGCCTGACTAAATGAGCCGCCATCACTCAGATAAACAGATGTTGGGAACTTGTGATAGCTCTCAACAAGAGGAACATGGTTTTAGATCATTTCAGGCTTTAGCTTAAGTGCGTAAACTCAGACGCAGCAGATAATTTCCCAATAAATAATAATCTCTCTCTACAATTAGGCAGCCGGAAAGTCGGGCAAAGTGCCAAACATGTTCCCAGAAAAGGAGGAAAAAATGTTTACGCTGTTGGAATGTGAGAATAAAATATTTTATTCTTTGAAAAGAGGCTGGAGCAGATGATACAAACTGAAAACTTAATGTGTGTGTGTGTGTGTGTGTGAGAGAGAGAGAGAGAGAGAGAGAGCGAGAAGGAGGGGGGCTGCATTCAAATGAACTCTGACTTCATTGAATTAATGCAAGATAGATGGAAGAGAGGAGGAGGAGATGGCGAGGGAGCTGATTCAACAGATCAAATGTCTCTTTTTCCACCGAGAATCGCTGGATGGGTCCGGCCCCCAGAGCTAGTGATTAATTAGCGCATGAATCTGGATACCGTTATTTGATTAGACCAATGGGAGCCTGTCACACCCACTTCCTAGTTTGCAACAGATGACATTTTCTAGGGGAGGCAAAAAAAAAAAAAAAAAAAAAAAAAAAAGTCACGACTACTTTTTGCAACGAGGAGGAGAAATCTTGTGAATTGCGACTAGGGGAAAAAAAAAAAAGTATAGCATTTTCAATAATGCATGAGGGATTATTTATCTTGAAGTGAGAAACAGTTCAGGCAAATTGTTCTCCCAAGTAAATTACGTTTACATATGGCCTAAGGCAGGCGAAATCTCAAAGGCTTTTACGCGGAGTGCAAAATTATCCAGGAACTTAACTGTCAAAGAAGTCTGCAGTTAGAGCGTTTAAGGGAACACCATCAATAAAATATTTCTGCTGCAACTGCTCTCGCTTTGCAATGATTAATTCCACGAACCAGTGATCACGTCAGTTGCTGAGCTGTCCCACTGAAACTGGTGCAACGAAACCCCTGATAATGAGCAAACTCAACAAGGGGTAACTGAAGCTGTTATATCGCTTCAGACTCACAAATCCGAAGAAAAATCAAGAGTTTAAGCGTACGCTATATTTAGAATTTTTTCACCGCTTCGCTTTACCATCAGACAGTCTTTTCTGACAAGGAATTTAAGCCCCAGTCTGTACTCTTTTCCAAGCCACCAAAGCTCCTTTAAAAAAAACAGTAATTTTACCTCCTGGGACGCCGGAGTTGCTGGCCTACCGCTGCCTTGATCTGCGGCTAGTAATGCTGGGATCTAAACACCAAAGTCACACAATAACACTAACAAACTAACCCACTGGGGCAGCAGGAGACCATGTCCCGTGTTCTATTAGGAAAAATTACTGTTTTGGTCCAAGTGAGAAGTGAACAAGAAGAGAAATGAGCAAAATGTGCTGTGTTTGAACTGTTTTCTAATAGTTTATTTTCACACAGAAGTTTGTGGATGCCTGAGGAGAAACTAAACTTTAATATGATATATGCAGGTTTACTATTTAAAGACATATTTCCAGAGGCTTCAACATTATACTAAGTAAGCCTTTCTATTAAGACGTGCAGCTCGATGACAGATTGTACCTCCGTAATGATGAATTCATGAGCTGGCCACAGCAACGATCGTGACAAACTTCTCAAATCGACTTGATGGCTTTTGACACTTTGACCAATGATGCTGCTAAGCACAATTAGCATTACTCATTATGACAGGACCCAGATATCCATTCAACACGGCGAATGAACGAGCCATTTGTTTTGCTTCCGCTCGCATTCGCTGACACACATTTGAACACATTAATTGGCAACACACCACGCTACTCGCAAATTCCAGCAGAGGGGGAAGACTGATGGTGTGTTTTTTCGCCGGGCGGCGACGTGCAAACACGAGTTTCAAACCGTCAGTCAAACTGCCCATGATGCCTGGGGGGAAATTAGCTCTTCAGTGTTAACAAATTAGCTCAGAGGGAGGACCAGATACAGTGCGGTTGTAATCAACTACTGCAACTTGCTGCAGAAACCTCCTCACACGGTGAATGTTTGATCTGTTTTTTTTTTCTATGAGAAGCTGCATGCAACTTCCACCTGACACAATCAAAGACACAGCACAGAGGAGCAGTGTATTGCTTTTCTCTTTCCTCCTGTAATGATGTATTGACACAGTGAAAGTTAATAACTGTGAAAGTTAATAAATTGGTTGCTAGATGGAGGGAAGTCTGCAGAGCGCAGCAACTTCCCTCCCTCTGTGATACACTCCCAGCAGACAGTAACCTCATGTTTGTGTACACACAAGTAACAAATACAAGTACCTTGTGCCATCACTCCATAAACACTTGATTCACATACTCAGAACACAGGGGTGAAGTGTCTTTCCATCCGGCGAGCACTTTCATTTAATTAATCACTACTTCAATTCATTAAGTGCATAGCCGTGGCAAGAAGAAAAAAATGAGGAAATGGGAAGCAAGTCTCCCATCAAGGTCTTATGTTGAAAACCACTTCGGTGTGCAAATTACAACATTAGTTTCTGAGGTCAAATCCACTCCAGCTTAGGAGACGTCAGTGATTCCTGTCAGCGTGGTTCAAGTAGTTTTGTACAATTACACAGGAATTCTGTGGAATCCACTAATCTTTCCTTCTTAACTTAATGTAAATATTAAAGTTGAATAAGCATGCACTGATATGATATGATGAAAATCTGCTGTGTCTAACAAACTTAAAGTCATGGGTGCTTGTTTTTACAACACTGTAAAAAAAAAAAAAAAAGTTGAGAAAACACATCATTCCTAAGCAGCTGCTTTTGAATTAAACTCAAACTAAAAAAACTAAACAAACAACTTAAAGATATTCAGTATTCTGTCATAGAGGCATAAAGAAAAAGAAAATAAAATATTCACTTTAGATCAGAGAATTCTGTCATTTTTCCTGAAAAAAATTACTCAAACAAATTAATCAATTGTCAAAATACTTAGAAGCTGACAACTAATCGATTATTAAATTAATCGTTGCAGCTCTAGTGTTAATTCTAAGCAAATGTTCCTAGTTTTTCTTTCCTGAGAATAAACAGAGCAGAGATGTGTGTCCTGCTTCCTATCAGCGAAGTGGCGTTTTGTCAGATGGTCCGAGCCGGAGGTGAGTCTGCGGAGCTGGCAGCTGCCGAGGCGGCGGCTCCTGACAGCGAGCTGGGCTTTGTTCAGCACCCGTCATGTCTGACATCGTTTTGCTATTTCCTCTCCTTTCATTGCCTTTTCTCACCCCCCCCCCTCCCGCTCCGTCTCCCTCCTTCCTGTAACCCACCCACATGTGCCGGCATCACTCAAGGGAACATCTCAGCCAAGACTAATGCACCTTGGCCCCCACCTACTGTACGCTGCCTCCTAGGCTAAAATGAACACAATCGCCGTCACACTTACACATAGACACACACACACACACACACACACTCAGCTCCCAGAGCAGGCATGACTCAACATGCCCCTATAGTAACACGTGCCCTGATAGTAATTGAGGTCAAAGAAAAGAAACAACAGGCTGATTTTCGTCTTGTGCGAGGGGAAAGAGGTCTTTTCCTCACTCTTCTTTTACTACACATTATCAGACACAATTGTCTTACAGCACACTGGAGGGGAGAGCGCGGCTAAGTTTAGCAACGTGAACTGAGACAAACTGCAGTGCAGCCTCGCTAATCTGAACCTCTCAGGAAACGGAGGTTATTCAGTGTTCAGGCAAAGAAAACACTCAAGTACAGAGGCCACAGAGGGAATCAATATGAAAACACATGCAGGCTTCCTGAGGGAGCTATTTTGGTTTTGTTGTACATCTTATGGATTTGACAGATATTGTCATGTAGGACGCAGGTCAGGAATCCCTAATGCCAAGGGACGGGTATCAAGATCTGGTACTGAACTAGTACAACTTCCTGACTGGTCAGTGCCGAAATATTGATAAGCTCCTGGACAAACAATACTGTAAAAAAATAAATCATTATTGTTTGTATTGTTGTATTGTTTGTAAAGTTTCTGTCATTTTAGTATTTCCAAAACCTACATGCACATATAGCGATGTGGTGGAAGACCTATTTAGATCTTTTGCCTGAGTAAAACAAATATCTCAGAGTAAAAATACTTTTAAAAAAATAAATAAATAAAGCTCTGCATTAATGTACAGTGTCATCCCTTTCAGTGCTATGTTATATTACTATTGATGTAAGCAGCATTTTTATGTTGTAGCTTAAGTTTAAGTGAAGCATTGCATTGCATTTACTCTGTGATGAATCCGTTTCTTGTAAAGCTGCTAAAAGTAATATCCGTCTAACTTACTTGTCACCATGGTCAACAAAAAAACTAATCCAAACACTTGTTTCTCAAGTTGCAGGCGGCGTGGAGTTAAAACCACTGGGGATTTGAACTGACTTGTGCTTTTGTTTCATTTTTCTCCAATCAGAACTCGTTTTTTATGACCATTAGAAAAAATGCACTTCACTCTGGTCCTCGTCTCTGTCTGTCAGGGGATGTCAACTTACTTGAACAGCTGTCTAATGTAATGTATACCTCTATATCTATTTCTTTGCTATAGGAAGCACCACTCACATGAGCACTTGACTGCCCTCCATTTATTACCATAGCAACCCCCAGTATTGTACAGGCTCCTTTCAAACCGACGAGAAAACATCTAGAAAATACCTTTTCTTTTAATGAATAGGAAAAACAGGTAATATCGCTGTCTGAATGGATCTCCACGGCTCTGCTTATTATATTTGTATTAATAGTTCAAGAGTGAGCACAAATAGAGCTGAACTTTAATACGATCATACCAACCACAAGGTTAGCAGCACCAGGCTGATGATAACTCACTGATGTGTGTGTCTGCTGATCATAGGATAGCAAAACAAAAGCACAACATCAGTTGTGTGCACCATACCTACTAATTTACTGGAGGCTTTTCAACTTGAAAAGAGCAAAAAAAAAAAAAAGGGGAGAAATAGTAATGCGATTTACATAAAACAGCATATTGGTTGTTGATGAAATCTTGAGATGAAATTTCCTTTTCTGTTCTGTGGCCTTGTTTGGGAAGTTTTGGAGAGGATGAGCATTTTTCAATTTCTCACCATGTGAAGACAAAATCAGGAAATCAAAGCTCGCTTTCACAGCGTCCTTGGATGAACTTGTTTGCATTCTATTTTTTTTTTTTTTCATCCTCGCACAAGGACCGAACACTATGAACTACATTGTGGTGATTTGTTTTCTGCGGCGAAGCAGAGCACGTTTGGAAATAAACCTAAGCCAATTCTCTTTCCCATACTCCTGCAAGTGTTTTTTTTTTTTTTTTAACTGCAGTGTAATATCCGAGGGGCAAAAAGCATGAATTAATACCAATTAAAGCTCAGTGCTGTAATGTTTACTTACATAATGAAGAACAAGAAATTATTTAAATGGCAAAATTAAAATGTGATTTCATGCATATGAATCTGTTATGTTTTTAGATTAACAAAGACATTACTTCATATTTCTCAAATTATTTGTGAAGCAACGTTCATAATAGGAAGCACAGCCTGAATGCAGCATTATTATTCACATACGCAGCACTAGACCCTCATTTTAGTGTTATTGCAAATATTCAGGGTATTTTCATGAACCCAGTCTATGATAAAACTAGTTTCTGCTAAATAAAGTGTGTTTCAAAGGTATTGAGTTTGAGTATGAGTTGTTTTCAAACTGAGGTCCAGGGACCAACAGGGGTCTTTGAATGGGAGTCCACAGCAAAAGGAGGATTTTGTATTTCAACTATTTTAACTTTTAGCACATTTTGTGGAAGTTAGAGCAACAGGGGAACAAATTAGCCGTTTTGATTGACTGAAATTACAGCAATCCTAGTTTGACCATTGATTCAGTATGAAGAATTAATTCATTTTAATTCTTAAAGACACAGAGAGCTTTTTACATGTCTTCATCTCATCACACCTGAGTGTTTTTACCTGCCTGAACCAAACATCTATCGATCAACTTCACAACGAAGAACTCAGCTGCCAGGCTTTTGTCCACGATCACATTATTCCTATTTTTGCTTCTTTACACTTGCTCCCAGTATAGTTTTAAAGATTTTTCACTGAACGCTAGTTTGTGTACCTTAAATTTGTCACAAATAAGAAAGGTTACTAGCCAAATATTTACTTAGAGATGTTTACCTAAAAATATAGCTTCAGACGATGCTTTTAAGAGTCTTCTGTCTGTTCCACAGAACTCTGGAACAACATGAGGACGAGGCTGAATGGTCAGACAGATCAGAGATCTCTTTTAAATCCCTTCTTTCATCATACTTTTATCGGAGAGCAAACTTTTACCTGGACTTTGACTGTTTTTGAACTGTTTTATTTTTTCCTATTCTTGCCTTGAACACTAAGTGGTTGTTTTTATCAGTTTTCTCTTAAAACCTGATGATTTTTACGACCTGTCTGTTTAATTCCGCTGCCTTTGTGAAGGCTTTTGTGAAGAATTGTGATGAAAGAAAATCTTCAAAAACAAAAAACAAAAAACAAAAACATACTCGGAGGAGATGAAATCCTCTCAAATTGGGGGTCTGTGTTCTAACGTGCATCTATTGTCGGGATCCCTGACATGAAAATGTTTGGGTACTCCTTATAAAACTGTGAGATGAAGTGGGGTAGCAGTTGGGGGATGGGGCATTAGTTTGTCCTATATACTATAAAAACCCAAAGGGTGGTGCAATCTGATGTGCTGTGTGGCATCAATAGATTAAGGGATGTCTGTATCTGTACTTAACTGCAACCCACTTCTTTTGTTACATCCCCCGTGGTTTGTTCTTTCCTACATGTGTGTTTATATGTGCCCATGTTAATACATTATGCATTGGGTGTGGGGTGTTTCTCCCTGGGGAATGTTGCTATCTGGCGAATATACCTACGCGTACACCGAACGCGACACCGTTCAAGGCTGACAATTTTTAAATCAGGCCCCCTGCTTGCTCTGTTTCACTTCACTCCTCCCTGTGCTACGATATCAGTGGCAAGGTGTAGCACTGATTCAATCTTATGTCAATCCTCTCCCAGCGTCACCAGCCTGTCCTGTGGGACAGTACAAGCAACCTAAAGGCCTTTACAGTGGTTCCATGCTGTAGATCTCAGGGAGAAAATACATCGCTTTAAGTTGTGTTACAGTCATGGGAAAAAAAAAAAAAGAACTTTGATTTTGCTAACATTACCTAATTTAGGATGTGACTATCATCTATGTTTTCAACATAGATGAACCTCGCACATATCATATCTATAGGAAACATTTTTGTGATCATCAATTTACATGTAAACGTTTAGATTTTTACTTTTTGTACTGCTGGCATGGCTGCAACCACAACTAGACCTCCTGGGAGATTTTCAAATGGCTTACTTACCTGACCGTTAATAAATTCTTTAACAGAGGAACACAATATTAAACGGGAAATATTTCCAACTGAATAGTGATAAAATATGTTTAGATGGACAATTTAGATGGACAAAATCACTTTCAACAACTCGCCCAACCAAAACTGGTTTACAATGCATGCAATCAATTTCCATGCACATAGATGTGAGACCAAATATACAAGTGAGGAAAACATAAATATTATATTCTGTATACTGTAAATAAACTGGTCTGTCATGTAGTTACATGTCATCATGTAACTATTGTTTTAATATATGCTTGATTTTGCTTTCTGGTCTTTCAATTAAATTTTAATCTTCTCTTAATGTCTTATGTTTAATTTATTTCTATGCTCTATGGTGCTATATAAATAAACTTGCCTTGGCTATGCGCATACTCAGAGCGTGGGCGGAGGCGGACACGGAGCTCGCTGAAGCGTGCACTTCTCCATCCTGCAAAACCACGCCCATTTGGGTGAAACACCGAGATTTTTAGCTAGCTTTTCCATGCCACCAAGAAGAAGAAGAAGGAGAAGAAATAGGAGAGCGGTAAGGGAATGTGCAGGCGACACTGTTGTAAAGGTGGAATTGTGAAGAAAGAAAAAGCAGCAGGGGAAAAGTGAGATTAAAAAGGTTGCAAGGAGAAGAAAGAAAAGTGTTGGAGACAGAATCCCAGTGTTGAAGACAGAGGTAAATGTGAAAAAAGTGATTCCTCAAACCACCCACAGAGTGAGAAGTAATCTCATTCCACATGTATGCAATCAAGGCAGTGCTGCTGAAATTAGCCTGGGTGGCTACGCTACATCTGAGACACACAGCTATGATGATCTCCTTTGATCGTCTTTTCTTCTGTATTTAAAATGACAGGTATCAGACATGGGGTTATTGTGCAGAGATAATGAGCGCTGAATATGTATGAAGCAACATGTACGCGATGCTCGCAAATCAAATCATCTGGCCGCAACTCTTAACATGTGGCATATTGCAATCCGACAACGAGCATAAGAAGCATGAAATAGGAGGGAACGCGAGATTTCAGGCAAAACATGCCACACATGGTTTCACACGAGCAGGTGCAGAGCTGTAATGCATGATACAATATCACATGGAGCAGACTTGCACCTCAAAAAACAACTAATTTATTTGGCAAAGCTGTTACTGGGAAACTGAGATGCTTCAGTGGCTGCATACATTAGTTTAAAACGAAACCACTGCAAATCAGTGCAAGTTCTTCTTAAGCATCTCGAGAAAACTTAGATGGCCCTAAAACTTCACAGTCAAATGGTCATCAGCTGAGGAGTTCAGACATACAGCAGCAGGGTGCTTAACCCTTTGAATACTTGGCTCGGTTTTCCCTCCTTTCTCGCACAGGATTGGAGCGTAGGAGTCACATTAGTTTGGCATGGCTTTTCCTTATATTAATATTTTGAATATAGGACCCTTGGAAATATGAGTGAGTATAACATGAGTGTACAGTTAAGAATGCATTTATTTTATTGTAGCCTAATCAAGGAGAATATCAGAGTTTCATGGACATATGAATTTTACTGATGAGACACATTATTTGGCTTAGTCCAGCAGTAAAATATGTAAAATATGCAATACAGTAATGGTGAAAAATGCTACAAATGCCCATTTTCATTGATTTTTCTTTCCACTTTTCAGTTTTGGCACTACATTTCCCATCATGCTTTATGTCAGTGCAGGGCCTGATGACCCGTGGCCATCAAATACTCCATGTACTACTACTAATACTAGAGTCTGAGCTCTTTGATGACATATCATGTTCATTTTCTAAAAAAAATGCAGTAAATATAGTACAGATTGCCCCTTTAAGTTATGTTAAATTGCCTCATTTGTATTGCCTTTAAATAAGTTTACATTTGGACCACCAAAAATCTACTTTGGCCACCACATTTAGGGTCTCAGTGGTCTGTGTTGCCAGTGCTTATTATAAATATTAGCCTTTGTTATTTATTCAACAATTATTTAATCTGTAGAGCCCTGGTTTACATGACTTCTGTCCCTGCATTGGTTGCCAGTCTGGGTGTAAGAGGCCCTCCAGTGGGTCACAAGATAAATTCTGGAGGTTGTGAGATTATTAACAGGATAATGAAGTCAAAAATGACAGGTCTGCTGAAAATATATTAAATAGCATTAAAATATTCAAATTATACAATCTCAGAAGGGAGATTGAGACTTTGGTGAAAGAGCTCATAAGTCATTGACATGTGCCACAAGGGGCTGAACTGCTTCATTTTAAAGGTTTATGAGGTAAAAAGGCGGGGAACCACTACTGTAGGGAAATCTAAAGCCCCTTTTACACTGGACAAAAACCCTACTAACATCCACTAACATCTAGCTTCTGTCTTTAGTGGGAAAGAGTACAATCATAATTAATTCCCGGGTCAAATGACTGCAGAAGTCATGGGTATTTATGGCCGGGAAACATGACACCCAGGCAGACGAGCTAGTGTTCAGTGGAGGCAATGACAATTTGTCGCTTCTGTCTGTAACTACTGCAATTCTTCTGCCTGAAGATGTGTATTTAATTGATGACCGCTTGTCTTTAGTTGAGTGTCTGAATGGTGGACGAAAGTCTTATTTCCTGTAAATTCATCACAATAAAACTGTTATTGAGTTTTCTAAAAGCGTTTATTATAAAGCTGCAAAGCCAGGAAATGTTGGGTTTTCATTGGCCATAACTTCACACAACTACTATCTTGTGAAAAAGCAAACATGAAACAGTAAGCTGAAGCAGATACCTGACAGAACAAACAGTGACACAGCAGGAAAACGAAATCTTAAACCACAGAGATTCAGTTAGAAACTACAAAAGTACTGAGAGATGAACAAAGAGCATCTTTCTCTTCAACTGTTGTAGTGGGTTTAGTTGTGTTTAAAACAACTGCATATATGAGCTAATTTTGGTATAAAAATAGTACAAGAAATAGTATAAATATAAGGTCAGAAAGGTTGGCTGTCGGCTAACTTGGACATGTTAGCTCATCAGTGTCATGGAAAGTCACTCTGGATCAGATAGTGGTTCTTTTTTTTGCACTGCAACCAAGGAAACAACTTTAACAGACAGGGTGTTTTTTTTAAAAAAAAAGCTGTACCCTGTGCATAATGTACTTGCATTCCATTTGGCTCATTTATGACATGAATAATGTGTCAAACGGGTGCTATGGGTGAACTCCAGACCTCTCGGTTAAAGGTTGGCCCCCATGATCTTTGCCGTGACCCCAACAGAAAATACCCACCATTGTATGCAGCGGGCTAACATGCAGCTGAGAAACATCTGCAGCGGGACTATAAAAATGCCATGGAGTATTGTTTGATACCGTTGCTCGCTGTGGAATGACATCGCTCACTCTGCCTCTTCAGTTTCCACCCTTTCCTCAGTCCATCTCGTGGCAGAGAAAGGAGCGTATTATCACAGTGAAAAAGGATCTCCTTCCACCCCCCCAACCCTCCTCCTCCTCCTCCTCCTGCCACCAAATGAGGGGCAGTGATCGCGGAGGCAGCGTATGTGTATGCGCTTGCATGCGTTAATATGTGTGTGGAGGAGTGGGAGGCGAGAGAGGGAGCGTACCACTGGGGAATGTGCACCTGCAATTTTTCTCATTTGACACAGTTGGTCTTTTGTAGGGTCCCAGGCACAGAAAGATGTCTGTGAAAGTTATGGCTCCTGCCCCCTAACCCCACCTCCCCCTGATAAAGACATCTTCACTACGGTATTCTCAGTTTCAGAAGAGCCTATAATAATGCATGATGACCAGACAGTTTGGATGAACAGAAGCAACGCATACCATAGACACATCCTCTCTTTTGAGCGCTATCAGATGTAAACAAAGCTCGTAACAAGCTGCAGATCCATATGGGAGAGGAAAAACAAAGACAGCAGCGGAAAAAAAAGTAAAAACATATGGTTAGAAGGAAAAACAAATGAAGGTCATATTGAACACTTCAATTTATTCATATAATTAATTGCCTTATGCATTTTTCTTTACTCAAGATGTTGCTAGAACACTGCAGATTCATTTATAAGGAGCAAGAGAAAAAACGATGACTGGAATAAAACAGCTTAGAAAAATAACCATAATAAATTTAATATTCTGAAACGGCATTAAGAAGCAGATATTTATGTGTTTTTAGTGATCTTGGTGCTGTTGAGGATGAATTTAATTTGGTGTTGTACTGTAGAGTGGAGAGAGCAGAGAGTCCAGTTTATTAAAAATGGGTGTCATTTTTGTAGTTTTTGGCCATTATTTCTTTCAGTAATACTAGCGTTCTACTGACCAAGTTCAGTGCTGAAATTAAGGACTATGGCAACACTGTGAGAAGTCCAACAAGACAACAACCATGAGCAGTAAGAGGGTGATATAGGTTTTAATGGACCAGCATGTAGGAGTTAGTTGCATATATTAACTTGGGACCCACACAAATCTGCTGAAATCATGTTTCTTTTGCTCTGAGAGCATAAAGACTGAATTCTACCAGCCTTAGATCCAATCATCAGTTCTATACAACCATTCACAGAAGTGTACACACTTACAGCATTTAAAAGTCGCATGTTTTGCTGCTCTGATCTGCTGTAGGTCTATCCAAGCGCGTCCGTCGAGCGCAATGCCTCAACTCGGATCAAACTGTAAAACTAGGCGGCACTGATCAAATGTGGATCAGGATTCTGTGATTTCACTGCCTATTTGTCACCTCAGATGTTTACAGAAACATATTTCAGCACACAGTTTAGCTGAAATACATGAAAGACTGCAGCCATTTTTTGCCCTGCTTGGAAACGGACCGAGCACTGCTTCGTCACACGTGTCATTCCTCTGATTGGTTGTGGGTCTTGTTTTCTTGCTCTAATAGATTGCAGGTATTTTCATTTGCATCCAGAGGAAATGAACTGAGAAGACTGAATAAGAGAGGAATTTGCAACCTGCAGCTCTTGTACTCCTCCCTGTGGCTTTGACCTTTAAATAAACAGTCAGGTAAACACTCATCACAGGTAAACAGACGGACTATTTGGTTCAATTTTAGTGTTCCGTACAACAACTTCTTTCTGTTTTCCTAACCCCATGCGACTCGTTCCCGGATCTCTGTAATTACCTCTGAGTGCTATATCATCATAACTGATAGACTGATCGCAAAAACTCCAAAAACATGACAGAACTTGTAATAAACCAGAGAGTTAAGGGCTGTTTTAGGGAGTATATTTGGTCAGTTAATCAGTGATCCATGGCCTAGAGTTAGGACTCCTCCCATGTCTGACAGCTGCGGTGTGAGACTGAGGCCAAGCGGAGACCTCCAGAGTTTTGATACTGTACATCTGCAGAGGATGCAGTTAGAGCCTGTAAGGAAGATTTGTGTTCTGGTGCGTAGGAGGGCTTGAGGGAAGGAAGATAAAGGGAGGAGATCTGTGCGTATATCTGTGGGTACTGTACGTGAAGAACATAAAATACATAAACTATAGTGTATTTTCCATCCAGTGCAAAGCACTAGAACTGTAAACTACTTGACCCTGGCAACCATCCAAACAAGGAGGCCATGCTGAAGAGCTACCATTACTCTTGCGCTATCCATTCCCCTCTCCCCTTCCTTTTATTTTAATGAGAGCACAATTAATAAGGAAATGGAACAGCTTCCCAAAGGAGGCTGGTTCCTCCACAATAGAAGCCTTCTTTTGTCAATGGCTGTATTGAATTCCCCTACAAGGCCACTGGGCCATATTGAAGGCCAGCTCCAGTATCGCCCCCCACCTCTCCTACACCACCACCGCTCTTTCGCTTGCTCCCTTTCTCTCTTATCCTCAAGGTCTCATTGGCTAATCTGTGCCACAGTATCATTTGATCCCCGCACCCCACCCCACCCCACCCCCTTATGCTCCAAATGCAGACTTTACAATACTTCATATTGATTCGCTGAGATGAAATCGCCAGTTACTGTGCATGCTTGGTTTATTCAATGACAGAGCTGCGGGAAGAGGGAGCGGGGTCACACACCATCTTGCCCATAATTGCCCTGCTGTGTCTCTACTAGTGGACTATAGTTTGAGGCAAATGGAATCAAGTTTTTGGTAAAACTTTTTATTAAGGCATCTAATAAGCATTAGTTAAAGGTATTAAGAACTTTATGAGATGCATAACATTATATGTGTTCATTATAGTATATAAATGTTAATAATAGCATAATAAATATGTTTGCTATCAGATTATTAGCCATGTATAAGTACTTGTTATCGCTTTATGAAGCTAAGCTCAGCTTTTGTTGTTGCTTCACAAAGATTTCTGCATACTTTAATATGCATTAACTATGTTTTTTCCAGCTTAGGACATTGACTCTTCTCCACCCTGTCCTGTCTCTCTTTAGCTGTCACTGTACAATAAAGACAGAAGAAGAAGAAATCATGGCTAACTGTTAATAATTACATAATAAAGGATTTGTTAACCTTAATAAGTGCTGCTCATACTCTATATCCAGTACTCACAAAATGTATAGTTAAGTGTTAATATGTGCATAATAAACTGTGCAGAAATGTTGTAGTAAATTTTTAACAATGATAATAGGTAAGTTAGTTAAACTCAATAAATGTTTTTGTAATGCTATTATTAACAATAGCCTTTCATTAACTTAGGCAGTCTGTTAACATGTTAATCAGCATCTTATAGCGGCCTTATAACCTATTAATGTTCATTACAGGCACCTCAATATTAAGTGTTGCTGATCTTTGTTTAGTATTCTTTGTTTGTGTATGAACCCATTTAAATTCAGCCTGATAGCTGTGCAAGAGCTGCATAAGCAAAAGAAAGAGAGATCAAAAGGAACAATAACTAATTAATCCTTTGCCCCTTTTGTTTCTCAATTATTCCCTTTGTTGGGCAAATAAAGGTGGTATCGCTTCACCAGGTCCTCTGAGTCGTATTCAGGAAAGCACCTGTATTTTCCTCTGCAGTTCCCTAATGCCCTCAATTGTTCCTGGAACATTCAACAACAGCGACAATGCCTCGCACTGCAAACAATACAAGACTATTTAAGACTATTTATATCGAGATTTACCAACAGTGCACAAATGAAAGCAGAGAACCAGTTGTTAAGGTGCTCTACACAAACAACAGCGCGGCACTGTTTGCTGCTGTGTGGCCATAAAGCCCCGTGTTACATAAGCTGAAGTAGGCATTCGCACAGAGCTGTCCCGGACATATGATCTGCATGTCTCTGTGTCAGTGAACAATGCCAAAAACACTATAACCTGATCAATAAGCTCGCTGATGTGAAAGACGGATGGACACAGATAGAGCTAGCTAGCTAGATTGCTAGCTAGATTGACGGAGCAGCGGCGTAAAGATCAACCGATTCTGCAAACCGATACGAGAGATTCAGCTACATCAATACGCAAAGTCTGGGTGACATTCAGAATAACTGTTGATAAGGCCGCAAACCTGTCCAAGTAACTCCCTCTGCACTCCTTGCATGTACTCTGTGTGTGTGTGTGTGTGTTTAAGTATCACTATAATATCAGTGGGGCCTCTGATGAGTCCCAACCGTTTTAATTTGTGAGTTTAGAGGTGCTGGTATGGATTTTGTTACTTTTGGATTGAGTGTTTCCAGTCTTTGTGCTAACATAACCCACAGTAATCAGCTGCTCATGTCATGGTAGCCTCATATATCACAAAAAGATGTGAGGGTGGTATAGAACTTCTCATCTAAATCTGTTCTCCAAAGTAAATCTAGCGTTCCTTTAAAATATGCTGGTGGTACATTTAACTTCACTCCTCATTTAAGACCAGCCAACGCATATGCTCGCAGCAACAGAGCTACTTACAAGAGCATTATTATTAGCAGCTAATGTTAGATGCAACTGTCCTCAACTCGTCATGGTTACCAGTTATGGGCTGTTTCATTTACAGTGACATGCAACCATACGGTGTTATTGAAAACACACAAGTCGAAAGGATGACATTGATCACAATTTTTTGTGTGTGAAAAATCCATCCCCTTTAGGAAATGACCAAAAAGTTTCCACTGGCTCGATCACTGCCGAAGTTTTTTATAGTCTGTGCGGCAAAAGACAACTTTCTTTGGCGTTTCTGATTCAGTACTTTAAATAAAAATGTAAGGAAGGAAAACGTATTTATTTTAGCCACAATTTTGTGATCAAAAAACAATCCTAATAACTGCTGAATCAAAATGCATCATATTGGCTTTGACCAGCAGTATATCATATCATTAAAAATGTATCTGTGATCTTGGACAGTGTACTGAGACACATAATGAATCGTCTTCCAAGGAGAGACACGGCCGTAATGGATAGATAGTCCCCCAAGCTCCCCTCCCACACACGAAAGCATAGTAACACATACATAAAAATGTAAATATAAATGCACGTTATTGGCAATATGTGGTTTATAAAGGGGCCATTCTAATCTAAATAATTAGCAGACATGCATATAGTGAAGCCTTGAGGCATGTGTTGTAATCATATGCTGTTGCTGCAGTAACAATTCATCATGTGGGTGGGGAGGGAGACTGACAGCCTCACTCACTCCGTCATACCCTCGCCCAGGATTGAGAAAGCCTTACGGTGGAGACGGAGCTTAAGGGGGCCAATCCTACAAAGCTGATGCATTTGCATATGCAGCGCTGTAGTGTCTAACAGTGCAACATGTAATCATCTGCCCTGTCTTTCACGGCACGTACAGTATGGTGTCATCAGAATGCAAATATGTAACAAACAGCTACATGTATGTGGACGCGTCGGACTTACTTTACAGGCGGGGGATAAAAAGCACGTGACGCTCGTACGCTTTTAGAAGTAAAGGCTCCAAAAGGGTTCTTCCTGAAGGCCCAAGGTTCTACCCAAAATAATTTTTCTTCTGAAGACCCCTTTTTTTAAGTAAGGGTTCTTAATAAGACCAAGAATTCCACTAAGAACTCTTACATTCAAAGAAAGAGCTTGTCAAGGATTGTTGAAATCCTTGAGGAACTCGTGGGTTCTTTGTACCACAAGAGAAGCTTCTTGGTAGAACCCCCTTGCTGGGTTCTAGATAAAACCATTGGAATATGAAATTGGTTCCCTTAAAAGGTGGAGAGGTTCTTGAATCCACATTACATCATGGAACCATACTACAAAAGGCTTCCCAGCAGAAGCGCCCTAGAGGGTTCCAGATAAATCCCTTGGAATAAAAAAAGGGTTCTGTGTAGAACCCCTTGGTTTGATTCGACATCAGACCCTTGAGCTATAAAAGGGTTCTCTGTGGAAACCCCTGGGTGGGTTCTAGATAAAGCCCTTGGAATATATAAGGGCTCTACTGGGGTTCTAGATGAAACCATTGAAACCTGGGTGGGCTAGGGCTATTATACCATAGGAGATTTCTCTGTAGAACTTCTCATTGGAACCTTTCAGAGATGGTTCTAAGTACAACCTTCTTGTTGGGTTCTACGTACAACTCTCTGAAAGGGTTCCAATGGAGCCTTTATAAAAATTTCTATCAAGAACAACAAAAGGATCCTCTTTAGGGACAGTCTGAAGAACCCTTAATGGTTCTGGTAAGCACCTGTATTTCTCAGAGTGTACAGATTTCACAGTGCGGCTCGGGAAGGAAAAGTAATTAATTTCACAAATTGAGTAAAGCCTAGGTCGCTGCATTGTCTCTCGGCATGGTTTCTCTTTGCCCTTCCTGCTCCTCACATTCCGCCCACACCCCAAATTACTGTCTGACCCCTGCTGTTATGCATTGTGGGAAACCCTGTGGTATTGCACGCCCACCATTTTTGCCCTGTGAGCTGGTCTGCGGGGTTACTTAGCCATTCTCTCCCGGCCGTGTCCAGACACCACAAACATATACACACTCTTACACACGCGCGCACATTATGCAGCCTAATGTAAACTAAGCATCCACTGCCACTTGACCTCGCTGTCAATATCTGTCCTCATTAAACACCATTCAGCCAGCTGCAAGTCCACTTTAAATGGCATCATTCAGCGCTTACCAAATTATGCCCGTGTAACTGGGCTGAATGAATGGGGAGTCTAACTCATTTATTTGGAAGATATACACAGGTCCCAGTATGGACACCTATAAAACATGCAGGGGCATTTAACCCCACCCTGCCATTCTTAATGTTGCTGTCATTCATCCCTCTTCGGTTGCAAGTTCTGACAGCAATTTGGCAATGTCAAGCAGTCACTACGGATGCCATGGGCAGCAAAGGCCATTCTTTTATTCTCCATATCAAGCAGGTATTGATTTTCCACTCATTACAGAAGAACATAAAAAGGGAAGGGGGATTTCTGAGCGCCATGCCAAATGCCACACAAAATGTTGCTGGGGATGAAGTGAGAACCAAGACTGAATACAAAGAAAAGTGGATTTTAAAACCAGTATGTGTACTTTAAATTAAAATCTAACAATACAATTCAAATAAGGCCAAATGTCCCGACAAAGAGACTGTTATACAAAAAGCTAAAAAAAAAAAAAAAAAATTAGCATTCAGAAAGGAGCTACGGAATAAAGCTGGCATCCAAATGACAGCTGTGGAGGCCACCCTTAGGGTAGGTATAAAAGCGAAGTAATTTTTTTTCCGTAAGTGCAACACTATTATCTATTTTCAGGAAGCCTTGTGTGGCTTATGGGAGAGGCATAATCCATTCCCAGGAAGAAAGAGAGGAAACTGAAAAAGTCTGTCGAAGCATTAAACCCTAGGCATCATCAAAACCAGTTTCAAAGCGATCAAACTTTTAGGTGAAAGTCAAGCAACAAAATTACACAAAACTACTTTTGCTGGCAATAAATTGCTCCATCATTAAATTCAAATCTGTGGATGTTAAGTCAGAACTCTTATGTTTATCATCATGCGTGGTGCTACATTTTCATGCCAGCACAGATCAAGGGCAGCGAGCGTGCACCAGGGACGTGCTAATGTCAACGGGCACAAGCTGTTTTCCTGCCTCCGCCTGTTTAGTACTTTTGTGGCCTTGCCTTGACATTTATTGCACCAGTATGTGCAGTACAATCCACATTCCAAGCTCCAGTTTGAGGGATGTCGTACGCGTTTTCAAAAGCCTCATCTAGTGCGAATGAGGCATACTATCTTGCACAACTAAACTCCGACAAAATAAACACACACACAAAGAGGCTGGAAATAAGAGGTTTTTTTTGCCAAGGCAGTGTGGCTCTAGGGATGGCAGAGTCAAGCGGTTCACCATCCTGAAATATCTCAACTTTTGGATGGACTGCCATGAGATCTTGTACAGACATTCATGGTCCCTAGAGTATGAATCTTCCTGACTTTGGTGATCCTATGACTTTTCCTCTAGTTTCACCATGAAGTTGAAAATTGTGGAGTGAAAATTGGCTGTGACATCCATGTCCCCTTCAATGAACTGTAATAACTTTAATGAGCACCTGACTTTTCCTCCAGAGCAGGGCTCCCCAACTCTTCCATTTAAATGACTATTTCATTATAAAAGTACATCACAGCAATAATCAAATTTGCTGAGTTTCTTAGGACCTCATAACAAATTTGAAGTGTTCACTGAAACGCTAGAGGGCTTTTAATTTGAAAAGAGTCCAGGAAATGTGGTGTAACTTTAACAGGGCAAAGGGGACTGGATCAAAACAAGGCTTCATACTAAAATACTGTAGTGATGACCCATATTTCCCATCATGCCTGGACTGAGTAGTCTGTTGTGTTAGCTGCTGTATAGTCCAAAATGCAAAATGTTACTTTTTGGTAGTGTTTGCACCATGTTCTGTTCAGAACATGGTGGTTAATGTTGGCAGCGTTTTTGTGCTGGTTTATAATTTGAACTGTCCCATTTCTTGAGCCCAGCTGTATTTTGCTCCTGTGTTTTGAAGTTTTAAAGCTGAACGTCACTAAGGATTGACACTGCTGAGAGCTGCTCGCCATCTGTCGATTACTATTTAAGGGAATTTTTATTTGTATTTTATTTTGCCACTGAGCAACGCAATAACAACAAGTACGCAACCCATTTTGAGTCCCAACCCTAAGTTTGGGAAAGCATTAGACCCAAGGCATCATCAAAACCAGTTTCAAAGTGATCAAACTTTTAGGTGAAAGTCAAGCAACAAAATTACACAAACTACTTTTGCTGGCAATAAATTGCTCCGTCATTAAATTCAAATCTGTGGATGTTAAGTCAGAACTCTTATGTTTATCATCATGCGTGGTGCTACATTTTCATGCCAGCACAGATCAAGGGCAGCGAGCGTGCACCAGGGACGTGCTAATGTCAACGGGCACAAGCTGTTTTTGTATAAATATAACACAAACGTAAACAACACATTGTATGTTTCTGTACGATTTGTAAGTATTTCATCAATTCACTTCATCGTTGAAAAGTATATGACACGCACTGTGTATATATGTAAAATATACTGTCCATTAGTGAGGCGCAGTTGAGTTGAGTTCAGGCACACATAAATCATCCACCCACACAAACATATTATTTTCTGCAATTTAAAGACCTGCACCCGCACTTTTACCAGTCTCTGTGGACCATACTGCCTTTTAAACAATATCATAAATGATGTTGCTTTGCGGGTGATTTCTTGATTGTGTGTTGTACTGATGTATGAGAGTTTTCTTTCACAATTTAATGATTGAGGAGGCAGATTTCTCCAGAGGAAACTGAATTAATCAATAACGTTGCACTGCTGCGCCTCGAGCGTAAAAACGCACACAGCTTATCTCTTAGGAGACGCACCGTATTACCCACCTGCTGCCCATCCACTTTTCATAAGAGCGTTATGACGGTGTCATGACCTGACCTAGCCGATCTGCAGAATAATCGCAGTGCCATGAATCACTAGCTTGGAGGCTTGTAGCAATCTATATACCTAAAATACAACAACAACATCAAAAAGCAATTGCCCTAAAATTCCTAAAAGTTACAAATATAATGCAACATATGTTTTGTATAAAATAATTATCAATTAATTTCTTTTGTATTGTTTATGTACTGTCTGTATGCATATAAAATGTATGTGTAGTATAAGCACAGCAGTCATACAAAATATAAGCAAGATGTACGCAGTCTGGTTAAAAGTGGTCATAACAATGTGAAACAAAAGACAGAATTTTTATATGTTCATATGCAAAATAGATATGGTGAATAATGGGGACAGACATGTTAATGTTTCTGAACTGAACACTGACTTGAGCCCAACCTGAAACACTTCAAACCCTGCTGTGGTAATGACAAAATAGGCTTATTATGTGATTGTTCTTAAAATTTGAGCTCAGCCTGACACCTGTCTAACACCTGGAACCATTATTTGACCAATTTATGAATAAGTACCTCGTTCAGCTGCATCTCACCTGTGGTTATTGGATGGTTGTTGAGATTGGTACACACCGAAAAAAAAGTCCTCCCGGCCCACTTTTGTAACACTAAGCCTTCCGCTGCCCACTCGTATTGCACCTCAAATATATAAGGATTGTTTTCTTCTCGTTGATTTGGGCGTACAAAACCTGCAGTCATTAAACTCTTTTCTGTTTAATTCCATAAGAGTGAAGCTACGTAACTATAATCACCCCCCACCTCACCTTCATTCAGCATTGTTATTTCCTTATTCTCTTAATCCAATGTCGCATACAAATGCATACATGATTTAGCCCTGCACTGATGTGCTGTATCTGCCTGTACATTATGCTGCTGCAAATGAATGACTGACATCCACCCACTCCAAAGCCCACTTATTTTCAATGCTTCAAGAGGCATCTCACAGTCACAACAAAACAGTACATGCCTCAGTAGGCTCTACAAAGAACTTTCTCCCGCTTTGAAATATGAGCTCAAATAAATCATTTGTTTAATTAATTAAGCAAATTAGGCAAATCCAGGGATGCCTTGGCGGATGGAGTCTGTGCCCTGGCACAAGGAGATTAATTAAGTGGATCGGGTACGGGAACAGTGAGACTGACATTGGAGTTTAATGCTCGTGTTTGGTTAGATGCGGCTAACTTTAGCACATTGGTGCGGATGCCTCGACGTGAGCAACAAAAGGTGTCTGCAAGGTGCAGGTTGGCTTGGATTCAACTCATGTGAAAGCTCTGCGAGAGAGTGAAGGAAAAAAGGGAAAGGCAAAAACGGCAAGGACGTTACATGTGATGTTTTTGTGCGCGTTTCTTTGCCCCTTTTGCAGAATTGCCACTTACCTGGCCATAGCTGTGCTTACATGGATTCTAATATTTCACAAATAATCATAAAAATAGCCTGATTAGAATAAAAGTGCCTCATGTAAACACCTCAGATGGTAGAGGCTGGCCAGATCGAAAGGAATTTTCAATCAGCTTGAGAGGGGTGGTGTAAACATTTCAGTAGGAAAATTACTTCTATGTAAATGCTTATTCTGATCGTCGCACTCTGGTTCGAATAATGGTGCGCTCCATTTACCTTAGGTTGGAGCTCGGAATGCCGTCACACTAAAGTTGACAGTCTTCCAGTGCAGAAAATCAGAAAAAAAACTTTTTGTGCTTGATAACACCGAGCTATTATGCACATACAAACACCATTAGCAGCCATCTTGGATTTTGGATTTTGGTGAGGTTCCTCTAACTTTCCAAGTTGGAAATCTGGCGGCATTCCAGTGGATATTTTCGACTGGGACCCGGAAATTCAGACTTCCAGGTTGAAATGGAACGCACCATGAATATATTCTTTCTGTAAATGTCTCTTCCACACGGGGGGAGGTGTCATGAATGAGTTTCCAGGAGGAATAAAAACAACATGATGGCAGCAAAACAGAACTTTTAACAGATTTAAAGAAGCTTGTACTGTATTTATTATTCTTATACAGTGCTTTATCATACCTACCTTTATTCTTAATTTGTATAGTATTCCTATCTGTAATTATTGTATTCAACTACTTTAACTTAAGTGTGCTGAATTACCAAGTCAAATTCCTGTGTACTGTTTACATTTAGTGAATAAAGCGATTCTGACCCTGACTCTAATATTATTCCCAGGATACAGTGTGGGTCCATCTTGAAAATAATCAATAATCATCACTTCTTCTTCTTCTTCTTCTTCTTCTTTGTTTACTGGCAGTTGGCCAACTGGAGCCACTTCTACTTCTTCTTCCGTTATATTTCCAGCAGATTAGACACTTCACAGCTGGCAGAACCACTGTTACAAAGTTGTATTCTGATTAATACCTTAACTATCTTAACCAGTAGTTGACAACAGTAACTGAAATGTATAGCTTCTTCTCTATTTTTCCATTTTCTTTTTTTTTCTAATGTTCTTTTTTTTCTCATTTTTCCTTCTTCAACAAATGGCTCTGTCAGACAAAACAATGTCGAATGAGGTGCAATTACTAAATAATCGATTAATGATCATTAACATGCCTCCTTTGGGGCATGTACACATTTGAGTGATTACTTTATTTAGTGTCCATGTGAACAGTTAAGTTGGAAGAGTTTCAGCCTGATTGAAGAAATATTGTCCATATAAAAAGCAAAAGCTCCAAAAACCTACAAACACACACATATGCTGAGCAGATGCGTTGCGCACACGTCCGCCTCGCCGTCCTGTCCATCCCTCATTACGCACCTATCCCACCCCTGCAGGATGGGATATCTGCCTCCAGGCTTGATGTATGGACTAGTACCTGACCATGAAAAATATGTGTCAGACTTCACGCTTTCGTCTCTTGCGTTGGTCCACGAGCCGTCATCCATTACAGCTCGCTGCGTCTCAGATTCCACGGGGTGGTATTAAGTGGAATGAATATAAAATCCTTCCTGGAGCATTTTACATGCGGAGAAACGCATGATTAATGTGCTGCTCAGGCATGGCCAGAGTGTTTGGGGGACATTGCTTTTCCATTGTTATTCACTGTTACCAAAACAATGACAGGGACGCATTTTACTTATTTCTCAACCCACTGACTGCATCTGTGATAGAACATTTTATTAATCTTGCAAGACTTCGTTGCTATACCTCCACAAAACACACAAACAAAATACACAAACTCCACCCACACATCCCCCACCGCTCCTTAAGCTGTGTTCTATCATTGACTTTTTCTTCGTCTTGCTGCTGTGACACTTGTCCAGAAATATTCCTCATTTTCCTCAGATAAGTGTAGAGTGTCAGACAGTTGGGTACGTGCTGACATACAAATAAAGACAAGAAAGGGCAGGACGCTGTGCAGCTCCAATGTGTGTGTTAGTGTGTGCATTTTTCTTTTTGAACACGTGTTGTCATTATTATATGCAACTAGGCATGTGTGTCAACAGAAACAGTGCTATCCCCTGTGTTTGAATCCATCCATCCGTGCACATGTGAGTGCAAGCCTGTGCCTGACTTGTATATAGACAAAAGGGGAAGCTATAGATCCCAAAGTAGGCCAGCATCCCCTGGAGTACACATTTCCAACACTCACAGGGAGAAACACGCACAATGACACCACGGTGAATATTCCCACTGAAGCTTCCCCAGCTGCAGAACAATTCGCTGGTAACATCTGGCCGTGTCCGCTTATAGCATCAGGGTTGGGTTGGGTGTTAAATGATTGCTTTTTTTTCTTAATAAAACTGCCAAATTATTTACTTGGGGTGTCAAACACTTCATCAAACAAGCCAGAAATGCTCAATTGTGGTTCCTTCGGGGCATTAGTTACAGCACCAAAAACTGCAAGATGGTTTGTCAGTTCGATGTCATCTACTCCTACGGGATCAATGAGTGATTGATTGTTGGGCTACGAGGAACAAAGCAGAATGATTGATTTAAAGGACTGCGAAGGTGTTTTTGCACGTTTCAGCCCATTTATAACAAATCATACATGCATTGCTGCTGACCATTTTCCAAATGGTACAAACCGCTTTCAGGATTTGATGGATGTTTTTTCCTACCTTTTCATACCACAATGACATGAATTAAAACCGATGGCAGCCTCGAAGGTAGGAAAAAGCTACCACCAATCCAGAAAACTATGATATGTTTGGAAAAAGTGATGCTGCATTAATGCGGGGTATATTAGATTTGTGGTAAATGGGCTCAAACATGTAAAAACACAACTTATTCTGGTTGTGCTTCATTCAAAGAAGGTGTGTCTCAAGTAGAAAATGTGTGATTTCACTTTATTTCACAGCACAGGGCTGTTGTAATGTGGACTTAATTACCCTCTAAAGTCGAATAAGGATACAGGGTGTGATACTGTCTAATGAAAAACATATCATTTCTAGATTTTATCTTACTT
Organism: Lutjanus erythropterus; assembly: GCF_056507025.1. NCBI lineage: Eukaryota > Metazoa > Chordata > Actinopteri > Lutjaniformes > Lutjanidae > Lutjanus > Lutjanus erythropterus. The sequence continues at coordinate 9,260,264 of NC_139339.1, read as the reverse complement.
AATACAAAGTACAGCTTGTTACGCCTTATTAGTGTATCATTAAATAAAGTGTGACCCTTATTCCTTTCAATAAACTGGCGGTCATAGTAGTGTCTGCATCGGACACGTTTCAGCCGCATTACTCAGACATATATCTTCTTGAAGCCGGTTCACATCCATCCCCCGTGAAGCTTTCTAATTGGCTGCAGCTGGTTGTCCTACAGTTAGTGTTTATCCAGCCAAACAGAGCATCAATATGCACCTCTCTAATCCCAAGACACGCTTAAATGCCTTTTGTTCCGATTGGTGTTTGTGGACAATAGATTTGTGCTTAGAAGGCAGTGTGCACATCTTAAAACAACTAATAAAACCTAATAATAATGTGCTAAAATGCAGCCGACAAACTGAAGATTCACATGGAGAGGTTAAGAGATGCGTGCATGCTGTGTGACTGACACATGTGTTGTAGACAGCACTTCTGAGTCACAGCTAATTAAATAGAAGGTCAAGAGGTTAAAACAAGACCTAATAACACCGACCACAGGTTATCTATTACACGGTTCATCAAGGTGTATGCTGGCCTGCGTGGCGCTCCTCCTCCTCAAGGTTTGTGTACCCTGAAACTGATGGTGAGGATTACAACAAATACAAGACATGCAGTATGCTACTATATCTCTAATATTCTGAATAAACTGTACTAGAAAATGATAGATGGTTAAAATAGTATTGGCAGGACCAGTGCCTCACAATTGTTGAATTTTTAATGTTGCATTCCTCCTCTCGATAAATATTAGAGTGGGAAAAAATAAATGTATGCTTAGGTATGAGCACTATACGGTGTATCTCCATCTCACCAAGTTGTTTTGAGATTAATATTGTATAGGTTTTTGCTGTTTAAAGTTGACCTCAATTTGAATTCTGCTCACTTTCTCTGTGAGGAAATATATACTACAGCAATACTGCAGCCATTGTATTGTATTGTATTTTCCTTTTTCTATATTAAGATTGAACTGATGTTTCCAATGGCAGCAGTGGTCAGTTGATCCAATGTGTCTGTCAATGACATTAGTTCTGTCACTATTGTTGATCCAAAATTCTTTTCCAAATATGACAGCAGTCATTTTCTGCATCTTTTGGCAGCAGATCAGTTTGAAATATTGCGGAGAGTAACGGAGCACGTAGGAGCAGCCACAGTTAGCTGTAGCGGTAACCCGCTCCTTTCACTGTTCTTTGCTGTTTGCAAAAATGATGAGAAAAGACTAATTATTGTCTGACTTCTTTATTAAAATGACAGTAATTTGTTAAGCAGCCCCCAGAAATCTGTGACTTCTAGTATTAAACTGCATTTGTGGTTACCACTAGGACTGAAATCTTCAAGACTGCCACTTTAATACAATATGTTTGTTTTTTGTTTGTTTCTTTTTACTTTTTTCTACAAGCACATGTCGTACTAGCTATCAACTGTTATACCGTCTGTCCTTTAACACCATTAAACATTTGGGAAGAACCATCCTGCTGTTAAGTTTGTATTCCACTCGGAGAGTGCAAGCTGGCCAACATTAGTGCTGATTCCCGCTCGGCTTTAGTTTTCATTCATGTCATTTCAAGCTCCCACACACAGCACTATGTCCATCCCACATGAAAGAAAGGACGGGGTCAGGTTAGTGTCAGCTGGTTCTTTTTATGGGTCCAGTTAGCAAAAGACCAGACTGTCAAAACCCACAATAACATGTATTCTTGTGATCTCAGGCGTCTGTGTATTACTGCATGATTTCAGTACCCAACATGGAGTTAAGGTACAGAGGAACCATGTAACGTTGGGAGCGCACAGATGGGACTACAGCATAAAACACCGGTCCACAGCTGGTTAAGTACCCGTGTAGACATCAGAACTGAAGCATTATTGTGAACCACAGAGATACTGAACCAATCAAATTACCAGTACCTACATCGTCGGAACAAAAAGTTAATTTACAAAGTGACTGAATAAGTTCACAAGTTGAAACGAACACCACGGATATATTGTACAAACTGACAGTTCAACTTTAAAAATGCAACCTACAGTCCTTAGTCTGTCTTTGTAGCTCTTTTGGCTGACTAATAGAACACCAGCTGCTCAACTTCTGGTCAATAGAGCTCTCCCAAGAGCAATGCATGACATATTGCTGTCCCTGACCTCTTTTGATTGAGCATTAAGGCAAAACTAACAATGCCAGAAAGTGTGCATTCATCAGCATTGGTTGTGAGCCCAGTAGCAATCGTCCTGCATGGATATCATAGCATAGAAACTATTCAATTAGCGTCAAATCTCCTATTAATGGTTTTTGCCATATTGTGTTAACATTGCTATTGCCCTAATCCCCACATCTAAACCCCGGTTGATTGTGAGCAACGGCCCTGTCTGCACACACACACACACACACACTTCCACACACACCCACAAACCACCCGACCACCACCACTGACGTCTTTTAATCTGAATTTAAATGACTTCATTTAGTTTGTTTTTGAAACAATCCACCGAAGGCCAAAAGGGAAACGCTGTGAAACCACCTTTTACAGAGACAAGGGAAAAGAAAGACTTTGCGACTTAATCTTAAGATCTTAATGCGTGAAATGATAAAAGAACCTTTTTTATTCTCCTCCTAAACAAGCGCCACAAAGCCAAAGCAGTGTTAATGATTCTTTGAAAGTAATTTCAGTTCATTTCCTATCGCCAGGAGAGTAAGAGACTGAGACAAGAGAAAGAGGGACAGATCTAAAAATAGAAAATCAGAGAGGGAAAACAGACAGAGAGTGCAAATAAGAAAAGTGTAGGAAAAAAAAGTTTAGAGAGTAAAAAACTGATAATTAGCAAGAGGAGCTAGGATAGACACCGAAAAAAAAGACAGATGTAAAGTCAGAGGCTATTATCGCAGTTGGCTGACAGAAACTGGCACTTTAATTCTGATCAGCTTCAAACCACGCCAGTCACAAGACGCAAGGGGTGTGTTTTTGTGCCCACATCTGCATGTCCACATAGACATAAACACACACGAGCGCTAATGAGCCGAACTCACCCAGAGCGGCTGGTGCAAAGAGGCTGGCGAGGACAAGCAGGCGTGCGGTCCACATGGCCTCCTCCTCTTACCGCCCCGCTGCCGAAGGTCCCAGTTGAGGTCAGTCTTTTGCTGGCAAATGCCAGAATCGGGTGCTTTCCTCTATGGCACTGTTCCCTCCACTGTGCCACTCTTCCCACAAGACCGCAAGTCCCGTTGCTCCGGTGCCAAATGCTGTCCAAAGTCTGTCATGAAAAAATAAAAAAACATACATGTTAGCTGAGCAGGAGACTTGTTTGGAGTATTGAGTATCAGCACGGAAGCTAAGTAATGTACTGTTCTGGATGGGGTCAGCGACAAAAAGGTATTTTCGCCTCTTAAAAAGGGTCCACCTGAAAAAAATCAGTATCAGTTTAAGTGTGCACTATATTTTGAATATCTTCACCCCTTAATTTTGCAGTCAGCTGGCCCATTCTGATGGGAAAATGCTGTTATGCGAGCCAAATATCGCTCTCTCCAAACCAAACTCCATAAGGAAAATGATTAATTTTATCTCAAAGAACAAAGGAGTTGCTGGTCTACCATCACCTTGATCTGTTAGCTTGTTTGTGTAATTGTGTGACCTGGGTGAATCCAAACTATACTGAAGTCACACAATATTGCTAACAAACTAACAGATCGAGGCAGTGGTAGATCAGCAACTCCCTTGTTCTTTGAGATAAAATTAATGATTTTGCCTATGGAGTTTGGTTGGTTTGGAGAGAGCGATATTTGGCTTATATAAGGGCAGCATCCTGCCAGAAAAGGCTGTCTGATGGCAAAGTAAAGCGGTGGAAATACTTAGAGCATACATTTAAACTGAAGCTGAATTTTTTTAGTCAGACCTACCAGCATGTGTGCTGGTTCTCCTGTCTGCTTTTCTGACCAGCATCTACTCTTGGTTATACACATGACATAGTCTTATCTATGCCTTTAAGTGAATGAGTTATTTGTTCATTTACAGGAACATTAGGCATCTTTTCCTGTAAGAAACACAACAGATGGATGCACCGTGGCTTTATCATCCTTGCGCGCGGTCCTTATGGCATCGTGGGTTTCAAGTTGTCATCAAGTGACTGGGTGCAAGTTGCTCAGTCTCCAGTCAGCTGAACTCATACCGGGTGCAATCAACCAAACACTAAGACAGTGCGAACCACAAGATGTATTTTGGGATATTCTGTTGTTGTTTGCTCATCAATGTGTTAACTCCCCCACCTTACCAACAAATCACTCCCACAGAGAGACAAGGAGAGCGTGATGAGGCGCATGCTGTTTTGGGCTTTGGTGGACAACTATGGGTGTGTATGCAGTATAATTCGTGTATGTCTTTGAGCACGCATATGCGCTCCAGACCTTTTGTGTGTTCTTGCTAGGCCTGATGGTAATTGACATAAGAAACGCGGCGGTGTTTTCCCTTTCCTGTGGACATAAGCCGTAATTTCACAGTTTGAGTTTCTGCACCTGTGGCTGTACACTGTAAAAAAAATCATACAGGAATTTCGGTGGAATCTACTCGTCTTTTCTCATTAACTTAACAGAAATATACTGTTGTATTTATTAAAGTTAATCAAACTTAAAACTCGTAGTTATTTACTTTCAGAACATTTCAGAGCTTAGACTTTTGATATGAAATAAGCTGAATGAGAGTTCAGTCAACTCATGACATTAAATTACTAAAGAAACAATCAGCAGGCATACAAGTTTTATTTATTCAAGTTAATCAAACTCTAAATCTCTAGTTCTAACACTTAAGAGCTCATAAACATGAATTCTTCAAGTATTTGGACTTGAAATAATGATCTGAATGAATGTACTATGCAGAGATCAATCAACTATTTATTTATGTTTCCAAAGATCCACAAACTGGCAAACTTCCTAGCATGCACTCTTTAATTTAAAACTCTCCTCAAATCCTTGTTTTCTTATAGTTTAAAGAAAGTACATGTAAAGTAAAACTGAATTAATATCAAGTTTATTTTCATTGCAAAATTACCTTAACTTGTCTTTTCAAATTCAGTCAACTTAAAATTTTAAGGCAGCACAGACGCAAGCTTTTTTAAGTTAAGACAAATTATTTTTTTTACAGTGTATCTGCACGGCCTGAGAAACGACTACTGTGTTTGCAGGCATCGTTCCAAAACTTCAGTCAACAAAATGGCCACACAGATCTGAAGAGCTAAATGAACCTGAGCGACCCTTGACCTCCTCCAAAGCTCACGTGAGCGCCGTCACTGGATGAAGTCATCGCCGAGTTATTGCTTGTTGACATGAAATGAATTGCAGACGTCACATGTGATTTACATGGTGTCGGTGTGCGACTGCTGTGAGATTAACACTTGTGGATGTGTCGATATTTCAAAAAAGAGGCTGTGTGAAAGTTTGCAACTCCAGCTCCTGTGAGTGAAGAATGAATATAACAGAACAGTGGCTTTCAAACTGGGGGGCCAGGACCCAGGAGGGGTCCTTCAGTGGGTTGTCGGGGGTCCACAGCAACATGAGAAATGGAATATTTTAAATTTCAGTACGTTTTAGACTTCGGATATCAGTCTGTTATAATCTGCTGTAATCTGTTATACTGCGTTATGGCACAAGTGTTGTCTTCTTCTGGTTTCCCTGCACTACACTAAATTTCTGAACTGTTACTCTTATTTATCTTTATCCACTTAAACCATCATATCCACATTACTGATGATTGCTGATGTTCCTGATGTGAGCATTTTCTTATTCAAGGTGTAGTGGCCTTTAAATTTTAATTCTTTAATTAAAGTTTTTAACAGGCATCAATCAAACAATAGATAGATTGTTCTTGAGCCAAATCTCGCTGAATTTGCACCTACCAATATTAAAGTAGCTTTAAGAGAAACTATTTCAACTTGCGGCCACTGGTTCAGTGTTGTTTCTGTTTTTCTAGTTGTGACACGGTGATCAATATTTTTTTTCCCAAAAAAACACACATTTGGAAGTGAGACTGACATTAATGCAAGTTTATAAATGTAATGTTAGCTTTAATTCAATCAATTCTAAGACCTGTCAAAACAGCATTTAAGACATTTTGCTTATGTTTGTCATATTTTAGGACATTTTCTGATATTCAAATTATTGGATTTGAGACTTTTCAAGGATCTGCAGAAACCCTGCGGCTGATTGTAATTTATTGATTGACTATGAACACTTAATTATCTTTGCTACCTTAAAAAAAAAATAAAATCCAACAGAGTGATTTCTTAAGATAAAAATCCTCTCATACTGGGGGTCCGTGGTCTGATGTGCATCTATCGTTCTGTGTATTGACAAGTTTGGGAACCCCTGTTAAATAGAAATGACTGTTAGATGAGGATATATTTTTTTTCCATCCATATTCTGATGAGATTATCTCCATCAAACCCATATCACGATATTAAGGTTAAGTCAGCTTTAATGATTAGGCAATCCAAACCTCTCTATTATCCACTATCAACCATGATCTGCTGCAGAAATATAATCTCTCCAAAATGATACAAGCCACAGAGTGCACACTGTGCTGCCATCCTCTACACAAGCATTATCCTTGCACATTAAGCATTCCGTACTGCGTTTAATATTGCAGGGAGTTAATTCCATTGTGGGATGCCAGAAAATCTGGTTACAAAAGGTCAAACCGTGAGCACTGCATCAAAGGACACGGCACTGGGGGAAGCTGACTGACATCAAAATCTCAAAATTATACCAACACTACATTTTAAATACGCCCCGCTCCTTTTATCAGACTCTCCGCATCCATCCCGCCCGTACGGAGTTGCGTTCACTGGATTCTTTGGGAGCAGCGACATCTCCCCCATCTCAAACTCATAGCTCTTAATCCCTGCTCAAAAAATCCTACATTAGAGTAATCAGATTCTTTTTTTTTTTCTTTTTGAGCAGATATTAATGAGTTTAAGAGGAGGGCAGCAGGCCTGTCATGAGCCTCAGCGTAAACAGGCCATTTGGGCAATATTAAGAGGTTAGAAGTTGGTGAATTCATCAGCAAAGTCTTGGCAGGAGGCCATGAGTAAACAAAACTAGAGCTTTAAAGTGATAGTTTGAATTGTTTGACTTGGGGGTTGTAGGAGATTCTTATCTACAGTTAGTGTTTTAGCTTCAGTAGACACTGATCAGCGTGCCCCAAGTTTGTAGAAGCAGACAGGAGTACTAGCGTAGTGAGCTAAGCAGTGAACTCCTGTGAACAAAGTCAGAATCAAAAGGTATTTCAGACACTTAAAAAAAGGTCCACCTAAAAAACTCAATATCAGTTTGAGTGTATGCTACCTTTAGAATGTTTTTAACCTTTTTATTTTGTTGTCAGACCACCTTTTCTGATGGGAAAATGCTATTATATGAACCAAACATCGCTTTTTTTTAAACCAACCAAACTCCATGGGCAAAATCAGTCACTTTACCTCACAGCGAACAGGAGTTGCTGGTCTTCTGCTGGCTCGATCTTTTAGTTTGTTTGTGTTATTGCGTGACTTTGTTGTTTTAAAAGGACAGTTTTAATTCCATGAAGTCACTCTATAAGACAAACAAACCAACAGATCGCGGCAGCGGTAAACTAGCAGCTCCCATGTTCTGTAAGGTGAAATTACTGATTTCACCTGTGGAGTTTGGTTGATTTGGAGAGGGAAGTATTTGTCTTACATAATGGTAGTTTTCTGTCCCACAGCAAAGTAAAGCGATGACAATAATTCAAGTATAACTGATACAATTTTTTTTAATCGTGGACCTTTTTTTTTAAGTGGCTAAAATACCTTTTGCTGCTGACCCTGTCCACAGCAGTATATTGCTTAGCTTCCTGCACTGCACTCCTCTCTGCTTTCCTAACTGGGACGTGCCAACCACCATCTACCGACTATCGAGTACCTCACACGACCCCATATCAAATAATCAAAACTCTAAATCTACTGCACTGCTGACTTCCTTCCTTGTATACATCTATATATGACGACAGGACTTTTAAGACATTAAAATAGAAATGTGAAAGAGTGTCTTCGATCAAAGAAATATCCTTGTGAGTAAACAGCGCTTTTAATAAAACACCGTGACAGCTGCAGGAGAGCTAAATTAAATACGACATCAAATCAGATACTGTGACTCCCTTGACAAAAAAAAATACATTATTCCTAGAATAAACACATTTATATACACCGTCCAAGCGGCAAATTGGACCTGAAGTTTACACTCCAGGACAACTTCTAAATTAGCAGCAGACAAAAAGACTAAAAAGGAGGGACAAACACAACATATTAAAATATATAGGACATCAAATAAGACAATCTATCACTGGTTCTCAGCGTATGATTTTTGGCATCAATGGCATAAGGCACACTTTACAATAAAGGTAAATTAGGGAACATTAGTTAATACAGTAATAAGCATTAACTAAAAGATAAATGATACAATAATAAGAATCAATTTACAATTGTCTTTTAAATGTTTATTAATGGTTTGTATGTTATTTAAGGTTTTAACTAATATTATTATATGGTTGATAATGTCACTTAACACATATGTCATTAAGTTCACAGCCAATCCTGAGAAAAAACAGTTTTTATAAATGTTTATTTAGGGGTAATGATTGTCCACTAACTTGCCCGTCATCCTACTTATCACTTATTGTTTTGTAAAGGCAGACACACTGAACACACTTCATGGTCTTCATGTAGACGTTTGCTTGTTCTTTCTTTCTAACTTACAAATTATTGTTCACGTTACGTAAGTATTATATAACCATAACTGGCCTTTAATGGATGCTCTTTGTGGCTCTGATTGTAAACTTGAAAGCATCTATTCATTCACTGTTAGTTAATTATTAGCTATCATTTGTTAATACTTATTACTGTATTAACTAATGATAACAGTATCTTTACAAATAATCCAAATTAATACCGTAGTTAAGATGAATACCATTAGTAAATGATGACTAGAAAATTAATTAATTGTTAATTAACATTAGTTAATGCTTATTACCATATTAACTAATGTTAATTATCATACCCTTGTTGTAAATTCTTACTATTTTATTATAGATTGATACAGAATTTACAGAGATGGGTTTGCGTTTTCAAGACATATCTATCAAGTGGTATTAGGGTGCAAGATGGTCAACAGCAGTTTTCAAATCACAGAAGGTGCAATAATCTATAAAATATTTGTAGAAAAATGTGTATAGAAATACCATTTTAAATGAAATATTGTCATGCTGCAGAGATGTCCTGTTCTGCACATCATACTTCACAGATTTAAGAAAACATCTTTGATTAATGGCATTTAAATGATCATCCCCTCGAATACCTTTTTTCTTTCTTTTCTTTTTTAAAAAATTGTTCAGGCACCGTGATAAATTTATTGTGAGTTCTTAATTAAACACATGTATTTCTGAGGGAGCAATCTGAACAACACGTCTCTCTCTATGGGCCCCCGACCCCACGGGCCTCAGTGCATCCACACTGTCAATATTTACACCCCCGGTTGGCATATGGCTTTTTCTTTTTGCAGCTTTGCCCCCAAATCGTCACAAAAATGCAGGAAGCAAGTAGCAGAAGATAATGGCTCTTTCTATAGCAGAAAACAATGAGAATATAAAGCTCCCTGTGCACTATCGCTGTGTGCATGTAACGTGTGTGTGGTGTGTGTGTGCGTGTGCGAGTGAGACTCCACGCGCCATATCTCACAGCGCAACCGATAAAGCAGAAACTACTTGCACAGGTGTTACTTAGAAATTATCACATAAAATGAAAAACACTTCACTATCACAGTTGTTAATTTGCTCTCGGAGAGAAAAAAAGAAAATGTGTGGGCTTAGGTACAGGAACCGCTATCAACCGCAAAAAAGAACACATCATAAAATACATATTTATGAGAAGGGCTTGGACCCAGTTCAATGTAAAAAAAAAAAAAAGAAAAAAAAAGAGGAAGTTAAAAAAAAAAGAAAAGACAGAGCGGTAGTCCTGCATTGCCAACTCGTCTTGTATTCCAGAAGGAACCTTATGATACATTATGGTGCTGACGTTTCAAGGGTACTTGTTCTGAGGGGGATTTAGTATAACTCCCTTAGATAAGCTGGCCAACATTTAGCGGGCCTAGCAGCGACCGCCGCCTCTGTTCTCAGCCACATCAAGGAGACTTCTTCATTACCGCCTCGCTGTTTCCTGCAACTTTTTTTTTTTTTTTTTTTTTTCCCTAATCAGTGATGATGTTGTTTTTGTTATTTTAGTAATCGTGCGTGTGCCAACGGGGCCCAGATGAAAGCTGACAGATTTAATTAATTGACTTTTCTATCCAGTTAAAGCAAAACGGAGCCGGGTGATATAGACGGTAACAGCAGTAGTTAACGGAGGGGGAAATATGTTGTCTCGCAGCGATCATGTGACTCGGAGAAAAAGACAAATGGGAGGCAAAGAGCGTTAAGGGAAATGAAACCTATTAGCTTGATTTAAGCTGGATCCAAAATTAAGGCTGCATTCAAGGGGAGTGGGAGTAAATGAGACTAAAAAATAGCAAAGAAAATACATAGGAATGATTCTTAGACACTCTTTAAAGTAAAGGGTTCTTCAGATTGTCCCCAGAGCAGAACCTTTTTGGTTCCTGTTCATAAAGGTTTTTATAAAGGCCCCATCCAGAACTCCTTGTGAGAGGTTCTATAAAGGACTCTTCTGTGGTGTAATGCTTCCACTGAGAACCCTGTCTGAATGTTCTATTCAGAACCTTTACACTATCTATGGGCGCCGACAACAATGTGCCCTGAGGGTTCTACTGAGAAACTCCATATTCCAAGACTTTAATCTAGAACCCACCCAGGAGGTTCTACAGAGAACCTCTTTATATTCCAAGGGTTTTATCTAGGACACCGTCAAGGGGTTCTACAGAGAACTGTTTTGTATTCCAATGATTTTATCTAGAACCCACCAAGGGGGTTCTACAGATAACCTTTTTATATTGCAGTGGTTTTATCTAGAATACATTCAGAGTGTTCTGCAGGGAACCATTTTTATAATCAAAGGGTTTTATCTTGAACTGACCCAGGGGTTCTAAAGAGAACCATTTTATATTATGGTACAAAAAACCCTTGAAGAACCCTATTTAGATGAAATAGTTCTTCAAGAAATCGTTGAAGAACTATTTCATCTAAAGAAGGTTCTTTTGGTCCAAAGTTTTCCTCCTAGTCTTACAAAGAACACTTGACAAACTCTTTCTTCTACAAAAAAAAAAGGTTCTTCAGAAGCCAGTGGTTCTGGGTAGAACCTCAGCCCTTCAGGGAAAAAAAAAAAAAACCTCTTTTAGAACCTTTCTTCCTAAGTGTGCATGCGGTACACGCTCAAACATACATTCATTATTGATGTGTGGAAATATTCCAAGTGACAAAAACACCTTCCTGTTAAGGTGTTGAAGACGTTTGCGTTAATATGAGATGTCAGTGTTAAAAGCTACAAAAAGAAGATGTTTGGCTTTGCTGATTTACTACTAAACACCTCCCGCTGCAGCATCCTGACACTGATAACGCTCCCGTGCTCCAAGAATCGGGTGAGAGTCAGATGTGTTATGTTGTAATTAGGCATGATGTGTGACTGTGCTTTGTCAATGACACAACACCTGGAATAAAAAATAAAAAAAAAAAAAGAAACACATTCTCTGGAGGGCAAGGCTGGAAACCTAAATAAACTCTATAGAAAGAAAAAGAAAAACAATATGCTTGGCATTTGGTGCACTACCTGTCACCACTACAGTGTAATTTCTCTCATAGAAAATTGTTGGAGGCTATTTCATATTTTATATAAGCCTGGTCAGCTTTCTCGCTGTAAATAGTCTCTGGCTTCCTTTTCTTTCTTTCTGCTGAGTACGCTGAGAGTTTGCCAGAAGTAAAATACACTATGACAATAGTTTTACATGCTCTTTACATGCGCTTTTCATATTTAAATAGACAACTAGTACTTTGCATATGAGTCAGTGTCTCTCCACTGTGAGTGCTGAGCAGAATCACAGACTAAACTCTGCTCTGCTCAGAAAAAAGAAGATCACGTGATTATGTCAGCTATAATGCATGAATCTGAATGCTTTTTCCATGTCCCCGTGTAACAGAGTGGCAGAACACTTGAAGTAACTTAAGAGTTCTATATGAAATGCAGAACATGCTGGGAAGTGAGCTTGAACGGGACCCATTATAAGGAATGGAACTACAGGAGAGCCAAGGGGAGCTTCTCTTGACTTTATAAGACATGAGCTTCCCTGAAAACATGATTTGTGAAATCTCCAAAATATTGACGATATGCTATTTTTCTTTATCTTCATCATCATGGTTCATGTTTAAAATCAGGCTACTACTGACCTGACTTGTCTAACACAAAACACCTAACTTTACCAAAGTGTGGAAACCCTTTCTTGAATACTGTGTGTAATATGTATTAGGCATTTTAACTGGAGCTTTAATATTAAGTCTACGAGGCCCTGCTATGGTTGTTGACTCAAAACAATGTACAATGTTTGACAGAAACCATCCTGCATATTAATTTGTCAAATCAAAAAAGTATCAGCAAATTTAATAATTTACTGCGGCCTTACAGTGTGTATAATTACCAATACATTTTCACTGTTTCCCTTTATAACACAAAGATAAGATACACAAATACTGCACTCTTTACTGATAATGATGACTGTCATAAAGATGGTTTCATTCCAAACCTGTGCGCATTTTTAAATAAAGACATCTGGACTTGTCTGAACATGTTTTTAATGAGTAAATCTCTTCAGACGATCCCTAACTTTTCTTTCAGATGAGCCGTGACTATACATTTTAAGCCTTTTTAATGATGGGTGTGGATTTCTTTACACGCGGCTCTCATCTGTGCAACCCTAATATAAACGGTGAGATAACCATTATGGTGATGCACATCGGCACCTCGGGGCATTTCTCCATCTGTCACTTCCTGACCTGAGGAAACCAAAGATGATTCTCATTAATCCAGACGCGTTCCATACAATGCCTCTGAAACAAAGTGAAACTTGATCCTCGGTGTTATCTGATGGGGGGCATGCTAAGTATGATGTTACTAGTCACGCCTGCTTTAAGCCCTCCCACGTAACACTATGTAATGAAGTGGGATCGTGTTTCCGGGTTAAGTACCATGTCTCAGATTTTCAACTGTTTCATGTCCAGATGCTTATCGCAGCAGCAGGGAGGACTTGGTAATTTTTATGAGACAGACAGTGTGTTCATGCAAATGAAGTGTCTCATATAAAATGAATATTAATCAAGCACACTGTCTGCATACAGTTTGATTGATGAGCACTCACTCGGAAATCTCGAGATGAGCCGAGCTGATTAAAACCGAGATGATCCTTTCCTTCTAGAGTTAAAGATTATTTTTTTCCACTTGGTCGGGCCTCTTGAAGACGGTTTGAAATTGTGCGGTCAATTTTATAATACTAAACACAGCGGAAATGTCAGAATCATGCCTTTCTAATGCAAGCTGAAAGGTGTGAAAACCTGAAGGTAAATGGAGAGTGCTCTTTTAAGGCACTGTGCGCATCCTTGGAGCTTGACGACGTGAACAGCCAGACACACAATCATAAAAATGGTTTCCCACAAGGAGATCAACACAGCTAGCCAGTGACAGGCAGATGATAGCGCTAACATTAGCCACATATTTTGTGCTAGAAAAGCAGAAAGTCAACATAGTTTTGCATTAAAAATATTCATAAAAACTTTACATATGTTTAAAAAAAGTGAAGTTCACATAATCTTGTGTAAAAAAAAAAGTGTAATGTTGACATATTTTTGTGAAAGTGCATCAAGTCCACATATTTTGCATACAAAAAATGTAAGCTTTAAATATTTTTTTGGGGAAAAAAAGCTTTGAGTTTACATATTTCCATGTAAATGGCCTACAGTGTATGTAAAAAGTTTGTAGAAAAAGTTTGATTACAGTTTGACTGATGATGATCCTTTCCTCCTGGAGTTAAAGATTATTTTTCTCCACTTGGTCAGGCTCAATTGCAGTCAATTTTATAATACTAAACACAGCAGAAACGTCAAAATCATGCCTTTCTAATGCAAGTTGAAAGGTGTGAAAACCTGAAGGTAAATGGAGAGTGCTCTTTCAAGGCACTGTGCACATCCCCGGAGCTTGACAACGTGAGCAGCAAGGCATTCACTCATACAATTGGTTTTCCACAAGGGACCCCAACACAGCTAGCCAGTGACAGGCAGATAATAGCGCTAACTTTAGCCAGCACAGTCTCTGAATGGCCCTATATGATAGGCTTGTTGAGTGTGACTGATGGCTTGGGTTAAATAATGGGACCATCCCTCCTCAGTTCCATGTGCACAAAGGCACTGCAACCCCTCCTGACACACAAAACACTTCCCAAGTGCAAGACAATACAAACACCATCCATTAGAGGAAATTACTTGCACAAACAATAAAAAAACCTAGCTGCAAAACAAATAAAACAAATTACCATTACAAATATTTAACAGTACACAAGCAAACAATATAGGGGTGTGTTACACTCCCACAAGGGAGGGAAATAAAAGCAGAGTGGCCTGAGTGGACGTACAGTTGGGCGAATAAATGCAGATAGATGCATCGTTTTAAAGGCAGGGCAAATCTGCCTTGAGACAGTTCTCCATTATAATGCAAAGCTCAGACACTATCCATTTTCCACGTCTTCCTTCTTTCTATCCTCCCTCGCTTTCTCTCTCAGCATATCTTGCCTAATGCAGCACAAATGGATCCCAGACAAAGGACGAAAGAGAGGAAGAGGCGGGGTAATAGGGAGGACAGGAAAGAGAGAGGGATGGACTATCAAGAATCGGGGAAGGGAGGAATGTAGAAGATTGAGGGATGGGGGAAAAGAGGGTGGGAGGACAGACGGAGAGAGAGATAAATGCAGAAAGACGGATGGAATGGATTCATGCAAAGAAAATAAAAGACAGAGATGAAGATGTAAAGGAAAAGGATATTAGCTGAAGGTCACGATTTGCAGTAGTGTGAGTGTATCCATCGTACAGCCTTCACTTCAGCCGCTGCTGCTATAGTGGCTCAGGTGGGCAGGTTACCATGACAACCTTACCTGTTGGCCATTAATCACCTACCAGGAGCAATTGGCATGCTGTGCCCACAAACACTGCAAGTCATTATGTGGCCAGGCTTGATTTTGGATGTGAGCTAAAAGGCGGCACATTACACGACTGCAGGGGACTAAACTGCATCGTGCTCGGAGCAAAAGTACTCCAAATTTTCATGCTCATATAACAGAGAGAGAGACAGAGACGCCATATATAGATTTAAAACACCGTGACCTCAAAGGTAAATACCATGCATTGTATGGATTTTTTTTTTTTGGACAGCCGAATCAATGTATTGCCGATGTATTGTGCTGACAAGAGCAATTTTCAAAGATACAACTTGACAGTATTGGCAGGATTATAGGTATGATAGATATGTGGTGAAAAAAACATTACCTCATCTATGGCGCCAACATGATTTTCAGCCATGTTAGTGGCACAAATCCACCACTTCTCTACAGAATCTATCAAATATATGGATAGATTGCCCACTGACGTTGATGATGACCTGACATTCTTGTCTTTTTAGTGAAATATTTCAACAACTATGTGGTGGATTGTCGGGAAATTCGGTACAGACATCCCTGGTGTCCACAGGAGGATTCCTACCCCATTACTTACTGAGAGGTTCAAGAGAGAAGAATACAATTACAAGCAGACAACTGTACACTATTAAGTCTTTTAGAAACCACTGGTTTTCATACGCACAAATGTCAGCACTGATCTCTACAAGTCCTGCTTGTTTGCAATACTGGTCTGCTGTTGTTGTCCTATATGTGCAAATTTCATTGCTGCTTTGTATGTGTATTGCATGTATTGTACATGTCCTGGCTGCTTATATATGCCACCGCTGCTTTTAATGTTTTTAGTAACCGTGTATCCTTTTCTCTGAACTGCGTGTCCTGTTCTGCTTTTGCTTTGCTGCATTTCAGGAAGCTTTTTAACACCTTAGCCAAGGTTCCCCAATGAAAAACTTTAATTTTTACCATGTGCATTCATTTGTCAATTTGCACCATTCCTCTTTAATAAAACTTAACTAACTTTAGCTAAAAGCTTAGTATCACAGTAAAAGAAGAACCTTACAGAGCACCTGACCAGGCTGTAGGCTGTGTAGAAACTCAGAAGAGAAGCTATTAATATATCTGAATGAGCTGACCATTGGTTACACTGACTGGCTAACGTATGGTCATCCATCTAATACAAACCTATTTCCTGCTTTCAAAATGTACAACATATGGCTACAGGACATTTATAAACCACATGAAGGACAGTAAATACGAGCTCTAAAGCGTACAGAGAAACACAATACAGGCCACACCCGTTCACACGTGAAACAAAGCTGAACCGAGCCATTTTTCTAATTACTGCTATCACTTTTCAGCACAGCCTGAACTCGGTTGAGCCGTGTTTGGAGGACATCTGCTCAGAAAAACCTCCATTTATTTTCTTTTTTATTTGAATTTGACTTTTTCAGGTCTCAATTTCCCTGCATTTTGTTTTCCCTCTAAATGCATTTGCATAATTTTCCAATAGACACTTCATTCCCTGCCAGATTTGAGAACAGGGGGAAAAAAAAACAAAACTCTCATACACGCACGCACACACACACACACACACACACACACACACACACACACACACACACACACACACACACACACACACACACACAAACAACAACAGCAATTTCAGCTCAGCCTCTGAATCAGAGGTACAGCAAATTCCAATGTCAATAACACTGATCCCAATGGCGCATGCATTTCAATATCATTATCTGATGCTGAGCCAAGTGCACAGAATATAATGAAATCTTAAAACATGAATTGCATAGCACCCCTGGCTAGACTAATGTGATGCACAAAAGTACATTATGTATGGTGCTGCATGCACTCTCTGCAGAGTTGATTACAATGTTAATTCTGCCTTCCATCTGGTCCTCCATGTCTGTGTTAGTGTTTTTGACCACAAATTGCTATGGTGTGTCTAGGTGGCATAATGATTGTAGCCTGAGTGTTACCGATGGCAAGAATATGTTGTAAATGGTCTGGAAATGAGAGGTATGACTGTGTCACAAGCAACCACAATGGTCACGACCAGAGGGAATTCAAATGGGTTCCACCTGGACTCCACTCACTGCTCAATTAGAGGGAGAGGAAGGAGGGTGGTGGGGGCAGAGAGAAAGAAAGAAAACTGAAAAGATCCAGTGGTTTGAACAGCAGGCAGGTGTGTGCGCATACGCTTATCTATCCATCAATGTCCACTAAATGTTCAATTCATACATATAAATTAAAAGCTAGGAAGGAAGCGGTGTACATTAGCAGAGCCACTGACTTTTGAGGAAAAGCAGGGAGGGAAGTGAGAAAACTGTGGTGGAAATTCAGAGATTTCTCAATTGTTTCATTCTTTGCTTGCCAGGAAGTTCACTCATTTATTGCAGATCAGCTACTACTTGTGCAAGCAAGCTAAAACTTGCTGAGCAGCGACCACTGTGACAAATGATGATTACAGGAAAGGAAAGGTCCAGTGTGTGAGACTAACAGAAATCTATTGGCAGAATATGTGAACGTTACATTCATAATGATGTTTTCTTTACCTCAGAACGAGCTGTGTACAGAGGGCACACGTCCTCTTTCATGGAGGCCGCCGATTAGGGGTGTTTGCAATCAGCAAGCTCAGCGCTAGATGCCACTAAATTCAGCACAATGCTCCTTTAAATGTAATGCAGCGGTATAGCAGAAGCAGAAAATAGTTTATTATTTTGCAAGTTCTATAAAAAGTTTTCCAACATTAGCCACCATAAGCTACTAGTCAAAATGAGTAAGGCTGTAGCAGCAAAAGGGAGCTTATGAGGTTCTACTTTTTATTAGTGACAAACTGCATGTAAACATTATTCTTTATACATTTACATACCTTGCTTTATGTAACAGAAATTTTTTGTTATCAAATCCTGCATTTCCTTGTGGAGGCATCAGTCTAGATTAATCTCACTGAGATAATTTTACCCTTACATGACATAACATTTTAAATATATTTCCAAAAATTATCTCAATATAATAACTCACTCCCTCTAAGGAACATAGTGACAGTATAATTTGTGAACACAGTAGGAAAAAAGACTCAGCGCTCTGCTGCCAACACTTGAAGGGCCCTTTTATTGAGGCTCTAAGTGTTGACATTTCAGCCAAAACATCTTTTGTTAGAACCCGCTCTGCCTGTTATTGTGTGAAATGTCCCGGTCCTAGCAATGTTCCTGAATGTGCAAATATCAATATGAAAGTGTGAACAAATAATCAATGCTGCAATATATTGTGGCATGTTTTGTTGCAAGACATTATTGATTCACTGGAGCCAAAACTGAAATAAATTCTTCTGTGATCATTTCTCTGTCCTGCCTTTTACCTCTGCTGTCTGAGAAACCAAAAGCAGGTCAAAAGAAAATGAATACATATGAATAATTCTGGCTTTTTAGAAATGATTGTCTTGCATATATTGTCTTGCAATACACTGTATATTCCTGTAACTGTGCTATCTTCATTTCAAACATGATGTATCACGAGTGAATGAGTCGTGTTAATCTTTTATTCCGACTCTAAACTAGTTAGCAAGAACTTTAAAGTTAATCGTCATCATACCAGTGTTCTGCAACTCTGCAAAACATCACTTATTCAGAGTCTTGGTCTACATTCTCCGACTTTTTTTCCATGCTGCTTTGACCTGAATGAGAGTAAAGCAGCCTGACTGGAAAAACTGACTTAAAATAGTCTTTAAATGTAGCACATCTCTATAAAAGCCACAAAGACAACATTAAAAGGATGAAAAATGTAGAGAAAAAACCAGAGCAAACACTCTTGACTTGGTCTTCACGGTCAACAATAGTCCGTTTCCTTGTTGAAACAGGCGTTTGTATTCACCTAGTGTTTAAAGGTAAATATTCATCCAAACATAGTTGACACAGAGGTCAAGGGTCATCATGGTGAATTGCATTGCAGGCTCCTCCAGTTGTTCAGCAGCTTTTAAGAGAACACTCTCTGAAATGTGAGAGACCTTCTCTTGTCAAGACCTCAGTGACCTGGCTTTGGAGTGATCGATTTGCGAGCAAGAATAAACTTGCGAAATGCCCGGTGTAACGCTCAAGGACTGACTTTTCAGCTGAAAATTTAAAAGCTTGAAAGCAGTGCACGATTGACGATAATACTACAAGGTATCCAGAGATACACAAGTGAAATTATTTTTATTTTAAACTTGTTTTTCTTGGTGGTTTTTTTACACACTTTGCTGTCAGCCCACGCAGACCGCTGTGAAAAGAAACAACCTAGAGTGCAGTGGCAACGGCTGCCAGCCCAGCCGAGATCCTATGAACCATTTCCGAATCATTATGGTTCAGGTCACCCTGAGGAGCCCTCGTAGTTGCCAACACTTCTTCCTCCTGTCTTCCCTGAGTCCAACTTATCACAAAATGCTCAGAGATAATCATCTATAATTGGGTATTTTGTTTTTCCAAGCCACGGGGAAGAGATGCCTGCCGAGTAAAGTATGGAAGAAGTGTAGACAGCTCGCAGGCCTGTAGGGTCCCTCAGACATCGCTCAGGCTAGTATAGAATGGAGTTTGATGAAAGTCTGATTGGTCTGGGCAAACATCCTCATGGGGTATGTCTCCGGACAAAGGGAGCAATACTCTCCTCTCTTGTCGAAGCAAATGCTCTCAGGTCTGACAAATCACAGCTGGTCTCGAGGTGCCTGGTCTTACCACGAGTTCTAAAACCTGATGAGATAGCTGTGGCCCCGAGGGTTATATCAAGCTCAATCTAAATGTCTGCTGATTTTCAAGTAAGCTGCTGCTTCTTCTTCTTCTTCTTTTTCCTGCAGCCAACTAAGTACATTATATTCACTCTAAGTGAACACAACTAGAATAACTGCCTGGTTGTATGCCTCTGCCAACCAGTCAAGTTACGGTTTACATGCCTGTACATACATATAAATAAAAATCACTTCATAATTAATTTTATCCTATTAGATATCTGCTTGAAATTTTGTCATAATCAGCGCATGGCTCATTGAATTATGAAAAAAAAAAAACTGCTTTGACACAACTAAGTTC
Source organism: Lutjanus erythropterus (assembly GCF_056507025.1). Taxonomy (NCBI): domain Eukaryota; kingdom Metazoa; phylum Chordata; class Actinopteri; order Lutjaniformes; family Lutjanidae; genus Lutjanus; species Lutjanus erythropterus. The sequence goes on along the minus strand of NC_139339.1, from coordinate 9,240,031 downwards.
ATCCTCCAAGTGGACATTTGTGCCAAATCTGAAGATGTGAAGAAATTCACTCCAGGTGTTCCTAAGGTATTATTAAGAAATTTGGGACAGACTTGAGATCACAGATGATCTTGGCCTTTGACATTAAACCAAAATATAATTGGTTCACCAAGTCCAAGTGGACATTTGTACCAAAAAGAAATAACCTCCACATGGTCCTAAGATCGAGGTCCATAATCTAATCAGCTCATCTTTGAGTCCAACTGGACGTTTGCGCCACTTTTGAAGAAATTCTTGAGATATCGCATTCACAAGAATGGGATGGACGGAATCCGATGGACAACTCTTAATGCCTCTGGCCACGGCATTAGACATGAGATTTGCTGCTGTATTGCATAAACCATGACTCCAACTAATGTTGTACTTGTGTGTAATAGACTCAGCAGCATAGACTCTCATGCTGAGCTATTAACAAAACAAAAAAGCCATTTAGGATGTACCCGTTTAATTTCACTAGATGCTGACTAATTCTAATTAAGCCATTAAAGACTTAGTTTGAAGCACAAATCTGCAAACAGGAGAGATTTAATGAAGTGGATTGGGGACCACAAAGTGAGAATCACATTGACACCATGTTGATGCTATCAATGGCTCTGCTGTCCGCGGGAGGCGAGTTAGTTAGATGTTTTAACGTGTCGGATCAAAACACGAACGAAGAATAGATGTAGTACACGCAGGAGGGAAGAGAGGACACTCTGTGACCTGTGTGTGCCTTTGTGTTTTTATGCACTCAGACACACTTCGGGGAGTGGCATGAAAACACACACACACACACACACACAATCCGATGACCTTGCCCTGTGTTCTCTTGGCTGAGCGGCAGAATGTGTTTGGGTTGGACTCAGCAGGCAACCTTTCTAAATCTAAAAGCGGAGGTCTCCCGGGGTGAGGCAGCCACATAACGGTCGGGGATAGTTAGCGAATGTCAAAGTACAGAAACAGACTGTAAACCATGGCTTTTACAGTGCTTTGATTGGAGCGTGCACACATGTACACCCACATACACACATTGGGCTGTTACAGGCTGCTACATTGGACAGTCTGTCACAAAAATGGCCTGGAGTCAAAGAATTAAAAATGCACAATATGGATTCAAATAAAGGGTTTGGATAGATAGACCTGGAAGGCCTGACAATTGCGGTATGATTGGACTGGAAAGCATAATAATAGGGTTTGCACCCAGATCCTCTGTAGAAAATGTAATATTGTGTGTTTGTTGGCAGCTGAGGTTCACTGTGGATGGCAGCAAGTGCATACACACACACACACACAGTCTTATGCTATGATAAATACTCTTACACAGCTGCTCTGGTTCTTTCCCACTCTCTCTAAAACGCACTTTAATTGACGTAGTGTAGAATCATCACGACTTGTGACCCAGGTCCAAGTCCTAATTGTACTCTGGTGTAATGTTATTCGTCCAGTCACACCACAGCCACAAACACCATCCTGCCCTCTCCACGGAGCGGATGAAAGCGAGGAAGTCAGTAATTGCTTTTGACTTTCCAGAGTACCGCACCCCCAAATAAGTGGAAATTTCGCAGACCCACTCGGAGCACAGTCTTTTTAATGAGATTGCCTCCTGTTTATGCAGACGGGATAACAGAAGACTCTCGGTTGATAGCATTGGCCTTTTCCCAATCAATATTGAGCACATCAATGCTGCGAGGTCTCCGGGCGCAACCTGTATTTAATTTGGCCAAAATGATTGGCCCATAAGGTTTTAAAGAGAAGTCATCCAGATAGTTCTTTCATGCCAGAATCATTTTTTTAACCCAATTAACAAACTTTATTGTGCCTTTACAGCCAAATTAGATTAATGGCTACATTTCTCTGTTATGAACTAGTTGCATCGCTCTAGGGACTGGCTGGTTGTCTAACCATTTAGGTCCAGACTAAAATATCTCAACAACTCTACAGTGGATTACGACAAAATTTTCTACAGACATTCACAGTTCTTAGATGATGAATTCCAATCACTTTGTTGATCCTCTGATCTTTTAACAAACACCATCATCAGGTCAAAATTCACATTTTCTTTGATTTATGACAAAATGCCTGCAAGAGTTTCCCCTATAATTGTATTGGCAAATATAGCCAAGAGGAACCCACGTCAGGCTACAAAAATCTTTTTTTAAATTCCAAAAATAATGCCAAACATAAATCTATGCGTAATCTATGTGTTACCTCACTGAACATCTGCAGCAAGCACACGTGTGCTGACCACACAGGCAGCATTGTTGTTGCAGAGCTGCTACTGCCAGCCCTATTTTTTCTACATTGAGTTTGCAGAAGAGTTGTTAAGAGAGGAAAATGGTTGCCATCAGAAAGCTGTGTGATTTTTTTTCCCCCTTGTATTCAAAGAGAGAGAGAGAAAGGGATAAAGAGGAAAGAGCAAAAGGACAAGAGGACACCAGATAAGTACTCTTCTTCACCCCACTTTTTCTTGTGCAACATATTCTACAGATGGAGACACTGTAGAGAAAGATGTCAATATGACTATCAAGGGATTGTTCTCATGGTCCATTTTTGCTGAGAACCAAGAGCATCACACCGAACATTTTCCCACCAGCCTCTGATTTTGTGCTAAATTGTAAATGTTTTAATTGAACTGGTGAACGGGGAAAAAACACATGCCAAACATCAGCATGTTAGCATCGTCATCATAAGTATGTTAGCATGTTGATGTTAGCTTTCAGCTCTTGGCATTGCTATGCCTAAGTAGTGCCTGACAGCTGCGACTGTGGATGCAGACTCTTGATCTTGTTTAACACAGAGTGACAGCCCTGCACTCTGAAAAGACAAAAATGTGACGCCATCATGCTCATCTCCACTCCTGTTTGCTGTAAATTTAGAAAATCGTAGGGTTGTGTACTGACTCATGGCATCAGTGTCAAATCATTTTGACACCGATGCCAATCTCGCAGTGGCTCTGTTTGCATCGCTGATGATTCCCTTTGATCCAAAACCTCACACCCTCACAGACAGAACAATATTGACTCTGTTTCTGGGGAGTCCTGTCAGCAACATCTATCCCTTACTTACAGTGGGGTGCCCAAAGCTCCTGCACCCCTCCATCCTTTCTCTTTTCATTCTCCTCATTGCATTTTTGTATCAATCCAACACTGGAATGTTATTCAACCTGCACAACAGGCCATCAGGGCTGTGTGGGGGGACCACCTTTAAAGCAAACCATGAAACTCTATCCTCCCCACAACCCCTCTGCAATCCACCTCGACCCCGACTCCCCAACGAGCTGGCCAAAGCAAAGCAGATTTTTGTTTTACTTCTATATCATGAATACAGCGGAGTCTATTTCAATGCCACACTCTTTCTTTTGACTTGGACACGGACCAAAGAGGGGTCTCTGGGACTCTCCACGAGTCTGGCATGCAATTCCTGGACCAGTTGGTTTCAGCACAGGGGGGAGTCTCGAGTAGGGGGAGGGGAGGACTCTGCTCTGACAGACGTCCAACACACACAGCTGATGCCTCAGGCTGGCAAGTCTAATAACATCATCTGTGCGAGACAGTACTGGTGGATCTCATATTTATTACCCAATATGTCCACCGGGAGGAGGGTGGAAATATTGCAACAGCAGCCAACACCGCAATGCTCACGTCAAAAAATTTCAGAATGGATATAGTTAGGCAACTCTTGGCAATGCTGGGCATACAAATTGAGAAATGAGAAAAATGCCTCACAACTAGCATAATTATAGTTGTCTCTGATTAACAGATGACTTAGAACTCCCAGCACAGGGGCTGCATTCCCTCTAAAAATCTGCTACCATCTTGAGTTTGAGAGGCTTCATCAAATTTGATGGATACTTCCAAACTGAGATTGAAAAATGAATAATGTGTTGCAGCCAATGGGGAGACTTAAATTCATGTGAATGGTAGACCCGACTCACATCCATTTAATAATTTAAATGGTATCGCCCTGTCTGAGACTATACGTATATCACTGGGCCCATTTTACTTGGGAGGTTTCCTGCAGAGCAGTTTTATGTAATTCATTGCAAAATTTCACATTAAGGGTCATTAAAACATTAAGAGCTGGGAAAAAGAAACTCCCAATGCCAAGCTGACGTGTCTTCCAGATTTTCAAAATGTGGCTTTGCTTTATTACAGTCAGTGCATTAAATTAAAGAATAAGTCTGATGATTTTTTTTTTATATTTGAAATGAAAAGAACCAAAACCAAGAATGCCTGATCCTCCTAATAAGTATTATCCATGTAACCACAGCATGAGGCAGCTTATTCCTCTCTGCAACAGAGCTCCATTTGTAGTTGTCCAAAAACTATAAAAAAAAACAAAAGACAAACAAACATCAAAGAAGCACTCGGTTGCACTAAGTGACATGTTCCTTCATTACAATGAAATGATGTTCATTTTGAGTTCATCCCACTGTACTGCTGCTGCAAACACTCACTACAACACCAGATGTGCATTAATCCGCAGCTGAAAATAGTCCCTGACAAGTGCACCACCGGCTCCTGCTTGAGTTACATTTCCAAAAACTGCCCAGCTGTACATATGGCTGGATTTATGTTTTCAGTTGGGACAAACAGGTTTGGTGCTGAGTGCCACAGACATGGACAAAGTTGGAAAGTATGGAAAGACCAACATATTATCATGGGATTTGCTGACGGGAAATACATACACGTAACACTACCCTTATCCTTCAATTTCCTAAATCCTAATAAATCCCAAATCAACCCACTTTACTCCCACAATTACTCATAAATGGTTAAAGAAGAAAAACCTTAAATATACTACAAGGGGTTCTCAACTGGTTTGAAACAAACTCAACTGAATACTGATGTTTCTGTATGACCTACATAAGCAAAAGAGTCCATCAGCGATGAAGAAAATTCTGTATAGTTATTCTTAATGCCTGGCATCGGGTCGGATTCTCTGAAATCAGACGAAACAAGCCTGCGTTTACATTTTCCCAGCAAAAGTTACAGTGATGAGTACGGTAGCCAGTTGAAAAAAAGCAGGAGGAATTTTGTCCAAAGGGACCAAAATCAGCACAATATGAAAGTTCCTCATATTAACTTTAATTAATATTGACACCTCATATCCTGTCCTCTACATGCCCACGTTAAACCATAACTGGTCATGCAAAAGCACAACATGAACGTCGATGCATTAGGAATGAGCTCGCTGATCAGCGATTGTTTACGGTGAATCAGGGCAGGCCGCTACGCACAGGTGTCTCCGCGGAATTTATATGTTTACAGCAATCAGACTGATTGCTTCACGCCTTGCAAAAATGATGGCATCAATCAGTGCCGTCGCCCATCCTGGGACATCATTTGAAGATGGGAAGTTTGATACACGAACAGTTTGTTTTTATTTATGACGGTTTATTTATGGTGACGAGGACTGATAGCGAGGCGACGGAGGGTAACGCGAGAGCTGTTGTTCCAGATTTTATTAGAATTATTAGAATAATGGAAAATTGTGCTTTTACTCCAAATGCTCAAAATAATACTGAAATGAAACAAGTAATCCCTAAAATCACTATCACAGTAAAATGATCCCTGCTTCAGTACAAATATATGGGACCGTACTGGGTAGACAGAAATGTACAGAGAAATCTGGTTAGAGAAATCTTATTACTGACCACATGCATGTATACACAACTTTTGGAGCAATCATTATGGTAAACATGTTTTTCTGATTTCCTGCCTCCATGCCTGATTTCCCTTAATAACCTATGTGCATGTAAACACAGTCAGTGGGTCTGCGAGATGACTTTCCCCACTGGCTGAGCTCCGACGGCACCTCCCACCACAACACATCCTGATGCCATCTACTCAGGAGCCTGAATTTTTAACAGCCCTATCACAGAGAATCATGCCTTTCATCCTTGTGGCACATCACAGCGGCTGAGTCTCTGAGGTGATTGATGATGGCAGCATGTACCGCTGTGGTCCCTGTTTTTTTTTCTTTTTGTTTTTTTTTTTTTTTTTCCTGTTGTCTAAACTGTGTAAAGAAAAAGCCCACGAGCGTGAATCGCAATCCTTTCTGCTCCAATCGCTGCAGCCTTATCTGCATATCGCCCGGCATCTGCTTTGACCTCGCACAGTGCCCAGAGCGGAATCAGACATCAGCCAAAATACGTTCTCAGTGTGTGTATTCCCACAGTGCACTGTGCTTTAGCCCTAATGTGAACATTACAAAGATTTGTCTGAATCATCATGAAAATAAGGTCACAAAGACTAATGCAATTTTATGATAGAGTGAAGATAATTTTAGTACTTTCAAATAAAAATAACACAGATTGTAATGTCAGAGGACAATGTCAAATGGTACGAACAGCCCACTGTGAGAGCCTAATTTAGAATCTAAAAATCTTGGTTTTATTGCCCTTTCCCACTGATGTGTTAGGAAATTGAGCCAGTTACACTCCTTTTCCTATTCTCCTCTTAGTTTCATTCAGTATTTCTCAGCGCCGCCTTTAAACACTAAATGTTTTTAATTCAGTTTTGGCGGGGACAACAGCGCGCAAGATATTTCCACATCTTCCCCGGCAGATACTCTGTCAAACGCGGGGGAGCCTGTCACCGGGATGGAAAGGGCACATGTTAAGTGGAGTGACGCGGGGAGAAACGTCCTCTGTTCTGGTCTGACTCTGCAAATCATTATTCAGATTGGAGCACACCTCAGCGATCCGAGCCTGTATCCATGCACTAATGCTTGCCGCAAATGGCACCGATAACTCAGTGCATTTGAGTGATTTCCTCCGTGCAGAGCTGATGCTGACAGTTTCTTTGACGATCCCTTAAAAATTCAAATGGCTGGTGTGAGGCGAGGCAGTGTGCAAGAATAAGGCGAGCGGAAGACAGTTTGCAAGGTGCAATGTACGCATTCACTCAGACTAAAGTGATTATGATTTAATGAGAGTTTTTACTACAATTTGCTGGTGAACTAGTCAGGTATTTTAACACAGCAACTGATGCTGATTTTTCTTATTTTTAGTATTATTGGTGGTATTAGTATTAAATGTCGTATATAAGTGAGCTGCAGTGTAAACCACACACACCTGAATCAATGCCACCCAGTCACCCTTCACTAAACCCCTCCCCCTATCAGTAATTGTTCAATCATACCTTTAGCAACCGTAACTAAGCACGGCAGGTCTCTCAGGCTTTGGTTTTCTAAACATGTCCGAGCCGCTGTGGGGCTGAAGCAAAAGCAACACATGCCATTTAAAGAGTGAGCTTTAAAGTCATTCAGAAACAAAAAAACACACACACACACACACACAAAAAAATGTGAGGACTACATTAAATGGTGCCGTTATGTAAGCTGCAGTCATTAGCATGCTTGGCTAGAAAGCATACCACTGTCCCAAAATCACTACATTAGCTTGAATACAGTTGATGCAAAAAAGTTCTATTTAGGCCTATTCCCAATTACATTGTGCTGGTTTTAGCAGCTTTGTCCTGCTTTTCATTGTTTTAAGGGAAGTTACACTCTTACACTTTGGAATCATCCTAAACACCTTTACTCTTGTAACATAAGAAGTGAAAACATATGATTTGAAAATACAAACATGTATAGAATGTGTGTAGAATCAGTCTTTGAGTGTTATATCTTTAATGTTTCCATCAAGTGCATATTTAAGACCACCATCACAAGCTTTTTATTTCAAATGAGTAAGCAGGAAACATGAATATGTCAGAACCAGAGACAACCTTTTTAACCAACGTATGGAGCTGAGGTTTGCTTAACTGCTGCACTATCTACAGCAGGGAAAGCAGCTCTCGTTTGAGTTGGAAAATTCGACAGTTGCAGGTTAGAAATGAAAAGCTGCTTTTGTCTGCCTCAGTCCAAAAGATCCATTATTTCAAAATTTAATACAAATTTCAAGTACATCTGCCTCTGTTATCAATACGACTGCAATACGTTCCATGCGGGAACAGAAAGCTATAAGCTAAGCCAAGGTAAACAAATTGGGACGGGGCTTAGCCAACAGTCAGTTACAGCTTAAAAACTGAGTGGATTTGCCTCATTCAGGAGCTGGCTACCACCTGGAATCAAGCTGAATATCACCACACTTAAGTGTTTACACTCCCACTGATTGGATGAACAAGGAGGAACCATAACCTCTGGCTAAATGTGGCGTTTCTCTTTTTTTCCCCTCTTCTTCATGTGGGATTCGAGCGGCTCAGTTTTCCTGCAGCGGTATGCCAGCGCTGTGCAGCTGCAATCAAAACACACAAGGTGCACATGCCAAAGTCAAAGCCTGTCTTCATTCACATGGAGCACATGCACGTCACAGCACATCGACAGCATGACCCGCGCATTAAACACCGAGCACAGTTATTAAGCCGAGGTCTGAAACGTGGCTCACGTTTCATGTTAAATTGAGTGTGAGAGGCATGAATGCACATCTGTGTTCCTATGGAGCCTGTGCATGACAGGAAACAAGTGTTAAGTGCATACCTCAACTCGGCACAAATGTACTGACTGATAATGACTAAATGAGTCAGACTTGCATATGATATTTCCCACCAAATAAACACAGCAACACCCTGCAGGTCAAGACAGAAAAACACAGGCTTTTAAATTTTAATAATGTGTCATATTTGAACGTTTGAAAATGAAATTATTTAGCACCCGCAGTCTTTCACAGCACTCCTTTATTATACTTCTGCAAAGCAATTTATCCGTTATTGCTTTCTAATAGGGCAACATATCCTGGGTCACATCTTCAAACAGCCAGGAAAAAATTGAAAACGTTGTAGTGTATTAGCAGAGACAAGGCGTCGCAGTTTGTGGGTGTTAAATTGTTTAAATATGCATATAATGTCCCGTCTACCGTGTGAAGCCTGCCCTTCCGCTAAATGAATTATAAATACGACGGACCTCGTGCTAGTGTGAAAAATTAAGCACTTAGCACTTAGATGACTGTAGTTTGAGGGTTCACCGTGCCATATGGTTTCACATCCACTTTCAGCAGTGTTGTCTGTAAACTGACGGACAAAAGGAGAAACTTGAGATGTCTCTGGTAGCAGAAAAAAGGCAGAAAAGTGTCCTCACACAATTAATGTCATTAGTTTCAAGTTCCTTCCTCTTAAATATCTCACTGTGTCAAAAAAAAACTTAAAGTTAGTGTCTGTGCTGCCTTAATGATTCCATAATCCATAATGATTCAAAACAAATTAACTTTTCACTTCAAATACTTTGAGGGAAAAAAAGAACATTTTTTCTTTCATATTTACTCCATTTTTTAAACTTTGGTTGTTATTGTTCTCAGACTACTATTTAGATTGCTTTTCAAGGTTTGCATTTGTTTTTACTGGATTACATTACATTCATTTTTAACATGTTTTTTTGTCCAAAGCCGGTTTTGCAGACTTATTATCTTTAGTTGAGCTAATTTACTTTTCTTCTGTAGATTAACTTGAATTGTTGAGTTTAAAAAAAAAAAAAAAAAAAAAAACAATTTCAAAAATTGGTCAAAGAGGACTGTGAACCTTATTTGTCATTATTTCCTGTGGCTGAAAATTAAATGGTGTTAATTGAAAATAATAATTTATTAACCATTATTCACTTTCATTTCAGTGAGTTTACTCACTAGTCTTTCAAATAAAATTTGGGGTTTTTCTACAACTCAAAGATTCAAGTTTATTCATAAAAGGAAATAAAAAATTAACAACAACTAACAACTCAGTTTGCAGTAAGTTGCCTTGAAATGTCTTCTCAAGTTTTTCATTTTTACAGTGCATGAAAAAAGAAAGTTTTAACTCTCAAACAAGTTAGCATGCTGGGAAGTCTGCTAATATGCTGATAATGTTTGTGTGGAAACTTAATTTAATGATTTGACTGAACACTGTACAGTGCATTCAGTCAACTCATCATTTCAAGTCAGTTAAAAGAATCCAGGCTTATAGTTCTATTGGAAATTTTAGTTGATTTCACCTATTTTTTAGAGTGCAGAAAAGGTTACAAACCCCGGCTCATTCTTTCTTTGAACAGGACGTGAGGACATTTAGCTGAAGCAATTACTATTGTTTATCTTGAAGTGAGGCTCACTAAGAAATACAGTTCAGTATTCAGCGTCCTCCATCACTGTCTCCCCACAAGTTCTTAATAAATGGTCAGGCTCAAATCTGACAACACAATAGATGGCAGAGAATAAGTGGGATATCAGACAAGTACGACCATGTACAACATTATTCTTTGTTAATATGTATGTATTCAAATTCCACAGCTATGGAGGTCAGGATACGAAGTGAGACGCATCTGATGTTTTTGTCTGGCATCCTGAAATCTTGGCAAAAATCCTGGCTTCGGAGCGTCTTGTCACGGACAAGTAATATATCCCAAGGGTCCCCTAACCAAGTGAAGCACATCGATCTGTTTTTCCTTCAGAGGAAAAAAAAGAGAGAGAGAGAGATTGGGCGAGAACACATACTAGTAAGCCATTTTCAAAATTTTTCTGCACCGTTGCCCTCGTTTTTTTCCGCGTGGAGTCAAACGGTCATTAAGCACAGTCGAAGTCACTGAATTTTTCTTTTATTTATTCTCCCCAAACAGATCTTTTTGAAGGTCAAAGGTACAAAACTGCTGTCGAGCAACCTCCATCTCCGGTCCTTTCCTAAGCTGCACTTTTTCTGTCATCTCCGCAGCAGTTACCATGCAAATAACACACTCTGCTGGGTTATTGATTGGCTCCACAGATGCAAGCAGCAGGTTTAAATGGAAATGCTAAGTCTGCATGGAGAGAAAAGTAATATGATCTGATGAGCTCGGTCTGCATGGAAACATAGCCCATTTAAATGTGTCTTTAAATCATTACTGAAATGACTGCGGAGCAGCAACATATCATGAATCTTTAGTTTCTGCAAATAAGAATTATTAGATGGTAGATACAAAGGGCCAGCCAGCAAGACTGATTAAATCTGACAAATCTGATGAGAATAACGATCCTTTGAAGATGTGCTTTATGTAAATAAAGCTTATATAATAATTATTTTAAAAATAGATTCAAAAAGCATTCTAAAATATGTCCATATACACTGTTACAAATAAACTAGAACTGTAAAGGGTTCTTTGGCTTGTCTGCATGAGAGAATTCTTCTAGGTTCCTTGCATGAAGGTTCCCCTTGGAAATCTTTCAGAGGGTCCAACTTAGAACTGGACATAAAGGGCTACCTGGATCCATCTGTGAAAGGTTTCACCCGGAACCCCCCATGAAAGGGTTTAACAAGAACCCTTCAATGGTGTAATGGTTCTACCCAGAGGCCTCTCTGGGGGTTCTATCCAGAATCTAAAAGTGCAAACAAGAACCTAACCATGGGGTTCTATTGAGAGCCTTTTTATAGTCCAAGGATTTTATGTAGAACACATCCAGAGGGTTCTCCTAAAACCCCTATTTTATTCCAAGGGTTTTATCTAGAACACAACTATGAAGCACCACTTTATATTATGGTACAAAGAACCCTTGATGGAAGAATTCTTCAAGGATTTCAACCAAAAAGCAACCTTTAGAAGAAAATTGTTCTTAATGGAAGCCTAAGTCTCATAAAGAACACTTGGCACACTCTTTATTCAAAAAACGGCTCTTCAGAAATGGTCAGGCTTTTGGCCCCTTTTGGAACCCTTATTTCTAACAGTGTGAAGAAAATATAATGCCATAATCACATTTTTGAGAGATTAAAAGAGTCTTTCAGTAAGGACCTTGGAATTTCGTGTAGCAGATTTAAGAAGAGAACAGAGAAACACTCAGTTTTATTCTCCTTTTTAAACTCAATCACCAGAGACTGAAAGAACGAGCAGATGAGCCAAAAATCTTATTATTCAATCTCGCCATTTACCTCCAGAATTCCGGATAATGGTTTCCAGTCCACTAAACATGAGCCTATTTAGAAATTAAAGGACAAATGCCAATTTTCCGTCTTTATGTGACATCAAACAAAAGAGCCAGAAAGAGTACATCACGCATCTTTTCTCTGGTCTGGCCATACAGATGGATTACAACATCCAAACCATAAGACGGCTGAAATCCAAACCAGTGGACAATGCAGCGGAAACATATTTACAACCAGGATTAGGGAGAAAGGGATGAAAAGTGGGATGTATGGACAAGCAGAGAAGAAGAAGAAGAGGTTTATTTACATCGTCAGCTTCTACATTAAAATAAATATAGAGCGCTTTCTCTTGGGATGTGGAACAACAAAGTTTCTGTTCCTCAGAGGACCTCTTCCTGTGAGCGATACGCTGGAAATAACTGTCCTCAGGTGAGAGCCCTCAGGGACATATCGAGAGGAAGTGGGCTGGATGTTATCATACCCAGCTCATCTCCGAATACTTTATCTGAGAAGCTGACTTCTTCTGGAGGCAGAGGAGATGCCTTTGCAAAGTATTATTTTTAAATTTTTCATATACTGTAGTGGCCCGATGGGAGAGCATAGCAGGCTCGGGAGAACAAGTAAAATAAATTTACTCGAGCTGGACGTAGCAAGCCTAATATACTCTCTGAAGCCTGAATTGGTTCAAAGTTTAGGTAAAGATATAAATAAAGTTTTCTCTGTTCCGTGCGGTCGTTTTATGTCCAGGCTGAAGTGCATCTATTTAGTTAAAAGCACGAGAAAAGGCCGGGGCCGTTTTTCAAAAATTGATGACGGCCTTGCATAAATTATGCAAACTTTTGTCCTTGTGCCAAACAGTGCATCTACTGAATAATAATTACAAGAGGGACTTAGGGATATGAGTATGCAGAATATGAAACACATGCCAACGTCCCCTGTCATCTGTGGCCAAATCAAGGAACGGAGACAGAGGCTGCAGAACATAATGAAAGACAAAGGTATGACAACAATGCACACGGCTTTTGGTTCATTTTTATTTTGTTCTTGATTTTTTTCTCAAACAAAAACTGCTCAAAAGCCTACCTTTTTCAACATTTTAAACCACAACCGCTCTAGCTGTCCTGTCGTTAACATCATCTGCAGGATCTGCACCAGTGAAGTCCTCATCCCGGCATGTAAATTAACAATCCATTACTTTATTGTCATGTTTAGTGGCTTGGATCGCTGTTGGACATTTACAAGGATTCCATGTAAAATATTTTTTTGCTGGAGATACTGCTGCTTGATAACTCAATGAATGAGCCTGTTAAATGTTCACACTGGGTACAACAGAGTTCAGCTGGATTTTATAAGTGGCAATGAATGGAAATCTTGGAAATTGTATTTTTCAATAGCCAATAGCCATTTAATGAAATTAGCGCTGAAATATGCCAGTTTTATACACATAAAAGACACTTTGATGTTTAAAAGGTTCTTCAATCAGACAGAGTATGAGGAGACATTGAAGCCAAATCAAACTGCTGGCATGGACAAACCAACAGAGGGACAGTTGTTGGTGATTTGATATGCAAATGCAGTAATCTTATTTGCTAATCCACTGCCCCCCTCCCCATTGGCAAAACAAAGGTGTCTTAGTTCAGGTGAATCCTATCTTTTTTTTTTTTTTTTTGTCCCTGTAAGTAGAGAGCAGTATACTGTAGCTTCATTAATGAAGTAGCTTCATTTTGTTGGTGTATACTCCCTAGTGAGTTTTTGACCTTGAAAGCCTCAAAAAGTCTTTCTTGTGCTTGTGAATTCTTCAGTACGACTGTACATTTGGGAATGGACATGTTTGTACATGTACTGGAGGTAGTAGGGTTGTCACAATACCAGAAAAAAATGATAGGATACCTTTTTCAACAACAACAAAAAGGAAACAAGTCCCAGGCATGCAAAATCTACAACCTGAATACAGTTTTGGGACAGATAAAGCCAAATGACATGTCTGGATTTGCAAAGAAAGACAATTTTTAGGCAAGACAATAAAGACTGAACTGAGGTCTTGAATAAGTACTTAGATCATTCCTTTTTTTATTGCTTTAGTACTTCTGATAGTACTAAATGTTAATATTTTATGGTTTTTAAATGTGGTGTTGAAAAATTATTGAAATATTGATATTTCTGACAAAATGCACTTGAAGGCCTGCAGTTAAGTTGACATTTTGGGAAACATGTTCATTCCCTGTCTGGCTCAAAACTGAGAAGTTTGATACCCATCATGTGTATATGGTAGCTTAAATATGCAACTGTACCAAGCAACAACTTAGCTTAGCGTAGCATCAAGACTGAAAATGGGCAACCAGCTAGCCTGGTAACAAAATCCAAATCATTACCATTACACACTAATCAACATGTATTTTGTTTTGTTTAATCAGATGTTTGTTTAAGCTTTAGAAAACATAATGTGGTAATTTTGGAGCTAGCAGAACCGGGCTAGCTGTTTCCACCTGTTTTCAGTGTTTGTGCTACACAAGCTAACTGAATGCAGGTGGTGGGATTGACCAGTATCAAAGTATTATGGTGTACCAGGTTATTTAAGAGATACAGAAGGTATGATTTTTCAATACTTTCAAAATACAGGCACTATTCTTTCTCTTAAACTGATAAATAGAAGCTATATGGAGGTGATGCATCACAGTTTACAGCAAGTGCCACTATATATCTACGAGGGCCGGGGTGACGTCTACAGAACTGGCATATGATGAAGTCCCTACTAGCTTTGTCTGCAAACAACATGGGTGTAACTTAGTTGTGTGACAACAGTAAATAGCAATGGCACAATTGAAAAATACTGCTGTCATTAATGTAACCAGGTGTACTGGGTTCACCAAACAGGACATGGAAACAAAGTCTGATGACCAGCAGCAATGGCTAATTTTTAGTTTGTCTCCTAAAAAAGCAACTTCACCAACAACTCCTGCCTTATGTCAACTCTGAGGGGATACACTACCTCAAATACAAAAGGCTTTTGAAGACAGAACCTTTTCTCTAGTTCTGGAACAGGCAGCTGAGTTAAGACAGATGGCAAGCATGAGTGGTAGGGATAACGTCACAGGACTAGCAAAAAAAGAAAAATGCCTCTGCACCTGTTTGAGAGTATTTTGGGTTTAGTCCCAATGATAAAGGTGAGCCAGCCAGCATCAGACACACAGCATTGTCGGCTAGACAATGTCACACATGGTACAGTGACTTCTGTCCCCAGCAGCTCAGCTTTTACTTTCTTTTCTTTTTCTTTTTTTTTTTTGTTTCACACACAGGTACCACCATGTACTGCAGTCTCTGCGAAATGTCGGGAGGGTAAAGGTATGAAAAAATAGATACTGCCCAGCAGGTAGTAACTTAATATTGCGCGTACAGACATGAGAGTGATATCGATCGTCTCATCTAACGCTCAGCAAGAAAGTGAATAAGTGATTTCTCGAAATGTCAGCCTATTCCTTTAAAATTACAAATCTCAGTGGATTAATTGATTTAACGAATGAGGAGTTTCCTGTGGGCTTTCGGTCAGTCCCTCATTAATTAATACATATGATGAGTGCACTTTTGGTTTGGAAACACTCCCTCATCAGCCATCTCACTGAATTCCAAATGAATTTACTGAATGAATCAGTATGCACGTTTTGTGTGGAGCATTTTGTTGGTTTCCTTTTGTCTAATTCCACTGGTGACGGGTTTCATTGTGGAAGTGACGGGGGGAAACGCTTGATTGATTTATGGAAATTCATTCTGTGCCTATGACATTTGTCAGGCTGTTATATCAATAGCAGAACTGACAGCAACAATGACCACTCCAACGTCTCGGATAGATCCTACAAATAACAAAGCACACAAGAAAGCGCCACACATAGGGAGATTTAATCATGTAAAAAAGAGCTTTAACAATGTGCATTTGCATTTATCACATGTCTGTATTTCAAGACGAGTATTCTTGTCTTAATTCCTTTAAAAAAAAAAAAAAAAAAAAAGATGTGATCACAAAGTAAAAAGAGATTGACGTGGTTAAATACACACACACACACACAAGCATACACACTCCTGCACACATCTGCTCGTCAGTGAGCCTGTTGGAAACTGTCACATGCCTGGCAGGTTCTGTAACTTGGGCAGATGGTACAGCACAATTAGGCCCGACGAATCTCTCAATCAATCTCCTGAATGCCATATGAAGACGCCGGTTCTCTGCTTCTGTGAAACCTGCGTGCTTGTCCACTTTGTATTCCGGCGCCTAAACACTCTTGGAAATATGGGCTGAGGTTTCGTTTCTCAAAAACCCTTTTTTGAAAGAAAGGGTTCGTCAGTTCTTTGTAAGACTAAAGGTTGCGCTAAGAACCCTTTTTAAGAAAGAGTTCTTCAAGGACTGTTGAAATTCTTGGAGAATTTTTCATTAAGGGTTAGTCAACATTTTTGGTTCTCGTTACAACCCCCTGTCTGTATTCTTGAAAAAATCCCTTGGAATATAAAAATGTTCTCTGTAGAACATCTTAAATATGTTACAGATAAAAGCCTTGAAATGTACAAAAGCTCTCTCTAGAACTCCCTGAGTGTGTTCTACATAAAACACTTGGAATATAAAACGGATCTTGGTAGAACCCCCTTGATAGGCTCTTGTTGGATTCTGGATAGAACCTCCAAAGAGGGTTCTGGGAGGAACCATTACACTATAGATGTAGAACCTTTCACAGGGGATTATGGGTGGAACCTTTCACAGATGGTTCTAGTTATATCCCTTTAAATTGGGTTTTACATAAAATTCTCTGAAAGGGTTCCAAGTGGAACCAAAAAGCGTTCTCCTATGAGGACAATCCAAAGAACCCTTTCTGGTTCTAGATAGCACCTTTACTTCTTAGAGTGTAATTTGTAAATTGCTTCCATTCTCACACACTACAAACCATTTCTGTTGCCTTGCTGTTCCTGTAAAGAGCTTTTTTTTTCTTTGCTTTTGCAGTTAATATTTTCTTAGCTTCCCTCGTCTTCTACAAGCTACAGTACCTGATTTTTTTTTTTGTCATTTTCCACACACACACGCTGTTCTTTTTCTAGCAATGTCTTCTCTTGATCCCTTTCACTTTGCAATACACTTCCTACGACCCCCCTACCCTCCCACTCAGTTTCTCTCTACCCTTTTCTGCCTCCTCTCTTGGCTTGTTTAACCACTGGCCTGAATGCAAGACTGTACTGGAGACAATAGGCAAGCGCAAGTGTTTCATTCACACCCAATTACTGTGAAAGGGATTTTTCTGGCCAGAAATTCACCGCAGAGCACAATGACAGTGTCACAGAGGAACAAGATATCCCTGGCGTTTCACGTTCTGTCCCATGTTCCACACACACACACACACACACACAAAAAAAAAAGAAGAAAAGTGATCCGGTGCATTCAACGCCGGCGAGGGCCATTAGCCGGAGCTGGTTAAATAAGGATAGCTCTAACTGAGGCGCTAACAGAGACGGGAAACATCTGCTGCTCATGCTGGGCCCTTGTTGGCCCTGAGGATTCTGCCTTTGATCAGCGGCCCTCGCAACCACCTTCCTACAAGAGCTCAGATGAAACAGCCTCTCAACACACACGAAGAGTGCGAGAGAAGCACACCCACACCGAATGAAATGCAAGAAGTGCAAACACACAAACAAACTAAGCTAAGAGTCACACCAATATATACTGGATGCATACGAGGGCTGCACGATTATGGCCAAAACGATCATTAAGATCGGGAGATCACAATTATTTATCATGACAGAATATTTCTATTGCATTTATTCACAGTGTCGCTCCTGAAAGCAAATAAATAAAAATTACAACTTGCCCTTTGGTCAAGTAGCAGACATGTTTTACTTGCCCAACAGCCAAACATACATGTCTGAAATGGAAAATCTGAGTCTATTAAAAAATAAATCAAAATCAAAAGGGATTTGTACAATTATATAGTCCCTGATTGTTTCAACCCAAGCTCTGAGTGCAGGAAAAAAGGCTGCACTGAGTAGCAAATTATAGGCTACTTTTATTTCAAAAGCTTGGGAAATTAGACAAACTAGACTGAGTAATACTGCATACAGTATGAGATAAGTTTATTTGATGTTTGTAAGCCTTGTAAGCCTGTCTGGACAAGCTTATACACTGATACCAGAATACAGACTAGTGGGTTCATTGTTAAAGTGACGTTTTCCCAGTGTGTGAGGGTAGCTGTGTTACTTTAGTCAGCCATTAAGTGTGTAGATAAGGTAAAGTTGCAGTATAACTTTCACTTAAAGGTTGTGTTGCGTTTGCTGCCAAAGAAGTTCCTATTTAAGTCATGTTACAGTGTCTTCAGAGGTACAGACTGAAGAGCTAGCTAGCAGCAACGAGTCAGGCTAAAGACAATTAAGAAACCGGAGGTCCCCCTAATACGTTTCAGCACTGGGAGCTTGGCACCACACGGTTCAGATGATCAATCGCATTTTTTCTTTTCCACCACAGCAAAAAAAAATAATAACAACGACTCATAGCGACAGCAATATATGTAATGTTCTATAGTGGAAAAGCCGGTCAGTTTTAGTAGCTGGAGAAACATTGTAAGCCAAAGTCAAGACAGTCGCTTGTTATTCCACTGTGTGGTGAATTCGGGATCAGAGCTGCCGCACAACCAGAACCATGAAAAAAAAAGACATTGCATGTATTTTTCACTTGTCTGATTGGATGACTGCATGAGGCTTTCCATTTGCCCAAACACAGAGTCTACTTGCAAGCAGGCATGTCAGGCGACGTTCTTCTTCTTGGTCTTCATGTCTTCATCGCACTGCAGTTTGTTAGTTTATTTGTGCAGCTGAACAAGTTAGTTGTGTTGCCTTGTAGTGCAGACACAAGTCTGATATGCAGTTGTTCATGAGCGGAGCATTTTAAACATCAGTGTGATTAAATTCATTTAATTGTGGAAAGCCAAACTGTGATTGAGATTAATATTTGATTAATTGTGAAACCCGGATGCACGCAAGCAGACTGATAACACATATACTTTGAATTTGGAATAGAATATTAAAAACATTTTATTTAAAATATTCAGTATCACTGGTTTGCTTTTTCTGGGCAGAGAAAAATAAAAAGTTGCCCGACTACCTTTCCTCTACCGCATGAAAGAATATGACATATCCACATTTCCAGAGGAAGCGAGCCAAACACCTCACTCAACAGTGGGCCAGACGCCACCTTTGGACTGCCAATCCCGCTGTTGTATTTCCCCCACCTGTGACGGGAAGATGATTCACTAGGCCTGCCAGACTGCATCTAGGGACTGTGTGTACTGGGGCGTACTCGCTGCCAGCACAGACAGAGGGGGAAAAAAAAAACACCACCTTCTGCACCGCACTGTGACCCGCAAACGCAGTTGATAAAATAATGTGGCCTGTGAGCAGATGCATCATACTCTACCTACTCGGGGTGTAACAATTCACCAATTCGAATCAAGGAATCGGGCCAAATGATTATGATACGGCAGGCGGGAGCAAAACTGGGCCTCATACACAGGGAGAATGTTAAAATCGCTGTCGCCCCACATGAACACACCAGCTGCACCCGGAAAGCAATATGAGAATTACAGGTTAAATTGGATTTTTTTTTTTTTTTTTTTAAAGGGAACATGTATATGTAATTTTTAGGCTCTGTATTTTTAGCGGCGGAACCCACGCTCCACCTGTGCTGCATTCCTCCCTGAATACACAAACAGCACCGTCACAGTTTTTGTTTTGACGATACAAATGGAATACTAGATATAACCAGGCAACACAGATTTCACCAGGAATTTGCAGCTCAAAACTCCCCAAGCAACATAAACAAGTGTG
This sequence comes from Lutjanus erythropterus, assembly GCF_056507025.1. Taxonomy (NCBI): domain Eukaryota; kingdom Metazoa; phylum Chordata; class Actinopteri; order Lutjaniformes; family Lutjanidae; genus Lutjanus; species Lutjanus erythropterus. The sequence continues at coordinate 9,220,307 of NC_139339.1, read as the reverse complement.
TATTTTTGCAATACATATTTTCTTTTTCCCCTTACTTGCATTATCCCCAGTCGTGCTTTTCTCAAATTTTATTTTTATCTCGACTTTATGTCTGATACACATGGATATTTGAAATAACTCTGTCACACAATGAAATGTGGTGATGCAGTAAGGCTTTTTCATAGTCTACAGCAGAGATTCCCAAACTTTTTTTTTTTCCAGTTTGAGAGTCAAAAGAGAGATCTGGCATCTCTCTGAAACCCAAACCTGCAACAATACTTCATGAATTACTGTAACATCTACATTTATAAACTGACAAACCACAAATATATTTTCTTAATTGTACATGTATGTAAGTTTCTCACCTCCTCATAATGAACTTGCTCTGTCCACTGTAACACTTAAGAGCCTTTAATTTGAAAGGGATACAAGAACTGTTCAGTTTGTAACAGCATCATGCAGCTTTAACAGTGCAAATGGCAGCAGATCAAAACGAGGCGTCATGCTAAAATATTGTATTATGTATTCTTAATGCCTGTCATCGAGCTGGATTCTCCATGAAATCAGATGAAACAAGTCTGTTTTTACATTTTCTCAGCCAGTGTTACACTGAGTGGTACATTTCTCAGTTAAAAGGAAGCAGGAAGAGATTTTCATTTATATATATTTAATTTTGACTTGAAAACAGTGGAAACACTAGCACTTTTGTCCACAGGAGTATACTGCAGGACTATAGCTCAGCATTCCATTCATTTCTGTGAATAAAACTGACTTTTTATAAGTTTAAATTATAATTTAAGGTAAAAACTTCACCTCACAATAAGGGAACACTGGAGACCTAAACACAAGCTCTGTTCACAGAGCCTTCACTCTCTGCTAAACAGCATCATTATGCATTAGAAAGACACACAACAGAGAATCAGGGAGAAGAAAACACTGAAGTTGTCAAAAAAAAGAAACCTCTTGTTTATGATTGTTAAAAAACACAAATATTTAAAATTTCTTAAAATATCAGAAAAAACTCTTCTCTGATGCAAGACTCACAGGAAATAATCTGCTCAGAATTGATCTAAATCATTCCTTTTTAGAGTGCAATCAATCGTATTATGTATAAACAATATTGGTCAATTTACCAATATCCAAATGTCTTATTGCCTAATATCCGTACTAGGCTCAACTCATTTAACACAACCTTCCCGCAGGATTAACTGCAGTTTATCACTTGTTCTGTACTAATAAATTTCAGTGTATCTCTGACTGTATTACGCCACAGATCAAATGACAAATAGGAATCCAATTTATCCAGACGGAGAACACCTCCTGCCTTTAAATGGCTCAAACCGAAAAAAGAAATACTTTCGTGCAAGAAGAGTGGGAAGAAATGGAGAAAAAAAATACTTATGTGTAATTATAAAGGCCACACGAGTTCAAAAGTCTTAATGGAATGACTTGTGCACACGCCAAATGATTTTTTTTTTTTTGCTCCTCGCCATTTGCAGGTGTTCATTATTCTACCCATGGAGAACATCCTGAGGGTCGTGCCATGTTCTAATTCCTAATTAACTGGCCAGAACAGAGATCATGGTCGGTGGTGACCCTGACCGGCGAACAGGACCGGTTGGAGTCTCGGGGCATTACTCTTACTCAGTCTTGTTTCGAGTAAACCCTCCTCCAATGTAGTTACTGTACCGTGCGTGTCATGGAATTGCAAGAAGTGGGTCACTCCTTAAGAAAGACAACCTGAAGCCCACTGGAGGCTACGCATGTTCAAGACATAGCTCGAGTGGAGACACCTGTGGACTTGTGGGTAACCGCTGTTAAAGATCCCGGTAGGATTCTGTTTATTCTGTATGTGCCACCGATCTGTCAACGAGGACTAAAGAAGAGGAAAATACAACAAATAATTCCCGACTTCATGGCTAATCTCAGCTAAAGCTTCGTACCTATCAGTGGCATGTTTTTGCACTGTCTCTGAGATTAGTCATGTGTACACTCGCAGTGCACATACGTATCAGGGCATTACCGGCACTCGTAGGGAATACAAAAGCGGCCACGGTGACTAAATGTCTATGTTTGCTTTGGAGAGATCAGGCGTGCCCTCCGTGTTACAACACGGGCCACCTGCAGTCTGGGAAATAGGTTTCTGGGGAGAATTAGAGGATTCTGATGAATGAACAAGACAGACATGAGTAACCCGGCCTCAATATACTGCTTATCTACAAGCTTATGTTGCACAAAGGAGGCAGATAAGCTCAGACATGCCAGCAGAATGAAGGAATGGAGAAATGAGTGGAAATGAGGGGGTTGAGGGGGGCGTCGAAGAAAACGTACCCAGGTCAAGATCTACAGGAGTGCGGTCAGTTGCGACAGAGCCAGGACGCTTTGAATCGCCGAAGAACAGTTAACCATCGACTAGAGGGACTAGTCAAGCTACGCAGCATGGATCTATGTCATTCATGGTTATTCTATGCCAGAGACCGTGGAAACAAAGCATAAAGTCATTATTAAGGCCTCTGCCTGCCCTGGGCAGTGAATGCAACACTAATCAATGAGAAAGAAAGGCATTGTGGTTGGTCTCAGAGGACAGGTGATATTATGTTGGTGTGTGTGTGTGTGTGTGTGTGCGTGAATGGATAAGATTATCCTGTCTATTAGCGTTCTGTTTGAGGTAGGTGGTCTGGATGGTCGCAGCAAGCATCACGTTGCAGCTATTAATCTGTGACGGTGAAGGAAGGACACAAATATTCTCCGGTGATTCACCTTCTGTCTTTGTTTTCTATGGTTTCTATTATTAATTTTATTGACTTGAGTCTCATGAATGGAAAAAAAGAAGGCAAAGAAGGAAAAAGGGAAAGAAATACATGTTATTTTGTTTTATTTTTTTCTTTGTTGTCTCCTGATACCTGTGTCCTTCAGTGTTTCTGTATTGCCCATATTCTCTATACCATATATAGCTCAACTAGAATCATAAAAATATCTCTACATTTGCATTAATTGGCAAACAAAAGGCAGAAAAAACATTTGACTTGAACCTGTATAATAGGGAGACAATCTATAATTACTGACACACTCTAAACATGTTCTTAGTCCATTGTTTCCTACTACAGTGGGGGCTTTTTGACTCGAGTTCAAAACCATTCAAACACTACTCATAGGGGCTTTAAAATATTTTCACATTTTCAATCAATGGAGATAAAATCATTCTGCAACAATTTTGATATTATATTAATTGTTTAAGTAGCGCGCCTAGAAAAAAAACACATTTCCTAACTATCAGCAGTCGAGTAGACTTGAGTTGAGCTGTTTTCCACATACATCTCCATAATACTGTATGCACAGGAGGGTATGAAGGTATGAAAACATGAGAACTTGCAGCTTTTCTTTCATTTTGGTCTATTTAGACAAGCATGCATACCAAACTGCCCATCAACAGTCCATTGCAACTTTGACATATGTGCTGAAATCTGTCTGCAGCAAAATGACATTTTTCATGTAGCAACAGAATTGAAACACTGTTCCCTTTTCTGATCAGAGTTTGGAATTGTCTGGTAAATGAAAAGCCACACTGAGCTCGGCACCAACCCGTTTGAGCACTTCAAAATAAGCCACAAGTGACAAAATTGAACTTCGGCTGTCAAGTACCATAATTCAATCCCTGGTGTATATTACGCAATCATCCACGCTGCCAGGCAACAAATACCATTGACTTGATTCCTATTTAATTATTCTACTTGAAAATCCTTTTCTGCTCTCTCTTTTCTCTGAACCTGAGTTCAAAAAAAAGAAAGAAAGAAATTGCTTTACCCATTAAAAAAAAAAAAGAATCTCTACCTTTTTCGAGAATTGCATTCTTTCCAGCTTGTCAGATTCCATTCATGAGAACCCACCTTCAGCACTTATTTTATTTAAACCTGAGCAAATGTGGCACACAACACAATGGGGTTTCACTGAGGTAAAATAATTGCCTAAATACAGTGTGACAGGGGAGGTTGATTCATTCTGGAGAAAACGCTGCTTGTTGAGAAAAAGTGTTGACAGAGTAGCAAGAGACAGTAAAATGGAAGCAGAAAGAATGAAGGGAGGTGCGGAGAAGGGCAGCATACAGTTTCCATCACCAAACAAAACAGTACATATTTCTTTGAAAGACAAAGTGTTAAGTTAGGCTACTCTGCACGCTGTCAATAGCGACGTTCATCATAGGGCCAGCCGCAGTCTATATATTGATTAAACCATCCATCACTTAAACTCTACAAGACATTATTTCTAATTAAAAACTAAGTCATAAATTTTAGGCTTTATTGCCAAGCTGGGGCTGTAAATAAAATTCGAGGGAGGGCGGAAACAGATTGCAGCCCCTGTCCGCGGTTTAGAGCCACCGTAAAAAGGACAGACGGGTGTGATGGCACCTTTGGGATCCTCGCATCCTGACCAGCGGGGGCTGACAGCAGGGAGGTGCTCCGCTTCATCCCGGATAAACAGATGCAAATCAATAATTTCTCTGGTTGTGTTTTTATAAGACAGGCGCTTCTCCTCACAGCGGCTAAGGAATAGACCATGCATATGGAGAACAAATATGCAAATTAAATTTTCATAAACCACTTGGGAATATGTGAAAGGAACAGCGGTCGGTGTACTTGAAAATGATGTATAATCATAAGAGGTCATGAAAGTGTATGAAAGTGCTCCATCACACACCTGGTTTGGCTGGTAGGCTGGTGGTGACAACAAGCTCTTACACTCTGAGATGTAAGGGTTCCAAGAGGGTTCTTCCCGTAAAGCTGGGGTTCTACCCAGAACCATTTGCTTTAAAAGAACCCTTTTTTGAAGAAAGGGTTCATTAAGGGTTCTTTCTAAGACTAAGGGATCCAGCCAAAGAACCCTTATTAGTAAGAGTTCCTCAAGAATAGTTGAACTCCTTGAAGAACACTTTCATTAAGGGTTTGACAAGGGTTTTTTGTACCATTATATAAAACGGTTCTTGGCAGAACCCCCTGGGTGAATTCTAGATAAAACCCTTGAAATAGAAAAGCTTCTCTGTAGAACTCCCTGACTGTGTTCTAGATAAAACCCTTGGAGTATAAGTTCTTCAAAGAACCCCTTGAGAGTCTTCTAAATAAGATCCTTGGAGTATAAACAGTACTCCACATAATCCCCTCACTGTGGTCTAAATAAAAGGAAAAGGATCTCAGTAGAACCCACTGGGTGGGTTCTTGTTGGTACCCAAATAACAAAGGCTGTGTACAGAACTTCAGGAGAGGGTTCTGTGTTCTGCAGTCTGAGGAAGAGCTGATAGCTCAAAACCTCACGTTAATAAATAGTTCAAACAGGAGCTCTTTTAGTGTGCGGGTTGTTTCCTTTCCTTTGAAGGTTCTAGGTAGAACCATTACACCACAGAAGGGTTCTCTTTAAAACCTCTTATAGGAGGTTCTGGGTGTAACCTTTCACAGATGGTTCTTGGTATAACCCTTTACGCTGCGTTCTAAGTAGAACTCTCTGAAAGGGTGCCAAGCAGACCCTTTACAAAAAGGTTCTAATCGGATCCAAAAATGTTTCTGCTCCGAGGACAAGCCAAAGAACCCTTTACGGATCTGGTAGTACCTTTATTTCTAGGAGTACATTATCCATCTGTGTCTCCATTTTCCTGCACTAAACAACCATTTTGTTGCCAGATATGCAGTTGCAGGACATTATTTAATGATCCCTGTTGATAAAGAGGCCATTAGTGCATCTAGACCGCAGCCAAAGCTCTGAGGCTGGACAGACAAACATGGAGCGCACACTCTCAGTCATAGCAAAGGACACTTCACGTTTGACAACTTCTGATTACCTCAGCGTGTACGCCGGTTGTAAGGCAGTGAACTCCCCTGACAGCCAGTTGCAGACTGTTGGTTATTTTTTGACGGGCACAGAGGGATGTCTGATTTCACAGGTACTAGCCAAAGGGAGGGAGTAAATGGAGGGAATTGGGGGTAGAAAATGAAGAAAAGGCATGTCACAGGCTCCACAGCCTCCACCGCCGACAAAAGAAAAGCATGTGCAATCATTATTCATCTGTCTCCCTCTTCCTCTCCTGGGCCGATGCTTTTTCCCCCCATACCTGCCAGAACGGGAGTAGTTCCGACCACACAAGCGCCTTTCCGACTGTGACTTGATAATGACGGAGAGGCTGGGGAATCATATTTGGTTAGCTGATAGCCAGACAGGTTCCTCGCCAAAGTGACGGGAAGTGGCCTTGGTCTTGGTGAGAGACAGAAAGAGAGAATCACCCTCCGGGGGGAAGCGAGAACTAATGAGTGAGCTAAAAAGGACAAGATGGAGTGATCCTCTATAAAAAGACCAGCAGTAATCTCTTCCTCTCCTCCCTCTCCTCTCCCCTTAATGTCCTAAGAGATCTTGGCTCCTCCGTAAAGCCTGCTGCCTCTGCACATCAAACAGTGCTGATTAGAGCTGCACACCTTGCTGGAGCTGAAGCTTTGGACGAGGTGCAGCCCAAGTTCAAGGGAGACTCAGTGTTATAAACACCAAAGAGGAAAAACTCTTCCACTTAGTGGACATCTCTTTGGACTATACACTCTTAGAAATAAATGTTGCAAAAGGGTTCTTTGTGAAGGGCTGAGCCATTTGTTTGTGAGGAACATTTTTAAGAAGACTAAGGGTTCCATTCAGAACCATTTTCATAAAAAAAAAAAAAAAAAAAAAAAAAAAAAAAAACCTTTTTGGAAGAGAGAATTCTTCCAAGGATGTTGAGATCCTTGAAGAACTCCTTTGTCAAGGGTTATTTGTACCATAATACAAAAGGGTTCTCCATAGAACCCCCTAGGTGGATTCTAGATAAAAATCCTTGGCATTTAAAAGGGTTCTCGGTTGACAGCTCTGGATGGGATCTAGATAAAACCCATGGAATATTAAAGGGGTCTCGGTAGAACCCCCTGAATGGGTTCCAAATAAAATCCTTGGGATATAAAATAGTTCTCACATATATAACCATCTGGGTGGGTTCTTGATAAAACCCATGGAATATAAAATCATTCTTAGTAAAAGCCTCTGGATGGGTTCTAGATGAAACCCTTGGAATATAAATGGGTTCTCAGTCGAACTTCCTGGGTCCACTGCCTGAGTGGGTTCCTGATAAAATATATGAACAAGCTCTTGGTAAAACCACTACACCATAGAAGGGTTCTCTGTAGAACTGGGGGTTCTGGTTGAAACCTTGCACAGACGGTTCTAGGTATAACTGTTTATGTTGGGATCTAGGTAGACCTCTATGAAAGGATTTTAAGTAATTTGTGGAAGAACCCTTTATGGTTCCAGTTGAGCACCTTTATTTCTAAGAGTATATACATTTGAACAGCTTTCACTAAATCAGCATGTAACTACAAAGAGTGCCTTCAGTATCCACTTACCATATCTCTAACCCAATGCCTCGGAGCTCAAATAACATCAGTGTCTTTCAAATTAGAGCCAGTGTGATGCTTTGGATTCTTCTGTCATGTCAGATGATATCAGCGTAGCCCCAGAGGTGCAAAGCCGCACTTGAATTTGATCGTCATCAACAGATCGTCCTGTTCGTTTACATTAGCATAAATGGTCACAGTAAAAGACACGGTGGGAAGAGACAGAAGAGGAAGAGTTGGCAGAAGATGATGGAGAGAGACCTCTGAGCGGCTGTGTGAGTTCACTGTCAAGGGTGTTGTTTTATTAAGACACCCAAACTGTCAGGGCAGGTATCGGGAGAGCAGCCGGGCACATGACAAGACACTTGTGCCAACATCCCAGTAACCCCTTCTCACACCGAAATAGCTCCATCCAAATTTACTGGTCTCTCTGTCAGAATCTGGAGGAGGGGGCCCCATTGTCGAAGAGACTCTCACCTCTACCAATCAAGACAAGTGAGACATTCACCTCCACAGCCCTTTCAGACTGAGGAGGCGGGTTGTGACAGGCAATAACAATGTGGGTTTGTGTGTGAGGGAGACAGATTGGTTGAGAGAAAAAGTACAAGTTGTTACAAAAGTGTATTTTCCCAGAAATCACTGCACTGGAACAATGTTAAAGGAATAGTTCAAAAGTGCAGCGACGTCTTGGGCTATACATTAACAAGATATAATGTGTGCTAGTATATAATTACTGAACATTAGAAGTGCTGGTCGGCATATTTTGTTACACTGGGGAGACGTGGACAGACTGATTACCCAGCAAGGTAATGCTTAGCTAATGTTTCTGCTAACTAAACAACTTTGTAAATCAGTAAGGCTGGAAACTCGCTTACATTTTTACTTGTTTAAGACACAAAATTCAAAGTCAAGGACTTGACTTGGCACTTGACTCAGGTCTTGCCTGACTTAACTTGGGACTTGACTCAGGACATGCCTTTTTTTTGGCTCAGGACTTGTCTGTCTCGACTTAGGACTTGACTCCAGACTTGCTGGTCCTAACCTGGGACATGACTCAGGTCTTGCCTTACTCGACTTAGGACTTGACTCGGGACTTGCTTGTATTTTCTTGGAACTTTCCTGTCTTGACTTGGGACTTGACTCAGGACTTTCCAGACTTGGCCTGGAACTTGAATCAGGACTTGGCTGTCTTTTCTCAGGACCTGGCTCATGACTTGCCAGTGTTGACTTGGGACTTGAGTGCAAAGACTTGAAACTTACTTGTGACTTGCAAAACAATGACACCTCTGGTGTCAGCTTAGCTGCCTCCCTCTGTTTCCAGTCTTTATGCTAAGCTAAGCTAACCAGCTGCTGATTGTAGTTTCACAATGAACAGACAGATAAGAGAATTGTTTTGATCTTCTCTTCTAACTCCTGGCAAAAAAAGATGGCTTATTTCCCAAAATGTCGACCTATTCCTTTAACCTCTTTTAACTTCTAAATTAACTGTAGCTGAACTATTGATTTTCACACTTGCATGAATGTGTGAAAAATCCTCTTAACACTGTTAGGTGTATTAATATTCCTTTGTGAGATACACAATTTGCAGGATATAAAAATGCATAGATAAATGTAGAAATCACACTTTTAAAAAAAAAAAAATCATGCTTTTACTATAATAATGTAGTTGCAGAGAGCAATGTAGGGTCACAGAAGGCATGAATATTGTATTGGAAGAGTTGGAGGGGGCGGACAAGCACAGCGTCCCAGCAAACACCACATTGAGCAGAAGTTCATGCACATTATTTTATGTGTATACACACGCCAGCTGACATACACGCGTACATTATGCTGATCAAGCATGACCACCACACACAGAGATAAATATATCTCCTAAAGAACTCATCAAGACTGTGAATAATTAAGGTAACAGCTGCCTTAAGTTCAGAACAAACAGCAAATACACATCCTAGTGTAGCATGCAGTTATGTGAATATAGAGGTCATCCATATGCACATGACCTACTACTGCTTAAAAAACACATAAATAAATGTAAGTAAATTTGTTTGAGGTTAGTATCTACAATATTTGGATGATTTTTGCAAATTTGGCATATAAACATGACATTTTTGCTCAATATTCATCCTTCAACCCCAGTTTCAAGTGATGATGAGATGACTAAGTGACATTTTCATGCAGCTGCAGGAGTGTTCCCACATGAACTCTCCGCCTGTTGGGACGAAATGACCACAAACATGTCTGAGCAAATACATTTCCAGAAGGTTGCTGTTGCCAAGACAACGGCAATTTGCGCGGAGGGTCAACAAATTTGTCATTATCGGCGCCGCACTACATCAAGCAATGTGTGCTTTTTAAATAATTTGGTCATTTAGAGGGTTTCGACGCTCCGCCCGGTATCCTTGAGCCAGGTTGCTTTTGGTGCCGACCGTAGTTGCCCAAGTAACAGGACACATCAACAAAGACGTGCAAAGTCAACTATCTCTGGACAGGATTCAAATTCAGAAGCACTGCTGACATCGGCCGAAAGGATTTCACCTCCTTTCCCATTCAAATGACCTGTTTTGCATCATTTCAAGAAGTCCGGGCAGGATCACCACTATGAAAACAAATGGCAGGGCTTTAAGATAACAGAACCAAAACTTGGCAGGGCTAATGTCATCACAGGCCATTATGGTCAAACTAACTTGAATGGCCGGCGCTATGGGTAACCATGTTGGGTATGCAAAGCATTGTGGGAGGGTGCGGGGGTTCATACTCTCCTGCAAGGCTTGAAAAGATGTTTTGTAGTTGAGTTGGGTCTCCAGATTTTCAAAATTAAAGTTGAGAGCTTTTTAGATCACATCCGCGGTCATATTGTGCACCTCTTTAAGTTTTTCCTCACAAGAGTGCTTGTTCTTGTTGCAAACAATTGAGTTTATAAAGAGTACAGTCTAGACCTGCTCTATTTGTAAAATGCCCTGAGAACCTTCCAAAAAATAATACAAAACATCCATTTATTTGATTTCTTATCTCAAAATCCAGCCTTGAGTCGAGGGTGATTAATTATATGAACATGATGCAGGTGCAGGGCTATCAGAAACTGTGTCAAAGAATACAGATAACACCTGCACACTTAATTCACGCCACAGCAGTTTAATAATGACAACGCTGTGATCCCACTTCGATCTCCATCAGGTCAGAATTTTTCAACAATTGAAACCACACCTATAGTCATACATCAGGGACATCTAGAATAAAAATGGTGTCAGTATCATGAGGACGTAATTTATTGAACTGTCAATAGTTTTGGAATGCTTTTCACCCTGTATGGTTTAAATAGTTGACCATTTCAAGGGCAAAGTCTTGATTTGTAAAGATCAAAAGCTCATTGGATTTATGCCCCGACAATAGTCATAGATACGCAGACGGACGGCCGCAAGCAAGCAAAAGTCGTTGAAAAAATTACGGAGAGAATCACTGATTCTGCCTTTGACTTTGATTACTAAAACTTTGATCGACTAATATTGAAACTATGAGACCCCTAACAAATATGGGTGTGGTTTCCATTGTTCCAATGTTCGAACATGATGAAGATCCAAGTGTGCAGGCATTACCTTTTTTGTTATGTAGCCTTAAACTAACCAATTTCAACCAATAATAACAACATCCACCCAATCAATGGTCAGTTTTTAACAGCACAGAGCCAAGATTCAAGGCAAAGACACTCTCCTTTTTCAAGGTTCAAATCAAAATCCTCCCAACATTACATCCCACCTGAAATATGTTACGATACTGAAGAGATACTCACAAAATGCTGTTTCATCTGACGGACTTTAAAGATCTTGCCTAAATCTCTTCCTGCTTAACCTTGTAATCTGCGGACTTATTACAAAATATTGTGCTTGTAAATCAAGCAGGACTTTGCTCCAAAAAACATCTCCCCCCCAAAGAAGACTAGACGTAATCCAAAGTGACCGCAAATTAGGCAAAAGAAGGTGCATCAAATGAAGGTTGTAATTCTGCGTCGGGGTGCATTAGGATATTTATCATCAAACCGATCCCCGGCTTTTAATTCATTTGACATCTTTCAGCACTAATACAGTATCTGATTTCTGAGAAGCACCAGAACACGGTCACACAGCGTGACATCTGGAGGAAAAGCAGCGGGTTGCAGGACAAGTTTGCTGAGATGTGTTTCTACACAGACTGGAGACCAAGGCCATTATGTCTGTACCAGACTTTCACTTCATATCTAAAACGCACGAGGCTGCGCCGTGCATAACTACCACCCGCTGCTCTCTGTGTTATTCAAATGACAGCACAATTCTATTTTCACCTTGCGACTAATGTGACCATTCCTCCTGTGTCAGCAACATTTACTGTCCTTTCTTTTGTGCAGGATGTGCTAGCGAACTGGCAAATTAATTCTAAAAATGGGATTATCCTGGAATGTGTATGTAGTTGCAGGGATTGAGCTCAGTAGTTTCCAATTATTCTCCTCTGAAATCTCCCATCCTATCAACTCTCATGGAGAATATCAGCCCCTGAGGCCTTATCAAAAAGGTGATATGACATATTCTTACACAGTGCAAGCTCTCACGGCTTAATCTCATTGAAAGTGATGGCGTAAAATAACATAAAAACATCAACGGGGGCTCGAACAGCAATGTAAACAACACAAAAAGATATGCACCGCCGCAGGGAAGTTGTTAGGAAAAGAGGAGAGGAGGGGTGGCTGCATTGACTTAGATGAAGGGGAAGCGGGTTAGATGGATGTAGCAGGGTATGTTTTGTGTGTGTAGGTGTGTGTGTGAGTGAAAAAGAGAAGGAGGAGGGGGACGTCGGCAGGCAAACCTATCATCCACGGAGCCCACCAGTAAACTCTGGAGGGCAAACAATCTCCCTAATTGAATTCAATCCAGGCTCACCACAGGAGGCACGGAGGCTGGTGGCTCCATTAAGTATGGAGAGGGCTGGTGGAGGTGGAGGTGGAGGTGGCTTCGGTGATGGAAGGAAAGTGTGTGCATGTCGACGACAGGACGAGGAGGGGGGGGTAGGCTTTAGCTGGTATGACAAGTGAGCGCAGAGAAGGGGAAAGAAGATAAGTACGAGAAGCAGAGAGCAAACACAGGGCTGTAGAAGACAACAATGACAAACAGACAGGGAGAGGAGAAAGAGCTTGGTGCATGGAGGTTTCGGTGGTTAAAGGGGTGGAGGGTGTGTGTGTGCATAGGAGCAAGGGACTAGAGGCGAAGAGAAATGGAAGCCAGCTGCGCTTTTGCATGATTACAGCGAAAACATCATTTGCATCAGGGAATGGAATCCAAACACGCTCGGTAGAGATACGTATGGTTGCAGACCAAAAAAGCCCTCCCTGTCGCTGGCGGCAGAAATTAAAGGCTTACCGGTGATGTCCCACAGATTTGCATATGAAGATGAGTACCTATCATGAATCATTTTCATAAACATCCTATTGCACACAAAGAACAAGCCCAATTGGCCCACATGAATGCTCTTCATTACTGTGCTGTGCTGAGGTTGGAGGGGGACTGCTTGTTCACATGATCAGGGATCTATTGCGTATTCATGACACATTTTCTGCCCGCTTTGTCAGGTCCGACGCTGTCAGAAATACTGATGAAATTGTACAATACCTTTGTGTGAGAGGGAGTGCGATTCTTGAGCGTTTCTCCTCACAAATCCTGTATATCACATTCCAGATAATAAAACCATCTTCAGCCCTGTGAGGAAACAGAGAGAGGAAGCAGGTCAGGAGATGGAACAGGATAGTCGTGCGTCAGTAAACTTGGCAACACTTAGGCTTTGTTCACACTGTAGGCAAATCAGATTTGTTTTTCAAATCAGATCTTTAAGACAGACTGTCCAGACTGTTATTTGCAAGTGATCAAATCAGATTTGTGTGCCCAGACGTCACCAGTCTGTCTGCATGGGTTGCTGTGGTAATGTAGGCATCAGTAATTACATCAGGGTTCAACATTAACCATGGCTCAATGGTTCATGGCCACAAAAAGTTACTCTTTGGCCACCAAATATTCCATACAGATGGCCCCCTGATGAGTTAACTTGCTAAATAATGATTCATGTAGACTGGCAAGCTTATGTTTTGCTAACATAAGCTAACTTAAGATGTGATGAATATGTGTCCCCCAGCAAAATCTTTTAACAATCTTCAAATTTTGGTTTCTTTTCAACCTAGACAAGCCTGACAACAATCTGGGAACATGATACATATCACGATATGTGGTTACGGTTCAAAATATTGCAATACTGTGAGCAAGGTGACATACTGATATCAAATTATAGGAACTGTCGAGGTATAAAGAACACACCATATGTATAAAAAGTTATGCTAAAATGTTGTTTTTTATATACAATCAGAACAGCGATGATAGACAACAACACAGCTATCTAATGGTCAGGGATTTTAACCCAACACAAGATGAACCTCTGCAATGAATTTTTGCATGCATCTCGATATTACATACTCGATACATTGTTCTTGAGAACCGATACATCGTCACAAAACAGAAAGTAAAATTCTCACACCTCTAGCACATAGCTAATCTAAATGCAGGACATAGGAAAGGTGAAAGTTGACCATGGAACCAAGTAGGGTTGGGCGATTGATGATGGCTGATGGCTGATTGATGGCTGAATCCATCGCTGGTCACTTTTTTGGGCAGATATTTGTCATTTTATTTTGCTAATGTAATGGTCTGCAGAGTGACAGCAGCTGCAAGATAAACAGCATGTGTTTTGACTCTTTGCACTCTTTTCACACGGTGAATTAAGGATTTAATTGGACCAAACCAGAGTTGGTGGCTGTTGGAAGAGTGGACAGACTAAGTCAATTTTCCTAGGATTTAACGAGCCAATTAAGCTCGTCTTAGTTCGGTAAAAGAGAGAAACTTGAATTTAGAATTTAGAAGGCGCATGATTGTATTTCTCCTCTTAAAAAGGAAAATAAGTGTGAGAATATTTAATTTCTTGACAATTTGTAAGTTTATCTTGTTTATTGGATGTAGTGAATTCGCCGCTTGTGCACGTCTCCCAGCTGAGACTGGAGAAGACAGAAGGCAAGACAAAGATGTCACCAATCACCAATTTCATGGGTTGACGATGGTCAAACGATGGAAAGGTCTAACATATCGCCCAAGTCTAGTACAATGTTTACTCAACTGTCATTGGAACACAGAATGAAATGGGGCTGGACTTAGGAAGGGTCAATTTTTCTGTCATGCCACAGTGCAGAAATCCTTCATCACACGAGACAAACTCAACAACAAAGACAGCTGGTATATACTGACATGCTAAGCCACTCTGACGCACGTCTATAACTCCAGACTGAGATGCATCGCATTTCAAACCAGCTGCAAACGTGGCTTTTTTTTTTTCAGACCTTCTAAAATCAATCTTAATACAATGTGGATATGACCAAAAAAAACAGATTTGGGCCAGCAGTCAGAACAAGGCTTTTACCCTTTCAAAATGGGTGACTGGGGACATAATTAAAAAGTCCAGCAAACATTTAATGTCTGCCAACATAACTTTAAGTAACCGTTAACTGACCCGTCGACATCCAGGACATAGATTTACTTTGAAGAACAACAAAAAAAAAAAACCCACACTGAAAATAATTGCTTTTCAGTGCCAGAAGTGTTAGTTTGTCACAGTCTCGTCACAGACAAACTCTATTTTTTCGGTCTCTTCTGGGTCGACCATCATTAAGTGGCATCTTCATAAATTTTTCAGCTGTTGTCTGGTTCCCACACTGGTGATAGAGCCGGACTGCCGCTGTATGAAGTGCTATTCAGGTCACATCAGCTTTTAATGGCTGATTTATTAGGGCCCAACAGGGGCTTGGTGATGGGCTGCAGGACAAAGAGCCTGTTTTAAACTGCATTAACACTCCGCAGTAAATATCCCATACAACATTAGCATTTTGATGACTGTCTCCCCCAGTCACCTTTTGCGCCGTCTCGTTCAGCCTTCGCACACGTTTCGCCTTCCTGCTCTGGCTCTTCGCCTTTGTATCAATCCGTCTTCTTCTTCGGGGTGTTCTACTTTCTCTCTTTTAGGCTTCGCGCGTCAGTCTGCTCATTACATTTTTCACTCATCATATTCAATATAAACCTTTGTTGGGCTGATAGCGGCGTGCACAGGTGAAGTGGTTACATTTAATTATGGCTGAATTAATGAGCGACATGAACACTTTCACAGAGGCAAATTCAAATTGTATTCAGTGAAATTGAAAAGCTTGTTTCTTCCTCACCCTCAGTGCTGAAAAACATGTCACCTTACTCCCTTGTGTTATTGTGATGCAAACTATCTTTACCTGATTTCTAATTAAATCTCACCTGCAATCATAAAAGTGATGAGCGCCAAAGCTTTTGTAATTGAGGTGTCTATAGCAGGTTAAGGTCTTGAATAATAAGCCAAAATGAAAAAGGATTAATCAGTAGCACTGTGTTTACTATGCAAATGAGGTATTTGGGTTGCCTGTCACATGTCACCATATCTTTTAATGGCACAGGCACGTGCTTTAAATGTGTGTGAACGAAACAACAATTAAAATGCATAGGTCTGAAGTAACTAAGTACAAATACTTTGTTACTGTACTTAACTAGATATTTCAGGTATCTGTACTTGAGTATTTATTTTTCAGACAACTTTTTAATATTACTCCCTACATTTAAGCACAAATATCTGTACATTTTAGTCCTTACATTTTCAAACCAAGCTTGTTACTTTAGTTTTAATGCATTTGAAAGGAACTATTGATTATTTTATTTTGTTACGCACCGCCTTCCCAACAACAAGACTGATTCAACCTAAATGGACAATAACACAGAGAAAAGACAGTTCTTGGGTGTATCCATCAGTGTGTATCACTCATGACAGATGTAACAAGGTGAAAACGACATATTTTTCATATTGTTTTGTCTTATTATATCACAAGATGAAAAAGACAATATAACAATATGAAATACTACATAAAAGATGCATGATGAATAAGACAAGACGGAAACTAAGTAAAAGACGCAACAAGATGAAGAAAACGTAAGACGAAAACTATGTTAAAGACGTAACGAGTTGTAACAAGACAAAAACGATGTAAAATAACAAGATGCAACAAGATGAAAAGACAGAACAAGGCATTAAGAGAGAAAAATTATGTAACAAGATAAAAACAAGATGAAAGACCATAGAAAGGGATTTGACTGTGGAGGTGAGGAGCAGCAGAGACAACCGGTAATACTGTCCTTCAGAGAGCTACTTTTTACTTTTATACTTTGAGTACATTTCAGAGCCTGAACTTTTCATTTTTACTTGAGTTGTGGAATCAATACTTCTAGTTTCACCTGTCTTTTTTCACACAAGTATCTGTACTTTTCCTTGAGTGATGGATGTGTCTATTTTTGCCACCTCTGTCAAAATGGCTCTTTTTGTGCAAAAGAAGCTATAAAAAGGAAAAAAAAATCTCAATTATATTGCCAAACTTCCAAATATCATCTGGGCACAATGGCTGCCCGATCTTGGCTTCCGAACAAGTTCTGGGGACGTGCTGCATCAAATCTGCTGTTCATTATGTTTGATCAAATCTGAGACTTTGGCAGAGGAAGCAGATGCCATAGGTCAATTCGGCTGAACCGCTGAAGCTAGTCTGGTCAACAGAGCATCTGTCAGTCATTTAGCGAGGCTGGAAGTGTTTGGAAAGGAACACAATCGCACCATATTGTGAACAATCCTGACCACAAACTGCTGCACAAAAGGAGAGACCGAGTTCAGAGGCAACAGAAAATAAAAAATAAACTTCCCAACAGTTTAATGGCCCGTAGTTGGCTTACACCGGATCCAGACCTAATTCACAGCAATTACAGCAGTAGTACTTTTTTTTTTTAATTTTATAAAAGCCACATTCACTGCTCCTCCGCCTGATCTTCCTCACTGAGCAGAGACACAGTCAGAGCCCCAATTCAAACCTGCTCTTTTATAATCATCTGTGTTAAAGTCCTGGCAGTAGTTGAGAACTGAAGCCTCCAAAATATCTTCAAAGGGCTCTGGTCCAGAGAAATGTACACCAGGCAGTTCCAGGCACTCAAGGCAATCTCGCACCATTACTTCTAGGATGTTCATTCCAAAGTTATTCAATTCTATTGAAGTACGAGGCATGGATGACCCAACGTGACACCCTGAGAGATAGCTGCTTATTAATGCCAGGTGGCTCATTAATGAAAGCAGAACAGTAGAGTTACTCGGGACACCGTACGGCTGGCATTAAGGCTGAGTCTGATGTGAGAAAAATATCTAATACTTTCCATAGTATAGTATTTAATATGATATGATCGCAAAAAGGATAATCACAAATGTATCTTGACACTCATACTACCAACATTAACAGTAATGGAGTAAATTACCATAAGAAACAACCACCATAGCAAAATAGATTTAGGTGTATAAGTAATATCATCTGAAAAAAAAAAGTTATTATTATTTTAGGGAAGTAAAATTAAAACATACTTTTCAAATATTTCCTCCTATTAAAACTGCACAGGCGGAACTGAGCGCAACATATATGGTATTTTTTAAAGAGCAGGAAAACAGAAATAGAAAACAATGCAAGGTGCGCAGATACCACATGATGTATGTTTCTATAAAAGGATAATGTACTATACTAACTAAGTTATGATAACATCAAAATGTTAATAATTCACATTGATATCAGACAAAAATCACCTCATTCTACTGGTGGCAGCTTTGCACTGTAGCTGCTAAAGCTAACGTAACATTAGCTTATGTTAAAGTCAGCTTCCCAGGCTAATGTGAAGAACTGCTTCACGAGCACTGTACAAGTGAAAGTTTCAAATTACGATGCGTAAAAGGTTAAGTAACAGATTCCAACAACTGTGTTTCACCAGTTATTTGTCTAAATTTCACACCAGAAAACTTTTGAGCTAGCTGCCTTACTGAAACTGAGTTGAGAAAAACTGACACTGTATTGGTGTTTTTGAGCAGGAAAAAAAAAAAAAGAACGAACAAAAAACAACAGCTGTGCATTTTTTGATGATTTCCACATACTGACATTTTCAAGTTTTGTATTACTGCATCCTTATAAAGGCCATTTGAAATAATGCCAAAGAAAAACAAAGGTTTTAGTGTCAAAAAAGGGATTGGGATACCATTCTGAGATGAAACTGACAGCGGGGTTTTTGTTTTACATCATGATATTAACATTTCACTGACTTCCAAGGATATTACAGAGAGCAGAACATGATGTGAGAGAGTTCTGTTGGACTGCCAAGTAAGCCAGCCAGAATCACTTGATATCTGCAAGTGAATGATTCCCCACTGCAGAAACTGTACAAAACAAAGAGGAGGTACTGCATGTACAAACTTTATGGCAGTAACACTCACAAAAATGTTTCTTGGAAAGGGAGTCTTTGGCCCTTTTCTTCACCACATTCATCCACTGTACTGTACTCTTGTTTTTCTGTTCCCATGGTGAAAGGAGTGTTTTTTAGATTACAAAACGATGAAACACAGGCTGGCCATCCCGCTTTCACGGCAATGAACTTGCATGCAAATTTGATTTCACACCCCCAAAAGTGAATCATTGTGATACAGTGTGCTGGACATCACCCTGGAATGTGGTCACAAGTGCAACGGACCGTATTTATGATCCCGCCCGACAGTAATGTTGGGTGTAACAATGCTTTTCTGCCATGAAAATGCAGGGTTTCATTACACTTTTTAATGTTCACTTCAACAGAGAGAAAAAGCACTGAAAGAGAAGTGAAAAAGAAAAGCTATCATGAGTTTACAGCAATCTGCTGTGTGCTAACAGTCCTAAAGCTGACTAGCATTTCTGACAAATCAGACAAATAAATTAGCTCACCTCCCTGTCTAGATTAGCCAACACAGTCTCTCTTGATGCTGACAAACAGTTTGAATTCAAAGATCTTGAAACTGCCCACTGTGGATATTGGAATAAGTACACTGTACAAAAACATGCAGGAAATTAATTGAATCATATAATCCTTTCTCTTTAACTTAAAGTAAGTGTACAACTTTTATTAATTTAAATGATTAAAGCTTAAAACTTTTAGTATTTTCAGAACACTATAGAACTTATAGACATAAGTTTTTCTAACTTTAGGTCTTCTGATTGAAATGATGACTTGACTTAGAGTGAACTGCATCTCTTTAATACACTTAGATAAGCAGAAGATGAGTCATGGTTGCTCCTTTCCACAACAATAAATTCACTGTGAACCATGATGAATGTTAGTGTTGTCAGTCCCTCCTTGCACTAAAAATTAAATTCACTGATAATGTTTTTTTTTTTCATGTTGACTTTGAGTCAGTGCTGGAGCAAAGCAGCTCAAACAGGAACAGCTGCAGCTTTGAGTGAAAATGAAGAACTGACTTTTCAAACTGGAAAAAAAATGTAAAAGGAACCTGTTAGTAATATTCATTAGTGTAACTGAAGAGTTGTTGGTTCTACTTAATATCTTAAGCTTATCAAACATGTTCAAGTAAAACTGAATCAACATCACAGGAAAGTTTATTTGTTTTTGGATCAGTACAAAATTACCTCAGCTTGTCTTTTCAAACTTCAAGGCAGCCCAGACACTAGATTTCTGTTAAGTTAAACAAATAGTTTATTTTACAGTGTACTGTATATTAAACACTTGAATGCAAGCACAATGTGTTTAATCTGAACAACATTTGTTCAGATTAAACACATTGCCTTCAAATTTTAAGTCGACTGAACTTGACAAGACAAGTTGTGGTCATTTTGTAACAATTCAAAACTTTTCTAGTCAAATAAAATTCATATTAATTCAGTCATTCTTGAGAAAACATATTTACTTAACTTCAGATATTAAGTTGAAGCAAAAACTCTTAAGTCACACTGATCAACTAGGGCTGCAAATTTTGTGCATTTTCCTAAACTGATAGCCGAAAATCCCCAAAATTGATTAATCATTAATTATAAGATACTAAACACATAGTTTTTCTATTAGTTTAATTTTAAGTGTCCTTATTCAACAAATAACTTCATCAGATGAAACAGCAAGTTTGGCACAATTACTACAATTCTAGACTACTGTTGAATTTGTTTTTAATCTGTTAAATTCTTAATGGTGATTAATCGATTCCTTGAACAGCACATACGCCAGGTAAAAACGAGACGTAAGAACACAAAAAAAAAAAAAAAAAAGAAAGAGCACAAGCATCAGGGCAGCAAAGCTCCTCTGAAGACAGAAAGAAAGAGGAAGTAGAAAATCAATAAAATGAAACACTCAAAGCAGCTGTTTTTGGCATTAAAATGAAGTTAACAAACCAAAGACCAAAACCATAATGAACATCATCAATTTTTGATTTTTTACTTTCGGACTGGCTGCACTCGCCGTCTGCTCCTTCACAGCCTGTGTTGGCTTTGCAGCTGTCGGTTGCCTCACCCTCAGGCCTCATGCTGTTCCAAAGGTAGACAAACTAATCATGATGAATAGTTCAGGGGCGTGAATCTGACCTGCTGAAGAGCAAACAGGGCAGGACTAACAATACTCTTCCTGCCTTGAGGAGAATTGAGTTGCATATTCTAGTCTTAGAGGTGTTCTTGAAATATAGTAGCCGCTCCAGCACCGGCTTATCATTGTGTGTCAAGAAAAAAAAAAACCTGCTGCTACGAGGAGACAAAAGAACATATGAGAAAGCAGCGGACGCATGCAGCCGCTGTATGACTGATCCAAGTCGACAGCCTGTGGTGTGTCTCTATAAAAGCATTTACTGAGGCACAGCACCGTGGCCTGCCGAAAGCTCATCAAAGAGTGGCTTATTTTATCAGCCAAGTGGAAAATGTGCTGAGAAAGAGAGAGAGAGGCAATAGTGAGGAAGTCAGCGAGAGTAACTAAGCTATTGTGCCCATCGCTGACCCAAACACCCGCGTTACAGTAGTCACGGCCGCTCACAACAAAGGCCCTAATCGGCGGAGCAGGGCTTTAAATTAAATGACCCCGTGCTTGTGACACTGTAACTCACAAGCCGGCCTGTGCACGCCGAGTCCAAAGGCAAAGGAGATATGGCTAATGAACAGAAAAATGTATTGAAACGGTGGCATCTGTTACAAGAGGAGTCAGCCTTGAGTAACCTACATACTCCTGTGTGTGAAGTGTGCAATATGCGCTCTCATTCGACTACTTGCAGCTATTTCATAGATTATACAGACTTTCAGATGAGCTGCTCTCAGAGACAGAAATAACCGGGCTTCATAAAGATTTAGTTTTGCAGCCTCAGGTAGGCCGCACTTCTAGTATAACATACCATGACTTTCACCAAACGTAACTATCACAGCGCTCACACAGGGTGAGGGAAAGTCTGCATATTTTAAGTGTTTTAATCCCAGCGAGTGACACTGTGAAAACGTAACGGCAAAGGATAAAAATTCATCACTGTATCGAGGTGTGAAATACAAGCAAGCCCTCCGTTCATAAAATGAAAATGGGTCAAATTACGTTGCAAATACTATTTTCAGTTAAAGGGATAGTTCGGATTATTTGGTTGAATGAGATATTTATCAATAATCAGTGTATTGCAGGTGGTAGATGTTGGTTGGTATGCCCCCAGTTTGTAGAAGCAAAGAGGGGTCACCAGCACATAAGTTAAGTAATATACTGCTGCAGGGTCAGCAACAGAACTTATTTTTGCCTCTTAGAAAGGTTTATGGAAAAGGAAAATCAATATCAGTTGAAGTGTACACTCTATTCAGAATACCTTTCTGTCAAACAGCATTTTCTGACAGTAAACCGCCTTTATATGAGCGAATATCATACTCCAACCAAACTCCATAGGCAAAATCAGTCATTTTACACCTCAGTTTCTGGTCATCCGCTGCCTTGATCTGTTAGTTTGTTTGTGTTATTGTGTGACTTGGTGTTTTAGAAGGACACTTCTGATTCACCAAAGTCACACAATAACAAAAACAAACTCACAGATCAAGGCAGCAGTAGACCAGCGAGTCCCGTGTTCTGCGAGGTAAAAATGACTGATTTTGTCTATGGAGTTTGGTTGGTTTGGAGGGAGTGATATTTTGCTTTTAGTGTAACTGTGGTTTCCCATCAGAAAAGGCTGTCTGGTGGTAAAATAAAGCAGTAAAAATATTCTAAATATAGTGTACAAACTGATTTTTTTAGTTGGCTAAAATATATTTTGCTGCTGGCCCTGTCCACAGAAATTCATTGCTCAACTTCCACGCTGGTGCCCCTCTATACCAACCAGCATTTACTGTAAATAATCCACTGCTTGTGTCCTCATACAGCCACACATCAAATAATCCAAACTATCCCTGTAAGTAATCATAGCCAGTCAGGGATTGTTCATCCAGAAGGAAAAGTATACCAGCCGAAGTCAATGGGCAGCATTTATAATGCATGGGCAGCATTCCTACCCCCATGGGTCACATTAAATTCAGGGAGGCTGATAACAATTGACTGAGGTTGCTGGCAACTGCAGGAAGATGATGTATACTTACACCTCTGCTCTCTTGTTCTTTAGTCTCACTCTGACTCTCTGCCTCGTCCAAGGCCCGAAATTAAATTTTAACTCTCGGAGTCTTGCAACTGTCCAGAAATCTTCTTTCAGATATCCACTGTGTTTTTCTTCACTTTGAAATGGCTGCTCATTAAACCCTTCAGACAATAGGTTGTACACAAATCTTAACAGTGCAGTTATTATTTAGATGCTCATACGCTGCACATCGGATGTAAGAGAACAATATGTTGCAGCTCAATTAGCATGTGCAACTATTCCGGCACAGATATTATGACAAAGCAACATTGCATATTAACATATTAGTGACAATTTCTACACTGAGCCAAATATTATAGACCTCGCTACACTTACCAAGGGTGAAAAACGCAGGGGAAAATACTGTCCTCCTGTGTTGAGCCATATGTTTAGCTACACAGCGCACGTCAAAACAACCTACGTAAGTTGGCATTTACATTTGCTTTAGTCCAGTTTATATGGCACTCAGTATTTCTTTAGATGTAAAAATAACCATTTAGATTCCCAATATGTGGTAAGTTTATCCAGATAATGCCTACGTGGAATACTCCTCCAACATTTTTGTTATTTTAAGTTTCTCTGCTGTCCCAGAATTGTTCCAGACACCATGTCTCTGTAAATTTCAAGCACTGGTCTTGTGTCGTTCCCTTTCCTCTTTTTCTCCTATTTTTCTTCTCCCGTCATCTGTCATTATCCTTATGATTTTCTCTCAGTCTCTATTTCTCTCTCAGACTCGGTGTTGGCATACCAATGAGAAGAGGTGATGGGGGACGTACAACACAGAACACTGAAGTCCTCCCCCCGAAGGCTTCCTTTTACACGGGCTCTAATTGGCCTTAATTGGAAAGGGATGAACGCTGGGATATGAGTCTGTAGGTTACTGTGTAGTGTATGCATGAGTGTGTTCTTGTTTTGTCCATTTATGTTTTTAGAAATGTACAAAAAAAAATGAGGTGAGGGACACACACAGCCTCCAGAATAATGCATTCAGCTAAAATGGTACACACCACCTCCATTTTAAATTTTCATTCGTGGGTGTGCGCAAGCTCATGTGTTTGAATATTTATGTAAATATCATGTTTTTGTAGACCTCGGGCTCCAGATTGCTTCTTAAGCCGAAAGGAGATTCGTGTTATCACATGATCTCGCCGCCAATCCCAGCTCAGAGACGATTTTTAAAAGGCTTTACGTCTACGGAGCCTAAATACTAAATGCATGAAATATATCGTCAAAAATAAGCTGTCAAAACGCCATACATTCACATGGACATTTCCCCCTTCTCTTGGGGCCACGGATCTGTTTACCTTAGCAGAGGAATATCATTATGATAATCACGCCTGTCATACATACATATTCCCTCCACGATGACCAACCTTGCAGTGGAACATAAAAGTCAATAGAGGGGAAAACTGTATGGGTGACACTTGTCGGACTTGACACCATAGGTCCTTCGCGAGGGTGCACGTCGTGTGCATGTACAATCAGCCATTTAGAATTTTTTTTTTTTCTGTGATGGTAATGCCACACGGAGAGGAACGTTTGGTCTGTTAGCGGGTTACCGGCCAAGGCCATGGAGAGGATGTACTTGAGACGAGTGGTGCGAGACATCAAAAAAAGGGGTTTACCTTCAATGGGTCATGAGTTATATTGCGCTCTCAAAATGTGTCACGCCTCTAAAAATAATGTCTTTTTGAAACCAGGCCTGGAACTAATTTATTTGCATTTTTAATTAATCTATCCAACTTTTTGGGGGGGATAAATCAAGCAATTTTTAGTCTATAAAATGTCAAAAAATAAGGACGAATGGCATTTGAAAGTTCTCAAGGTGGTTTACAAGGTGCAATCCTCAAACTTTTCAGCCCATGATGATATTAGGGAGTTAAAAATTATATATATATAGAGATTATAATTTATAAAAACACTTTCTTGCAAAGATGCCTGAAAGATGTGTCAAACACATAAAAAATGTATAATAAAGGCTGAATAATTTACAAAAGACAACAATAAAATTCACTGTGCAAAATAACTATAAAATTAAACTACTGCAAATAAACCAATTGTTTCAGCTCTAAAATGACAATCAATGATAAAAAATTGTTGCTCATCTTCAAATTGCTTATTTTGGTTGAAATTGTTGGTTTAGAGGGACAAGAGAAACACTAGAAATTCTCACAATGGAGAAATTGCAACCTAGTTAAAGTGATTTAGGTCTGTAATTTTATTTTCATTATTGATCAATGTGCAAATTATTTTTTTCAAATAATGGGTGGATTGTTTGGTTGTTAAAATGTAATGAAATAATGAAAAATGTTTGACTTGTTTTGTCTGAGCAAAGATTAATTTTACTAAAACAGAAAACTATGAACCAAACAACAAATATTCACATTTTAGAAGCTCTAAAAAGAGACACTTTTTCTTAAAATTGACAATTATTCAATGATCAGAATTGATGCCATAGATTTTCTCTCAAATGATAAGCTCTAAAATGATAATCAATTATAAAATAATTGCTGTTTTTCTTTCAGACACTAATGTAAACCACACATATTTGCTCTATGGAGGGAAAGGACACTATGTCCCGCGGTAGTTCCCCTCTCAACTCAAAAAACAGAAAACCTGCAACTGATTGAAGCGGTGGATCGAGTTACAGGTAGTTTACTCCTGAATCCTGTTTCCATGTGCGAGTGCGTGCACCTCAACCAACCTCCTGCGCCCTCGCCCTCCCCAACCTGACAAATATGGAACTTGACCCTTTCTGAATTCTGAGGCCGACCTACACACTGAATATAACCTCAGCTGTAGGCGAGGGGAGCGAGGTGTGTTTCCAATAAAGTCAGGTCTTTGAGTGCGTGTGCATGTATGCGTGCTCTGTGTTTATGTGACAGTCAATTGTGTGTGTCTCATAGGTCCACGTTAACCACGTGTTTATTTGTTCGTATGTAGCTGCTTTTAGGTGTGTGTATGTGTGTTTGTGTGGGCGTGCAGGGGTTCAATAACCATGTGTGCAGCAGGGGGGCTCTGGAGTGTCTCAGCACCCAAGGCGCCAAGGACATGGCTTGACAGGTGTGCGTGGAGGACCTAGTGGTCTGCAGAGCAGCAGCGGCCAGCAGCACAATGCGCCCATTCAGGCCTGGAAGGAGACAACCGAGATATCGCAGGACCCCCGTGAGGGAGGGGCCGGTCATCTGGGGGCATGTCAACCTTTCACGGTGACTACAAAGAAAGACATAACTATAACTGCATCAACACAGTAATAGGCTGTGTGACCCCATGCCGCGTAGATGTCTGCTGGTATGTGACGGATTTAGGTTGTCCACGATGTCAGATTTGGCTCTTTGACTATTGAGGCCAAAAATTGGGTTAAATGTTGAACAATAGGTCTTAAAAGGTGAATAGTCAGAGGTAGGAAGTAAAGAATTACAAATATATCATTACTCTCCCTTAAGGTACAGTGGTATTTTACTTGAGTATTTACATTTCTGATGACGTTTTACTTTTTCTCCCTACATTTTCAACAGGGGTTTGTTACTTTAGCTTTAAACCCTTAAAGGAGCAATATGTAAAATTTTGAGGTCTAAAAATGAGTAGTTCAGTCCAAATAGTGAGTTGGAACCATACATAGTATACTCAATAGGTTGAAGCTCTATTTAATATACGATCTATAGTTGAAGTGAGTGAATAAAAATCATCAGTGCATATCAAACCAACAAGAGAGGGAGACTGTGGAGAAAAGGTGAGGTTCAGTTACAAGACTTTTTGCTTTTATACTTTGAGTACATTTCAGAGCCCGTACTTTTTCACTTTTACTCGAGTAAAGAAGTTGAGTCAGTACAGCTTTTACACAGCTATCTGTACTTCTACTTGAGTACAGAATGTGTGTACTTTTGCTGCCTCTCTGAACAGCTGAGAGAGCAGCAGCAGTGACATTATATAGGCTAGAAGAGGAAACGCTTGAGACTTGTCAGAATAAATGATTATAGAGTTATATACTACATCCTATAATGTAGCGCAGTCGGTTTTATTCTATTTATCCTCAGGATGTGCCAAATCTGTCAAAGGAAAGCAAGCCCTTGAAAGCAGAAAAAAAAAAAAAAAACTTTTCCCCTTCACTGAGAACCAATTTCCACTGGTCATTCTGCAAAAATTGAAAACTTCACCAACAAATGTAACTGATTTGACTAATTTCCAATTTGGTTTTCACTACCCATTTGCAAAATGAACAAAGTGACCATTCAGGTGGTAAAAGTTTTTATTATCTCTGAAATTAATAGCCCAACTAAATCTGGCAATTTGAGTCATTTAACCACTAAGACAAGCGTGTGCACAGTGACTGAATTACGGCTTCAACTCAATGCATACAAATGCACACACACACACACACAGGCACTCAGTTTTAGCTAGACCAAGGGAAACTGCATGACAAATCATTGTGATACACAAGCTAATGGCGGGATGTGACAGAAATGGCCAGTGTCTGGGAGAATTACTCGGCTGTGTGGTCCATACGTCCTTAACGCACATCTGACGAGAGCTTTTAAAACACATACAATGCCACCGGCACTGCTATCCATGCAGAAAATTGGACAGCCATCCTTCAGCTCCGACATAAATCTGTGGGGTAGCAACACGCATCGGAGAGCAATATAGTATAGAACGAGCCTCCGCTGAAACCAAAAAGTAATTGAATCGAGGATGAATATAGACAGGGTGGGATGAGAGTTGAAGGAAAACATGTCGGATGAATTTGATGCTCCGCGAGAGGAACGCTCTCAGAAAATATGCAGGAAGGACGGGTTTGCTCAAAGGGGATAAGCAACAAATTATCACAGGGGAAAGAAAACTGCTGAAAATTGTCAAATAATCTGAAAATTCAAAAAGTTTTCTGGTGTCGTTGGCCTCAACAGTGAAGAAAGAAGGTTGTTCGCTTTCCCCAACCCCATCCAGGCCTTTTCTGGTAGAATTCCTCCGCTATATCCAGTTCCAAAACATATCCACCATGAGCAAGATAACCTTAACCTACATACGTTGTTGCCGTATACTACACAGCAGAGGTCTCTGCAGCAGCAGCCCCTTTGTCCCAAGGCTATCTGCCCACTAAATCACATTTGTAGAGTCATATTAAACACGTTGCCCCGAGGAGAGTAAAAGCTCAGCAAAGAATGATAGGCATCTTTCTATCACTGAAAAACCTGCACTGCATTATTCCATGCAAGTGGCCGATGTGATAGCATGTGGCAATCGGCCGCTTTAATGTTACAGTATGGACTGAGGAAGCGTGTTCAATTCTTCTTGGGCGCCGCAAGAGATAAGGGCCATGTTCTCATCAGGTCACCTGCGATGAGCAAACGTGACTGAAGTGAATGGATGGGAAGAGAAACGGCGGCTATAGACTCACTAATGCACGGCCACAGTGTGAGGGAAAAAAAGGTTTGTTTATGCTCATAAGAAAGGGCTGTATAGAAAAAAAGAGAAATAAAACGGTTGGATGTTCTACAGTTGGTGCATTTGCTGACAGAACAGAACAAGGTATGGATAACCTTTAACGCTTCAGTCTGAAAGCGCCCCTTCAGCTCACCAAAATCCCACCTCCCACATCAGACTGTCACCAGAAATGTTAAATTTAGTCATCTGAGCAAGGATGTGACAGCTACGCAAGAAAAAAGGTGTGGTGGCAGAGGAATTGGAAACCAGAAACAATCATAATGGTAAGCAGCTGTGTGCTTAAAGGGGAGCTGCATGCTAATGGAAACCTGGATCTTTGAAGCAGCTAGCATACTCTCAACATTCTCCCGCTGCTGCTGCTGTCTAATTGGCCGTGTTGCAAATACAACAAGAGCAGAGTCATTGCCACAACTGTCGAATTCAACCCAGTATCCAAGGAATCACATACATATTAGATGATTCCACATCTCACGATTTACATTCAACGCCAAAGTTCAGTGCAACTGTAGGAAGTGGTGTACCCTTTATGTAGCAAAATGGAAAAGCTGACAGTCGAAGACATGCAAGTGATGAATCTTTCCCTAACAAGCGTTTTAATTACCCAACACTAACCATGACCTAACTTTAACTTAGAGTTTTAGCTGCCTAATATGAACTTTGCCCTAACCTTAGCCAAGTGTTTTCCTAATCTTAAACATATCATAGCTGTAGAAATCAAGAATCTTTGAAAATGTTTGGTATTGTATATATTTCAGGGTTTTCAGTCCAAATGGACATTCCTGACTAGTAGGGTTGGTCTAATTACCTCCACCAGGTTGTTTTTGGTGCTGTTTGTTTGTTTGTTTGTTTGTCAGCAAGACTAGGGAAAAACTACCTGTCTGATTTTCATGTGTCTTGGTGGAAGAGAGCAGCACTTTTGTTAACATCATGAGACAGGGCATTTGGCCCTGGCAAAATAAATGTCATACTTTTTAAAATCCAGTCGATAGTAGTAAAGTTTTGTATCATTCAGGGGCTGTGGTTTCATGTGAGAACTGGTTCAATTGCTTTTTTTTCTCAAAGTAAGGCTATGGAAATGCAAATATGAATTCTACTGACGTATGTGAATAATCTACAGTTAACCCGAGCAGAGATGTCAAGGAGAAATGTTCGAATTTACGCTTCACAAGAACAAGCAATAATATTGACTGGGAAGTTTGCGCTTGCAGATGTGCACATCATGAAAGGGTGGACTGTTGGCCTTGGCAGAGGTCTGTTCTCTCTGAGGGCCTTTGTAGTTTCACACCGTTGAGTGTAAATATTGATATCAGTATGCGCTGGTTTCATTTTGTCAGTTGACCCGGTGAAATAGAGAAATGGCTCCTGAATTTGGTATCAGTGACCAGAGCAGTTAGAGCAATCGTTCTGACCTCTTTGCTTTTTACCTATTATGGTTTGCCACGTTGTTTTTGTTAGGTCATCTAGGAATCGGGTAAAAGGGAGTCAAATTTAATTTTAACAGGGCACAATAATTCATTCCAGCTATCCAGTGGAGGTAACACTATAGTGGGGCACCAAATGGCAAACCCTTCCACCAGTCTTAGAAACTATATATGGTGACAGACAGTATATTTTCTGGTTTCTGTTACTTGGGTCATGTATAGGTCGGGAATGAGATTTTAGAATGAGGTTCAGAGGTCAGGAGATTGGTTCAGCATATTTTGCATGCCATTAAAATTGTATATGGGTAATGGGTATGAAAACAAACTGCCGGTGCATGGTAACAGACACAAGGAGACAGATGGCTGCCGGAGTGGGGTTTCTTATGCATGACGAATTGTCGCATCTGCTGGTGTGACTGTGCAATGCACGCGGTCAGGGGAAGTTCTCAAGAAGACAGGAGGAAATGTCATCCAAAAACAAGCAAACAAAAGCCAGGTTGTCATCTGTTTCACAAGTATCTGATCTTTTTATAGTCCGGAGGCATCTGCAGGAGCACAGTCGGGCAGGAATCCTGCCGGGACCTGGGGGCAATCAAGGCGGCAGTCACTCTCCCAGATACCCAGGTGAGGTGACATTCTGCCAAAATAAAGGCTTAAGATTACTGGAAACAGCACCTGAAATGGGCATAAATCCCTAGAGGAGAGCTGCAGACAGAGCTCAGAGGATCCATCCACAGGCCTCGCCACACCTCGTCATCGAAGTTACAAAAATCCACACCAAAGGCTGGCCAAAGTTTGTCAGATGTCAAAACAGATCACAAAACCCATCAAAACTCTATCAAGGTAAAGTGCTTGTGTGGCCTCTTTCCAGACCTGCCCGGGTTCCTGTTCAATTCAATGGCATTTCCTAATTAGATGAGAAGGATGGTTTGATGTACATGCTCTCATTGTATTAAAAATAAAGCTGGAAAAAAAAGGCCCTGGATGCATGAAGCCCCCCGCCTTGTTTGCCTGCAGTGCAGCGATAGGGAAGGTTACAATTGTCTCTCCCTCTCTCCAGCGCGTCCACAGACGCAGAGAAAAATCGATGCACAAAAAGCACTTCATTCCTGCTCAATTTCATCCTTTACTGCCAGTATAATTAAAAGTGGCTGCTACAGACTTTCCAATCCAAATTTCCCCATCAGCTGGAGCTGGGCTGCTCAAAGTCATCTACGCTAAATTCAGGGGAAAAGCCTCCTCTTGGGACAGTTAGGGCATCACGTATGCAGACTCATGTTGATTGTATGGAAGGTCACGTTATTGACAGTTACTGTGGCAGTTCACTGGATGAGCGTGTGCCTTTTGTTTGCACACTGTAAAAAAAAAAAAATCATACAGGAATTTCATAGAATCAACTTTTTTCTCATTAACTTCACACTGCTTGAATGTTCAAGCAACTCATTAAATTCAGTTTCTAATTAAACATGATCAGCATATTAACATTATTCCCAGCATGCATTGCCTTATTTTTTTTTATTAAATAAGTATTTTGTTTGTACTGTTTGTCAGTGTGATTGAACAGTTGTTGGTTTAACTTAAAATTTTAAGCTTACTGACCATGTTTTCTCAATTACAACTGATTAAATATCAAGTTTATTTAACTAGAAACGTTTATTTCTTTTTGAATCATTACAAACACACTAACTTTTTTTTTAAGTTAAAACAGATTGTTTATTCTTACAGTGCAGTGATAGATACTGCACAGTAAGAAGCAACCAAGCTAACAAGGGGAAAAGTGGTGAAGGCACATTTAATTGATTATTGCTGTACCCGATTTTTTTTTTCCTCCTTAAAGATACAATCAAACACTAAGAAATTGTGACTGCAGGAACTGGCATAAAAACCAAATGAAAGTCTCTTTTAGACATGTTGTTCGCCTGGTTTAATTTCCATTTCCACCAATGCAACATGAAGAGTATAATTCATTTTTACACACTCTTCCTGAAAGCCGCAGCTTCCTGCACTGATAACACCAGCTGAGAGACAGAAATTAGCAAATTACCTGTGTGTCATGGCAGCATCCAGGCTGCTGGACCAATTATTTCTGCTCTGCTGCAATTGTAAAGGCCTCTCCAGCTGTGTTTGACACAAAGCTGGCTTAGGGAGGCTTACTACTGACCAAAAACATAAACAAGATTACAGGAGCCTAACCTTTCACAGCGCTCACGAGCGACAACAGGACCCCTGCTAAACGAACTTTTGGTCGGGAGACGCCAAAAAGACGTGAGACGACTCTCTAACGCTTTCAGTGCCCCTGTGGGAGAGAGTGAACTGATAAGCAATGGTGGAACAAAGCGATCCCTGTTGTCTATACCAATCAATAATGGGCTGTTCATTAGGAGGAACTGTACTGCAGAGGTGGAAATAAGCACAAACAGACTTTACTCAAGAAGAAGTGAAAAATTACACGCTCTAAAATACATTCAAAGGATTAGAGTAAACAGTAGCCCTCTGAGGGACATTTCTACTATTGTTTCTTTGCAAAGCCAACTGACCCATTTTTTTGTATCTCTTTTTTGTCTTGCTGTGTCAGTTTTGGTCTTGTTATAACCTTTAGGTCATTTCTGTCACGTTACATCTTTTACATCATTGTCATCTTGTTATGTCTTTTTTATCTTATTGCATCGTTTACATAGTTTTTTTTCTTACATCTTTTTTGTTTCATCACTTCTTATATATCATTCTTTTACATCGTTTTCATCTTTTTGGTCTTTTTCTTCTTCTTATATCTTTTATGTAGATTTTCATTGTGCCACTTTGT
Source organism: Lutjanus erythropterus (assembly GCF_056507025.1). Classification (NCBI taxonomy): domain Eukaryota; kingdom Metazoa; phylum Chordata; class Actinopteri; order Lutjaniformes; family Lutjanidae; genus Lutjanus; species Lutjanus erythropterus. The sequence continues at coordinate 9,187,698 of NC_139339.1, read as the reverse complement.
GTCATACTGTTACGACTTTTACACTGTTTTAATTTATTTTAATTTAATGCCTTGTTTGTAATTTGTCTTTTACATGATTTTCAACTTGTGACTTGTTGCTTTCGTCTCATTACATCTGTCATGCATGATATGCTCTGGTGGATGCACCAAAGGGTCGTCTTTTCTACGTGTGAATAAAAGTTGTCAGGAAAATAAATACTCAAGTAAAGTACAGATACCTGAAAAATCTACTTCAGCACAGTCACCAAGTATTTGTAGTCGGTCACCTTCCACCTCTGCTGTACAGCACACACAATGAACAGAGAGGGACAGAACGATGCATTACAAAAGAGAAACCTCAGGCACAGTTGTAATGAAACTGGATTACAGCTTAACTCCAGCATTCCACTGATGACTTCCAAGGCAATAACTACACCTACCTTATTAATCATTATGGGCAGGAATTCCATAAAGGCTTGACCTACGCTGACCTGAGTGAGCTCATTGTCTGGTGGCATGCTGCAGTTTCATATTTGCCATGTGGAACTAGCATGCTACAGTGCTAAGCTATTTGCTTTGTGTCAGGCTGACTTTTAGCTACATTTATTATGTATGAGAGGGTAAAAGGGGTCCATGAGAAGATTATAAAAGCTTAACATTTTGATGAGATTAATCTAGCTATCAATCTGTGCATGCATACAGTAGTGAACCAATTATAATGTGGCAGACGATGAACAAATAACATTTATATCTCTGTGACTGTATGATCTGGGCTGCTTTAAAAAACATTAATTGGAAGCAGAATTATTCCTGCAGTTTCCATAGGAAATTTATATCGTGAGCATGTCAAGTGCACCAGCAAGGTGCAGAAGCGGGGGATTGCCACTATCAATGCAGCCTCTGTCAGAAGATAGAGTATCGCTGTGGAGAACAGGAAGGGAGTGGATGTCAGTTGCCTGGAGAGGACGATCTGACATCTCAACTCCCACTGTCTGTCATTCTGTCCTCCCAATGATATATGGATGTTATACGGCACCGCTCACCCAGCAGAACCAGTCAATACCGTCACGCCGAGGAATGCTATGGCGAGACAATGGGAGACTGTGACCCTTGTTATGGAATGACAAAACTTCATGAGGGTGGAGGGGAAAGGAACGGGGCTTAAAAGAGGGGGAGTGAGGGTGTGTTTTTTTTTTTTATTCAATTGCACAATGTCAGCAGTCCTGTGGTGGTACTGGAATGATTAAACAGCAAGAATGTCTGTGCTTAGTAATGTCAGAGATAATCTTGCTTATTGACAACATTTCAATATATTTAAATAATAATAAGGACATATAGAAGATTGAACAGTCAAGTAAAGAAAATCAATGATCATCTATTTTCATAATCGATTAATAGTCATACAAGAATTTTTTCAGGCAAAACTGTGAAACATTTGCTGGTTCTAGCTTCTTAAATCTAAGCATTTGTTGCTTTTCTTTGTCACTTCTTTTTTTTCTTTCAATTTTTGACATTTTATAGACTGAATCATGAAAATAATCCACAGATTAATCAATGATGAATAGTTGAAAAGATAAAGTTTGCCTTCCTTCATCAAGACAGACAGGTTTTCAATGTCAGACAACTTAAATATTAGTAATATTCAAAAACAGTTATGTTGTATTAGGAAATATAGGTCCACAGAGACGTCATTATTTGGATCTGTATCTGTAAACCATCAAAATCATCTGTCTTTGTATCTGCAGTCTCGTGGAAGACTAGAGGTGGACGTGGTTTATACTGAGGTCTCATTAAACTGTGCAAATGTTTTATTTTCTAACCTAATATTCAGTGGCAATGCAATCATTGTACCTACAAAGTATCAAAATGATTTAATAACAGAATATAATTAATCTTTCTCCCTTTTCAGTTTAAATTTTATGAACTGCCTGAAGCCCACCACCTCCTCCCCTTTAACTGAGCGATTTTGAAAAAACAAAGGGAAAAATGTCTACATAAAATATATAAGTATATAAAGGTAGCCCTCATTTGCATGTAATAATCATTAAAACAGCAGTTTATTAAGGTGAGTGCAACCTTTTTTTTTAACTATTCCAATGTAATCACGAGCAACATTAGATACAAGAAATATCAATTTCTGTTGCATTATTTGTGCTTTCCCCAGTAACGAATTTGGATTTAAGTGCATTCTCATTAGGGATTAAACTAATTAAGGATTATTATTAGCGATTAAATCTTTGCCACTGTAGTGCTACTCGATTAGATGCTACAGCATTTTTCTGCTTGCCACCATTAGACATAAAATATTGAGAGAAGTGCAATGAACAGTAAGGATAGTTTTTCTCAACCGATCCAACACGTTTCCTATTCACACCTCAAGCTTTGCCATTAACTGGAGGGAGACCGAAACTTTCTGTCCGCCGTATGAAAATCTCGAGCTCCAGCCCTTGAGCCAAGGTGACGTCCCTGCGTAGGCAGACGAGAGGAATAGGCCCCCCGTTTTTGAGCTCGCCCGCAGGGGCTCTGTTCTTGCCTGCACGCCAGCGCCGTTATCTGCTGCTTATTATTTGGCTGAATGAGCTGGAGCGGGGCTCACGGGGCTCGCTTCTGACATAATGACTGATTACAGTCTTGTGGCTCCCCTCTAAGAAATCCCACAGTTGCCACCATTGCGCCGTGGCGGCTCAGCATCACAGGCAAGACCAATGTTCGAGCGGATGGCGAGGCGGGGGGGTAGATGGTCTTTTCCAGTTTTCCAGCGACAGTGTAACTGCTACCCAGTCCTCGAGCTGTCAAGACTGACAGAGACGCTTGTGGACACCTGGGTCATCAACCTACTTGTCATCAGGCACCTTGTTAACGACTGCCTTTTCTAACTAAAAGGCTGAAATGGGAATAACGCTAGATATTTCCATATCCAGTGCAGAGCTGCAAGAAACGCAGATATTTTAAATTCACCCTTGTATGGTAAGGAGCACATTTTCCACTTCTCTTCCCTGCAGAAATGCAATACATACTAATGCATACAGACATTAAGCCCATTACGAGTAATACGTGTCACATGAACCATCCATAATGCACAGCCTTATGAAGACACCATCCGTCCTTACTCATACAGATGCATGCAGGTGTGACAGCAGTCTGAAAACAACACAGAACAGGCTCTGTCAATAGCTACCGTTTCCAAACAACGAGAGAAGTCATTCTGTCAGCACTTTTCAAACGCCAGCTTTCAGGCAGTCAATTAAGTTCAAGGTGAGACAAAAATGTGTTGTCATTTAAACCGTTTTGCTCCACTGAGGCGGCGCATCAATTCAGTCATCTCCATTGCAGAGGTGACAAAGGGCTGGCAGGGAAGTTTATATTTGCTGGTGGGTACAGAGTTCTGCTGTCGTTATACCAACCTGAGATGAAGCAGGATAGCAGCCGTACAAAAAAACGCTAGGATTTAAAATGCACTGTTCCCCCCAGTGAACAGAGGCTCATAAAGATGGGAACAAATGAGGGGCTGCTGTTGAGGAGTCTGCTGGCTGAGGCAGGCGGTCCTCCCAGATCCCACCCCCCACTACCACACTCCTAAATCCAATCCTATGCTATCGATTAGGAAAATCAATTTGGTCTAAGTCACAAGCACAGAGGGAAATGCTGAAATGCTGCAATACATTTTGAAGTCACAAGTGGAATCAGATTCTGATCAACTCCACAAATACACCCCGGCGTAATGCATGATGAATATTCTTTCCCTTAATTAAGAAAAAGAGGAAACGACCTCACATGATAGAAGCATAAATCCTTCATTGTGGAGCTATCCACCTGTGCGAAAATACTTTAATTATCTGCCTGCAAAAATGCTTCAACCCTCTGTAAATCTTATCAAGTATGAATGGGAAAATTGGTATTTTAATTTAAAAAGATTCAGCAGGATATTATAATCAACATCTCTGCAAGGCATTCATGCTTTTTGTTCCATTACAAGCTCTTTTGAAGTGGAAGGCTGAAAGTATGGCAGAATCAAAACCAAAAAAAAAAAAAAAGGTTGTAATGGAATTTTTGTCCAAACATAATAGTAATACTATTAAAGGTCCTGTATGTCAGTGCACGGGCATGTTTTGAAGATGGACAGATTACTGAACAGGCATAAAGGGCACAGGCATGGGGGCTCAGGGGTCACGGGGCCCCTGTGCCAAAGCCTCTGTGAAGTGACTGACAACATTTTTTGTTGGAAAGTCAATCAAATGACACCATGAGAACATGAAATGACCTGAAATGATGTGCAAAGGGGAAAAAATGGTGACAAAGAGACATAAAACGACTTCACAGAGATGCAAAACGACTACAAAGAGACGCAAAATGATGAGAAAGAGAGAAAATCACTTCAAAGCGATTCAAAACAACTAAAGAGATACAAAATGACTACAAAGAGAACCAAAACCACTGCAGAGAGATACAAAATGATGACAGAGATATAAAATGACTACAAAGAGATAAAAAAAATGACTACAAAGAGACATAAAATGATGACAAAGGTGACGTAAAACAACTTCAAAGAAATGCAAAATGACAACGAAGATAGAAATGACTACAACAGAAATACAAGATGACAATACAGTCATGAGGCAGAACTGCAAGAAAGGAGACACAATACGATGACAAAGAGATGCAAAATTACTTCAAAGAAATGCAAAATGACTTCAAAGAGAAAGAAAATGACCACAAATTGGCACAAAATTATGACAAAATGACACAAGACTATTTCAAAAAGATGCAAAAGGTTGACAAAAAGCTACAAAATTACTACAAAGAGACGAAATGATGACCGAGTTACACAAAACGATTTCAGAGAGATGCAAAATGATGACACAAAACTGCAAGAGACACAAAATGATGACAAAAAGACACCAAATGACTTCAAAGAAATGCAAAACAACTTCGAAGAGATGCAAAATTATGATAAAGAGATATAAAAAAAAAAAACAGCCGCAAATAGACTAAACGATAGGCTGTTTGTAGTCTCAGTCACGTGTCTGTAGTCATGCTTTTGTGTCCCTTTCAATATGGGGATCTTGGTCTCATGTGGGACGGCTGGAGGCCTTTTAAGTGTTCGTGCCCACAGGACCGTTATACAGCAAACTGTTTCAACAAAACTGCTTTAAAGGCACCGAGAAAAGTATATTCTATATCAATCCTTGGTCGAAACTAGCCTGATTAATTAATTAAACGCACAAAACGTTAATTTAAATAACCATTTGACATTATCTTACTAAGAATATCAGTCTTTTGCGCTGCTTTACTGTAAGTCGTAGGGGCACTTTTTGATAAGTGGTATAAGATTGGGGGTGCAAAGTTTCTGTGCACAAATCTACACATGATATTTGCAGATACAGCAGCCTGTGAACAAGGAAGCTATCTTCATTTCTCTTCGCTGGCCAATTAGTGGTCAAATCAGGAGGTCCCAATGGTTTAGGGAGGCGTAAATACTAACCGTCATTTCCATTCATTTGTATGCGGCTGCAGGTGCACTACCTTATTATGTATTCAAGCCCAAACCTGCCTCCCAAACAGGCCATAAATTAACTTCTTTTAGTGCTTCGGTCTCAGAGAAGCATTGCATCTTTGTTTGAATCCTCTTCACTGGTCCAAAGTTCACGAGGGGAAAAAAAAAATCCTCGGAACAAAGGAAAGCCATCAATATTGTTGCAAAAAACTGTGTCATACTGTAAAATGCACATAGACAAATGTATCAGATTTTACAGAGTAGTAAAGGAGGTTGATGTACTGCGGCTCCGTCAGGCCTTGTCAGTTTGATGGCTTTTGGGTACCTTTTAACACCACCAACAGGGTCGTAAGAGTGGCTTGGATTGCTTTAAATGCTAAGTTGACATTTTTGGGTCCATATCTGCACTCCAGCTGAGAAATCTTTTTTTTTACTCATAGACCTTCATTTTCATTGGGCTAGTTGTGTCTTAGTGGAGTTTGGGTTAACAACATTGTACAATAAACTGCTTTTTTGCAATACAGATGTAATTGCTAAAAACATTAGAGCTGATTTCACCAAGAAAGGGGCTGTTCACTGGCTCTTATCTGCAAGCAACATTCTTCTAGAATTGTTGCCGGAATGCAAAGATGGCCTCTCCATCTCCATTCATAAAATGAATGCATATCTGCATCTGCGCAAGCTAGTTCATGCTTTCCACTCACATCCCCTTGGCTTGCAGTCTTTGTATCTCTGCCTGCAAGTGTTGTGAAGTGTTAAAATGCAACTGCTAAGTGTTTTGACCCCCCTAGGGACAACTTAACTACGTGTCAAGTTAAGGGTGGAGGGCTGGCTTGCAGATAATAAAAACTGCAATCTGAAACATGAGGAAATTTCTTTACAGCGTGCCGTCACTGGTCATGGTAACGTCTACACATGAGCTTGACAATGTTCCAGCCTTGAGGGCCTTTATTAAAATTGGATGCATAAATTAAAATGACGTGCTGCTGGCATTCAAAACACAGTTGACGCTGAGGGTGTTATATGAATGTACAGAAAACACTCAGAACATTAAAAAAAATGACACTCAGCTGAGTTCATGGTCAACCAATGATCTTATGTCCTACTTGTACTCTCTTAGAAATAAAGGTGCTAACTAGAACTATAAAGGTTTTTAGTTCCTAGCAGAACCCTTTCAGAGAGCTCTATCTAGAACCATTGGTGAAACATTCTATTACACTTTCTATGGTGTAATGGTTCCACCCAGAACCCTGTCTGGGGGTTCGATTTTACCCTTTAAAGATGCTAACAGGAAGCCATCCAAGGGGTTCGACCAATAATCCTCTTTTTGTATTCCTAGGGTTTCATCTAGAACCCGCCATGGTGGTTCTGCTGAGAAGAGTTTTTATCTAAAACCCACAGAGAAAACGTTTAAATTGTGGTACAAATGACAACTAACATTTTCAACAATCCTTGAAGAATTCTTTCGTCCTAAAAGGGTTCTTTGGATGAAAACGGTTCTTAATGGAATCCTTAGTCTTACAAAGAACCACCGTCGACCCCTTCCTTAAAAAAAAAAAAAAAAAAAAAAAAAAATGCACAATGCAAATGGCTCCAAATAGAACCTCAGCCCTTCAGGTAGAACCCTTATTTAGGCGTGTACACAGCGTAATGCCCTTGCTCATTTCCACGCTTGTGTTCCTATTCATCGTCATGATTAGAAGTCAAAGAGGTATAGTCAGTGAAATGTTTCCATGACCTCACCCTATTCCCAACACGCCACAGGCTCACTGGAGTGGTATAAAATCCCCTGCAAATCCCTCAGTGATTTAAAGAGGCTCATCAATACGCCACACACCCTTTCTCTCTCATACTAACTGCTTTTTTTTTTTTTTGGGTTGTAAGCCAGGCACAGAGAAAGGGCCTGGAATTAATTTGATAATCCCCATCATCATGCTGGTAAATAATAGGTGTACCGGTGGAAACAACGATTGGGTTTACCGAATATGAGAGGCAAACAGACTGTTGATGATTTTTCTCTTTTTTTTCGACAGATAGATGTGCTGCCTCACACCATGTTTTTCTAACTTTTTATCTGACATTTGTGCACTCATAGAATATTCTTTATGGATTTGTGCAATGAAGCTGAGCGCTCACATTCTTCCACAAAAAAAGCTGTGCTCAAACTGTTGACCTTCCAAAATGTACACTCTAAGAAATAAAGGTGCTACTTACTACTCATCCTCAGGAGAACCCTTTTTTGTTCCTGACAGTTGGAACCCTTATAGAGGGTTTTATCTAGAACCCAACATGAAAGGTTACACCCAGAACCCCCTATGAGAGTTTTTACAAAAAAAGAACCCTCTATGGTGCAATCGCATCACCCACAACCTTCTGTGGGGGTTCTATCAGGCCCTTTCCACCTTTAAGGGTGCTAACAAGAACCCACCGAAAGCCCAGTTAGGGGTCACCTGGGGGTTTCTATCGAGAACACTTTTATACGCCAAGAGTTTCATCATTGAGGGGGTTTTACAAAGAACCCTTTAATATTCCAAGAGTTCCACCTAGAACCCACCCAAATGGTTTTGCAGAGAACCCTTTTATATTCAAAGATTATTTAAAGGTGTGGGTCTTTCCCATGCTTACGACAATCTTTGAAGAGCTGTTTCTTCCCAAAAGGGTTCTTAATAGAACCCTTAGCCTTACTAAGAACCTTGATGAACCCTTTCTTCAAAAAAAGAGTTTTTCAGAAGCAAATGGATATGAGTAGAACCTCAGCCCTTTGAAAGAATCCAATAGGAGACCCTTATTTCTAAGAGTGTATTCAACAGTATTTTTCAATGCATGCTCTATCTATAGCAAAATGTTGGTGCTTTAAAAGTGTGTTTTCTTTGACTTTTACACTTAAAAGGCTCCCAAACATCGGGGTCACTCTTCACGGAGCCATACAGAATCAGCAAACTAATTGTCTGTTCTTTCCATCAAGCACCAGCTGAAGTCTCCATCTCAACTGTAACCCCCATTTCCTGCAGGGGGCTGTGAAAGCCTGTGTCAAAACCTTTGTGCGCAAGCTCTTTATGAGAGAGGACAGCTAAAGTGTTGAGAGGCGTAGACCTCGAGGACCTTTTCCTCGGCCGTGTGCTCTCTCTCTCTCTCTTTTTTTTTTATTTTCAGCTTTTGCTTTTCTTCTTTTGTGACATTCCTGCCAGAGAAAGGGCCCCAACAGACCAACCTGTCTCACTCCTCACAGCATGATAACTCCGGTCTTTGGGACCTTACAAAAACCAAGGGCCTCACGTTAGCAGTGGGTGAGATTTAGCCCAGAGGAATATGAATACAGTGCAGTAGGCAGCCTGCATTATATTTTTTTGCCACAGGTTTAGGTATTATGTTTAAAAAGACAAAGTTATAAATAATGTATAGAGCATATAAGCTAGTATATTTAGCTTCTACCCTATAGGGTTACATTGAAGATATAGCCATTAATTATTTAAAAATCACACGGGAAAAAAGCAGCCACAAATATAAAGCATCATCTCCCATACTCTCAAGATGTTCCTGTGATGCTTAACATGTCAGCCGCCAGCCGCGGGGATAAACAATCATTCAACTGCGAAATAAATTTAAAAATCCATCATTTAGACAGCCTGTGTGAGAATTCAGGAAGCTCTTCTTCTCTGGTGTCCTTGTTTTCTAACTCGTCAAGAATCTCATGCAGAGCTGCCTATGATAAGTCAAAAAAAAAAAAAAAATCGTCTAATCCTTCGAGAGCAGTCGTGTCATGTGCTGGGAGATTTGACGTAAAGGTTTCCATGTGAAGGATCTGTGACTGCTGGAAACCATGGCTGCAAGTTACCAAAAACTGCAGCCCTGAAAAAAAGTTCAGATTCGGGTAATAAATAACTATCAAGAAGACTGTACACAGTGAATGTGAGTGCTACTGCAGTTTTTAGTCTAGCGGTGTAATATTTCACAAAATAAGGTGACGGCACTTAGTAAGATTAATGCTAGACACTGTTTCTAGTGTGAATTAGACGGTCTAAGCTGAACAAGGGTGAAATCTGACCTGCAAGTCCACCAAATCCAGCCACGGCACACCAGCAAAGGAAAGTAGGGCTGCAACTAGAGATTACTTTAAGTATCTGCTGTCTATTTTCTTAAAAACATCAAAAAATAGTGAAAAATAGCAGATCCCAAGGTCGCATCTTCAAATGGTCTTATCAACAGTTCAAAAACCCAAAGACATTTATATAGATAAATATTTATTTTTATTTAATCGGGTAATCATTGCAGCTCTACAGAAATTGTATGCTGTTGTAGTAGCTTCTAAAGTTCTCATGGTACTAGTACTAATTTCAAGAAAAAAACAATATGCTATACTTCTTTCAATACCACAGCAATTTGCAATACTACAAGCAAAATTTCATGCAGGACAATGAAGACTATTTTTAGTAGCTTCAGTACTTTCGATACTATAATTAATGGACATTGTGTTGTTCAGAAAACTGGTATCTAATTATCAACACTTTTTGTCTGTTATATGAGTTTTCTATTGAATTCTTTTTTAAGGAGCAACATAAATTAACAAAAGACAAAAAAAATAAACACATAAACAAGAGCCAAAACAGCCCAGGCAGCATCATCCCTGCAGTGTTTGTTACATTAATGATTCAAAAGTCCGTCAGCACAGCACCAGTCCTTGAAGGAGTCATCAATTGACCCGTTCTACAGATCAAACCTTGAAACAAAGAGAGCCCCTGAGGCACAACAAGCAAAGTAAAAGTAGAAAAAAAAAAAGAAAAAAAAAACACCACAAGAGCCCAATACTTCCATGTGTATATTAGTTTCCTGAAGAAAAAAAATCTTTCTATCATTAAGTAAACATGAGACATAACATCTGAAAGGCAAATAATTTCCTCAGAGGTACAGTGGCTGGCTCCTCTGCCACATTTTCTCCTTTTGTAAAAAAAACAACTGATAAGTGTTTACTTCTAGCTCGAGAATGGGAAAATGAGTGACCTTTCATCACTTTAAGAATTAAAGCCAGCAACGTCACTGATTCCATGTATGAAAGAGGCTGGCGAATGGTAGCCATGGTGACAATCAACTTTGACGAAATTGTAATCCATTTGCTAAAAGCTAACTGTAATTCTAACAGCCAAAAAAAAAAGAGTTTGAGTTTAATGGCTGAGTTTTTGTCATCCGTACCTCTATTGAACTCGTATCAGCATCTTCCCACATCGGCATTAATGTACATGGTGGGGGGGCAGGAGGAATATGAAAAGTACATCCAAAACAATCCACAGCCTGTGATCTCCAGAGAGATGACTGTTCATTCAGTGGGAGAAAATACAAATCTAACATCTGAAAACATATGAACAGTACATGACCTCAAGCATTACATTCAGTCGCACAACGGCGTGCTGTATAAAGTTAGATAAAGACATAAAAAAGTATTAATTCACCCTGTGATTCAGCCGCCCAGCTCTTCAGACCGGGGTCGATGAGCGTTTGGGTGTTGTCATTAGCGCTGGTTTTGCTGTACAACAAAAGGGGGTGATGTGGGCAGCATTAGGACAGTGCAGGTCTCGCTGAAAGGAAATCCAGTGTCTTCAACTTTTTGATTGTGGACCAAAAATACAAGGAGTCACAGGCCAAAAAAATATTAAATGCAGTTTTCAACCAATTACACTATAAGAAATTCTGTGTTTCTGGATCAGAAAACAACATGTGCCTTAGAAAATTAATTCCCTATTAAAATAACTACCACCTCATTAAGTAAATTTAAATTAATTCAATACTTTTAAACTCTAATACAATGCATGGCCTATGTGGGCTGAAAATATTCTGATTTGATGTGAAAATATGTGAATAAATAAAGTTAAAACAGGCAGAAGTTGTGTCTTCTAACATAATGCTATACTCTTTCACCACAGCAACAGATTCCTTGCAAATTAAACAAACATCCCCTTGATTTCAGTTAAAAGGCGCTCGGTTTTCAACGTTTCTGAAATTTTCAGCGCTCGCAATTTTTTTGTTTCCACCATTGTAGGTCAGGTTGTTCAAAGATAAGAGCACCATCTAGTCTTTATACTAAGATGTGCAAAGAACATACACTGCAGTTTAACAGAAGTATGTTTAGTCCTGGGTACTGAACTTCGATACTTAAAGTACTGACTTGCTTCAGTGCTATCGAGTATCGTCATACTGACTTTCAATACATCAGGAGTAAATCTCCACATTTGTGGTTTATTTTTTATGTTGCAAAACTGCTTTGAGTAGAAAAATCCCAAGGAAAACTGTAACCACATGTGATAAATAGGTTTATGTTTTATGTTATGAAACTGCTTTACATGTGGGAAAAGTACCTGAAAAACAAAACTAAAGATTTATATCCTAATGTGTAATGTAATTTTCATTTTGTTAAGATTGATTTGATGAAAAAAGTATTGCCCAGGCACCAGTATCGAAGTGGAGTCGATATTTAATGTAATATAATTGAAATTTTCTTAATTATACCCAGCCCTAAATATGCCTAAGCCATACTCAGGTTTACACAGGCAGTGGGCCACAGTTGGCCCACAGGCCATGGTTTGGCGACAACACATTTAGGTGATGAGTTTAAAGCCATAATAGCTGCCATTCATCTATTTCAGAAAATGTATTTCATTGCATGTGCTTTAAAACTTGTAGCACAAAAGATGTTGACATTAGATGGGAAACGTGTGCGTGACTGACAGAACCTTTTCTCAAACGCTGCTCCTTGAAGAATAGTTATCTAAATTGATACACCAGTAAAAGCCTTCACTGTACATAATACGAGCCACGAGGCTGCGCCCCATGTAAGCTAACCTAATGAAGAAAATCAGAGAGCCTGTGTCTCCATTCATACCGCAATGACAAATTGGATTCCAACTGGCTTTGCGATCGGATACAAAAAGGCAAAAAAAAAAAAAAAAAATCAAATAAATGGAACTGCCAATGGAGAGAGGCTGAAAACCTACACTACATCAACGGGGGTCGAGAAAGGGAACATCACGGAGCGTGGAGTTAGTTCAGAGGAACAATACAAACGACCAAATGAAGCAAAAGCATGCTTCTCAATGAGGGCAACAAATTAACCCACATTGGTGTAATACAATACATCAGGAAGAAATATGTGCCAGCACAAAGCGCCGGACTTGTACTGCAAAGAAAAAAACATACGAGAGAATGAGTCACTCTACAGACAAAGGAAGGCGTGAATGAATCAATCTCAAGTGTTGAGTTTTTTTTTTAAGGTTAAGGGTTCGAATTTAATTTCTCCAGCACTGAGAGAAAAAAATAGACAAAGGAGTTACGGTTAAAACATTCAAACATAGTAGATTAGTATGTAACTGTGCCAGTTTCCATGTTTATTTCTCCCACCTAACACTATCTCATTGTGATTCTTTACCCGATTCAAATCAATATGTAGCACAGTGTCTCGCATTCAGCACACTGTCTCTCTACAATGGACTGCAACATAGCAACAGCTTCAAGGAAAGCAAGGGAACAATTATTTTATTTTCATACAGCGCCGTCCCATCAGGTATCACACCAGCTGCTAGGTTCAGCCGCTGTTATATTAAATACAACCTAGATTATATTCCACAAGGAGCATTTAAGCTGAATCAGAATGGATGAGACACACTGAAAACAAAGTGCAGGTTGACATAACCGTTTAGTCAGAAAGCATCACATGTCCTCTTGAGTTTCCCCTGGAGGAGAAAGTCAAGGTTTTTACTGTTGGTAGAGGAGGAAACTGAGTGTGTGTGTGTATGTGTGTGTGTGTCATCTGTTTGAGAGTACCAATGCAGATTATATGACAGATGGTACTGCAGTCCTGGCCATAATGATTGTAATTGTCAAATAAGGATACAACCAACAATAACGTTGATATTCTGAAATTCGGGGGGGGGGGGGGTGGAATCACACAACAGAAGTATGTGTGAATGCCAATGAGCTCAACCCTGGGAAAAAAAACTGCTCATGAAAGATCTCCAGTATTATTCAGAATAAAAATTTAAAAAAATCAAAAGAGATCGAAGCACAGATTGGAAAAGAAGGGCATGATTGTGCAGTGATGAGAAAACTTCAGATGTGATTCAAAGTGATGGGCTTTAGTTTTCCACTTTGATTCTGATGTTGAAAGACGCTGTCCTCACATCAAAGCATTCAGGTACAGTGGCCCCTCGACCCTACCTGCACTTCTCTCAGACACAGGACAGAATGTCTTCCCCAGCGTGTGCATCCATTCCCCCTTCCTCTTATGTGTGCATCAGAAATCAGGGGGTCTCAACCTGGGGGTCGAGGCCCCCAAGAGGGTCGCAAGATGCTTTCCGGGGGTCGCCAGATGGTTACGGAGAATAAAATGACATACTGTGGCGAGCATTGTGGAATAAAACACAGGAAGCAGCTTAAACGTAAGCGACAAGCTCTCAAAACTAGGGATGCACCGATGCCACCGATAAGTACACAAACCAAATACCGATACGACTAATAATTCTTATAATGATTTTAAAATTACTAGACCTCGCTTTTTAAATGTAACAAATTGTTGGTGTTCCCTACTGCTAGCATTAGCAAACACATTGAACTCTGTTGTGTTGGTTCTTTAGATGTTTTATCAGGTGTAGTGGTATCAGACTGAACAGTATCAGAACAATACCCAGTACTGGTATCGATATCGGTGCATCCCGACTCAAAACCACGCAAAACACTGCTGGCCTAAAGAAATGTAACGGCCAGCTCACTAATAGTTAAAACTAGAATTACATTTGCATTTTACAACTTGAAAAATCTAACTTAACAAATTACTCAATTCGTTATGGTGGGAAACAGGAAATGGTTTTTACCTCATATCGCCTGGTGCAGCGATATAAGTCGCCTTTGAATGGACTTCATTTAGTGTGTTTGTCAGAGTTCAAGTGTGCTTGCACATGAGTTCTGATTGGACACACTGTCATTTTGGCCCTTTTGTGCCACAGTATTCTGTGTAAACAAGCAGATACATAAATTTTTTTTTGCAAACTATCACATGGAACTTTCTGCAGTATGGATTTTTGTTGCTGGGGTCACAAACACCAACCTGATTATTCTGGGAAAAGGTTGAGAACCGCTGCATTAAATAGTGATGTTATGTTTTTTGTTTGTTTGTTTTTTTGGCTGCAATAGATATTCTGCAAAATAAAAATAAAAGCCAAAGGGGGGAGAGTCAGTAAAATATGTATGAATTTCTTTACATAGCCAATACCAATAAGTTGCATATTTCATTCCTAGCACAAATTCAACCTTTCATGAAAAATGCAGATGCTGCTCACACCACTGCATCTATCCCCACAACAGAAAACACAGGCCTGCATTGGTACATTTCTCAGCTTTAGCCTATAGACACAAAGGCTGCATATTCAGTTTTAAACGCCAAAAAACTGGAGATAAATGAAACTGCATGTCTTTACAATACACAAACTTCATTCATAGGTATGCATCCAATATGCAACTTCTTTGCAAAGCCATTTTCAGAGCAGAGCACATTGTTTTAAGCACCATGTGAAAGACCTTTCACTACTCAACAATCCCCCTGACACATTAGATCATAATCCGACCCTCGGTCTAACAGAACGGATTAATTAGTCCAACGGGGAAGATGAAATTTTCATATTGGCTATCAATATGTGGCGCGTTGATCGGCGCTGATTACACCTGAACGCATCGATAGCCCAGTTAAAAGTAATTAAGAGTGGAGTGCATGCCAAGACTGACATTACAGAGCACATGAAGGCTGCTGCAGGGATTCATTCATTCATTGGTTTTATTATCATCGCCCCGAGCTGAATCTGCACATAATTGCGCACAAACACAAGGAGGAAAGTGACACTTACCGCGGGTTTAGAGACGACTGGTGAAAAGGAGGTAAAGCCCACGTCCTTCCATTCAAAGTATAAGCGATAATTTCTCTGTAAACTGTCTCTCGGGCGTCGGGGACCGTCCTTACGCACGGCGTTTGAGGATTTGACTTGACGAAAGAGGGTCGAGGAGGGAGAAGCACGAATCCAAATAGTTGCTGCGTTCAATATCCTCGTAAAAATCGCCCCAGAATCCGAGTCCTGGTGGTGGTCTCGGTGGCGGTGATGGAGAAACAGCGCTTGTATCCAACGGTATACTGTCCCCTTACATCCCTTTATGGCACAAGGCGTCCGTCCTTCTGTGCGGGGGCTACATCACGTCCCATAAAGCTGAAAACGCCAGCAGTAGCAGCCCTCACGCACAAAAACACACACAAAAAGAGTATCCAGAAGAATTTGACAAGGAGAAGAGAGAGAGGGGGGGGTCTTGTGAGAAAAAGCTCCGCAGGGGGAAAAAAAAGGAGTCTAAGTTGTTTGGGTCCAAAACACTGAGCTCTCCCTGCGACTATGACAAACCAATTGTGCGCACTGGCTGGGAGTAATTCTGTATGGAGACCGAGGGTTTGGAGAGCCAGTGAAAGGTGAGAGGAAAAACTCGGATGTGGATTGCCGCTCTCGCCGTATACTCGGGCTCCACCTAGCAGCAAACGCGAGATAACATGCTGCAAACCAAACCAGAGCCTCTCTACCTACAGTATATCTTTGCCTGAGGCTGGCAAGGAGACCTATGTTATATTACATTCTGTCTGTGCGCCTGTGACTGCAATATTTATGTGAAATCCACTGCCTCTCCCTCAAAAGATTTCTTGAAAATGCAACTAGTATTCTGTAAGACCTGACCATCGACTGGTCAATCAAGGAAATGTAGACTAATGATTTTAGTTAATGACTAAAAATGCCAAACACCACTTGCTCTTGGGGAAATTGCTAGCTTGCAATACATATGCAAGTTTTTTTAAAGGTTGTCCTCAAAGAAGAGTTCATGGTGCTTTTTTCTTGCTGGAAGTCTATTATTCACACAGATCTATTTGCTGGAGGCAGTTGGAGCTCCACGTTTTTATCCTGCCACAATTCCCG
Source organism: Lutjanus erythropterus (assembly GCF_056507025.1). NCBI lineage: Eukaryota > Metazoa > Chordata > Actinopteri > Lutjaniformes > Lutjanidae > Lutjanus > Lutjanus erythropterus. The sequence goes on along the minus strand of NC_139339.1, from coordinate 9,171,243 downwards.
CTGTTCCTTTGAATGCATTTGCAGCTGGAAATGGCATAAATGATGAGTTAAAAATGGTTTCATACAATTGTAGGGGAGACCGGGGAGTGTTGTAACGCCGGGTTAGTTGTCATTTGACCTTTAATACTACTTACACTTGAAAAAGTCTATTTGAGCAGTAGTTGAAGTGCTGTAATGTTTTGACTGAGTCCCATTCATCTGTCTGCTTTTTATTTTTTGTGGATTATAACCACTTTAAATTACATCCCATTTTCTTAACCTGCTATTCTTATTTCAGTATAAGTGTATCAGTTAGGTTTCTCTCTAATGTATGTTTGACACCATGACTCACGTAACCAGACTATCTAGCTATCATTAAGTCAAGCTAAAGTTAAGTTATGCTAATGTTAGCAATTATATTCATTATATATAAAAAAAAAAAAAAAAAAAAAAAACTACTGTTCTTGAAACTGCATTATTGATTGTTAAAGTGCAGCAGTTTACTTTTGGGTAAAACAAATAATTGTGTTGGGAAATTGTACACACACCATGACAATACCACATGTCTATTAATCCTAAAACAGGACCCTGCTGCTTCCAAGAACCAGACTACAAAATAATTCAGGGGAGCATTTATATTCTTATTCATTGGTTTATATAAACCTTTCAAGTTGCAAACATTAAATTGACATTGTGTTGACATAATAATATTGGTAAACACTTAATACTGTGTGTAATTTAAACTCAAAAAAATCTAATTAGAGTTATTTTTTAAACAGTTGTTGAGTTAAAAACTAATAAGCTTGTGTTTATGCCAATTATTAGGTAAGTGGAAATTAAAAATATCTTTGGTTGAAGAGGAAAAGCTAATTCCTCTGACTCAGTGCAGTTTTTTTTTAGTTTAACTTAATTTCATTAGAAGTTGTCATAAACAACTGGTGTAAACTGTTACTTATATTTTTTTGTTGAGCCAAAACTTTTGCTATTAAGAGTGTAGTTAATGACAGAACATGCCAAACACAATTTCGTCCAGGGGAAATTGCTTGCTTGCAAGATATATGCAAGTTTTTTTTATCCGCAGTGTGTCCTCAAAGAAAAGTTCATGGTGCTTTTTTCTTGGAGGAAGTCTATTATTCACACAGATCAGTTTGCTGGAGGCTGCTGGAGCTCCATGTTTTCATCCCCACCACAATTCCTGCTGTTCCTTTGAATACATTTGCAGCTGGAACTGCCATAAAAAGTTAAGTAAGTTAAAATGGCAACTCATAATTGTAGGGGAGACCAGGGAGTGTTGTAACACCAGGTTAGTTGTAACTAGGGCTGCAATACTGCTTAAAATACTGGTATCAGTATAGGCAAATACATCTGTCGCGTGGGCAATGCATGTGGACGCAGATCCAGTCTGACAGGCTACAGTTGACATTTAGGTGGTGTAAATGGTGTCTTTTTGGGTCAAATTTTAATGCGGCAGTTTAGAGACACTTGGATTACACGACACGAACATATTGTACATTTAATTCAAATTGTTCTATTTGTGTTTTTTTTTTGTTTTAATTTGGTCTATCCTGCTGTTCCTTTGAAAGCATTTGCAGCTGGAAAAGTTAACTTAAAACATAAGTTAAAAACTGAGTCATACTTGACAGATGAATCTTCAGATACTGTTTGATGAGTGAAAACAGACATACACAGGAAAAAAAAAAAGTCTGATGACCTTTGAACGCTGCACCAGCTGCACTTCTCCAGCTGGAGCCAGCCAACGTTCAACCTCTCAATCATCGTATAGCCAATTCATCACTCTGATAATCCTAATTAAAATCAAACAATAACAAGTAATCATCCAATCACTCACCCGGTGCTCCACTAATGAGCCCAATGCGAGTGCAGACCTGGTAAAGCAACATTTTTTGCACTTGTTCCTTGTGTGAGAAACACCTCGAACCCCCGAACGCCCCGATGAAAAATAACCAGCTGCCTTCGTTTGAAAAGATGCGGCGTTATCTCTCGCTGGCACGGCTTTCCGTGCAACCCCACCCCCACCCCCGATGCAAATGGATTTCTCCAGGTAGAGCACTGACCAAAGCTGCCTGCCATTACGCTTGCATATACCAGCCAGCTTCAAAGCGATACCTGAAGTGCCGTGCAATATACTGCTGCCATCTCTACGACAGAGGACAAAATAAAAGTCTCCACATTAGCAGTAACATGAAAACTGCACTAATATTAGAGATGCAGATGCCTACAGACTAATAGAATACTAGTAAGATTTGGATCAGTTCCTTTTTATCTTCTGAATAAGACACTGTTCATGATTAAAGTATAAACAGTTTTGCACGTCCTCCACTGAAATGGAAAAGCATTTCAAAAACATGGAAATGAAGGCAAGTGAGACCCTACTATATCTAGTTTTATTGCCGAAAAACGACAGAAAATCATGAAAGTGATGGGAAACAGCCCTGAACTGCATGAATATATACTCATTTTTCTTTCTGAAAGCTGGAAAAGGGGGGCGAGCTAAAACTCAGAATCAAAAATGAAGTGAGAATTAATGGCGTTTCTATTCGCTTATTGTCATTAGGAGCTCTTATTCAAAGCTGTGAAACAAAGAATAAGCTCTGATCTCACAACATTTTAATGAAAACGAATAGCTAATCAGATGTGTCAGGCTTTATGCTTCTAAAATATCTCCATCGGCAGCATTAAAAAACACCTTTTATTCTATTATTGCCATTCTACCAATTACAATAAATGGATCAGCACAAGGATTTGTTCCTTAACTTGCTGGAAGAGATTTCTTCATGTTAATTCTAAACTAAGTGTCCTCTAGACAAAGATAACGTTACCGTTGTCAGATAAAACCTTTCAATTCAAATGAAGTATCCTTCCAGGAATTCCAAATATTACATTCATTTTCACATGCTTCTTCTAAATTGCAAAATTAGAATGGGTTCAATTTTCGAGGTGAAGTGTTTTTACTAAATCAAATTCGACACCCACACACACACGCTCTTCATGATACAAACATCATCATTAAAATTCAGATTATCAACAGAAAAACTGAGGGTTGGAGACCTGTTTTGTTGAAAAAAACTAATGAAGGAAAACAGCACAACAGTGTTTTCCATAAGTTGAACTCTGGGCTGATTTACAATTTTACGGCTGCTATAATCAATGTTTTTGCATTCTTTATTTTTGAATTGTATTTTATATGTTTACTACACAAAGACTTTGCTCAAAAAAAAAAAAAACAATTCTCAAAATGATTTGTGACAGATTTGGTGATTAGCAAATTTCAGTCTGCAGGTATAAAAGGTTGATTACTTAAAGGGAAGATTCAGCACTCTTCATGTGGATGTTCACTCAGTGATGATGGTAAATGTAGTCAAATGAAGCAATAAATTCCTCAGTGCTGCTAAATTGAAAGGTAAGGCTGCATCCTGTGATGTCACAGTGATGTAGGTGGCGTTAAAGAAGAACTATCGGCTATTTCAAGGTGGATTCCTCGTCTCTGCGTCTGGTAGCCATGGGGCATGGTGCTACATGAGTATTTCTGTCACCTAAGGCTGTGTTGGGACAACAGTGTGAATGTTATAGGTTAGGTTGGTGAGAAACTGCAGCATGGGCCTGGGCATCATAAGCTTGCACGCAATGCATCCTGGTACATGTAGGCACTGCCAGAATGGCTATGCAAGCAGGAGAACCAAGTGTAAATCTAGTTAGTTGACTCCTTTTTTGAAACTTGATTTTATGGTGGTTGTCATCTTTTTTTTTTTTTTTTGCAACCACAACTTCTGCAGCACCACTGAGAGTGGAGCTGGTGGGTGACATACTGCAAGTTGGGCGGTGCTTAGTTTTGACTCGTCCGTTCAGTGGGAAAAAATGGCGGCCTGCCTGGTCACAATCTCGACTAAGAAACTAGAAAGGAAGCTCCATCCACAATTTAACAGTCTATGGGAGAACTCATCTTCCTTTGTCAATATAGCACACACTGAGGAATTTTTTGTCCACATCAAAATTGGTGAATTTTCCCCATAATTACTTGTATGTGAAAGGGGTTACTAATAGAGATGTGGAATCACCATGGTAACTCTGCTACCGTCAGCTCCTACCAAGCTTTACTGCATCTTTTAACTCACTGGTTAGGTTTTTGGATCCTCAGCTTTATGATTTTGGTTCTCAGTCTAAAGCAGGATGTTGAATCGGTTGTCAGATCAGTTTGAATCTCTGCCACAAATTCAAAATGTAAGCTAGTACACCAAACTAGGGGGATTTCTGAGCACTTGTGTCTTACCAGATGCTGTGGAAGATACAATATGTAAAATGGAGCATTAAATACTGAATGTAGTATTAAAGATAAGTGTGCAAGGTTACAGTAGAATGTATTTGGTTCCACAACAGTATTGCTTCCTCAGAGCAAACACAGAAAAAAGTATAGTAAAATCTTCAAACGTCAGGCTGAAAATAGTCTGCTCTTTTTTGTTTATTTTTGTAATTGTATTTTAGTAAGCCACAAGCTTCCCTCTATGAGATGTTAATGAATAAAGATATGCAGAAGGAAAAGGGGGAAAATGTAACAAACGCAGCTTCTGAGCCAGGTGATTTGTATAACGACAAACTCATTTCAATGTCTGTTTCCTTGTAAACACCAACATTTCAGTTCTATGACAAAATGTATAATTGTGTGCGAAACATGCTAATGCTAAATTTCCAGCTGCCAACAATGGATTTACTAAATACAGAGAGTTAAGCACCTGAGACACAGTCATAATTGAACACCATAAAGTGATGCACGGCACCATAAAACCTCTGTACAGCTACTCACCATGCTGTTGTAAGAAACTCCTGCCAAATATAAAGCTGTTCAGGAAAATTAAGGCTTATGGGGACCGTTGTTGTGCAAAGTGAATCCAATAATGTAGAAGCCATTTTCCCTGTTTATCCATGCTAGCAAGCCTAGGAATTATCATCTCCACAGTGCTGACACTTACATATGCAGCAGTGCTTAAAGTGCTTAGCCAACTAGACTCTCCTCCTCAGTTGTTTGTGGGGAACTGTATGTATGTATGTGCACTTGGTTTAAGAAAGTGGGCTAAAGAAAACAAGTATTAGTGATATTGGGAGTAAAGTACAAAAATTAGAGATAAATCCAAATTTATCATATAGGTGATACTAAATGAGAATATGGAACATGGTGGCCTAATGGAAAGAAGATACTGTCATTTGTTACTGCCCTCCAAACAACACACAAGAGCATTTTCTGATCTGATGCCCCCATTTTTCAGTATAGTATTTTTTTTTTTCCCTATAGCATATCTGTAACTTTTTTGAAAAATAAACAATGCATTCTGCATCTTAAAGTCTTAAAAGTGCTACATACGACATTTACCTACTCTAGAAGTTGCAGTAGACCACCAGCAACCACAAATGGATAAAGTTTTGTCAAAAAGTGTCATCTGAACACACACTGCTCACAAAACTCAGATGAAACTGTCAAACTAGGCAGTGCAAATATAGATCAAGATTATGTTGCTGCATTGCCTATTTCTTACTTAAAATGTTTTCCAAAGCATATTTTAGTGCACTGTTTAGCTGTAATTTGAGATATGCTGTGACCAGATAGCTGGCATTTTGGCTCTGTTTTCCGATGGAGACCATCAAATCAAATCAAAATCAAATATTGATCGAAATTCTGTTACTGTTTCACTTTTTTTCATATCATATGACCAGTTATTCAGTTGTTAGCTAAATGTTAGATTTTGCTAACTAACAGAGTCAGTTTTCTGACGCTATGACTCTTATCTACTTGTTAATGTGCCTGTTTCAGCATTTTTTGTACCATTATCCTGTAGTTGAAAGTTAAAAGTTGGGTATAAAAAGGGGGATTTATTGGCAGATTATGATAGAATACAAGCTTACTGCTAAATGTCACTGAATCCTACACACTGGTCCTTTAAGGTTAGGGAAAGGCTATCCGGGTCATGGGAAAATGAAATCAGTGTTAACTAACAGAGGGAAACAATCAACTGTCTGTTCAGGTTACAGCTGTTCTTGTCCTATCCATTCACTTTAATCCCCACTCTGAGAGATTTTGTGACACTAATAACATCATTACACCACTTCTGCTTTTGTATAGTCAGACAGACAAGAGTCATATTCCACACTGTCACAATAAATCTTTGTCAAGTGAGCCTAAACATACTCTGTTTTTGGCACTAAAAATGTTTTTTTTTTTTAATTATTATTAGGAACAGTCTGCTCAAAACAGTACAAAAATTACTTGTGAAAAATTAAAGCAACACCAAAAAACAAGGCCTTATATTTTCATCTTGCAGCCTTCATCGGACACCATGGTCTGATGAAGTTGCCTTTGATTTTTGAACAAAAAAACTCAGGTTTAACCGAGTGGCGACTCTTCACAACACATCGACACGGGTGAGTTAGTGCATTCTAAAGTTCGGCCAAAGCTGAAATGAAGCGTTAGCAGACTTGGTTAGCCAAAATGAGTGAATATCCTTAAAAGTCACTGTCTCTTTTTGGTACAAAATGCCCTCTTCGTGTCTCTTGGGACACTGTTTCCTTCCTGAGTCACTGCAAAGGGATACATTTAATTACTGTAGCTCCACTGCCAGGACAAATCAGAGGCAATAAATCTAGACAGTCTCCAGGAACAAGATACTGACTTGATTTGGTTCATTCAGAAAGCCAAAATAAATCCTCATATTAGCTACGGCTAAATTTAAGAACAAATTATTGCACAGAATGGGGACTGTGCGTTTTGTCCTCATCTACAAAGCCAGAAGATGGAGGTCCTCAAACAGTACATATAGTATAAGATCCTACGTTGTTATGTTTGAAGCAAAAAATTACTCCTGCTTCTTAAAATTACTTTTATTTATTATTTGGTCGGAAACTCTGTCTAAAACTGACATTAATTGACATTTGACCTTTAACCTAGTAGAAGATTTTGACCATCAAACAATCAGACTCTAAATTTAAAACATAAACTAAATTTATGAAAACCTTAGATTATTATTAAACCTATTTTGTAGCTGTTTCTTAACTTGTGTTTAACTTCAGTGCGGGCAGGCACATGACTACCCACAGTCAGTGGGCACAACATGCCTGCCTGCCTACATCCAACATTACATCAGCTGCTGCAATAAACTTCACCAAGCAACACCTACATTTCTTTCACCCACTGCAGCTTTAATTCTCCAACGAGGGAATGCTCCAATTTTTAGCAAAAAGCCTCAACAACCACATCAATTCAAAACCCCCCACGTTTAAGAAATAAAAAAAAGACTTAGAACTAACTAAAATGGCTTTACGGTTAAAGCTGGTCGAGCTGCCCATACCGTCATGAGTCAGTTAGCGTAGTGCAGTCCAACAGGCTGGTCGTGATTGATTGTATCTGTGTGTGTGTGTGTGTGTGGGTGTCCATGTGTGTATTAGCCTCTTTTTTGGATCAAGGTGAAACTTTCTCTTTTAAATCTCATTCATATGATGACTAAGACATATCGGAGTCAGCCCTAATAGAATTTTTTGAATAATTTAATGGACGACAACGGTCCCCCCTATCAGAATATCGGCTGCTATCCACTTCAGATTAATTTGTGTCCTAATGAATAGTGGTATAATGATTTCGACACAAACTCAAAAAAAATGGCTGCATAATTCAATGGACAGAAATTAAAGGCAGGATCGATGACTCCCTCTCTCCTCTATTGGATGAGCGAGTGTGTGTGTGTGTGTGTGTGTGTGACTGCAGTGAGAATGTGTGGGAGCGAGGCTACAGTAGATACACACACCTACTGTCATGTAGGCAAAGGTTGTGTGTGGAAAACAGGAAAGAAAAGATATTAAAAGAGCTCTGCATCCACTGTTGCTGGGTGTGTTTTAAAGTCGGTGTTTATTTTTTTCTTTTGTTGTTTTCATATCGGCTCTTACCGGACAACTATGTGCCACGAATTTAAATTCTAACTTACTACTTTCTGTGACTTTGCCTGGGAAAGTGTAAACACAAGCTCCTGTCATCTGATTTTAAAGGGATAGTTCACCCAAAAATAAAAATCCAGTCATTATCTACTCACCCTCATGGTGACTGAAATCAGGTTTAGTTTTTTAGCCCACAAAACGCTGCTGGTGTTTCACTGGAAAACAGCGTTACAGAATCTTCCAAACAATTTAACTGAATGATGAAAAATGCTGGAAAAAATTGCCTCCATGCTGCTTATCAATCCGAGTCTCCTAAAGCCTCAGCATGCTGTTTCTTTGCATGTGCACACACCGTCACACCACACACACCCAGCTCAGATGGTGTGAACACACTTGTGAACGTGGCTCCAAGCTAAGGATCTATAGTGAAGATTTAGGCTAAAAAAAATGGTGTAAATGACATCTTTCAAGTAAACTTGACACGTTGGTGCTTTAGGAGACGAGCAGTATAGAGACATTTTATGGTTGGTTTGTTTTTTTTCTTTTTTTCTTCCGTTTTAAAAAAGGTAACATTATTTGGGAGATTCTGCAACGCTGTTTTCCTGTGAAACTCCAGCTGTGTTTTGTGGACTACAAAACTAATCCCAACCTTCAACTGGCATAAGATTGAGTAGATAATAACTGAATAAAATATCTGACCCGGTGGCAGGCATGAAATACAACAATAAAGAAATAGCTGATCTTCTCGCGGATGGTCTCGTTAACTTATGTATGTCATCATTAGTAATAAACTGAGGTGGTTTCATAACTAGTTAAAAACGCCTTGCAGTAGCTTTAGTTAATCATGATTTCAACGCTTTAAATCCAACAGAACACATGTGGACTGATGTGCCTGTTCAGTTTTTGTCCTGTCCCTTTAATGCAGACTTGAATATAAAGAAGGCATGAACGTCATTATTAACTCAGAAACCATGAATGATGATTGAAACATCTTAGCTGTTGCATTAATTAATGTATTGTTCTTGCATTAAGTCACGGATGAGACAATTCTTGAACAGTCCAGATAGCTCATAAGGTGGCCAATTATTTTTCATGCATAGTCATGTATATATTCATGATAATTAATGCCCCCCTCACCATAAAGTTTTACCAATAATACTAATGTCATATTAACAAGATTTGATTCATCCGTGTGTAAATGTGCCAAATCTATCTAAATACCATGAAAATATGAGTTATACTAATAATCACGGATACGCCTACAGAATGTCTTCGAGTTCCTGGAGATTTGGATTTGACCTTTACTGCGTTTAAGCCCCCACACGACTGAAAAATCACTGCAGCAAACAGCAGCACATACGCTGAGACGCCACAAAAGGAACAGACTGGAGCTTTGTGCTAAAAAGAGACTTCCTCAGCCCACGGTGCAGCGTTTCAGAACACTTTCTGCTACTTGCACTCAGTTTTTTTGCACAACATGCAAAAATTTGCACACTTGTTAAAAAGTTTATTTTAAAAAGTTAAGTTTATTTTAATGACGCTACTACTGCTATGCCATTTATGTTATTTAAAGGTGTAGGTAAGGAGGGAAGAGATCAAATCTACAGAAATTCAAACAGACACGAAAAATGATACGCGTCCTACTTCCACTTCTCCTGTTTCTCATTGGTCGGGTGGATTTCCACACATTTTCCTTTGAAATGAGATCACTAGAAAGCAAACGGAGTGGTGCTACTGTTTTTCCACGTCTGTTTTTAGCCAATACAAAGGCTGTAAATGATATATTTTTGATTATCTTTAATTATGTGGAGTTAAGAGACATTAATTACCTTTAGGGAGCTTGAATTGTCGAGAAAGGAACTGCCATCAAATACGAGGATGCAATCAGGAACAGTCTAAACAGAAAAAGAGAAGCAGCACAATAATTACCCTCATGAATTCTCATGAATCATAGCTTGAAATGACTCAATGCAGTAAACTAGACTCGTGTTTTGGCTAATTGCTTCTATGAAAGGAATATTACAACATTTTGGGTAACACTCTTATTCACTCTCTTTCACAGAGCTAAATGGAAAGATTAATATCATGTCTGTGTGTTACACAGGGAGGTGAAAGTGGGAAGCAGAGGGTGTAGTTTAGCTACAGACTACATTACATACAATACATACATACAACATTACATATTCAACACCCAGACGTTAGCGTGGTATCTTTTCCTCTATGCTGATTCTTGGAAAGTGTATTTCAAAAATGCTGAACTACCAACATGTGCTGGACTTCATCTTCTTTAACTATAACTTTTGTTTCATTAGATAACATTTGCAGATCATTCAGAGGCTGCCAGGTGATTTATCGTCTATCATCTGTTCATCATTCATCATCAGAAATGCATAAAGTACGTGTGAAAGAAAAATGGCCATTAAGAGAATCTCCCAACAGAGGCAAAGAGGAGATTTCTTACAAAACTGAAGCTAATGATATCGATCTTTTACTAATTAGGAGACAGAATCTGGCATGATCTCCACAGCACTGTGTCAGCCCTGGAGAGACGTGTGTTCAAAAGATCACCTTTGTGTTTTTGGCTGGTGAGTGAAGCAAATCTACCAGCCACTTGCATATTTTATCATCGCTGTGCAGCATCTGACCCCTAGCTAATGTACATTCACAGAGAGAGAGGAGGAGCACGCAGAGGAGAGCAAAGGTAATGTTGAATACACCATAAAGTTCTGTGAAGAAAACTATGCTTTCAAATCCAAACTTTATCCCTTTCTTCAGCTGCTACCCAAACTATTCTGTGTCTCCTCTGTAATATTAGCCTTATTAGTTTCCATGTTAGTTAGTTAGGTTGGTCCAAGAGTGAATATAGGACACATTTAGGTGGCCAGAAAGATGACTTCAAATTATAAATTAATTACTTCTATTACATTATACTCAACACACACACACGTTACAATCGTAATTTTTCATGTTAACTCTTGGTAAGAAAGTAAATAGCTGTACTACAACTTCTTTAACAATAACTTAGCAGCAGCTTCCATTTTGCTAGCTGCTATACAAAGCCAAACATGATATACAAGTACAGTAGCCTATTCTGTATTAGTTATTTGAAATTCTGGGCAAAATTCTAGGCTAAATAGTCTGTGACAAAGGCTAGGACTTTAAAAGTCTAAAAAAACCCACTGTAAGCTAGTTACTTGCCCAGAATTAGCATAAACAACAGACAAAATTAGCAGCTAGTTAGCATGGTGAACATCCTGCAGCATTCAGCAGTTGAACAGCCAGGAGTTGAAGACCAAAACTGACCTAAAAGAACAGTGAATACTGGACACATTTCGGTGTCTAGAAACCCAAATAAATGTTAAACTAATGTTGCTCCATGTCTGCTGGATAAGTAATGGAATGGGCCCTTAATTGGTAGCAACTGTGTTTATGCCACCATTTCATATCAATGGCTGCCGTGAAAAAGGACTATTAAACAACTGCTTTCTAACAGGTTCGCCATTAAAACTTTATGAGTCGATAACGTCACTGTTGTGTTGTGTTGTGCCCCTAAGTGGCCAAAAACATATTAGCGCATCAAACACCGCCTGCCCTGAACGTTAACTAGCTAGTTTAAGCTAGTTAATCATCGTTGCCATGCACAGATATTGACCTTTTTCACAGCAGCCATTTTGACATGAAATAGTAAACACAGGTGTTATCAGTGATACTAATTAAGGTTCGGAGTCGGGCTGCTGATATTGTGCCTGTTGGCTCAAAGGAAAGACTCTGCTCATGTCTGCCAGGCCTGTGTGGCAAAACCAGCCAAATGGCAGATCAAAACCACCCACCGGCCAATACAGTTTTAATTTAACACTTTTCATTTTAAGATCTGTTCAGATCCACACTGGCAAAAAAGTAAAGTACAGTTTGCATTAGTGGTTACTACTTAAATGTTGGTTTCGTTTTATAGTTTTTACGGTGTAATCAATACAGTTTTTCCCCAAAACACATTTAAAAAACACTGAAGTTAATGCAACTTAGAAAAGCTGTGAAGTTCTAAACATTAACTTCATGATCCAGTCAATTTTAAGAACTGTTAAATTCATATTTAATACATTTTAAGGCCTGAAATTCAGATTATTGGATTTTAGACTTTATAAAAACCTGCAGAAACCCTGCTATTTCATATCAGTAAGGCTGCTGTGAGAAAGGTCTACTGCTAACTGAATTAACACAGCACAGGTGCTGTAAATTCAATACGAACATCTTGTCTCATGTGCTTCTGAAATGTTAGAGCCTTTATAATTACCTCAGAACATTATCTGCTAGTAGAAAAAAGTTTGCGCATGAATGAATGATGTGACAGATGTGTGCTGACAGGTTTGCATCTTCATGTTTATATTGTGTTATTAATATTGTGAATAAACCAAAACAGAAAGGTTGCGATGGTTTGTTGATCAGATCCTAGGCTATACTATAATTAGCGAAATATTCCATTTTCTGTTTCATCAACTGTTTGACACACTCAAGAAAAAACACTGCATAAAGCGCTTATTGCAGCGATGTAATACAATGTTAGTGTTAATTTATTGTGTCCTTATCAGCTCTAAATTCAACTGGCTGTCTAAAATGCTGGTCGCCCCAAAACATGCAGGTGGTCATGCATGTCTACATGGAAGATCAGTCAACAAGCAGACAGCTTTCGCAGAGATTCTTGGCAACACTTTTTTCCACCCTGTCACACATACAGTGTGGCAGTCACTTCCTCAGCAATTAAAGGCAGCCCTACAAACAACGCTACATTATTTATCATCATGACAGGCATCCACAACTCGTCTTTACTTTAAAGCTTGCTGTGAAAATGTTGACAAAAAAAGCTGAAAACCAAAGGCAGACTGTAGACAAGTCACATTACATTACTGTAACTTTGGGTAAAAAAAAACAAAAAGTCTGGAAAATATTCAAATGCCTGTAGCCACAAGCATTCTGAATAATTACTGAAAAAGTCTTTTTTGTCATCCTGTCAGTTCAGAGTTAGAGAAACATATAATTAAACATAAAAAAGAAAAAAGTTTCTACAACTGTGTAACTGTATAATGACAAAGTTATTGATGACGTCCTAAAAAAGCGTAATTACAAGCTGGACTCAGAAGTCAAACTGCATGCATGGCAGTAGACTAATCTTTTAAATCTTTCTTTATGCAATATCTTTGTTTTGTTTCTTAAATCAACATCAAAGAAGGATGGCAGCAAAAAGTGATGAAAAGCTAGCACCCTGCTTGTTTTGCAGAAGGAACAATGTGAAAATGTTGAAACAATTCATCACAATCTGAAGACATTAAAAGAATACAAAATATGAATATACATAAATGAACCTGAAAATTTCATGATACCAAGACCCACACCACCTCCAGTTACCATCCTCTGAGAAAAAGAGGTGCAATTTTGGGAAACTGGTTAAATGCCTTTTTTTTTTTTTTTTTTTTTGCAGCTCACTGAATTTTTCTTTTTGCAGCCAGATACAAGAGTTTCTGAGAAACCATGACATCTTCAAAACAGCGGTAGGCTTCAGTGTAGTGTGGTGTTTTTCAATGTCTGGCTTGCAATTCATCTTTGAGAAAAGCAGCTATAGCTCTGTGACGCCAACAAAAGAATCAAATATATAATTGTGGTCTCAAATATATATAGATGGTGATTAGGTGTGAGGCAAAAATTGGTGCTATATTATTTAAGCTGACCTTTTCTTCCTCAGCAGTGGCCAATTCTTGCATTTAAAGTACTGCTATTATCCTCGCCGCTGCTCACCTCACCTGTTGTGACTCGGGGTGCATTCAAAAGCCTGTGGCTTTTATACATTATACAGAATCTTTTTCTTGCAAATCCAGCGTTCATACGTATGTTTTACACCATTCAGCCCTGCATCAGGGATAAATATTGGAAAAACTGCAGGTTATAGTGCAGTAGTTATCACAGAACCATTGATTTTATTTTTATGTCTGCATTGGTATGACATTTAGGGTGAAGCTGGCAGAACCAGATTTATTTTTGATGACCTCTCCTCTGATATAACGCCCCCCATCACAAACCTTTTTGTGGCAAAGCCCCTTAAAGTCTCCAAAATCTCTAAAAGTCGCTGCCAAATTGCCATTCAGTTTCATCTGCACATTCACATTCCCACAGACCTAGTGATTACTTATGACCCATGTGACCTTTACTCTATCACACTGTCAAGCCAAACTTCCAATTTTCTGCCCTCTGACCCTGAAGACCTACTGACACGAAGCTAGAACTCCCTACAGGGCCAGCATCAGGATAACCGTCTAGTTTTCAAGCTTTTAAACTTCACTCTGCTTCTACTTCTTGTTATATGCCATTGACTACCATTGATCTAGAACCGTAAATGTCTGCAAGTTGAACAGAACAGAAGATCTTTTCAATAAAACCAGAAAACGGCTTCTGCTCGGTGAATTATTATTTCATTATTCTCTAGCTAGCCCTGCGGTATGAAAAATACTATTATGATCTCTGATTCTCTCTGTGAACCCTATTACATCATTCGGGATGTTACAGTTTCAAATGCTATTTGAATGTTGATGGATTTATTGGCAATAAATCAAGACAGGCAGACAATGCCAGCGTTCACTCTGCCAATATGGCTCAGTCACTGAAATTGCGATTCCTTCAGGGCATCTCTCTATTACACCGCATGACTTCAAACACATCGCTGGTATCTAATAAAGAATGATATCTCAACACTTACTTTAAAGAAAATGTGTTTTTTTTCTACAGTGGTGTAATTTTTAAAGCTGGTTTACAGGTTGTCATTTCACTGCTAAATCATTGTGTCCTTGAATACCTACTTCCACTATTAAACTCCACGTTAAATTGCAATCAAGCAGTGTTAGCTAATGTGAACGTGACCCGCACAAAGTATTGTACATCAGCTTCTTATAGACCACTCATACAGCGGACACTCTGACGTGTCAAACACAGGTCTTCTTAATCATGTCAGCATGTCATTTACACATGCTTTCATTAACGTCCTTTGTTTCACCTGTGGTCGTTGAAAATATCTCACACTAGCCCCACATAATAGGCTAATTTGGGCATAAATTACACCAGAGGTTCTCATTTTTCTCTCAGCCCAGGATCCCTTACAAGATAAAAAAAAAATATGAACCCAAACAAATAAACACATTTTCATGTTTAAATATAATTATCATTTAAATGAATGAATCTGAAAAACTTTTCACAGACATCTAACTTTCGCAGCTTCAGCGCCAAAGGGCCCGTACGCAGGAATTGGAGCCATCTAGTGGTGAGCTTGCAAACTGAAACCGTCTCGCTTCACCCTCCCCATTCAAGCATAAAATATGCTTCTTACATTAAATATGTAATTTGAGTTTCAAATGATTACTATGTCTAATTGCAAAATCTTGTCAGACTTTAATTTAGTCAGTAACTTTGTCCTTGATAGTTATAAGGTGCACATAGTACTTTATACTTTATTTCAGTATCCATGGCAACAAGTCAGTTATATAAAGCCCATCACTGGGGGACAAGTCAGTCTGGGCTTGTATTCCCCAGGTGAGTGTGACTATTAAATGAAAAGCTATAAATGAATGTATAAATATATAGCTTATCTGACCAAGACAGTTAGAATATTGACATGAACAGTGATCAATCTATGTGAATCAGTGTCTTTGTGTAATTTGTAAGTCTTCGATTCTGATCAGGGTTAGACTGCTGGCTTTCAAACTTGTCAGTTCATGGTTGCTACAGAAATGATTTATTAGTGTTGAAAGTTTAATTTGATTCTAATTTCTTTTACGCTGAGTCCGGCCTTGCAGTCCCCAGATCCTGAAGTGCTTGTAAGGAATAAACCATCACCGAATCACCATCAGAGCTGTCTACGTCTCTCGATCGGGATCAACAAGCTGTCAGCTCTTAATCCAAAACCATCATTAAAACACAAGGCAGAGAGTGTTGGCGGCCTGTCAAGAATGTTTGATTTGTCTGGTCCGGGATACTGTAGAAACATGGTGGACAAACATGGCGGCCTCCATGGAAGATGACCCACACCCTCTAGATCATCTAGATATAAAAGGCTCACTCTGCCAATATAGCTCCCTAAATCTTCACACCAAACCTTTAACTATACTGAATATAGCCTATTCATGGCAGCTATATTGATGTGAAATAGTAGGATAAACATAGGTGTCACCAATGATACTTATTAAGGTGTGGAGCAGGACCATGTTAAAATGGCTGCTGTGAAAAAAGTCTATTTAAAAAGGGTCAAATGACATGAACAAGCTACAGGAAACCCTTGCCCTAAGTTCGAGCAAAGTCGAGAAAAAGAAAAACACCCGCACACAAGATTTGAACCCAATTGCCACAGATTTGGTGTCTCATGTCACTAAGCGACTGCCGCTGAGGGGCTATGATAGGCAGGTATAAAAATACAAAATGCTGAGGCTGCCGAGCGCTGAGCTGTTTTTTTTCTCCCTTTCTTTCTTGTTTCAATCTCTTGTCTTTTCCAGCGTTTGGCTGAGTCAGACCTCCCACATAAAAGTGGCTTATTGTCAAAGTAAGATGGGAGTTATTGGGAGGATAAGAGGGAGGTAGAAGTAAAGATATAAACGGTGAGGGGATTTAGTCAGTATCAGCTCCCTGAAAGCAGCTTGTATCCCTCTCCCGCCCTTGTTGAAATGACTTCTTACAGAGTGACCCTGCTCCTTCCAGCGCTCCCCTCGAGACCTGAGCCATGAAAACTTAAACTTGTGAAGTTAGCAGCACCGCAGGTCAAAGAGCAGATCAACAGCTTGGTGGTGTCTCTCTGACCAGCCAACACCTGAGAGATACGGCCCATCTGTTCCCCTTACAATGATGAGAAAAACAATGCAAATATAATCAGAGTATTGCTATTTTGGTGCTGTTAGATCTGAGTCATACGTTAACAGGCAACAGCTTCTATCCCAGTGGGCATTATACATTTCATTTCGAGTAACGGCTCATATCAAATTTGATAAGCATGGCGCATTGCCGCCTGAAATGGAGTGCATAATCCTATAAACAGGACACAGACAGAGAATTCTGTTTTTATCAGCACGCTGTGTCCTTTTCCAAGGTGCTTCCTGGGCCTGGAAAACACATTACTTTCCACTTATTAGTCTAATTTATTGAGTATGTGAGTATAATATAAATAATTTCTTATAGCATGTATCCTGTGTGTGCATGTGGTTGATGTGCATTGGCTCGTTCATGTTTTATTAGCAGAATGAACCACATGACCAATGAGCCTGATTCACCAAAAATGTTTGGGTCAGTTCTGCCAAGAATGGCGCCCCTGCAGCAGTGTTTGTAATAGGCCTACATTAAGAATGCAGGTCTGGTTTCTTGCTTATTTGTTCAAAAATGAATGACAGCAGTATTAGTCTTCTTTGATATTATATTTCAGATGGAGAGATCAGCGTGTTGCTCAAGGGCGTATAAACAGTGAGCACCCCTGACAAGTACGGGTCACTCGGGCCAGGAATCACTAAATGTTGTTGTTTCAAGGACTCCGTTCAGCTGCCTTAGACAAAACAGCATGATTTTTGAAGTTTTTTTTGTAGTCAATACATTATCCTTCAAAGTAACTTCAAGGTAATTCACTATTGTTTGCCCTTACAAAACTTTCTACTGTGTGAAAAGTAAAAGTGAAAATATTGTGCAGTAGGCATGGATGAATTAACACAATGTAGGACTCAGGAGAAGAAATTTGCTGCAATTTCTGCATTGTGTATGTAGAACATCACCTCTAAATACCCTTTGAGTGTACACTGCTGATTCCATTATTTCATCTAAAGACCCACTAAACCAGTACTAACTGCAGATACATTGCTGTCTGTCAGTTACTTTTTGGTGCAACATCCAAAATTTGGCAAACAATTTTGTAAATCAATTGTAGATCATTTGACTCAGTGAATATTAGGCTATGGCCCATGGCACAGATAGATTCAGGGGCAATCTTAATTCAGTTTTAATATATACATATATTTTGCTTTATTTGTGTTTTTTATTTATAGTTATTTATAATTTAAAAAAGCGGTTAAAATTTCATGTTTCAGTGCCCTGATATCAAGTTTTCAAGCATCAAGTTTTGAGGGATCATTGCAAAAAATGTGTTTATCTATATGTTCTATATTCTGTGCAACAAATATTGGCCTATATGTCAATATCAGACTTTTTTAAACACCCTAATATTCGCATCAGCCCCATAAAATCCAGCATGTGCGTCTGAAGCAAGGGTGATCGGTATAAAAGCTACATGTTTATATCAGTAGCATAAAGTAGTTACAATGGGCCCCAGTGCATGATATTATGACGGCCCCTAATGAAAAAAATATTAATTTAATTGAACATTTTTTCATTTTATTTGTAATTTATAATGTTGTAGGCATAGGTTTGGTAGAACAAACACTTTCTTTTGTTGTAGATTTCTACTGACTATTTTCCTTGTCAAAAAAAAGAAAGAAAAGAAAACCACGAGGAGCTGCCTTTCAAGAGCATTTACAGCAAAAGAGTTTTTTTTTAAAACAGGAGGGCCTGCTCTCTCTGTGGGGCCCCCCACACCCTACAGGCCCCAGCACAACCAACACTGCCTCGCTCCTGTTTATAATACCTCAGTTTAGTGCATGGACATCCCTGGTGCTTATTTAATTTTATTTATTTATTTATTTCTGCTGTGTCTGGGCTTAAACTGGGGCTTTACAAGTTAAAATACCCTGAGATACACTGAGATGGAAAAGCAAAATGGTGATAGCCCCCAGTGAGACTTATTATCTGTCTGTGCTCCCAGTTTGAGGCAGGAATTGACCAGCCCGCTCTGTTTAGCTACTTACTGTACCATCCCCCTGAATGTATGAAGTGGACCTCTGCTCTTGGGGTCTGAAATAACTTAGATGAGATTTTATCAGTTCATCCATTGGCCCTGGAACTGGGTGCCAGGCCCTGACATGGCCTAAGTGTCAGGCCAACCAGCAAGCGGCGCTTCAGCCCAGCTCAGCTGAACTCAGCTGAACATGTCCACAGAGGATCGAGTTACACGACGCCCCATCTTTAAGCCCCAGTCAGTGCGCCGTTAGCCGCAGGACAACAGAGGATAGGATAGGACACTGGCCGCCTGGAAGCTAAAGCCTCCACACTCATGTAAGTGGCTATTTTCCGACAAGTTACACGCCAGGAAATGTTACCGAAGATTTGTGAATGTAACATTAACTTCAGCTTTCGCGAGAGTCGTCTTTGTAAATCGCTACATTGTCGCTAATGAGAGGAAACTAATCTGAGACGCCTGTTGTCGCGGTGGATCATAAAGCAGCACGGACGGGGTTTAAACTGCTTTAAATGTCCTTTTTTAAGTGAAAAGTGTGTTACGTGTACTGTAAATACCCACCGTTGCTCTAAAACAAGCCGTACAAGCTCACTTCTTTACCGTCTCCTTCTCGGAAGCCTGTTGCTTTTCTGCTCCATGGATGAGATGGGAAGGAGGAGGAGGAGGAGTTGAGAAAAGCGGATTGTCCCAAGTGCCTTGGCGACTATATTCAAAATACTAGCAAACATTGTCTGTTTTATAACCAGCAGCACCCTGTGGGTCTAACGTTATTGAAGGAAACGCTTTATTAACGTAACGAAGTGTTAAATGGGAACGTACTCGACCGACATTTTCTTTTATTTTGGAGAAGAACTGCGCGATAAAAATGACAACCTGTTGTTATTAGCTTGTTTGTTGTCACGGCAAAGCTCAGACATCCCTTCACCAACGGTTAGCCTGTGTTTTTCTAAGGGAAAAACTATCTTAAAGATCCCTTGTTTTAGGTTGAAGTCCAGGGTGTAACGGTAGCTAATGAGTTCCTCAGGCCTTCAATGAATCATTACAAGAAACTGAATATGTGCAACCAGAGTGAATCACTACTGCTCTTGCTTAATAGTGAGAACTAATAATATCCCATATATTTGAACGTCCCTGAAAGCAACACCTATATAAGGCTATTTATATTATTAAAGCCAGTAGTGGAAAGTAAGTAGGCTTCTGTACTTACTTACAATTCTGAGATACTTGTACTTTACATTTATTAAGGGCCTGTTGGGCCTTAATAAATGTTAGGCCTGCTTCTTATCTTGCGGATAAATATTTAAAAAATTTATAATAACATAAAATTGTATAATAATACAGTATAATATTATAAGTGCTTATATCTGTTTGGTGGAAACATCTTCTTTAAAAGTTCCCTGCAATAACGCTGTTATGATTTGGTGCTATACAAATAAAACTGAACAGAATTTAATTAAAAATAGAGCCAGACATGTATGTGTTGTCCAATATATATATAGAAATGAATCAAATTAGTTGCATCTGCAGCCAGTTTCAATACTTAGATGCATCTTGCATATTACTGCATCAGTTGTGGCATTCTAGTATAATTTGTAATAATGAAACAAAGACAGGGCCCTTTTGGCAGCATTATGGCTACTTTTACTTTTGAACTCTAAGTATATTTTCTTGATAATAATTGTGTAAGATTTTGAATGCTGGAGTTTTTTACTTGTAACAGAGTAGTGCTGCAGTGGCTAATAAATTACTTAATTTTCTGACATTAAATACACCGAACAACTAATGAATTAATTAAGACAATAATCAACCAATTAATCAATAATGAAAGTAAATCCTTAGTTGCAGCCCTGAGTATTTTTTAATTGCTACTTTTACTTCAGTAAAGGAGTTTAATGCTTCTTCCACTTTTAATTATAGCAATGTTACTGTAATAGCATGAGGAAAAAGTGTATATTCTGGCTCCTGGGCAGCCCACAGTAACTGTTAAAGGCCAAGACCATATTTGATTATAAAATAACTGTGTGTTTATTCAATTTGAAAAGTATATATTTGTGTGGGACTGGATGCTGGAAGTAATTTGAATCATCCTTAAGGTGGTCAAACATTTAAAAGGACTTAAGTAGCAGTAATGAAGTAGTTAAGAGATAAATAGATTTATGCAGAACTCAAACTCTTTTCCTGCAGCAATTTATCATAAGGCCGCAGAAAGTCAGCGCTCCTCAAAACTAAGTTTAATTAAAAATAAACCCGATAATATAGAAGTCTAAGACAAATAAAACTCAGAGCGGCCACATTCTGTATTTGCAAAGCTCATTAGTCAGTTTGAAAGTTAAAAACACGCTGTGAATAAAGCAAATGAAATGAACATAAACAAAGCAGTGCTGTGGTGATCCCAGTGCCACATGTTCTGTAGCTATTCTAAGAGTCTATATAGGGCTTTTAATTATCCCACCAATCTCCTTTAATCGTGTAATGTCTGCCTGAGTCGTGTCATTCTCGTAACAAAGCCACTTCGAAAGTCAAGTATGACGTTCCTGAGATGGGAGTTGACAGCCATCCCTCCATTAATACAGACATTAGTCAAATATAAAAGCCATAACCACCTTCATATGTTACTATCAGGTATTAAAGGTCCAATGTGTGTTTAGTTGAAGTACATGTTATGGTTGGGTTGCTTTACTATGAGCTTAAACTGGTTTGTGACGTGAATATTTACACATTGGAGCTAGGAATTGCGAGTGTTTATGTAAAATCCAGCTGACATCATGAAATGAATCAGCTGACTCACTCATGGTTAATATAAAGCCGCACTGAAATGACAGTTACCAACATGAACTGCCACTTTTTGTACAGACAAAATACACTAACACTAACCAAAAGTACCAGTTGCATTCTGGAACATAAAATAGCCAACATAAACAAATAATTTGCTGTTTTTGCTGATGCGTTCCAACTTCACAGGCTTTATGGGAAATGTGGGCAGTCTCTGCAGAACATGTAGCAGTGTATGCATCACTGCTGAGCAAACGGTGGCGCGGACTTAAGTTGCTTACAAGCTTTGAAATATATGGCTGGCAAGTTAATAATAATGACCCTATCATTTTCCCTTTTCAATATAACGTTTAAATATAACCCTGTCACTGACTGTTAGCGATGTTAGCAAAGTAGCTAACATGTCCAGCTGTAGTTTGTCAGTACAATCAGTAACATAGTATGTCCCACCTGGAAGTGACTCAGTTATGTGTGACACTTAGTGATAAAAGTAGGTATCGCTGGTCCAGTTTGAACAGTTTTGCTTATTATTAAACGCAGACCGAGTCGCCCTTTAATATATAATTCGCGCCAAGGAGCACAACAAGTAAAAGTTCATGTAAACTGAGAATTAAAATGATGGGTTTTGGACTGATGACCTGGTCATTTTCACTACTGTCTGATGTTTTCCAGACAAAACAATCAGGAAAATAATAATAAGATTAATATGTGAAACCTGTGAATATGTATGATAGTTGCAGCCACATTATGTTGAAAGCAGGGTGTTATGCTAGTTTTAAAATAACTGATAAGACTCGAATGTGATTATTAGTCATCAGAATGATGTGGCTGTATTTATGTGATGGGAGTAAAATGGATAGTCATATTTACTGCAAGCTGCATACATGTCATGCTGCCAAAGTGCAGTGAATGAAGTCCCAGGAATGTAAATTACCAGGTGTTAATCCATCAATAAGAGCATTAGTCAAATATAAGGGGACTAACAACCTACAGTAGATGAGCGCTCAAACAGACACACTGCACCACTGCGCTGGGGACTGAGTAAACAGCCTGCAGTTCTTCAGCACAATGGCTACTCTCTGATGTTATGCTGAAGCATTCTTAAGAGATAAATATGGCCCCCCGACTGAAAGGAAATAAATCCATTTTCCCTTTCATGTTGACCTTTCGAAAAAAAGAGAGTGTTTAAGAAGTCGGGTTGAGAGGAGAATGAGCAGTTCCAGCTTTTACTTCCTGTTTGCATAGAGTGTTGAAGTTACAAAAGATGAGTGAATTTGTGCCCTGATATTTAGTACTGTGTTTGGTAAGAAAAGAGACATAATAACATGTTATGTTGTTTTTCGCAGGCCTTGAAAAAGGGAAGAGTTTGAAATTGCTGTTAATGGGGAGAAATCAGATTCAGCTGGAGTTCTAAAAATGATAGAAACAATGGGTAAGTAATTGTTTTTTATTGATTTATGGCGGCCAGATTGAGTCGATCTGTAATTTACTGTGCCGAAAATACATGTTAAGGAAATGATAACAAGGTGTGTGGCTGTGTATTCAAAAATAATGTTTTCTCTCCTTCCTCTGTCCCAAATTTCACAGGCTGAGGTTCAGTCTTTGCAATATCACACACTCACTTTAATTAAGGCTCATTCCTACCATAATAAACAAGACAAAACATGAAATATTGCCTGTACGCGTTCGCTGTGCTCTTTTTTTAATTTTTAATCATCTTTTCTGAAATGAGCATTTTTTGCAGAGGGGTTTGGTCTAGTCAGCTGGGTGTCCGTCTTTGCTGGCTCTGCATCCCGCATTTGGCTCCTGCTGTGAGTTTTTCTCAACCAGTGTAAGAGGCCCTGGATTTAGTTCAAGGCTTGCGGACTGCCAATGTTGCCATATCTGATAATGTTGCCATATACTTGATTGTTTGTTTGTCCCCATAGAGATTTATTTGTCCAACTGTCAGGGACGGAGCCAAATCGGCGCTGCCAGCTTCTTTCTTTAAAGCCGCAATCTGTGGTCACTCTCAAGACTGGCGTGTTGACCGTGTACTTATGTACTATCAACTGTAATGTGCAGGTTGAGCCAATAAGAACTGATGCTTATATAGTTTAGATTTACATTTGACCTCTGACTGTATTTCAGAGTCTAAAATTCAATATAAAATGTGATAGTAATCAAACTAGTACTGCAATTTTGATCATGCCAATACTGATATTAGAGAGTAAAAAAAGTTATTACAACATCAATAACTTGAATTTATTAAACAACTTGAATTGATAAAGAGTATTAATTATCAAATAAAACACTGCCTATAAAGCCCAAAAAAAGAATCTGCATTTTTTTTCTGTTAAAGAAAGTTTTCATACTGGTGCATATCGGATAACATTTACACCGATACAATATATACCAATATGGCTGTGAAAGGCCAATATCGAGCCGATGATATCGGGCAACCAATATATCTGTCCGGCTCTACTTCTAATAGTTACATCCTTTTCAACCCTCTGCTCCAGGACAGCCCCGTCTTTTGGAACGCACACAAATGCAAACAGACGGACACACACATAATGCCACAGTCTGGTGGGACTCCTCATTATGCACACTGAAGCGAGGGCAATGAAAATGATACACTTACCTGCGTACGACCAATAGCGAACAGGGAAAAAAAAAAAATCCGCTGAGGCCCCAGCATTATTGGCTTGTTTACAACCTTTGTTCAAACAACAAAAGCGTCTAAGTGCAAAAAGTGCTTTGGACCTTGTGCACGCCCTATTAGGTGTTAGTCACAGTTGGCGAGCTTGGGAAATTGCTTCATTTTTGTCCAGATGACGTTGGGGCTGGCCCATCCTCACTAACAAGCCACTCTGGAGTTGCTCGATTGTGGGGCTTATGCAGGGTCCAGCAAGCAAACTGTGGAGGGCCGGCTTCTTTTATCTTTTCCTCCTGATACCCGTTCTATGCTCCTGTGCAACCCACCATTGACCCCAAAGGCAGAAAAAGGAAACATTGCTATTCTGTAGACAAACAGCGTGTTGGAAATTGAGTTTTTTTCTTTTTTTATTCTGGTGCAAAACCTGATGCTACGTGATTTCGATATTGTAAGGTCTGTTAAGCACCACTCAGCCTTGGCTAAGCCTTCATGTTGGGATGTGTGGCTCGCTCCATCCTCACGCCACTGTTGAACATAAAGAGCTATTAGAGGCGTATGTTAAATGGTTATAGAATACTATATAGTTTTTGAAAAGTTGAAAGTCTTAAATAAGGATGTTTCAATGTATAAATGAGGCTTTTCCTATCTCTGCCCATGTACTGATAAAGCCTCTGCCCTCATCACCTCTCTCCACCTCTATCTCCTCTCCTCCTCCCTGCGTCCACTCCTTCACTCCGGCCGGCGCTGTCACTGAAATATGCGACGGCTTGCAGATACACAGCGTGCCTTGCAGGCGGTGGAGCGTCTCCAGGCCAAACTCAAGGAGCGGGGGGAGGTGCCCACAGAGGAGAAGCTCAGCCTGCTCAAATCGGTGCTCCAGAGCCCCCTCTTCCACCAGATCCTGGCCTTGCAGAAGTCCGTCCAGCATCTCAGAGACCAGGTAAACTCAAAAGAATTGTCACTGTCAGAGATTTTGTAGATCCAGATGTAACTACAGGACTATTTCATCTATCAAGAATTTTATTTACATGCCAGCAAAGCAGGATTTATTATTCTAACCTTAACTGGGCCTGTGAGTCTGAGACAAATGTTAAATTAGAATAACAATGCTGAATACAAATTAGCTGGGTTCCCAGGGTGCTATAGGGCACCATGGAAGATCATTAAGAGGTCACAAGGTTATGATTATGAATTCTTTGAGTATAAACTGCCAAAATGCCAGATGGTTGCATCATACTTAGTTTGTTAGTGCAGAAATAATAGTCACAGACATGTTTGATGAGAAATAAGAGGCTAATTTGGTATATTGGATGAGGAAGGGGGGGGGTATAAAGTGACAGTCACAGTTACTGTGTTAGCGTCGCTCTGCAGGCAGTGTAGACACTAAACAGAAATTCATGGCTTAGTTATGGTGACATTTTGATGTGGAGACATTAACTAACCTTTAGGACTCACCCAGACCAAGCGTAAAGCTGAAAACAATAACACAACCACAGTGTCTTTGTGTTGGTGACAATGATAATAATGTTAAAGGAAAGGTTGTAGGGATGCCCAGATTGATTGGACGCCGATCCTTATGGGCTGATATTTAGTAAAACTATGTAGTCACGAGATCCAGATAAATGTTTTCTAGGGAGATCACAAAAATCAATAATGATAAGGTGTCACCATTGCATGCTAATTAACCAAAAGGAGCACTTCAACCCCAAAATTATTTGCATATCAATGATTGATCTTGTGTTGCCTCCACACAAACATGGAATGAATACAACACTGTTCACACTTTAACAAACGATCCATTTAAAAACTTGTGGCGTATAATCCAGTGGTATACTCAGTATTTCCAAAAAACCTGCTAATGAAGTCATTGGGGGCAGAAAGCCCTGAAGGCAAACTAGTACTACACCTGTACACTTTTGTTAATGCAGCTGAGAGCAACAACTGTGTGCAGTGGTGGAGTGTCTTCACACTAAGTTACTAACTAGTTTGGGTTACTGGAAAGGTCATGAATAACTACCCCATCATTTTACATTTTTAAATACAGCTCTAATATATCCCTACCCCGATAACTGTCATGCCACTCATTCTTATCATATTTGTTTGCTATGTTAGCAAGATAGCTAGCCAGCTATAGTTTGTCATTATCAGAAATACAAAGCTTTGTTTTGATGAGCTCACGTTTACCTCATTACACTGTGAAGAAAAACTCAACACTTCCTGTTTATGTTTTAGATTAAAAGTCCTCGAGCATTTCAGTTGAAATTTCTTAGCAAGTCTTTTATTGTGAAATTTCTCTCATTCATGCCCTGTTATTATGTTCCATGTTCCCTTTTCTTCTTAATATCTTCATATCAAACTGACCACCAAATACTGCAGTGAGAGCTGCTATAACCAAACAAATGCCATGTGTCATGTGTTGGTCAATACGGCTCATAGATAGCACCAAAAAAAACTATAGATTCACTTTTTTCAGGTGTTGGTCGCTGCAATCATTCTGTTTATACTCAGGAAAGTGTGACCCTGGGAAGATACCCATTTAATTAGACTAACTCAGACTGTTATGGCCTTGTATTAACATTGACTGAACGTTAGAACGCATTTTTGCACAGAAAGAGGACTGTGGAAGCAGCTCGTAACAGCTGGTACGGACAAGGGAAACAACTGCAGCGAGCAATAATGCTTTTGATGAACATATGGGCATCTAAGTATTGTTTTCAGGCTGAATTTACGTGATAACAGCATCATGCAGAAGAAGGTAAAATTGAAACTCCTGCATTACCTGTATGTCAGGAAGGTTAGAATAGCTTCCATATACATTCTTTGCACAATTGCTAGTGCCTTTATCTCACTTGTTCCCTGGGTGACCTCACTGATTCTGTTTTCGGCTCGTGTCAGGACACACGCCCCCGCCCCTTCGAATCCCCATCCCCAGTAGTGTTGCGGCTATGGCCAAATTGCTGTCAGGGGTTCACATGAGTCAGATATAATATGGCTACATGAGCAGAGATAGTTGGTCTAAGTCAGGAACTCTTTTTCAGGCTGATTCTCTCCATTGAGAATTGAACATTTTGAGTGGAAAGGAAGAGAGCTCTTAAGTCACAGTGGAAAGGGGCCAGGGTAAGCGTTTGAGAAATGGAGACGAAAATATGTGAGCTATGCAGTGGGAGGCAGGGATGCTCGAGCTTTTTTACCCCTTGTGGAATTTAGATTATAAAAGCCCTGCTGGCATTTTTGTGTGTGCCGGCGATTTAGCTTATTTCAAAAGAGGTACATTCCTCTGTGTGTGTGTGTGTGTGTGTGTTTGTTTTATGAAGCAAAATTTTATCATTGTAAACTCCCTACAGATCTTAAAATGGAGCCGTTCCACATTGTAACAATGGCAAATAGACGCATTTCATAAATTGCAACAAGTCTGTGGTATGTTTTCATGGAGCTTCCAAACCCAGCTGCACTTGTTTGCCCCCCTTAAGCACCACCAATTTGGACAGAGGGTGCGTTTTTGTTGCGAGACAAGAGCCAGACACATAAACACACACACTCACACTGTCCGTCTTCTGGCTCCTCTCGCCCGGCCTTGCACGGGCCCACGTCGCTATGGCGACGAGGCCCTGCTCTCCAATGAGAAAGAGGGCCGCTGTGTGAAGTGGGGCAGAAACAATTTCTTAAATGTGCAAGAACCAAACTGGAACTTTAATCCTCTTAGCCAGGCCCCAGCTAACAAAGCTCATGCATGAGGACAGCAACTTAGCAGCATGCTACGCTAACTTAGCCCGGCCCATAGGGTTTTGTTTGCGGCGTGCAGCACTAATGTGTCCTGTCCAATGGAGTTTTGTTTCTCAGGACTAATCTGGGAGCGTGTTTAAAGGAGGCATAATTTACAGTATGTGTTTCTGAAGCTCTGAAAGTTGCAACTTCCTAATGCAAATGCACAAGTTCACAAGGACAGCTTTAGCTTGGCATCGCCATATGCCAAATGGAGTGTTTATGAAATTATCGCTGTGTATTATGTCCGTCCTTTTGAAGCCAATTCAGATGGTCATAAACATTATGCCCTTTGGCTAATGAAATCGGAAAAACACTGCTTTATGTAGTTGTCGCTTTCATGTAATTCATCTGTCACACAAGTAAAGTCATTGCAGTAATTAAAACCCAAGCATATTAAGGCATCCAGATGGCCAGTGATGCTTTTCCCTCCACCATGATAGAAATATTGTATTTGGAGCCTAGTCATTGTTGGAACATCAGCTAAGAGCCATTATCTCCTGAAGGATTAGGCTGCCATAGATCCAGCTAATCATGGTGGGATATAACAAACTATCTGGCATCCCAGTGGTTTCAGACACCAGACTTCAGGGTTTTTGGTGTCTAAAATTAAATTTGCTAAATGTTTTTCTACGTTCACAGTAGGAATGATTCATGATGTTTTTTGTTCCAACTTTTAATTGTTTTTGGTTGGATTAATGCCAGTAATTGCTGCTCTCTGTAGGGGCATTTGTAGAAATTCAAAGCTGTTGTGTAGCTGCAAACTGGAAATCTAACAGACGACATCACAAATTTTATGGTGGAAGTCATTTACAGCTGACATTTTTTCACAGCAGTCATATTGATATGAAACAGGTGTTACCAATGATGCTAATTAAGGTCCCGATCCCAAGCAGACAGCTCTAAATTCCCGAGTTCACACCTGGCTTTACAAAGTGTCTAAGGCTGCGTCTCGAGTGACCACTTGTGATCAGATCTCAGTTCTCAGCTTGATATGCAAATAAACACGAGCGCTCACTTTTTCCGTGTGGAATTCTGATGTTTTCCCATCACAGATGATGAAGCAAGGCATTAATGACACAGCCAAAGAAAGTAAAAATGTGCATTCCTTATACTTGCAAGAGAGCCCAAACATTACAGTGAACCAGACAGTGTGCGTGCAGGACATCGGTTGAGTAGGTGGGCCTTCAGAATGGCCCAGGACACGGCGTTCGCACTCCTGAAAGAATGTGGTCGCATGAGGCCCAGGCCACCTCCAAATGTAGTTTGAGTGTTCAGATCTCAAAAGCACCATAAATGCATCTTGGCTGTATTCACACCTGTACTTGCATCAGTTTGAGACTGGATCAGCCAGGATGCATATAAATACCAGGTGTGTAGCAGAGCCTTCCCCGTGAGCCAACATGTGCCCTGATTCTGTTTAACCCCAATGTGATTGAGGATAATTGTAACACCTGTGTTTACCCTACTGTTTCATATCAAAATGGCTGCTGTGAAAATGGTTTGTTTGATCTGATTGTCTACTTCGATTAGTTCCTCCATGCTGTTATTTTTTGCATGTACTATATAGGTAAAAACCCACTTCAGAATAATCCATTAATGAAATACTGCCTGCTTATTTCTTCATTTTTCCAGGGGACTGTCCCGGCGTCGCGTGGAAGTGACCATGGTGATCACGTTGCCGCGGTCAAGCCCAATGGCAGCCATGTCTCCTACTCAGACACATCACCTGCCCCCCACATCAATGGCAAGATGTCATCTGAAGAATTTGAGCACATTATTCACTCCATGGCACAGGTATAGATGACTGTAAAGCCGAAGCAATCATTGTGCTGTTTGCATATTTTCAGTTTGATGTCAGTGTAATAAGATAAGCTAACACAGACATTCTGCTGCTTCTGAAGTCTATTGTTGATTCCCCAGTAGATTTATTAGCACATTTCTTATGTTTAAGTTGTTTTAACACACTCAAAACATCAGCAGCACCTCATCTGTAAACAGGTAGATCACCTTGAATCTGTCTTTTCTTAACTCAAACCAAATATCCAAAGATAGTCAAAGATGAGAACTACAGACTGCACGCTGCGCTCTTTTCTCTTGAGGCACTTCAAATAGACTTCTAAAGGCTGCCTGTAGCTTTGATGCTATAGTGAATCAGCAACACAGGGCCAAATTACAGCTGTATATGTGTGTATGATTCAGGGGCGCTACGTGACGCACGCAGAGCTGGAGAAGCCGGTGTCGGGAGGTCTCGGCTTCAGTGTGGTGGGCCTGAAGAGCGAGAACCGCGGAGAGCTTGGCATCTTCATCCAGGAAATTCAGCCAGGGAGCGTGGCTCACTGGTATGTAAGAATCAACACGCCTTCATTCAAAGAGGAATGAGAACACTGAGAGACTTTCAGATTAAAATCTTATCACAACAAAGTCCACGTTCCAGAAAGTTTTTCAATACTTGGCCCATTGCTGATTTGGAATGAAGGAATGTCCGTTTCAGACACTCCAAGACTTTTACTGATTCTCAGGGGAAATTTAGGGAATCTTACAAATTGGTCACTTTACCAGAAATGCAGAAATGAAGATTTTACAACCTGTTTCAAATGATGTTTTCTTCAAATTAAAAATGTTTCATACCTTCAAAACATACAAGGTGCAAGGGAGATTTGTCATTATACAACACAGCACTGAATTGTGAGATGAAATTGTAGTTCCCTTTTTTGCGATTCATAAAAAACAAAATTAACTTTATATAGAGTAGACTGGTTATATAATAAAACAAAACTGAAAAGGATAAAGTAAATATGTATTAAAATAAGATAAAAATAAAAATGTATTTGGCATGGAGAAGTGCTAAGGATGAATTAAGCAGTTTCACAGCCTGAGGGAAGAAACTGCTCTCTAGTATGGTGGTACAGCAGCAGATATTCCCATATCTCTTGCCAGACAGCAACAGAAAATGAAAATAAAACTAAACTGTTTTGCATGAAGGAGCGCTGAGGATGAACTGAGCAGTCTCACAGCCTGAGGGAAGAAGCTGCTCTGTAATCTTGTGGTATGGGAGCACACACTTCTATATCTCTTGCCAGAAGGCAACAAAAAACAACAAATAAAACAAACAATTTTACATGGAGTAGTGTTGATGATTAATGACGCAGTCTCATAGCCTGAGGGAAGAAGATGGTCTGTAGTATGGTGGTACAGCAGTGGATATTTCTGTATCTCTTACCAGAAGGCAATAGAAAACAACAAATAAAACAAACTATTTTGTATGGAGTAATGCTGAAGATGACTTAAGGAGTCTCACACCCTGAGCAGTGGTACAGCAGTCGATACTTCTCAGTCTCTTGCCAGACAGCAATAGAAAACAAAAAACACCAAAATCTGCTAAAAATTCTTTCAGAGAACAAATGACCAAGTTACACTGTCAGTGAGTAGACAGTGAGTATTCCATGTACTATATAATTACTTGATCAGAGGCAGATTTAGTTAAGATCTCAGAGGCTCTGATACTCTTTGACAACTCTGTGATATTCTGTGCTTCTTTCCCCTACAGTGACGGGAAGCTAAAAGAAGCTGACCAGATCTTAGCCATCAATGGCCAGCCCCTGGACCAGACAGTGACCCACCAGCAGGCTATAGGCATCCTGCAGAGTGCTTCAGAAAGGGTGCAGCTCACAGTGGCAAGAGGACCGTTCCCTCAGCTGGCTAGTCCAGTGGTGTCCCGCACGCCCTCTGCTGCCAGTACACTGTCAGCCAACTCCAGTGCGGTACAGACACATTC
The DNA here is from genome assembly GCF_056507025.1 of Lutjanus erythropterus. Taxonomy (NCBI): domain Eukaryota; kingdom Metazoa; phylum Chordata; class Actinopteri; order Lutjaniformes; family Lutjanidae; genus Lutjanus; species Lutjanus erythropterus. Next base: position 9,139,524 of record NC_139339.1, on the reverse strand, counting down.
TCACACTGTTGTCATGAATGAAAACTTTCGCTTAAACGCTGAACACACACACACACACCTGTTTCTTGTCTTTAGCTACAACTGATGATTAAAGTTTATCCTCATATTACACAGAACAATGCTTTATTTTCAGTGAAAATGCCATCTGCATTATTCAGCCGAAGTCTTTTGAAATCTCTGAGGTTTATGGCTGGATGAATAAAACTCTTTTTGTTCAAAAGTTAATTTATTGGTTTTATTGTTTCTTCTCTTTTACAACCCGTAGTGGCAGCACGTGGAGACAATTGAGCTCGTCAATGATGGCACTGGTCTCGGCTTTGGTATCGTGGGAGGTAAAACCACTGGGGTCATTGTCAAAACCATCCTTCCTGGAGGCATAGCTGATCAGGTGATTGCATAATGCATGTCTGCTTTCTTTGAGAACCGGGTTTTGGAGTGTGTAGCATTCTTTATAAAGTGAAACCATATCGCGTTCTTTGGCTTATCCTTATATGAGAAACCCTCTTGGTTCCTGGCAGAACCTTTTGTAAAAGTCCCAAACCCAACCTAAAGAGTTATAGCTAAAACCGTCTGCAGAACATTCCACCGAGAACAATGGTTTAATCTAGATCCCACTCAGGAGGTACTACCGAGAACCCTTTTGTATTCCAAGGGTTTCATGTAGAACCCACCCAAGGAGTTTTATCATGAGCCCTTTTATATTTCAAGGGTTTTATCTTGAACCCACCCTGTGCATCCTACTGAGAACTCCTTTGTATTCCAAAGGTTCCACTTAGAGGGATTGAAAAATATATTTTATTAGGGTTACACCAGTAACTTTTTCTCAGGGTTCTCCGAAGAACCATATTGTGTTCAGATGGGGCCAAATATTTTTGAATCCCATAGATTGTTTTAACAGTCTGTGCTATTGTTTAAATTGAGAAAACATCTTTGTTGATTGTTGTCAACAATCCTTGAAGAACTCTGTTTTCCCAAATGGGTAGCTTGGATGAAAAGGGTTTGTAATGGAATCTCTAGTCTTTCGAAGAACCTTTGACAAATCTTGGTAGATCCTTAGCCCTTCAGGAAGAACCCTTTTGGAACACTTATTTTTAAGAGTACATAATATGTTATGAGTATGAGTCTTTTCTTTTGGGTTTGATTTCTGCTGAAGCTAACCAGACTTTTTCTACCTCAGGACGGTCGCCTGCGCAGTGGAGACCACATCCTGAGAATCGGAGACACTGACCTGTACGGCATGGGCAGCGAGCAGGTGGCCCAGGTGCTCCGGCAGTGTGGCAACAGGGTGAAGCTTGTCGTCACCAGGGGACCTGTGGATGAGAATCCCTCCGTCTCTGCTATCATGCCTGTGGTGCTCCCCACTGTCAACGAACAACAGGTGAGAAGAGGCTGTTTCAGAGTAAACAAAAAATATGGCTGAAAATTTATATGCATTTGTACAATCAGGAAATGTTTCAAACGGATTTCATGATATTATTATACTAAATGTCAATTTGGTAACACTTTATTTGAACGGGTGTGCATAACACTGTAATTACACTGTCATAACTATGTCATGACACCTGTCATGAACATGAAGGAGTCTTTATGAATGGTTGTAACTGTTGTCAACAAGTGTCCTCTGGTTAATCATATCATCCTTAATGCTTTAAAGTTTACATTGTTTGAGATATCTTTGTTATGTAAACTTGACATTCATCAGGCCAATAATGCCTTTGCTATGACAACTTTACATTTACCAAGACAAGTATGTCTTTTTCATGACAGCTTGACAATATCATACTCAAAGGAACTTAATAGCATCTTTGTGACAAGTCCAGAGTGGAGCACTTTACTTAAGGTTGAGAAAAATATTCATGACACACTTATAATGGTCTTATGGCAGCCAAGTCACATGTGACAGTTTAATGTCATGTTAAGACATAAAGTTAAACAGTTTCTTTAAGTGTCAAGTTGTTATGACAAAGACATTGATATGTTATGTTGTGTTGGTTAATGTCAAGTTATCATAATAAAGACATAGCAAACAATGTTAACTTTACATTCAAAATGACATAACTGACTAAATGACAAGAGTCATAAACATTCGTGAAGACTCCTTCATTTCATGTCAGGTGTCATGACAAGGTTATGACAGTGTAATGACAGTCTTACACACACTCCTTCAAATAAAGTGTTGCACAGTTTCTCTATAGCAAATCATCAAGATGGTAATTTATTACTATATATGACATACTCAGAGTTATACACTTTTATCAAAAACACTTCAGAACTAAAGTTCAGGTCTTTTATCTCCAGTTTCATCCTCTCTTACTCTTGACAGGTCCAGATAAATAGAATTAAAGAAAATAGCAGGTTAGAACCTGTGACTCACCTCTGGAGAGCAAAGCAATTGCTTTACTTTCTCAGCAACAGCACTTACAAACAGCAATTTCATGGCTATTCTCAACACTCAGCCCTATTTAAACATTAATGAATTTCAGTGACTCACTGTATGAATGACGAACATTCATTTGATTGCACGCATTATCTCTGTGTTTTTATGGCTGCCAGGTTCAGAACGCTCATTGTCAAAGTTAAAGAATGTATTTTGGCGTTTGCAGTCGGATGACTTAAGTGGCACGACTTTCTTTTCCACTGTGGCTAAATGAATCATTCTTTAAGAAGAAGAAAAAAACTGGCGTGCTCAGTGTGTGTCGTTTAAACTTTCAATAGGACAAGTTGCTCTTTGGTGGGAATCATCCTTTACTTTCATTTGGTTAGTGGATGTTTATACCTGATGTGCCCATTTATGTTTTTGCAGGACTATGAGGAAGAGGAGGCTGAAGCATTTGATGTGTGTCTTACCAAAAACACCCAGGGACTAGGGATCACTATCGCTGGCTACGTTGGAGATAAAAACTCCGGTGAGAAATGGCATTATGTGAAACCATTTAAATTTGTGTTTCACTGTATTTATTTATTTAATCATTTAAGCTGCAGTATTCTTGTTTTTCTAAACAATAAATCAAATGTGTAATATGAAACTTTAAAATGAGGTTACTGGGAAAAACAAGTCAATGGACCCAAAATGCAGACTTGAGGCAAAGTTGCTGCAGTGAAGAAGATTTAATGAAACAAAATGAAAATATGAAAGCTTATGAGGGTAAGGCAGGTCAAAATCAGATAGCAATCCATAGGCAAACAAATTCATAACAGCAAGCAAAATCCAAAGTCGAGATGTCCAGAGGAATGTCCGAAAACCACAAGGCAACACAGAGGAAAACGCAAGGACGCTTGACACAAATAACAAAGTCAGGGGCAGGTGAAAAAAATAACAGTAATCAAAAAAGGGAAAAAGACAAAGACAGGAAGCGAAGCCACAGAAAGAAGACAGAAGGCAAGAACTTCAAAATAAATCAAGAAACAATAACAGACGGAGTGTTCTTTGCATCTTTTAGCTCATTTTGTTTTTTTAGACCCGCACACTCGGTTATCATAAACCCTGTTTCAAGCTGCCCAACACCAAGTGGTAAACAGTAGAGCACCAACGATTTGTTGATCCATCAATTATCGATTAGTCAATCGAAGGAAAATTACTTGCAAACTATTTTGATTAGGATTTGCTACTTTACTTTGTCATTTATGATGTATTTTGGGTAGTCTTTGGGTTTTGGGCTAGTGGTTGGACAAATGAAACTATTTTGGTCACTTTGGAGGTTGTGATGAGATTTTTTTGACAAACCTTTTGACATGTTATAAACTAAACAATCGAGTGATAGTGAAATTAATCTGTAGATTAATCTACGATGACAATAATCAGTAGTTGCAGCCCCAGTGGACAGACAAAGTTAACTTGGAGCATTTAACAGCTGAGACACAGATAATTTCCACAGGAACCAAAAATAGAGCTAAAAAGAGTAAATCTTAGATTTACGTTTATCTGGTGGACAGAAACACAACTTCAAATGGATGCTATTGCTGCCATGTGTGTACTGGATGTTACAAAACATTAACCACAACAACTGTATAAGGTGATGTAAACGTTTTTAGCTTTTTCTGCTGCCCCAAAAGCATCCCAAAAAATCAACTTTGAAATATGTTTTCTGGTTTATTAGCCTGTAAAATGTATCACTAAGCTGCAGCGTAATGGGACCACATACTGCCTTTTATATAACCTGTTAAATTAATTGAAATAAATTGAATATCGAATTGCCTCTGGAGAAAAAGCACTCTACATTTGTCATTAAGTACAGTGGGTTTATCATATCATCGTTTATGAGTTTTTTTTAATATTGACTTTTAACATTAAACTGAAACATCTGTTTGCTTTTCTCTTCGGGTCTTATGATTTGTACCTACTTCCCCGATCTCGTTAAATTTTTTATTCTTGTTCTGATTCCTCAGAGCCCTCTGGTATTTTCGTTAAGAGCATAACAAAAGACAGCGCAGTAGATCAAGATGGCCGTATTCACGTTGGAGACCAGATAATAGCTGTAAGTACCTAATCATGCTCTTTGCAGATATTACTATTTTCCCTTTCTTCATGTGGCATGAGGTAAAATTTGCAGTGAATGTTTTATATTATCTATTATAGTGATCACATTTACTCATTTAGTCAATGGGAGGGAAATTATCATATGCATAATGAATAATTCACAATTAACTGATAGTTCAAAGAGTGTTTTTTTTTTCTTTTGACTTTGAATATAAAAGAGTCTTGAATTGGCACACTGAGCAATTAAATTTTTTGTTTCATTACTGCAGGACATTAACAATGAAGTTAAACTGTGTGTAATTTCTTGCATCATTTAAAACATAAGTTAATGTTGCCCCGTGTTGGCTGATGTTCTCACAAACTCTTGTTTTGTTCTGGTGTGTTCGTGCTTAATTGAGTTTTGTTCTTAAGCCTAAATGATGATGTGCTTTGGGACCAACTTAAGAGCTTAATAAAACACTTAATTGACTTAGAATTCTTTAAACTTGCACAGTTTTTACCTGTACTAAATGATGTAAACAAATAAAGTCAGTGGCTACAATATATTATAATACTCCATCGCAGAATATACACTGAAGGCACTAACTAGAAACCATAAAAGTTCTTCAACTTATCCTCCAAGAGAACCCTGTTTAATTCCTAGAAGTAGATTTTATAAAGAGAAGCCATTCAGAGAGTTTTTACTAGAGTTAAGGGTTATGCCATCTGTCAAAGGTTTCACCCGTAACCCCATATGAGAGGTGCTACAGATGAACCCTTCTATGTTGCAATGGATCCAAACTAAATCTTTTCTGGGGGGTTCTATCCAGAATCTTCCCATCTGTCTAGGGTGCTTACAAGAACCCCCCCAGGACGTTCAATTGAGAACCTTTTTATATTCCAAGGTTTTCATTTAGAACCAAGAACCCTTTAATATTCCAAAGGTTTCATCTACTCACCTGGGGGGATTCTAATGTGAACCCTTGAAGAAATCTTTCTTCAAAAAAGGGTTATTTGGATGAGAAGCAAACAGTTCTGGGTAGAACCTCAGCCCATCAGGAAGAGTGTGGGTGACAATTGAGCAAACATATCCACGTTAATCCATGGGCTCACAAATGATGGCCCTCTGCAGGTCGATGGCGTAAACATCCAGGGATACACCAATCAGCAGGCGGTGGAGGTGCTCAGACACACAGGCCAGACTGTCCACCTTAAGCTGATGCGACGGGGCTTTAGGCCCGACGAAATCCCCCCCGCCGTGGCCCCCAGCGTCACCATCCTGCCCCCGTCCACCACCATCCCCACCACCACCACTGTGATGAGGGAGCTGGAGCTGGAGATGAAGAAGGCTGAGGAGGCTGCCGCTCAAGGTAGGAGGGATAAAGTGAGAGAAATTTAATAAAGACAAAAACACGTTCCTTGTTACTCATCATCCTGTCAAAAAAAAGGTGTCATTTGATGTGTAAATGTGGTTTCGACTGGAGTATTTTATGATGCAGTGACAAGTGACTCCAAATGGAAATTTCTGCCACTTTTATCAATATCTTTAAAATACAGAAGCAGAATATTCTCCAGCTGCATATGAAAAACACTGACTCGAGATAGACTCAAATACAGTCCAAACTGATGTCAACATCGTGATATACTGAGAATGAGAAAGCTGGCCCTCTATTAAATATGTAGCAGATGTCTTTTACTCTGCTACAGAAGGATTGATTTGTTAATATTTCTGTAAATATTTTACACTTGAATTAATATTTATAAATGAACTGAATAAATTACATTTGCCTGTTAAAGTGTTCCTCTTGATGAATACTTTATTGGAAGGGATGTGCATAAAACTGTCATTACACTGAAGGATTTTTTGATGTTTATGGCAGTCGCCAATAAGTGTACTTTGGTAAATTATGTCATTATTTAATGTAAAGTTGACATTATTTTAGATGTCTTTGGTATGACAGCTGACATTAGTCAATACAGTAACGTTATTGTGGTATAATTTGGACTCGTTATAAAGACGTCATTAAATGTTATATGCTAAGTTTGACAACAGAGTACAGGACCAAGGGGATTTGGCTTACAGAGTTACCCAGAGGATAGATAATGGTTAGTTATTTTACTACTAGTTAGGTTGGTTAGGCAGGGAGTTAGCTGCCTAATTAGCTGACTCACCCTGACAGAAACCAAACCCAGCAGGACAACTGCCTTGGTACTCTTTTATAATGTGAATTTGTCATGAAAAATATAGTGACAGGTTATGTTGTCTTGTCTTCACACTTTATGACAAACAAGGCAGGTCATGATATGGTTATGACATTGTAATGACAATCTCATGCATTCCCCTTCAACTAAAGTCTTGGCTTCCTAGATAATAATAATAAGAATAAGTACGCTGACATTACTGACCATCTTCCCCTAATAAGAGAGTGAAAGCACTCATTAATAATCACTGGCAAAGGCCAAGAGGTTAAAGCTATTTTCTCAGCTGTGGAAATAACGTTAAGCACTTTGTAAAACAATTTCTGCAGTGTGCTACCCTTCTCTTTCATTAATATACTAGATTGGTTGGATTAACCCTAAAGCCAGAAACAGAAATAACCCAAAGATCTGACTCTGAACAATAGAATATATGATACAGCAAGACAGAACTTTATTAATCCCGAAGGAAATTCTTGAAATATTCAGTGATAAATAAGCATAAGATGCCTAATATTTGAGAGGGCATCCACACAACTAAGGAACTGGCATTTGAGTTACAGCTGAGGTCTGCATGCATGTGCTCGTACACATGATGCACTTCATGTTTTTAAATAACTTTTTGAATTTTTTATGATACAACATAAATGATAGACAGAGAGTAAACAGAAGGATTCTTGTCTCCAGCTGTACTGACAGGACCTCCAGGCTATCGCAGAAGCGAGAAAAGCAACTTGCATAAGTTGTCAATAGTGATAGATGGAGCTTGAAAGCGATCCGATTTGGCAACAGGAAGTTATAGCCCAAAAACCTGCAGAAAAACTAGCTGCCAGCAGTGGGCAGAAAGAGGAGGCCAGTATTTTCTTGGCTGCTATGAAATCTGTCAGAAAAAATAAACAATTACAAGAGTTTTTACTTTTAAGTATGTGAGATAAAGAAAAGAGTCTATATCAGTGCATCCCCATATTGTATGAGACTAGGTCTCTGGAGCTCCCTTGGTTTTTTAAAAAAAAAACCAAAATAGTTTGGTAAAATCTTTTAGCTTACTTCCTGGGAATGTGTTCACAGGATTGTTGTACACAGGCCTGTTCAACTAGTTGCCAAATCTGCCCCTTTAACAACATCATTCTGACAACCTCATCATTTATAAATACAAGAAAAGAATATCATTGCCATTTTATTTAAATAACCAGAAAATGTTCTAAGTGTATGGGTGAGTACACTGTTTAATAGAACATTAGCATTTTATTATTTTATTAGTGGGATAATTAGCCCCTTCAGTGGTTATATTTGTTGTTAAGCACAGAAACACTTATTATTTTTAAAAAGTTTTAATTCAGGCGGTTTAAGTAGGTGGAACTGAGAGAAAAAAGATGTTAAATGCAAATTAAGCACTTCATTAAAACAACAAGCTACTTTTCATGTAGGATTACAGATGTGCATTGTTTTTTTCTTGTACATAATATTTCTTTTCCGATTGTGAAAACTAATAAAATGGAGAAAAAACAAAAATGTGCATAGTTCCTAACTCTACAGGTCAGACACTGGAAATGTAAAGATCTGCCCCCTTATCGCTTTACTTTTTTCAGAGTAATTGAATAGGCCTGGTGTACAACGTTGGAATTGGTCATTTAATGGTTGGGAGTGTGAAAAGAAATTTAATTACTCACTTAAATTGTTGTCAAGTCAGTGTTAGGGTTGTTGAGTTCCTTTTGGCACACCAGACTAGCTAGTATTAGCTTTATGTTAGCACTTAAAAGGTGCTGAAGTACAACTACAGTACAGTGTCTTGCCTGGGTGCATGGGTAGTAATTTCATGGGTGACCAGTTTGGTGCCCTGTGGAACTCCAAAGACATAAAAAAGTGGCGTGGAGTTGTAAAAAACAGTACCGGGATCATTAAACTTGTATTTGAAGTCGTGGAATGTTTATAGTCTGTCATTATGGATAACATCAGCAGGGGTATGTAGATCTTTTTTGGGAAATGAGATGGGTTCCTCTTCTTAACCGAGGGTGGTTATGAAAAAGCAGGAACACTCTTATGGAAGAAAAAAGCAGCAGAGCTCGTCCAAATAAATTCATCATGAATGTTTGTGGGGTTTTTTTTGCATGTATGTGTGCTGTTACCGGAGAGTAGATTGCTTTTTTTTTTTTTTCCAGCGGCCGTATTCGTCTACTGTCACGCGTCTGTGCCGCTGCCGGCCCCTGTCCATCTCCCTGTGTGTCTCATTGTGTGTTTACTGTCACCACAGATGAAAAGCCGCCGCAGACAAAGAGTGAAGGATCTGATGTCAGCCCAGCCACGGATCAGCTAACAGAGGACACACATGGTAGGAGGCTGGGATTCTTCTTTAAGTACACCGGCACAGATACTGGGCACACAACTGAGAGATAAGGCTTATTGTTGTCAGGACCACACTAACCGGCAAAACACACTGAGAGGACATCCTGAGCAGTTACAGAATTTTCCTTTTTCTTCAAACACAACATTAGCACCCTGCAAATTGTTAGAAATTTATAACGCATCGCCTGCTGTGAATGATTTATCACAGATTTGCCTTTTATGTTGTTTTGTATATGAATACTTAAGAGTACTTTGCATTGTGTTTTTCAAAGGGATGAAGCTAACAGCCTTTGAAGAGGAAGAACTAATGAAGAAGTGGCAAGAAATTCTGGGTCCAAGTAATGAAGTTGTAGTAAGTTTCTTTTTCGAAGTCAATTCCTTTCTCTCCTGAATTAAATTATACTCACCAGAACCTGGTGCAGTTACTTCAGAATGGTGAACAGCTCAAAATTGGTATCTTCAAAGCAAGAATGACTTGAGTCCTCAAACAAAACAGACTGAGTTATTAGTAGATTTATAGTAAAATAAAAATCATTTGTAATAGACAAAATGTTTCATATTCTAACTGTGTTTTCCTGTTTTTGCGTGACAGGTGGCTCAGGTGGAGAAGTTTAGCGAGAGCAGCGGCCTGGGCATCAGTCTGGAAGCCAACAGCGGGCATCATTACATCCGCTCTGTTCTACCTGAGGGACCCGTCGGTCGCTGTGGCAAGCTGTTCAGTGGAGATGAACTGCTCGAGGTACATGGCCCCTTAAAAGAAAGAGATCATTCAGTCAAAACGGTTAATGCAATATGAACAGATGTTTTCATATTGCATTAAACTTTGTTGCCACTAATAAAGTTTCAACTGTCTACATGTATTTAAAAAATAGGTTGTTTGTGGGGTAGAAATGGACAAGTTTTTTTGATATGCAACATATACATATACTTAAATGTACATGCAGAGATTGTTCCTCGTAGTGCCTCTGTTGTTAAAATATGTTGAAGCCAAAACATCTTGATCGCCCCCTGGTGGCGGGTTGCAGTATAGGTCATAAACCCAAGTAGAACATATGAATAGAAGTCAGATAAATTTTTACCCAAGATGGTGTCTGTCATTTAGGTAGTTTCTGTCACACTGATTTTTCTGATGAGTTTGGTTTTTAGCTATTTGATGCAATAAAAAGTTCGTTTCGTGTCATGATTGACAGCTGAGCTTTGCTCGTGACTGAGTCAGCCGGGTGTTGCCTTGATGCTGCGGCTTCACTTTTGTACAGTGCAAGAAAGTGGAGAAACGTCGTCCATCTTTGTTTACAGTCAGTGTGACAAAGAATTATAACCCAACTCTGCGGTCCTCCTTAGCTCAGTTTCAGCCCTTTTCAGCTTGTCGTCACTGCTCCCATCAACCCTGTTTCCAGCCACAGCAGGTAGCTGCACAGAAGCTCCTACAGTATAAACGCACTGCATGCCAAAATGCCAAGCACTAAAATGGCAGTTAGTAACTTGTGGGTGAACATTGTGGAACATTTAGCGGTGAAAGAGCAAAGGATTTCCCTCAGGAGTCGGTGGAGACCAAAAACAGAGCGAAAAGGAGAGTAAATCTTGGACTTTGTCAAGTGGTCAGAAACATGACTACAACTGAATGCTAATGTTTGCTAGCACATTTGTCACACCTTTATAATTTACAAATATGTCAATAATGAGTTTACAAGTTTTTCTGCTGACATCAATTAATACTGCTTTAATCCCTGGATACTGTATTTATTTGTGGCGTGCTAAGCCTAACTTTTTCTGTCACAGGTCAATGGTATATCTCTAATTGGTGAGACCCACAAAGAAGTCGTCAGGATCTTGAAGGAGCTTCCACTCTGTGTGTACATGACATGCTGTAGGCCCGCCCCTCACCTGCAGACTGACATGGATGCTGTCCAACCAGAGCCAGAAGCTTTGTCCACGACATCTGAGTTAAAGGTACTTCATTTGCATTGCTGTACTACAACATATATATGTAAATTTTTGAATTATTATCTATAGAATATATGTATATGTTTTTCTTTAATTAATCACTATGAAATTGACATGTGGGCTCGTTATGTTTGAGAGGGAAAACCTATGGCTAAAAATATACAGGCTACTGTACAGGCAGTACTTACAGAGAATTGCAGCAGATGATTCATATAAGTACAATCGGAAACTCATGCATCTCCTTGACATGCAGTAATGTATCATGAAAAATGTTTCCCCGCCCCTGCATATAAGCAAGGGAATATGATTGGAGAGCAGTGCTCTTTCGGTCCTCCTCCTCCTTTATAACCCATCAACCATGATTAGCTTAGCCTGGGCTGTCAATCGCTCCATTGGCTTTCCACATTGCCAACCATGATGGATTAGGACTTAGCGATAAGCAGGGCAGTCTGAAAGTTTATTAACACCAATTCTGGTTAATACCTCAGCAGCTAGTGGCCAGCAACATTTGAAGAGATATGAGACATCAAAAGCAGCTTCCCTTTGGGGAAAGGGGTGTTTCATCTCTCCAGCTTTATCTATGATAATGTAATAAGGCCCTAGCATCCCAAAGATATTTCCCTTTTTATCTACTGCCAGAAACCTGAGCCAGAAACACAACCAGAGGGTAGCAGCCTATGGGTTGGGAGTAAAAGAGTGAAGAAGGCTGTTTCATAGAGATTTTGGGCTTTTCCTCTGCAGAAACAAATAGAACTGAGCAGCGTACGGGTTGCTGAAGACTCCGAGGTGAACGCAGTAGCGGCGACACAGGATAATGTGACAGAGGAGGCGATAGGATCTCCTTTGGCGATGTGGGAGTTGGAGATCCAGAATATCGAGCTTGAAAAGGGAGAAGGGGGATTGGGATTCAGCATTCTGGACTATCAGGTGGGAAATATTCCTGGGAAAAAAAAGACATTTGTTATTGTTATTATTTCATACCAGTGTGTTTGTACATTTATAGATTTTATTGTGTTTTTGTATCATAAACTTATAGGGAGGTATGTTATGTTACCAGGACAGCAGTACTTTACATTCATAGTTGTAAACTGATGAAATTTTGGATATTTAGCATTTTGGATAATTACTTTTCCATTAGGAATATGTTGGAAAAAAGGACTTATCATATGATGTTTACAGTAGAGCTGCAACAATGAATTGATTAATTGAATTCATTGCCATCTATTTTTCATTTATTTTAATCATTTTGAGATTTTTTTTTAAAGTCAAAATTCTCTGATTCCAGCTTTTAAATGTAAATATTTTTTGTTTTCTTTACTCCTCTCTGACAGTAAACTGAATGTCTTTTAGTTGTGGGTAAAACGAGACATTTTAGACATTTTACACCATTTTCTGACCTTTTATTGACCAACAACTTATAAATTAATTGAGAAAATAATCAACAGATTAATCAACAATGACAATAATTGTTGGTTGCAGCCCTAAAATACATTAAAGTCCATTTTATTTCCATATAAGTTTGAGTCTGTGATAGTTTACCTGTTGACTTCTTCTCGCTCTGCCACAGGACCCACTGGACCCCGCCAAGACCGTAATCGTGATTCGCTCCCTGGTTCCCAACGGCGTGGCCGAGCAGGATGGAAGACTGTTGCCGGGAGACCGCCTTATGTACGTCAACAGCACCAACCTGGAGAACGCCAGCCTGGAGGACGCCGTCCAGGCCCTGAAGGGGGCCAAGCTCGGCAAGGTCCAGATCGGAGTCGCCAAACCACTGCCTGTAAGCATCAGAATTAGTATTATTTCTTTATGCTTTGCTTTGGACCTGTCTGAAAACTGAAGGGAGAATTATGTGTTGGGGGTAAAGCGACAAATATTAGCTTTAAATCTTACTTAGCAAGTCAGGGATATACCTTTTCACGTATGTGAGGTGGTGAGTCAGGCCGTCTTTATACCATGGGAGTTACTATCCAGTGATGAGGGTTCACCTTACGAGGGCTTGAATTTTTCATGCGGGAAAAACAGTGGCGGTAGGCTGCATGGTTTAACATTCCACCCAGTGTTCTTTCAGAGGAGGCGGCCAACCTAAAGTGCTCCCTGCCCTTTGTTTCATATTATTATATTATTGAATTTTCCAGGAGCACAAACCCTCTTGTACATTTCAACACATCGGGGCAGCTGTCAAAATATTGGTTCTGTCCAACGGCATGTTCATCGCTCCAGGCACCTGTACTCTTTGTACAGGACGTTTCTCCCTGCAAACCGCCCCCATTCTTTCGGGTTTAGAGCTGCATTTCTCTTGTATTGAATCTGCCGTTGGATTACACAGCGAGACCTCTGGGCTGCCAAGGTTAGCTGGATTACAGTGCTGTAGGAAGCCTCTGTGGAGTTATCCAACTCTCCTGCAGGACGTGGAATGTACTTCTGAGGGGTATTTTGTTGTATTGGCTCTCAAAATTGAGTCTGACAAGTGTAATCCTCCAATATGCCTCCTTGCTTTCCTTATACCTGTCTGGGCTGCATGCTACACAAAATCAATATCAGGGAGCTCTGTCCTGAAGAATACGTGTGAAATGTTCAAGAGATTTTCTGTTAATTCAAAGAAAGTCATGAATCATTTCTCTGCTTCTGCACCAAGATCAATATTTAACTCTAGAGTTAGTGAATTAAAAATTCTCAATAACTTCTAACATCTTTTCCCATTCCATACTAATCTTTTTTTTTTTTTTACTTAATTTGGTCACAAGAAATAAATCAAAAAATCAAATTACATGAAGCTGGAGACACTGAAAGAATTTCTCCACTTTCCTAGGGAATATGTGGATATTCCCACTCTCCACACCCCTATGGTGAGCAGGAAATAACTCCATCATCCACCATCCATTCATTTGACTTCAACAGTATTTTGGTTGAAGAAGGAGAGGAAGAAGGACTGGCTGAGGGCGTCGTTTACCGAGCAGAGCCTGCATTGGTCAGTTAGCTTTTGGGGGAAAACTGAAAAAATCAATCAGAACATTCTGAAAAAATGAAAAATAAATTGCACTTTACATGTGATATTTGCTTAATTTGACCAACTTTATTTATTTGTAATATTGCAGCAGTCATATGTGAGCAGCTGTCTGACAAATAGATGCAGCTACACAACAAAAATACAAATTAGTTGAAGTGAAAAATCTGAAGGCTTCTTCCATGCAAACAATAGGTTTACTTCTCTCAAATTTTGTTCCCAAATGTATTAAAAAGTGTTTGTGAGCACTTCTCCTTTGCCAAGATAATCCATCAGGACAGGAGTGGCATAGCGAGATGTTAATTAAACAGTATGATTATTGCACATATACATATTTAAAGAGCATTTAAAAAATACAAATAAACATCTTGTGGCTCAAATTGAATCTTGTGGCGGGTCAACTTTGGCCCCACTTTGGGCAACCCTGAGCAAAGCATTTTGTTATTGATCATCTGATGATTATTTTCTCAGTTGATTAATTGTTTGGTCCATTAAAAGTCAGAAAATAGTAAATAAGAATACAAATCATAGTTTTCTAAAGCCCAAAGTGACATCTTTAAATAGCTTATTTTGTTTGACCAACTGCCCAAACTCCAAAGACATTCAAACTACTAACAAATAAAAGCTGCAACATTCAGATTTGAGAAGTTGGAGCCAGATATATTTGGTAGTTTCCTTGAAAATTTGCTTGAAATGATAAATCAGCTATTGCCAGTACATTTTCTTTGGGCAGCTCTGCTTAACCAACGCATCCTCGTACCAGCCATTGGCCACGGTCCTAGGAGAAAAATAACGGTATCTGTTGTCTCATCTGAAACAGCCACAGTTCAGGGTCTGATAAATGTCTTTTTTCCTAAATAAAACTGAATATTTTAGAGTGGCCTTTTGTGTCCAGTCCAAGGGACACCTGTGCAATAATCTTGCAGTTTAATCAGCATCTTTGTATGCCACACTGGTCAGATGGATGGATTATCCTGGCAAAGGAGGAGGAGTGCTCACCAACATTGATTTGAACATATTTGTGAACAAAATCTGAGAGAAAACAGCTTTTTGTTTACATAGAAGAAGTTTTCTTTTACTTCAACTCATGAAAAATGGGAGTAAAAAATGTTTTGTTATATCAACAGTATTTTATAGTTAGATAAATTTATCAGCAGTGACACTAGGTTGGTAGAATAGCATTGTAATTTCAGCTATGTGATTGAATAGTTTACCAAACTGATCAATAATATCGAACAGTTTTGTATTTCCAGTTGGTTAAACTACTTCCGTTCGTTATCGCAGATTGACACCAGCGAAGCAGACCTGTGTGATGAGAAGGTGTTAGATCACTCTTACTCTGGGATCGAGGACGACACTTTCCAGGCGTCCATGATCGCTCTTCATGGAAGCACCTGCAGCACAGACCTGGATTACCTGCACGCGTCTACGCCCAAGGTGAGCAACCGTTTGAAACCACAAGCACGATTTGATTATTCCCTCATTTTGTTTAAATGTTACCGCAACACTAAGTGCCCTTTGTCACAACGAGCTATACGGCATGTAGTCATTATTCTTTGCTTTTTTCTTATCGGGAGCCAAAATGTCATGAGCAATGTTTGTTTTCCTTTGTTGAGGCGGTAACAGCATTACTGATTTTGTTGTTACATGATGAGGATTGTGGCTGCGGCTCCTTTTGTTGCTCTGAGTGCCTCAAGTACAGCAACTCCCCAAATGGATATTAAATTATAAGGAAAATAAACAAAGAAGAGCAAGGGGCACACAAACTGCTTTCCTCGGGGTGTTTGTGTGCTTCCAGTTCTCCCAAAGGTCACGACTGACCTTATTTGTCAGGCCTTCCTGAGAAATTTATGTTTTAATAGGGAAGCCTAGAGGGACAGACGTGGGCCAGGACAACTCGGAGGCATTTTCTGCTAGTGAGGGATTTCACAAAACAGATTTCAGATGTTTGTGTGAGGTCGGGCAGCTCAGTGTGCTCGTAATGATGAACCTTTTTTTCCCCTGAAGCTCTAGAGAGAGGCAACAAGTCTGTTGATAAATCTCAGATTCCCTTCAGTGACAACTGAGCAGCTCCTCAGACTTCCTGACAGTGTCTAAGGTGATATTTTTTAAGGATTTAGGTGTTTCTTTGGTCAAGATAAAGGTCAACTGGGTCCATAAAGTCAGACTTATACCCTTTTTCGCATGATTGTCAATAATAGATTACAGTACTTCAAGCTTTTCTTGTGTTCATTTGTACATGTACTGGTTGTACTGTTCAATACCATAGAAAAATATATTTGAAATCTTTTTTTAGAGGCACTCTAGTTTTATCTCTGCGCTAAGGAGGACTGTGCCCTTTAGAAATAACGTAACCAATTAGATGAAATTCAACAGAGCAACAAATCATTTATTGCTCTGAAATAGATGTATTTCAGAGTTTCTTAGATGACATCTTGAGCTTTATTTGAGTGCGCCTGGAGCGTGACAGTAGAAGTTTGATATCTGAATCGCTTTTATTTCATTTGTCCTATGAAATATATTTTTTTAGAGATGCTAAAGCAGCGTTTTAGAGCACTGTCTCATTCTGCCGCTCAGATATTTCAAGAAAAATTTAAATATTTTATTTGTATCCCCTCCCCTTTCTGATAATCTCTGCATCCCATTTTTTAATGGAGTGAATTTCCTACAGACATTTTATACTATAGAAACCACATTGATCCTTATCGTATTTAACTTAAAGGGGTAGTTCACCTCAAAATCAAAAATACATATTTTCCCTCTTTCCTGTAGTGCCATTTATCTTTCAGGATAGTTTTGGTGTGAGTTGCAGAGTTTTGGAGATGCCACCTCTAGAGATGTCCGCCTTCTCTCAAATATAATGGAATTAAATGGTACTTGGCTTGTGGTGCTCAAAGCGCCAAAAAACGCCACAGACCTTGTTGTGAGCAATTTCATGTGGAACTACTTTCTTTCTACCAAACTAGACCCTCAAATCCAGGGTTTCTGTGGGTCCTTAAAATGTCTAAAATCCGATAATCTGAAATTTTAGGCATTAAATACTCTTAAATAAGATTTTGACACGTCTAACTTTACTTTTATAAAGTTGCATTAACTTGAGTGAGCGAATGAAACCAATAACCACTGATGGCTGCTTCAAGGACAAGATGTCTTACATTACATATTTGGTTTGGCAGATTTTGCAAAGAGACGTAAAATAGATTAGATTAAAAAGTCTTAAATTTAACTTGCTGAAGGTGTAGGAACCCTGCCAACCAAGCCAAGTGCCATTTAGTTCCATTATATTAGTGAAGGCCAATATCTCCAAAACTCGACAACTACAATAAAACTATCTAGATGGATAAACAGAACCTCAGGTCAACTGTGCTATTAAAACACACAAAAAATATACTACAAACTATATATTTTGTAGTATGGTTATGCTGCGTTGCATAGATACCTGAGAATACCTGTCATTATTGCACAGCCCAGTTAGCTCCATATTTGTAGCACTACCTTATTAAAATGAAACCTCTTATGTCTTGTTTCACTCTGCTCCTCATGTCTGCTTCTTGAGCCCCACTTGTATCACATATTTGCATATTTCAACTTTTTTTTCCTGAAGATTTATACTTCTGTTCTGGCTCCCAGAGGGACGTGCTTGCTGAGATTCATCACCACTCAGTCTGCTTTTAATAAAGTCCTAAATGCTGTTATAATAAAACTACAATTTGTGCATGGCAAGCTCAAGATCACCAGTAATTCCTGCTGTCCTCTATTGGCCACTGATGGCTTCTCTATGGCTCATTACAAGGAGGGCAGGATGGCGGCAGAGCGAGATGAATCCCCTCTGTTGGGCAATTGTCTAACTAACAGAGTGGAACGCTCATTCAGCTGCTATGCTTTGTTTTACCCCAGATGACAGCTCGCCTGGACTTGCTGGATGAGCATCCCCGCTTTGCGACACCGTCCGGCCTCGCAGACAACACCCAGCCGTTCTCTCCAGAGAAATCTGCCTCTTTCACTCCCCCGAGTCTGAGGGGTCACGTCCCGGATTTTAATGCCATACTAAGCGGTTCCGATCAGTATCTGGCACAGCACCTGGCCAACGAGGAGCCAGCGGAGTGCTCGAACATGTACGGCCCATTTGGTGATTTAGGAAGCAGATCTAATGTCCCGGATGAACCCGTGGAGTCTCTTCACTATCAGAAGGAGCCACCCCTGTCTTTTGGAGATATTGGAGACATAAAGGTTTTGATAAAGGTACAATAAGCTGTCTACTGACAAACAATAGGTCTGTAGGATTTAAACTGATAGTTTCGATTATTTGAAGTGGGGTTGTATGAGTTACTGATTGAGTTTTTTTAATTTTAGCAACATAAATAAAAGTCCACTAAAAAAAAATCAACATTAGCTTAAGTATACGTTATAGTTAGAATATTTTCATCACTTTACCTTTCTGTCAGACAGCTTTTTCTGACAGGAAACAAGCATTACACAAGCCAGATATCACCCTCTCCAAACCAGCCAAACTCCACAAATGCAATCAGTCAGATGTTTCCGGTCTATCGCTCCCTCAGTCTGTTTGTTTGTTTGTGTTATTGTGTGACTTCTGTGAAGCTGAACTATCCTTTTACACCACCAAAGTCCCACAATAATGCAAACACCGGGGGACCGTTCAGCTGCGCTGCATTACTTAACAAAATATTGCATTATTTGCAAGCTAGGTAAAAACAACCACACAAAATAACATTATATCGTTCGCTAGCTAGCTGAAAACAGCAACAAAAAAATGCTATATTGTTTGCTAGCTGGCTAAAAAGTCTAAAATAACATTACATTGTGTGCTAGCAAGCTGAAAGTTTTAAAACACCAATAACACAAAGAAAGTAACAGATTATATAATGGCGTTATCCTATCAGAAAAGGCTGTCTGTGTGTCTAAAATACCTTTTATTGCTACGGATAAGAACTCAGAGAACCCTACACATCAAATGAGCCGAACTGTCCTTTAAATATGTTAAAAGTTTTGAAAGGATAATATCAGAAATTATCATTACTGATGAATAAGTATTAGTAATTGGCATACAGTGACCATCACAGAAACTGTGTTTCAGTAACTACAAAAAAATCAGCCTTGATCTTTTTCTCAATAGATTTTCTAAAGGTAACATCTAACCTATCCTTAGTCATTCATCAAAGTTTATTCAAATGTTATATGAACAAACTTCTAAGCTCATTTGAACTAATTTCCACGGCATTTCCCTGCACCTACCTCGCCTCTGCAGACCTTTGCTTTGTTTGGAATGCTGCCTTATATTTTAATTTACTTTCACGAATAACCGTGTTGAATTTTCACCCTCAAGGACGAGGAGGTTGGTGTGAAAGAATCGGCAGAAGACGGTGACAAGGAAGGGCTGACCCCAGGGAGCAATTTTGAAAGGACTATCACAGTTGTCAAGGGCAACTCCAGCCTTGGTTTGTGTTAATTTTTCTTCACATTCTTTTATTTGTTTTGTTTTTTTTGTCTCCTCTTCCTTCACAGTAGTGAAAATGAGTTTGCAGGACTGAAAGGCGTGTTGGCCTTTACTTTTGTGTCATGTTTTATGAATGCCAGATTTGAAGCAAAACGATAGAAAAGATTTTTTTTGGCCGTTTGCCAGTTTGAAAGGGTAATTTCATTGCTATACAGGGTATTTGCATTTCAAAACCCACTCGTGGGACTGCAACCGACTCAGAGAATACTAAGTTTTAACTTCTAAAACAAATAGGTGCTATGAAGGCACTGTTTATATTCCTCAGCACCTCATTTTGGTTTTTAATATTCTTTGAAGGTTTCTTATTTCCTGCGCGATTCAAGAATTATACCAAATACATTTGGGCTTTTCTACTCCATTCCACTCATAGCACATAACTGATGTTATTTTTATGATCTTTGCAAAAGAAACCCTGTACGCCGTGCTATAAGGGAGTTTGAGAGTTTCAGATATATTATGTATAAATATATTATGCCACTCTCTGAAGTTGCTCTATTGAGAATGAAGCGAAAACCAAATCTGTGAATAAACTGTGGCAGTTTCTGGGATTATTTGCTGGGATATGTGGAAATTCTGTTGTTTCTGAACTGGTTTATTTTAGGTGGAATTTATTAATGAAACAGCTTAGTTCTGTTATACTAAGCCCACATTTTCCTTTGTAATGGAGTTAGTCCTGAAAATGTCTGTTGATGGCAACTTTTATCTTTACTTGACAAGTTCAGGTTTTAGTCATTTTAAGATTGGGTTGCACCAACAAAGACTAATTAAATCCAGAATTAGTTCCAATCAGAATTTAGCAAAACTAGGTTTAGCATGAGTAAATCCCGATTCATCCAGGCAGCTTCTCTTTATTCCTTTACAAAGCATTGCATCATTTGTTTGCTAGCTAGCTAAAATTTTACTAAAATGTTAAATTGTTCATAACCTGGCTAAGATGTATACATATATATATATATATATATATATATATATATATATATATATATATATATATATATATATACATATATACATATATACATATACATATATACATATACATATACATATACATATACATATATATATATATATATATATATATATATATACATATATATATATATATATATATATTTTTTTTTTTTTTTTTGTTTACTAGCTAGCTAAGAACAACATCAATAAAAAAATATATTGTTTGTTACCTAGCTAAAATTTAACCAAATGTTACTTGTTTGCAAGCTAGCTAATGCTAAATAGTTTTAAAATATATATATTGATTGCTGGCTAGCTAAAAAGTTAGCAACATGTTACATTGTTTGCTACTTAGCTAAAAAGTAAACAACAAAACATGTTATATTGTTTGTTTGCTAGCTAGCTAAAAACTTGGTTAGCCTAGTTAGCCTACTCATGATGGTTCTGCAGAGCATTATTATTATTATTTTGCTCAATCCATCTTAAAAAGGCAGCCATTTTAAGAGTTAGTCCTCTTGAAGTTAAACGTTTTTGTGCAACAGATTTACATTTAATCTCAGTTTAGAGACAGTTTAATCTCAGTGTAGACTTGTTGATGCACCTCAGCCTGAATTCTTTAAACTGATTGTTATTAAGATCAGAATCCCAGTTGGTGTGTAACACTTCCTTATGATCTGCCTCAAAGGGATGACAGTGAGCGCCATGAAAGATGGTTTGGGAATGCAGATCCGCAGTATAATCCATGGAGGCTCCATCAGCCGTGATGGACGTCTGGGCGTCGGTGACCTCATCCTGGCCATCAACGGGGAGCCCACGGCAAACCTGACCAACGCTCAGGCTCGCGCCATGCTCAGAAGACACTCTCTCATCGCACCGGATCTGGGGTAAGAGACCGCGATTAGACCGCGGTGGTAGAAGCAGACATGTGTCATGTGTTCAATGTTTCTTTACAGTTTTACTACAATTTTGTGTAAATGAACTTGTGATTTAAATGAGCAGATATCTCAAATGTTTGAGTCTAAACTATGTTGGTTTGATTGACTCAGCTGATCTGATTCACAGTACACTGTACGATGCATTCCTCTTCACAGTGCATTTGCTGAAACCCTTTCAAGGATACAGTGTTGTCATGCAGCACCTGACATACAAGTTTGCATTAACGATTACCAATTAGAGAAAAATCTTATGAATCATTCTGTGCCAACTTTTAGTTGTTTGGCTGAGTTTTCAATTCTCTTTAATAAAGAATTAATTAAGATTTCGATACCAAGATCTTGTGAAATTGTTATTTGCCACTGAAAAATTGATGGTGGTGAGATGTTCAATATTCAGCAGCGCTGCCTTGCATTTCATTGAAGTCACAACATACATTATGGGTGTGCCTCAAGGTCCAACCTTAGTTGTATCAGGATTGCTTAAAGGCAAACCCATACAGGTTGATGTACTCAGTGGGTGTATTAAATATTTATTTTTAAGCATGTGTGGAGGTATGTCTAAGTTGCAACTACACGAAACCTTGAAAATTTTCCTTAACCCAAATCAATGCTGGGAATGCAATCAGAGGTGCTCAGTAATTCTAAAAGCAAAATAAATTAAAACAAATTCTGTTCTTGTTGCAAACATCACACATTGCATTAAAGAAGTCACCATTCCTCCCACCCTTGAGGGAATCAGCTCATAAGAAAATGGGATGTGGTATTTCACAAGCTCTGCCTGCTGAACTAAACTTGGCAGTTTGTTAGCTTCGGTGCATAAAAGCCAACTCTTCACATTCTAGATCTGCTTGTGCACCTGAGGACGATCTGTGCCCATTTATTGTGTGAGTATGACTAACTTCCACACCGGTGGTGTTTTTTCGGCGAGAAGCTGCCGTCTCAGCTTTCTTCCTCTCGTTCCCTCCATCTGCTGTCGATGCTTCATCGCAGTCTGTTAAAGAGCTTTATCCAGACACAGAAATAGACAGTCAGATCAATTCAGCCGAATGTCAAAATGACGACAGCAAAATGTGAATGTTCTGGAATTTAATCAGTGAAGATGCTGTTCTTAATATCATTCAAATATGTTGATTAACATTTCAATTATACTGTGACACTATTCTCCATTAACCAACATATATTTCAAATTTGTCTTACAATAGTGTCAGTGCATTTCCTAACACACACAGTCAAAATAATATCTGGATAAAACTTGACTGACTGCATCACTTATTTACTGTACTTACACACCTGCATAACTTCTTTTCTTTTGCAAATCACAGTTCCAAATAGTTGGACATTGTGTAAAATGTACAAACAAACAGAATGCTGTTTGAAAATCCCTTTCAACCCATATTCAATAGAATACAGTACAAAGACAAGATATTAAATGTTCAAATTGATTAACTTTATTGCTTTTTAAAACATGTTGCAGGCATCAAATTCAGAATGAGTCTATAGTTACAAAAACAAGAACAAAAATACAAGTTTATCAGTTTGAACATTAAATATCTTGTCTTTGCATGGTTTTCAGTTGAATATAGGTTGAGAAGGATGTGCAAATCATTACATTCTGTTTTTATTTACGTTTTACAAAGCGTCCCAACTTTTTTGGAATTGGGGTTGTATTTCTGACTAACATGTTCAGTTATTACCTGGATGTTTTGTGCTGTTGATATCTCACTCTTCTAACTCCCTGTTTTTGCATTAATCATTGGTATTTAAGCGCCGCCATGTTTTTCACTGCATGTTGAGATGCCCTTAATGAACTCATTCATCCATTTTATTATTTCACTGGGATTCATTTTCCTCTCTGTCCGCATGTCATCACGTTTAAAAAAAAAACAAATCGACCCATCTGTTGAAGATCTGTCAGCCTCGCTCAGAAGTGTTATCGTGCCCTTCAGAAACAACTTCACTCTGAATTGTTTGGAAATGGGACTTTAAGTGGGTGTCAGATTTTTGTCAGCTAGCTTTTGGTTCCTTTCTTGACGTGAACTGGTAACGTGTTCATGAATTAAATGATTGATACGCCCTTCAAATTTGTCACATGTTTGTCACACAGTTGCTGATAGGACACTTGATTTGCTCAGACACTCGTGAAGGTAAACATCTGTTTTGAACAGCGAGATGTGAAGGGCGTGCAAAGAATTCACTGCATCTCACCTTGGGCTCGAGAATGCATTCGAGAAATAGACAGCTCAGTGTTACTGCAGTCTTGTGCTTACAGCTATGTTTGCTGGAGAAAAACAAGCCTCTAATTGTAAATAAGCAGATATAAAAGAAGATCTTTTTTAGTGTTTTCATATGCTTTCATACCTGTTTGCACTTGGATGCCAGCTCTTCTCTATTTTTGGTAAATTACCGTGTGAGTTCATAGTGAACAGGAGCATAATTACGTGCGTAATGGAGTTTCTAAAAACAGGGGATGCAGAATTGCTTGCTTTAAGAAATGTTTGACTCATTTGTGTGCATGTGTGTGTCTGTCTGTGTGTGTCTGTGTGTGTGTTCAGCATTACATATGTTCCAGCAGAGTATCTGGAGGAGTACAAGGCCAGCTTAGAGCAGCCAAAAGACGATGTCTTCTCAGAAGCAGCTTCAGTCCCAGTCCCGGTTCCAGCTCCAGCTCCGAAGTATGTTCTCCCGCTGTACCGCAACTTCTGCCATCCACTTATTGACATGTAAACTTAAAAGGTGCCCCGTCTCACCGAAACACAGTTTGTGTGTGTCCGTGAAGTGTAACAAATGTGGTTACCTTCCTCAGAAAACACCGCAAATGCAACTTTCTAATAGAAATAGAACAGGTCTGGTCCAATATTGTTGTAAGGCATTCATCTGGTAGTAGACTCAAGTCACTGTGTTCTGATTCCTCAATGCCATGTGTTTTTTTTATATAGAAATACTTCCTTGAGCTGTTCAAATGGAGAGCTCACTGGCGCTGTTCACTGCTATTATGCATTTGCAGAAGGGAAATGCATTCCAAACTACTCCACCACACAGCTGGAGTGAAGAAATGTACTAGATACCTCACACATGGTGTTACAATAAACCAGAAAAAAATTGCCAACATAACAACATAACAACAACATTACAAGCGCATGACTAACACATTGCAAACTCTATCAAACAGCTGCATTTTGGAACATGGCGAACTTAAACTCTCAGCAAAGCATCGTGGGACGTTGTACAAATGAGGACAGTCTCTCAGCCCATCAGCTGCACATAGAAATGTTACAAGTCAGAATCCTGACAGCGACCTTCAAAGGTTGAAGGACGCCATTGCACTAGTTACAGTACACAAACTACACAAGCTTTCCAGACTATGTTCCATTTTAGCCTCATATAATTTTACTGCTACTACTAATAATAACAATAATAATCAACATCAAGGTTAAAAAGCGCTGCTGTCAGCACATATCTGCTAATATCCAAGTTCAGATATCCGAATGGGATCAAATCTGAAAAAAAGCAGATTGGCATGTCCCTATTTTTAATCATGTGACAGCAGCATTCTCATAAAAACAAGAGATGCAAATCATGTTTCAACACGATGAAGTATACATAAATTCTGATGATATGATATTTGCTGGTATCGAGTCTGCCACAATACGATTTTTGAGAGAAGTCGCCAACTGTTTCTTTTCTGCTTCTGGCCATAATAGAAAAAAACACATAACATACATAAAACATAGCTTAACAACAAGAACATTTTTCAAATTTGGCTCAATAATAGCTGTTAACAGATAAAACAATTATGTTTGTCTAATTTATGCATTTAACATTGCATAAATTAGACTAGCTGCTCTCTAGCTGAACAAATTACATGTATTATTTATACTTCTGTCTTACTCATGACTGGTTTAAGTCACTGCATCTCCAGAAAGAAAACCACAGTCAACTTTCAGCCTGCATGCACATTTTTTCCAGCCCAACACTGATGAAAAAGAGCAGCTTATATTGCTGTAGGGAGACCAATATGTTAGCGGTCTGGATGTCCGGCCAAGTTTGTTGTATTTTATCTCACAACGGCAGTGTTTGCATATATTTCCTCACTGATTATTTTTTTCCAGAGAGGGGAGTAAATATCTTCAGTGTCTTTTTCTTGACTGCGTGCCATTATCCACCTAGCATTGTTCGAACGTAACTTTGTTGAACCTAATGAAAACATTGCAACATGGCACTACTAATGGTCAAAAACGCCACAGGGTACTTTCCATGTTCTCTGTCCAGTTTGTTTTTTGTCCTTACAGCTTTCACAAACCCCTGACAGTCATGTAAATTGAATGTTTTAGAATTTTCTTAGACTCTTTCCTTCCACCGTTGTCTATTTAGAGATCTTCCTAACCTCCCTGAGCGGGAAGATGGAGAGGGAGAGGAGAGTGCCTCTTACAGCAACTGGAACCAACCCAGGAAGTGAGTACACGCTGTGTCTTATCTGCGCTTCTAATCTAATTTTATGAACATGTCCATGACAGACATGGTTTGAAGAACTGAATTTTTCTGCAAGATACTATACACATTATCAGATCAGTACCAGAGTCACAGCTTTGAGGTGAAGAATGTCAAAATCTAGCATGCTGATGTCGGTACCTTCCTCAGAGTGGAGCTCTTCCGAGAGCCAGGAAAATCCCTGGGGATCAGTATCGTCGGGGGCCGAGGGATGGGCAGCCGGCTGAGCAACGGAGAGGTGATGAGGGGCATTTTTATCAAGCACATCCTGGAGGACAGTCCCGCTGGACAGAACGGGACCCTGAAGACCGGAGACAGGATTGTAGAGGTGAGGGAACATTTCAGGTCACAAATCTAATAAATCTCAGGTTGTTTTTTTTGACACAGTTAAGATTTTAATTAATCAAGTTCAAATCTAGTGTTAATTTATTGAGATGCAGTCACTTGAGAGACCCAAAAGCCTGAACCAACCCTGAAAAGAGTTTGAAATCCTTTTCCCTTTCACAGGTGGATGGAGTAGACCTAAGAGATGCGAGTCATGAAGAAGCAGTTGAGGCCATACGCAGAGCAGGCAACCCTGTCTCTTTCTTGGTTCAGAGCATTATCCACAGGCCCAGGGTAAGTCCGTATTATAGTGTCAAACCAATCGCTAGTAATCACCTCATAATCTAAAGGTCACAGTTTCCTTGCTCTGTAGCTTTTTTTCACCTCAAGTAAAAGTTTAGTTCATCTGCACGGGCCATTTAGGGCACTTTCAAAAACTAAATTGTACAACACACAACCCTGTAGTATCTGGTTTGCTTTTGAATATTAAAAGAAAGTCGTTTTTGAAATCTTTTATGAGAGCAACAACAAACCCAGCGTGGCATATTAAATATATTAGCAAGTTTTAACCTCTAAGTGCGACACTCATTGAAAATCACCGTATCAACAACAGCGTTTGTTGTTTGAAAGTGCCCTCAGGCTTTTAAAGCATGACTAAGTAGTTTCCTGCTGGGGCCGCTACTGGCTGGGCTCCAGTGTCAGATCCCTCACAGTCAATCACTTTTTCGTGCATTGTTATCTGTGAGATATTCCCACATGCTTTCCTTAACATCCTGGTTACTCATTAAGTCTTGTCGCAACTCATAATGTAATTTAGCAAACACAGAAAGGAAGGACACAAAGACAGGCAAGAATTCATGCTAATGGAGAATCATGCAGCTGTGGTGATGCTAAAATATGTCTTAAAGCGACAATATGTAACATTTATGCATGAAATATCTAGCAACCCTAGACATATGTTATATATTTTGTCGAGTAGTGTACTTCAAGGTAACCGTGTGTTTCCTACAAGCCGCTAGTTGCTATAACTTCTGGGAAAACACAGGCTATGTCAGATTTATTAGTGTGAGGAAAGAAGCCTGCGAATGATGAAACGCAACGTGAAAAGTACCATAAACATGAATCATGGCAGACAAATTTTCATTAGCTCTCGTGGTTGTTTAACAATGAAAGAAACAACTCCCATCATCCCACACTACTTCACAACGTCATCAAACTGCATCTTTTGCTCTTGTTTTAATGTGAGAGAGACCAATAGCAGCAGAACTTGAATATTGTGCCTTCAAGGTGCAACAGACTTTACTTCAGTATATATATATTTTTTTTTAATAACAACCAAGCCCCCAGGAAGAGCCCCGGGCTTTAAAGCCAATTTGACATTGGGGCCAAACCATGTAATTACAATGCCACGTGATGCATGGCAGCCCAAATGGACTTTTCTTATACACCATTAAGAAAGAGGTGACTGTAAAATGGTTACTTTATCCCCACTCAAGTTAGTGGAGAGCTAAACCAGAAGTTAGTCGGCGGAAGTCTCTCAAATGCATTTGGGAAGTGAGTTTTTTGGCCTTATGCACCTCAGAGCAGCTTTCATAGGAATGAACGGAGCCCTGCCTACAGAGCTAAATCCAATTCTCCCACATGCATACACGGATTTAACAATATAGTGTCTTTCACTTCACTGTTTTGATTCTCCGGTCTTCTGGTTCACGCTCATAACTCATTAATGATACTGTTTTCTGCCATGGCAGCCAGCTGTTTTTAGTGAAATAGCCTTAAAAAGCAGCAGTTAGCAACTAGCTGGTATTAGCTTAATTTAGCAGCCAGTTATTTCAAGAACAGAGCTAAAAGGAGTGTGAAAATTGGACTTAGATTTGGCAGGTAGAGAAAAAGAAATGCTATGTGTTTAAAAAAAGATAGTTTGCCATATTGACTTAAATAGTTGCCCCAGGTGGTTAAAAAAAAAAAAGTCTGTTAAAGCAGGTTTTTAATGCGTTTTGACCAGTGGAATGTTGCCATTACTTCAATAGAGTAAAAAAATCTACACAGATGATTAGCACAAACAGTGGACACGTGTAAAAAGCTAACTCAGCTTTGCAAAGTCTTAATTTACAGGTCAACACAGCAGGTTTTGTTACCTTTGGAGAGAGCCATGCTTGCCGTTTCCGCCTCTTTACAATCTTTGTGCTAAGTTAAGCTAACCACCTCCTGGCTGTAGAAAGCTAATAAGTAGGTATATGAGTACCTGATGTGACCATTTCATTTGTAACTATAGTTATTACATTATGAGTTGCCTCAAACCTGCCTCTCTGTCCTTCCACACTGCTTTCCCAGCCTGAGTCAATATATAGCCCAGCTCCATCACCCGCTGTAGAGAAACACACCACCGCTTTCACATGCATGCCACATTGCACATGTCAGGTAATCTGTCTTTCTCTTCTCGTCTCCCTCATTTCTATTGCATCAGCCATCCATCACAGTTAATCTTGGTTGCATTATCTCTCCTGACTCCTCTTTTCTTTCTGCCTCTCGCACTGTTTGCTGAGTATTTCTTCTTAACTGCATCTTTGACTTTGACGTGCACATAGTTGACGGAAATAAAGACAAACTAGAACTGGAGATTCCCTTTGGGAGAAAAAGAACTGAGGGGTTTTATTTTAATATCCTGACATCCTATTCTGTTTTATATCGCGGAGTAATCTAATCGTAACAACGGCACGACCCACAATATTGTTTTTAATCAAAAGGGTCAGCAAGTGGTTAAATCAATTTTGTCAGTGGCAAAAATATTTTAGAAAATGTCTCTGCTGAAGTTGCTACGCTGACATTCAATACACATCCAGAGCTGATTCTTAATGCAATTTAACCACGGGGGTTATTGAAATGTCACTGCTATATCTAATAAAGAAACTCATCAAATGAACAACAGAAAAGCAAATAAGGAAATCATTTTCGGCTGTGTGGCTCCACGGCTGTCAAAATATACTCCAGACTGCCTCTGTCCAACAAAGCACAGGTAAACATTTAGAGACGACATCTTTTCAATTTAGTCACTGATATTGAGTCGCAGCTCCACTGAAATTCATAACAATGGACCGAACGGTTTGAAAAATATCATTTTGATTGGATGATCCCTCTAAGTGCTGTCGGCAGGTCAGTAATGCCGTTTTTAAATGCAGCCACCTAGAGAGTATAATAGCACATCCTTGCTGTTTCCCTTTAAGTTTCAAATCCTTCTCTTGTAAGCGGTGAATAATCTCAAGGTAGCCTGGAGGAATCTTTGAAACATTTTGTTAAAATATTTCAGAGAAAGAGGCTTTGCTCTGATTTTTTTTTTTTGATGTAGAGGAAACGGCAGTCCTCAAGGAAGCCGCTTGCTTTAATGGTTACTCATTTAAATAAAACCTGAGGTGCTTCTGTCCTCCACACGCTCCCTCAACCCCCCCGTTTTTTTTTCTCCCGGATGGCCTCTGATTCAATTTTGTCAGAAAGGCTCAGCCATCATATTAAATATTCGTCATGTTGTCAGCTTGTTGGTCCTGTGTGTTGCTTTTAGAAGCCGCCCCTGCCCTTTCCGCAGCTCAATAGCCACCGCGGGTCAAGCGTCTGCTGCACTAATCAAACCCGCTTAGTACCTGCCCTCCCTCAGGTTAGAAAAGCTACCCTGTGTCTGTGTCCGCCTGCTCGTGTACTGGTGTGTCTTTCACTTGACCCTCTGACTTGTTCAAGTTGTGTTAACAATGATTTGAATGAAGAAGACAATGAGAGAAAGCCTGTATGTGTTTGTGTGGAGTCTTGGGTTAAAGATTTAAAATAAATTGTTTTTTGTCTGCATATGGGGGTATAATAATCATCATTAATAAGTGGTAAATTTATGGTTAATTACTAATGATTAATTACACTTTTATTTCTTTCTGATTAAATTAGTAAACAGTTTATTGTTGCACACATTCTAACATTTTAATTACTACATTAAGTGTTTGTTAATGGTCACCAAGTGAATTATAAACCTTTTAGAAATCATTACATAGAGAGGTGGACCAGATAATTCCCAAAACAGTATCAAAATAATTCATTCAGGTGGGTGGCGTGTGGATGATTTATGTGCACAGATTTGGATGAACTCAGAGCCCATCCACGCATCACCACTCCGGAGACTCAAATTCTGCATCAAACTTTTCTCATCAATATAGAAAAACAGCCAGAAAAAAAAGATGCCTCTCACTGCAGAAACCGAGCTCCGTCTGATTGGGGCCGAACACTCCGGTGATGATTCAATCTTCGCTCTTCAAGTGCTTAGAATAAATGGATAATGCAACTTGCGAACTTTTTATTTCCTCACTTGGAGGAAATAAAGTGGTGGAGCGTCGCTCTGGTGCGCCCTGGCAGCTCTGCACGTATGATAGCACATGTATAATCATTATTTGGATGGTTATTATAAAGTTGCAAGTGACATTGATAAAACTTTCTTAATAAATGGTTTATAAAGCATATATAAACATTTGAATTGTCTGTTGACGATTAACTAAGACTTACTAACTATCAATTTACCACATATTAATATTTGGTTTCTGTTTGTTATTATTTGTTACACAAATCTTTTATTGTCGAATGTCAGAGTAATATCTATCCTAAACTATGTTTTCTTTCTGCTGTATGTGTGTGTGTGTGTGTGTGTGTGTGTGTGTGTGTGTGTGTGTGCTGTTTGTCTGTTTTGAAGCCATACTTTTCTTTTATCTGTTCGCATGTGTCGTCTTAGTTTTGTCTCTCCTCCTGTGCTTTGCTGTGTCCCTCCGTTGCACCAAACAAGAAGTAAAATCATAGCAGAGGCTTTTACTCTAAGTGCATTTTATTTTCCTCCTGTCCCCAGCTTTGAAGGCCCAATTCTTCCCAATTATCCCTCAAACATTGTCCCAAGTGCCTCACTGCCAATGTAAACAGGACAACTTGATATGACAGTCGGCACTCAGCACAAACGCTGTTATGTGAAGAACTACAAAATGCAATTTCTGCTTTTTTTTTTTTTTTTTTTAAATGCCAGACTCTCTGGCAGAACCTTTAAAGCCCGATCATTGGGGATAAATGGTCAAGCTTGGATCGGGATGTGGCGCTGGATGAGCTATTTCGTGACACATCAATGTTTTGGCTTGGTTGGACGAGTGTGCGCATGTGCGCCTCAGTTCTCAGGCTGGATTTGCCAAGATTCACGTTCAAGCTGAAGAAAACAAGCAGAGGTTTTTCTTTATTTGAGCAATATGGATTTTTCTTCAGTTGTAACATTTATAAACAGATGGTTTTTCATGATACAGCATATGGTGCATGAAACCGACTTTTTTAGCCATTCAGAACACATATGACTTTGTATGAACTCATTAATATTTATGGGATTACTGTCTCTGCACTGCACAGCAATATGAACCAACATCTTGCACTGTCAGGTGACACTGAAGTAAATATTCTGAATCTGCTCTCTCACTCGTGAGTGATTTACCCCTGTGTCCGTCTCATACAAAGCAGTCATCGATAACAGACTCCAGTGAGGAGAGAGCCGCAGCCGTGACGAGGGACAACAAGGACAAGGTTGGTGTTTCCAATTACCCTCCGCTGATAACTTGTATTAGTGTTTTGTATTTGCCGTTGCTTCACAGTCAACTTTGGGAAAGTGCCGCTCACTGCAACGGGCGCCAGGTTTGTATACACACAAACACAAATTCGACTTTTTCAGCTCGAACTCGAGATATGTTGTCAAACGCAGCACTAGCATATGTCTGTCAATAGATGTGGGTGTCAGAAATGTGTTGTCTTCTAAAGTTGTTGCCCTTTGTCTCTTCTCTGTAGGAGGTTGACAGTCACAGTAGACTTTTCCTCCGCCTCTCCCCAACTAACCCTTTCACTCCTACCCCGTTTAAGGTTTGTGGGTCTCTGTGTTGTGCTTTCCACTTTCCACTCTGTGTGTGTGCTTGTACAGATATGTTGGTACACTGCAGTACAGTTCACGTGTTGAGGATATAGAAACATTCTGTACATGCACACATTTGTACATGTCCTAACACCTCCTTCATCTGTCTGAAATCTTTGGTGCATTTTTGTGAAATTATGTTTTTGTCCTCTTGTTTTAGTCTTTTGCTTTTTGTCACAAAAATTAACAGAATCACTTTAAAGGGACAGTTCACTCCATTGTCAAAAATACAAAAAGTAGATTATCTGTTTGGACTGTCTTGATGTGAGTTGGCAAGTTTTGAAGGTATCAGCTGCAGAAATGATTGCCTTCTCTCAAATATAATGGAACTAGACAGCCCTCGCCTTGTGGTGCTCAAAGCACCAAAAATACAAGTCAACAGCAGTGTCTCTTTCCAGATATCATGACCCGGTTACTCAAGATAATCCACAGCAGGTTCATGTAGGAACTATTTTCTTAGCACCGCACTACCCCTGCCAATGTCACAATGGACCAGACTCCGAAGGCAGAGGTATGCAGTTCAAAAGTTTTATTGCAGAAAACTCAAAAAAACAAAGTCAAAAACAAAAGCTAACGGAGAGAAGGAAGGCACTGTGTCAAAATGTCCAAAGGCAAACAAATCCAAATCAACAAGTGAAATCCAAAGTCCATATAGTTCTGGACGAAAGTACAAGGAAACACGTGGGAAAACACAAAGGCTTGGATGCCTGACAAGCAACGAAGATGAACTGGCAACAAAGGAGAGACAGACACAAGACAAAAAATACACAGAGAAGCTAACCTTTAACCAAAAAAGGAGGGAAAACACAGGAAGTTAAACAAGAAGGAAAGACAAGAATTTTAAAATAACAAGAAACAAGTCAGCTAAACCCCAAAAACATGACAGTCAACCGTATCATCGCACAGAATGAAGTGCGCGTCTACTTATGGTGGACAGCGTCCTCCTCAGCTGACGTTAGCACCACTGAGGTAGCTAGCATGGTGGAATGGTCAGCGGGTGTAATTTGGTAGAAAGAAAGTAGATCCTACATAACACTGCTGACACTCTGTGGATCATCTTGAGTAGCCAGGTAATGATTTTTGGAAAGAGACCTCACTACAAGCTGAGTACCGTCAAGTTCCATTATATTCATGAGAAGGCAGACATCTCTACTGCAACTCACACCAAAACTAGCAAGATGGATAAACAGGAGGAAAAATAACTATTTTTGCTTTTGGGGTGAACTGTCCCTTTAATGGCTGGCAAAAGCGAATTTTAGTTTTTTGTCTTGGTCTGTTGTTTCTAAACAGATTCTGTATTTAAAAACAACACTTAAAGTGATTTGTTGCTCTCTGTCTCCAGGTAAGTGTACATATGAATTTCTGATGGGTAAATATTTGATTTTAAACACTAATTTAATGATAAGTAATTACATCAGTAATAATTAAGTAATAAATGCAGTATTTTTTGACTCTATAAGCATCATTTTATTATAATTTAATGCTGTAGCTGAAGTAGGCTGATTGATCTCTGGCATTTATATGGAACTATAATTATTCCTCTTCCTGAAACTAATAGTTCTAATGCTAGAACAGATGAAGCTGTCAGTGCAAACCGAGCATATGGCTTCTGTTGATCACATCGACAGCTCTCATGTGCCTTCCTCTCTATATACGTTGATTCCAACTTAAACGCAAAGATAAAGCCTCCATCTTCCTCTTTAACTTTCACTAATAAGCTATTTTCAAACTCCATCTGTGGCGTGACAGCCGGCGAAGCGTGAAGCGGCGAAGGCATCTCCCACCAGCGCTGTCCTCCTCCTGCCAGTGGTGCCCCATGTGGGAGAGACTGATACAGACACGCTGACAGAGATTCCTGGCAGACCTGCTGAGGCAGAGGAGGCGAACAAGGAGGAGGAGGAGGAGGGGGAGGAGGAGGAGGCGGAGGATGAGTTCGGATACAGCTGGAGTGAGTTCAGTTTCTCTTATTTCAAAGTGTGCAATTATACAACCATGAGTCCAAAAAACTTGAGATGCTGTGTAAAATGTAAATAAAAACAGCATGCAATGATTCATTGATGCTTTTTGACCTATATTCAATTGAATATAACACAAAGACAATATTTTTAATGTTTAAACTGATTAATTTCATTGTTTTTTGTGAATATAAACTCATTCTCTGGGTCCGAGCTGAACATTCACTGGTTCAAAAGCCGGCATCTGTGATGATATGAGCTTGTGTTAGTGTTAACTGTATCATGGGTGACTTGCACATCTGTATGAGCTCTCTGAAAGCTACATGCAAGTTTTGGAGCGACACATGTTGCCCACCAGACAACATCTTTTTCTGAGATGTCCTTGCTTATTTCAGCAAGTCAATGCCAAGACACATTCTGCACATGTTACAGCAGCCTGGCAAGAATTAGAAAGAAATTAACTTTCAAAACTAGTGTCCTCGGTTTCCAAATGCTTAATGAGTGTAAAAAAGAAAACTAAAACAGGTTGGAAAGGATTTACTAATCATTGCATTCTCTTTTTATCTATGTTTTAAACAGCATCCCAGCTTTTTTTTTTGGAATCAGGATTGTATATTTTGTAAGGAGTGGTGGTCATATTTCTGTCATTGATTTAAAGAATTTCACACTCACCTATCACAAGTTAATATACTGCTGCAGAGTTCACCTAAATAGAATCAGTTGTGAAGTCAGACAGTGTACATCTTCTTACTGTAGTGTGCTTTATCGCCTAATTGCCACTAGAGGTCCTCCAAGTTACACGTTTGTCTTGCCTGCTCATAAATCCACCCAGAGTCTGCAATAAAAGAGCACTGATTCACATGCTTGAGGCGGTCGTACCTCAGCAAAATCTGAAGGACTCAATGTCCCAATTAAGCTATTAGCATCCTGCAGATGTCAAGTGTAGGATGAACTCACCGCTGCAAGGAGAACGGGGTCGCAGTCAGTCACATTCAACTAGCAAAAAGGACAGACTTCCAGCCTCCAAACACCTGGGACTGTGGTGAATATATATGCGTGTGTGTGTGTGTTAGAGAGTGAGCCCATCCTGCGGGGATAAGATTGATGAGGTTGGGCCTGGGAAGGTGAGTTGTGGAGATTAGTACAGGACTGATGGTTCAACGGTGGCAGGGAGCCCAGAACAACAGGAGCCCATCGGTCTGAACAGCAGCTATCTAACACACCAGAGACAGGAGAGGTGGATGGAGAAAGAAAAGGGGGACTGGACTGAAAAGAGGAGGGATAACAATAGAGACAAGATTGAGACAAAGAGATTGAAGGTGAGACCGAACAAAAACAACCCAAAAAAAAAAAAAAAAAAATCAGCAGTCTTACATTTGAAACTTTCACACAGGCAGATATGAATTTAATCCAAAAATAGGTTTAAAATGAGTAAATTCAGATTAAATTAAGCAGAGCTCTCTTGTACAATTCAAAACTAATTTAGTAAATCCAAATTTAGTGATTGTAAACCTAAATTAAATAGAGTTAAATCAATATGGAGATGCTTAGTTACTCAAATTAGAATAAATGAAGACATAAAAAATACATTTGAGTGATTTTGGGACCTAATAACTTTCCCCTGCTCTATTCCTTAAGAAAACATTACATTATTTTCTAGCTAGCTAAAAAGAAAAACAAACAAAACATCTTATACTGCTAAAAAAGAAACAAAAAAATAGTTTGCAAGATCGCTAAACTGAAAAAAAAAAAAGTATATTGTTTGGTAGCTAGCTAAAAGGTACATTTTAATTTTAAGTTTTGGTGCAACAGAATTAAATTTAATCTAGGCGGTAATTTAGGTTTGAAGAGAGGCTTAAATTTTAGATTGTTTTCAAGTTTTGTGCAACATAATTTAAAGTTAAACCAGGATTTAAGCAGGTTAAAAATGAATCATTGTTGGTGCAGCCCAGCTTTCTTTGACCATGCATCCTGCAGCATGATGAGAAATGATCCGGAGGCCCAGGCTCAAGACAAATGTGGCGCTCTTCGTCTTACATCTGTCTGCCATGACTTTTCAGAGAACATAATCCAGCGCTATGGCAGCCTCCCAGGTGTCCTACACATGATCGAACTGGAGAAAGGCAAGACGGGGCTGGGCCTCAGCCTGGCGGGCAACAGGGACCGCTCTCGCATGAGCGTGTTCGTGGTGGGAACAGACCCCAACGGAGCAGCCGGCAGAGACGGACGAATGGTGGTGGGGGACGAGCTGCTGGAGGTAAGATGTGTATTGATCGTGGCTCCCAACTAAAGTAAACAGAGTCAGTGAGATATATTTGATTCCTTTAACTTATATAATCTTTGATTTAAACTGATATTTTGTCAATGCATCTATCATGTAGAAGAAGCGTTTATAATTCAATATCTTTGTGTCCTCTCAGATCAATGGACAAGTCCTTTATGGCCACAGTCACCAGAATGCATCCTCCATAATCAAGAGCTCTCCATCCAAAGTCAAAATCATCTTTGTCAGGTATAAAAACGCTTTTGTCTTTTCTTAAAGCTTGCATGAACATGTTTCCATGGCAACAGGAACGACAGTTCATTGTCAGACAGAGCTTATAAATACTGACATGAGAAAATTCAAGTCTATGTAATGACAGCCAAAAGTCAACAGAGGGAGCTGTTGTCATTCAGTAGAGGGACACGGCTGAAGATGAAGCCTTACAATCCATATTCAGTGATGACTAACTGTTTTTTTCTCAAGCACATATATCTGCTTAAAATGAATCCACCAGTTTTTCACGCAATTTATTAATTTTATGTACTTTTGTCAAAATGTGTATTAAAAATATTTTAAAACTTTCACATTTTACTGTGAAATCAGTGGTTTATAAACCATTATAGAACTAAATCAACAGGACGTAGTTATTCAAAGAGGGTTTTTTGTATCTCATAAATGCAATATGTCTGCATGCCAATTAAAAAAAACACAAAACTCTGAGGTCTCCCACAATGCAGTGTGCAAAAGATGTGGAAAAGCTCTTTATTGCTGCAAAAAATGAAATCTCTTTTTTGAATGGTGGTGGAAAAGAAAAATTTCTATATATTAAATTTATTAAATATTTAAATAAAGCTTCACTGGGGAGGAAGTATTCTATCATTCTCTGTTAGTATTACAGATTTGTATATGGAGGGGTGAGAACCTGAGGGGCGTAAGGGACATTCAGTCACACATGAATGCAACTTTAGTGAAGAGCCAAAACAAAAAAAGAACATTCTTTGTCCTTTGTCCCTTTGTTTATTTAGTCTAGTCTTTAATAATAAATCTTTTTAAACACGTGGATGGACAATATTTTAACATTGCTATAAAAAAAACATCTTTATATCTTTCTTTATTTGGAAGAAAGGCACATTTGCCTATTTGGAAGCAACATTTTATCTTATATACAATCTAAAAAAGAGCATATGTAATGAAAAAAAGTACTCCAGTGCCTGCAGTGAGATATTTCCATGGTGTTTCTGTACCTGCATTTTCTGTTTCATGTGCCTGGGTCCCTGATATGTATATATATATATATATATATATTAAATTATCAAATTTTTGCACAAACTGTCACTTACCCCCCTCAGGTTTAATACAGCTAATTTGCAGTATAAACGTGGGCCATAGCAGCTGACATATCAGCACAGAGTCAGACACATTTGACCCTTGACCCTCTTCCGAACAGCCTCTGCCAGGATTCACACTACTTAACCTTCTGCTTAACTCACATCCCTTTCCTGACCCCCCCCCCGAAAGACAGACACTGTGATCAGTGCACGTAAATCATGGCTCTGCTGTCACGAAGCAGAGGAGCGACGATTTACGTTGAGTTATGGCTCTTTGGAACAGGAACACGGAGGCGCTGAACCAGATGGCTGTGGGACCGGTGAGAGAGCACGAGGGAGACGCCGTGGAGCCCCACGCTGAGGTACGACAAACACACACGTTGCACATGTGCACAATGCTATGACACACACACACAAACCATTATTAGTACTTGACTTTACTGTTATATATTTAGTTTTTACCCTGTGTCATTTTCCCGAGTTGTTTTCATGCTCCTGAAAGTCTCTTTGTGTGGTCCTGGAGATCCCAACTTCCCATGCCTATGTGGAACTCCCAAGACAACCTAAGACCACAAACAGCGGTGTAGACGAACAAACACTCAGTACTGTACTCCCACAAGCCAGCAGACACGTACACAATTATTTTTGGTATTTACGTCATACTCAGGCGGTGGAGGCGGCACTTACCAATAGGCAAAGGTTGGCAATTGCCTTTGGCCCCAAGCTACCGAAGGCCCCATAAACTGTCTCATAAAACTAATGGTGAAGAAAGTTTTATTTTTAATTATTATTAATTACTTGTTTCTAAAATTCCATACACTAAAATGGGATCAGTGTCTCAGGGCCCCCCGCTAGCTTTTGCACATCTGCGAAAATGATTCAGGAAGACAGTAGCCAACTCATGGAAACAAATGGCTCAGCATGGTGCACAGACTGTTGAAAAATGAATTAAAGCTCCTCAGCAGTGCTGAAAAAAGGAAGGAGCAGGGAGATATTAAAAGACAACACCTAATCCAGCCACAGTCTGTACACCTTGCTGCCATCTGGCAAGAGATACAGAAGTATCCACTGGTAACCCAAGACGACATAGCAGCTTCTTTCCTGAGGCTGTGAGTCAGTGCCCACCCCAGCCACAGCCTGTTAACCCTGCTGACATCTGGCAAGAGATATAGAAGTGTCCACTGCTGTACTCAAAGACTGCAGAGCAGCTTCTTTCCTGAGGCTGTAAATCAGTGCCCACCCAGGCCACAGCCTGTTAACCCTGCTGCTGTATGGCAAGAGATACAGAAGCATCCACTGCCATACCCCAAGACTAGTGAGCAGCTTCTTTCCTGTGGCTGTGAATTCATCCTCTACACTCCACCATGAATAAAACTTTGTTTTTATGGCTTGTTCGAGGATTAACAAAGGGAAGAACGAGGGATTAGGCCCCATGCTTGTGTTCGCCTAAGGCCCTAAAACTACTTAATTCGTCCATGTTCACACTGTACCAACTACTGCCTGTTTCCTTACAGCCTGAAACAGCCGCTGCTAACGGTGAGGACGATACTTCAAAATACGTGCATCACATCATAAAACCAAAGGTGAGAAACACTGGACCTCCCATATTCACAGCACACACGCATAAGAATCCTTTTGAAATACTGAAACAAAGACAATAATAGAGAGAAAGTTGGAAGCAGTGCAATAATGAGGGAGGTGTAGACAAAAAAAGTCAATGGGGTATGACAGAGAAGGAGAGGGGGAGCACATGGGAGCAGTGAAGTCTGACAAGCTGCCAGGAAAGAGAAAAGAGACGGAGCATTGTCAAATAAAAAGGGTGAATAAGCTGAACAACAAGTGAGTGGAAGGAGAGCAGTTCCAAAGGGACGTAAAGGCTCAGTTCACCTCAATAATAAAAAGAAGAACTGATTTTTTTTTTTTTACCCCCTGTGGTGTCTTACTTTCGAGTCATGCAGATATTCTCCGTTTTACTTGTCAAGGTTTTCAGATGTCAAGCATTGAAAAACTCAGCAGCAGCGTGTCTTGCCAGAAAATCGTTTCCATTGTCAGTGGGACGTTTTATTATTTTCTTTGAATGTCATCAATAAAATTCCATTCAGCTCCATCTTAAAGGGATAGTTTGGATTATTTGAAGTGGGGTTGTGTGAGGTACTTATCGATAGTCAGTGTATTACCTACAGTAGATGAAAGTCAACACACCCCAACATTAGAGAAACAGAGAGGAGTACCAGCATGGAAGCTAAACAATAAACCGCTGTGGGCAGGGTTGGTAACAATCCACCCCAAAAAGTCAATATCAGATAAGAATACCTTACTGTCAGGCAGCTTTTCCTAACAGGAAACCACTGTGATGTAAGCCAAATATTGCTCTCTCTCCAAACTAACCAAACTCTATAGCCGATGTCAGTAATTTTAACTCGCAGAACACAGGAATTGCTGTCTACCACTAACCTCGCTCGGTACATTAGTTTGTGTTATTGTGTGATATAAAAAGTTTAGTTTAGATTCAACAAAGTCATATGTAAGGCATATATATAGGCCGTTTCTGTCAGAAAGGCTGTCTGTTGGCAAGTTGAAGTGGCGGAAATATTTTACAGGACAGTACAGTGACTCATACAACCCCACTTCAAATAATCCAAACCATCCCTTTAACCAATTAAACTAGAAAGGAATCTGCATGAACACATACAACAAGAGGTCATTTCAAAAGCATGCTTTTTGTGATTCCGGTGAACTGATTCTTTAAAACAGAAATGAGAAAAAAGCAAGTGGCAAAGAGAGGGAGAAACGGGGAAGACATCATTGCAGGGAAAGCTGTAGCACCTGGACGGGAGCCCCACTTTGGGACTATCCATATATTATATAAGACGACAGGCAATGATGGTGAAAATGCTGCAGCATCTGGGCAAAAGTCCTCTCTAGGAACGAAAGTTCAGAAGAGGGAAGGATAAACGGTGAAGTGCAGGCTAATTATGTTCCTGGTGGTAATTTTAATCACTAGCTGGTGCAGCTGTTTCACTTTGCCCATGTTAAAGCTATGGAAACAACGTGTGTGTGTTCAGATCTGCTGTACTACTCTAAAGTTGTTGTTCTCCAACAGGAGGATGGAGGACTTGGCATCACTTTTGAGGAGGGGAACACTGAGGCTGGAATTGAGATCCGCAGTATAACTGAAATGAAAGGACACACAGGCAAAGTATGTATTGTATACAACAGCTAATGTTCCTCTTCATTATACAGATAATTTATCTTAAAAATTATGCTTTGTTCCGTGCAGGAGGGCTGCATGAAGCCAGGGGACAAACTCTTAGCTGTGAATGGTGAATCAGTGCTCGGCTACACTGTGGAAAAGGTAGGCTGTGTCAGCGGAAATAAATATTTGCAGTATTTAAAATGATCCAAGCGTGCGCCATAATCAACATTGGTTGTTTTCATTAGAATTCCCTTGAAAATGATGTAAAGCTTGACTCTGATTAGTAATTCTACTGTGTTTTAGGTCAATTCTCTACTGAGAAAAACCAAAGGTCCAGTGAAGCTAACCTTCTCTACAAATGAGACCCCCTCCTCCTTCTCCTCTCCCCAGTCAACCTGCCAGGACGTCGTTGGCTCGGATTGCGTCCATGTTCACCTACCCAGCGTGCCGAGCGCCGCCGCAACTACCTTGAGTCAGCCAGAGTTGGAAGCAGGCACAAGTGAGTCTGCTTACAATTACAAGGGCTACCTTAGATACATGGCTCTTGCGGGTCCTGGAAATCCTTTAAAACACTTGAATTTTAATGTAATGTTTTCAAGGTTCGCTTATGGATAAAGTGCTTGAAACTGTAATTGCATTAATTTAACAATAAACCTCTCTCTGACTGGATAGTTTGCTCTTTAGATGAAGAAATAAATTAAGTAGCAGAGTCTAATTGCTTTTTCCTTTCGCACAAAACAAAGACGACTCCGCACGAGCCTCGGTTGTCAGTCTGCATGTGTGGCTACGCTTAGTGTGATCTGTCAGTCTTTGTTGATGTGTGTCCTCTGATGGAACGGCGAGTGGGAGACTCACAGATGACAGCTTGCGGGAAGGATGTTGTTTCAATGGGCTCTGGCTTGAAAACAAAAATGAAAAAAAAAAAACATGAAAAGGATTTCACTGAAATTGAATAATTGTTTGAGTGATTATAGGATGCCAAGACTACTTTTTCTAACAGGTGACATGCTTTGAAACATCAAACTTTGTTGTGTTTGCCTTTAATTTGTCATCCTTCATCATATGAGAGATCCTAATTTTGGTTGTTTATAGCACAGTAACAGAATCGTGATGAAGAAATGAAATTAATTTGCATATGCATGTATATAAATATATAATTTCCCACAGGTGTACGGTGCTGGAAAAGCTCGAAAGGATTATTTTTAGACTTATAATCAACTAATTTCCATTTCCTTGCATCATACCTTACTTTTGTTTCTGCTTCTATTAAAGGTGCAAGTCGTTCGTCCACTCCTTCCACCCTGGTCTGCGACCCGGCGACCTGTCCCATCATCCCGGGCTGTGAGACCACCATTGAGATCTCAAAGGGCCGCACAGGCCTGGGCCTCAGCATCGTGGGAGGCTGTGACACCCTGCTGGTATGAATTTGAATCTGCAAATGATGCTGTATCTCTTTACAAAACAGAGTACTGCTGTTACTAGTCAACAATTGTGATTATACGCTAATGAAACGATAGTTATGAATATTACATTCAGTAAATCTGACACACTGGACCTTAAATAACGCAACCCTTCTGTTGAAATACTTTTCTTGAAATATACTGTAAACTTCTATTAACTTTAAAAAAAGTTATGTGACTGTACTTTTCAGTTGCCACCCACCTGGAATCTTTGGTGGTGGTATAACTCAGGTTCGAAATAGCCGTGGCGGCCCAGGAATGTAGGAAATGATGTTGTCACAGCCTTCCTCCTCCTCCTACTCCTCCTCCTCCCCCCGCCACCCTCTCCTCCTCAGCCCCATCTATTTTGTCTGCTCAGTCAGGCTTGGGGGGTGGGAGGGCAGCTCTTTGTCTGGCCTCGGCCGCAGCAGACAATATCCAGCCCTGGAATGTAACCTCTGCACCCCAAATGACACTCACACTGGAACACAGAGAAAATACACTGGAAGTCAGGAACACACACACTCAGAATGAGTCCAAAATAATGTCTGTCAGCTGTCATGTACATTTTTAAAACCATTCTCTCCTCCACTATGCCACTACAACAGATATTTCACCTTTTTCCCCCTCACACTATTTACCACCTTGTATCCTGTTCACCTTCTCCTCCTTTTCAGTACTTATTTGCTGTCCTTTTTTTTTTTTCTCTCACTTCAG
The DNA here is from genome assembly GCF_056507025.1 of Lutjanus erythropterus. NCBI lineage: Eukaryota > Metazoa > Chordata > Actinopteri > Lutjaniformes > Lutjanidae > Lutjanus > Lutjanus erythropterus. The sequence goes on along the minus strand of NC_139339.1, from coordinate 9,096,508 downwards.
GGAGCCATCATTATCCATGAAGTCTACGAAGAAGGGGCAGCTTCGAAAGATGGCAGGCTTTGGGCGGGAGACCAAATCCTCGAGGTGCGGCGCGGTATAATGAGCATCACATACTGTATGACCCAGATAAAAATAGGCTGACTTGAGACGTGGCTGCCTGAGGAGTTTTAACATGAAAGCTTTGGGTTTCCAAATAAAAAAGGCACGGATCAAACAGTCTGATAGCGCAAAACTGTGTGTGATAAATTGCTTGATATGTTTCTCAGACATGAAAGTTACTACTAGTGTGAATCTCTGTCTGTTTTACGCAGAAAGGCGAGTTAAGTATCCGAGCTCAACTTGGATTTGCCCTCCGTTTGACCTCTTGCTTTGACACAGAGGGAGGGCTGGGGTGGAGCTCAGGAGTTTAGTTATGGTAGCTCAATCAGTAGACCTGAATTGAAAAGCACACATGCATGCACACACACACACCCCTTATGACTTAATTGCCCTCTACTATTCCTTTCTGTCCCAGAGCCAAGCTGCTGTGTTTAGAAAACAGGGTCAGAGAGGAGAAGTGAAAGGAGCGGTTTCCCAGTCCGCAGCAATGCCGTTAGCTGGGAAAAATCTTTTGCACATCCATGGCGAAAGCTAATGGGGTATTTCCCCCCTTTAATGTGGTTTAAAAAGCTGGATGTCGATCTTTAAACTGACCACTCACAAGTTTCTCACAGACTTTTGTGGGAAGGCTGCTTCCCTTCAGTGAAATCTAAGTGTTGTAACATCATCCCGTGATTTTCATATTATGATTCAGTGTTCAGATATCTCAGCAGTTTGGGTTTCTACAGAAGAAATGTGACCTCAGAGGGTAAAGGAAAATTCTGTTTTAGCAGTAAATTAGCCTCGTAGCGCTTTTATAGTCAAATGCTGCATTCACTTTGCATCAGGAAGAGAAGTAGAGGACAGAATTGCCACAGAAATTGATTGTTTTTTGTATTTATGAATTTGAAATGAACATTTAAAGGGATACTGCAGATTATTTCAAGTGAGGTTGGCGATCAGCACATTCCCAGAAACTAAATGATGGATAGCTGTGAACAGGATCTGCAGCAAAACCTATTATAACTTTATAACTATTATAACCGGTTGCTGCTGGAGCACACAAACACACGCCTCCTTTTTCTCTCATCACAGGTGAACGGCATCAACCTGCGGGACGCCAGTCACGATGAAGCCATCAACGTGCTGCGGCAGACCCCGCAGAGAGTCCAGCTGGTGGTCTACAGGGACGAGGCTCAGTACAAAGAGGAAGACCTGTGGGACTCATTCACCGTAGAGCTCCACAAGAAGCCCGGCCAGGGCCTGGGCCTGAGCATCGTGGGCAGGAGGTGAGACAGATTTATCAGTAGCGCTGCTGCTTAATGCCTGGTGTGCTTTTCTTAATGCGCAGCACGATTTATTACGATGCTGAATGAGCTTTATATGTGAAAATAGTTGCTTTATCATTAAAGAGCTGGCACTGGGCTTTGCAAGTAGCTTTTTAGAGACATAAAAAAGAGTTAGCATGTTAGGAATAGCAGTTAATAAGATGTGTAGAAATAAATAACTAAGAATTTAGAGCAAATAAATCCTAAATTATATTGTTATTAATTAATATATAAAATTTAATTATAATTTAATTAGTAATCTAAGAGTCAACATAGTTTGACAGTAACCATATGAACTTTCTTTTTTAATGCAGATCACGGGATCAGAGGTAACCATGATTAAAAGACCTGTATATTCAAATAGTGTGTAGTGTGTAGACAAAATAGAGCTCTTATACATCCATAATTCACACCAGTGTTAAAGGTACAATGTGTAAGACATGGCTAGAATTTAAAAAAGAAACAAAAAAAAACGTTTTGCTTCACAGAATGTGAAGAAGTCACAGCCATGAGGTTCATGTGTTTTTCTGCTGAGATATCTACTTAAGTTAGCATGCTAATCAGCTAGCCCCTACCCGACCTGTCTAGCAATTTCAGTTTGTGCCTTAAGAGGCGATAGTCAGATCCCCCTGTAGTTTGATACTTTTGAATGCTCTCCTAGCTTCTAGAGTCTAATAAATAAACAAAACAAACTCACAGGAAAGGAAATATTCTTACACTTGTTGTCCGAAATAAAACGTACATTTTCTGATGTTAAGTTTCTCTCTTATACCGAACAAAGATGAGCTTAATCGTCTTATTAACTCACCCCAAAACACAAAAAAAATGTCCCGATTTGCCGTATCTGCCGTCTTCATCGTCCCTGGAGTCAAAGTCCTGGTCGGAGTCTCTATAAATCACCTTGGTATTGCGTTACCTGTTGCCAAGATGGCGTCTGTTGGTCTCGGATGCTGTGTTCAGTCCTGGTTTGGCTGGGTTCACTGAGAGGCTGCTGAGCCTGGTTCCCTTGCCTGTGGTGTAAAACACATCCCAAGTGCTCCGAGCTGCAGGTCAGGCCAGAATCGAGTCAGCTAGGGGCCAGTAGCTACACGGCTAATTGAGCAAACGACAGCTAGCAGCTACAGCCAAAGATAGTTACAGCAAAGAGTAAAGTGAGATGTGAGCAGTAGATACTCTGAGGATATTCTGCTTGGGCTGAAACATGTGTCTCCTGATTTGTTACTATCAAGATCACTATAAAGATGACAAATAAGATTTTAGTCTGCATAGTAGCAGATGTAGCTGCGCAGTCACCTCAGATTAACCAGCCTCTAAATATGGGCACACATGTCATTTTATATTAAGCATGTGAAGTAAAGTAGGTCTGTTTACTGAGATAATATTACTGGGATTTCGAGGCTAATTTCTTTTAGCATGTTTATGGGAATTCCAATTATGTGTTAGCATTGAGCTAATGGGCTAAGTGCTATTTACGTAAAGAAAAAATGTTTTTTGTCAAAAAAGAATCATGATACTTTGGAGAATAGATTTTTTCTTCCACCCCTTATGTTGCCCCCTATTTGTTTGGTGTTAACTTCAACAGGTGGCCAATGTTACATTGCTTCTTTTAAAAAAAGACATGTTTCATAGTAAGTCATTTGTACTAATGAGGTGCTTGTTACCTTGGTATATTGTCAACTTTGTGGTTGAATTTGTGTTTCCCTTCATCACTTTAAAATACGCAGAAATAGTGTTAAAGATCAGGCATCGGCTCTCTTTCAGTGGCGCTCGTGGTAATCATGACTCCGGTGTATTGCCTGAGACGGGGCTGTATCGGGGAATGTTGCTGCTTTTGTTCCCATTAGAGCTGTTGAGAAAGATTTACTGGGATATGAGCTGGCAAACTGTTTCACACAAACTCAACACGGGCTTTTATTCGCACTATAGCGTTTATGGCTTCAGGCACATGTGGGAAAAGGCCTGCCGCTGGTCCACATGCTGACAGTCTGCTGCTGTCAGGTGTGTGTGGAGTGTGCTGATTGATCTCACCTCTGGGATCACACTCAGGAATGGCTTATACAGACCAAACGTGCAGATGCACTGACGATTACGTGCATGTATAACTCGTTTTTTTTTTTTTAAACAACCGCAGGGGTCGCGGGTTGAACGGCCTGGACTGAAGGTCAGCTTTTAATGTAGTTGTAAATCTTTGCTTCTGTCACAGCGATTTTGCTACACAAGTGGAAAAAACAACTATAATGCTCAATAGGATGGAAAAGGCAGCAACGGAGACAACCTAAAACCCTCGGCTAAAACGGAAAGTGCAAGCTAGCAGTTAGTGGTGAGGAGTTGTGACAGCCAAGTGTCTCTGGCACCGGGGATTGAGAGAGATCGAGTTGCCGTGCTTCACAGCTTCTGCTTGTGTTTGTTTTATCCACGTGGAGATTGGCACTTCAGATATGCACAGTCCACTGGAGAGACGTGCTTTTGGAAAAAAAGACACAGGCAGAGGATTCGTCATCATCTTCTCTGCAGTTAACTTAATTTCCAAGAGGTCAGTGCTCAAAGAAAGGACAGATGGGTTGAAGAAACGTACTATATTCAGATTTTGCACAAAGTCTTGAGAGCTTGGGAAACGCCTAGTTTTAACTGTTAAGTTTTCAGTGTTAGGAATTTGCTTGAATTGGAATACACTCCTTGATTTTCAACATAATGTGGTGCTTCATCCACATAATTACTTGTGTAAACCAAAAGTCTTTTAATATTAGAAATGAAACAATTCTGTCTTCATTAGACAAATCCTCTGTGGATCCCTTACTCTGGAAATTAATAAGCATTAAATACTCATGGTCAAAACATACAAGTAAAGTTAAAATGAACAGCTGTTAAAACAAACAAAGTTGCAATACACATTGATTTGCTATGGGTATAAAGGAATTTGCATTTGCATTTCTAGTAAAAATTTTGAAGTGATGATAAAGGCTTCGAGATTCTAGAAATTTTTGGTTTAAAGTGCTTACATTTTACTTGTGAAAAACTGCCTTAACCCTGTGTATTTTCCTTTGACAACACCAACTGGTTTGGTCGTTTTCTTTTGGGTTTACAGCTCATAGCTTTTTCGGCATAAAACTGTGCCTCACAGGGGGTCAAAGTCTGGGGAGGGCTCAAGTCAGGTGGCAATCACCACAGCTGACTTTGGTTGGTGGAGACACCTGTCAGTCAAGCAAACAAGCCACAAGACACACTTCTCATGAATGGTTAATATCCGCTTAACGTCTTATCTGGTAAATAATGATGCACCAATCAATCGTAATCAACGCTTTTCAGCTTGATCGACCATTATCTGATTTATAGTATGGGCAAGTCAGACTACTAAATCAGAAATCAGCTCAGATAATATCTATCAGTGAAGGATGATTCTCGAACAATACACTCACACAACCCTATAATGTCTTAAAAGAGTGAAGCTAGAATGTTTTGAACTTGTCAAAGCTTCTTTACTTTTTGTGCTTGGAGTCAAGATGGAAAACACATCTACTGAGGTCACAGTTGGGGGCGTAAACACAGTCTTTGCTATTAAATATTCCATCTGCTGCTTCCCAAGGAGCATAAGCCACATTTCTGCAGAGGTCCACTGGAAAAATGTGAAATTGCTGGATCAATAGCGTGTTATCAATTACATGCTCAACAACAGACGTCAGCAGGATGATACGATTAAGGTCAACTGGTAGAGAAACACACGGTGTGATTCTTGCCAACTTTGAGACACATACCTTAATAGATGTTACCTCACTGTCGTATCTTTGTTTTTTCAATGTTTTCCCACAAGGAATGACACAGGAGTGTTTGTGTCCGATATCGTGAAAGGAGGTTTGGTGGACACGGACGGCCAACTGATGCAGGGTGACCAGATCCTGTCGGTGAATGGTGAGGACGTCAGGACGGCCACTCAGGAGGCCATGGCCGCACTGCTCAAGGTACGTCTTTCCCTCAGAAGGAGGCAGAGTTAGCATGAACGAATGAACATCTGCTTTAAACTGTGTTGGACATTAAAAACTATGTGCCTTGTGTCTCAGTGCTGCGTGGGGCCTATAAAGATGGAAGTCGGGAGGTTTAAGGCCGGCCCCTTCCACTCTGAGAGGAGGCTGTCTCAGGGGAGTCAGGTAATTTCCTTGAACTGTGAATGTTGCACAGAAATCACTGTTATCTAGTCCTTGAAAACAAGAAAACAAACGAACACTGAATGTCTTTGTTTCAGATGAGTGAAAGCGGCAGCTCCAAGGTGGCCTCTCAGCCTTGTTCAGACTCTGGAAACCTTCACGATGACCCTGAGAAGCAAAGCAGGAATCCAGATTGTAAGTGCCCTCAGAACTGATATTAACACAGTGCTTATTGTCAAATGTATATTTGCAATAACTTTGTCGAATTAAAAATACAATGCTGCTGGTACCTAACTTTTCTTAAAAATGCCAAAATGCCAGGCTTTCTATGTTGAAAAGAAGATGGGTAAAAGATATTACTGGTGCACCTGTAAAAGTGACATACGGGCGCCCCTGTGGCTCGGTTGGTGGGGCGTGCGCACCATGTGTTGAGGCTGTTGGTCCTCTGCAGCGGCCGCTGGTTCGAGTCCCGCCTGCGGCTCATTTGCTGCATGTCATCCCCTGTCTCTTCATCCCCCTTTCCTGTCATACCTTCAGCTGTCACTGTCAATAAAAGGCAAAAATGCCAAAAAAAAATAACCTTAAAAAAAAAAAAAGTGACATACATACGCCTACAACCACGAGTTAGCTAATGTTATCAAAATGCTAGCTAGTTAGCTAATCTGCATCAAGTATTTTGCAAGTATTTTCGCTAAAGTTAGGCAGCTTTAGGAAAAATGCACATGTCCGATAAGGCATGTTAACATTTTGCATATTTGCTTCCTTGCAGCTGCAGAGCATCAGGACATCAGAACAGTCGAGTTCACTAAAGGCCCTAATGATTCTCTGGGTATCAGTATAGCAGGCGGCGTCGGGAGCCCTCTGGGCGACATACCCATCTTTATCGCCATGATGAATCCTGTCGGCGTGGCTGCTCAGACCCAGAAGCTCAAGGTACGAGATTTACACTCCCTCTCGGCAACATTTATTCAGCTTTCCATCTGACACACAAATTTGCATACCAGCAGTTCTTGTGTGGCATCTACTGTGAATCTCGATGTTGCTCCCACTCACTTTACGCAGTTCGTGAATCTCAAATCCTCCCAAAGGTCAAGAGCCTGCGGCCTTTAGCAGTGACCTCTGCAGTTAAACGACAATTGTTGCTCTGTGCGACACAGACCGGAGGAGGACAATAGCCATGGCTAACACAGATAATAAATCTCCCACTCCTGCATTCAGATCATTAAGCCTACAGAAGGGCTCATTGAAATAAAGGGGGGGGGGGGGGGGTCTTGAATAGTATATTCATGCTGCTTTATCTTTTCAGTTGAAATGGGAGATGAGAAGGCTACATAATGAAATTACTCAGCTGAACACGAGCATAGTTTTGCTTTTGTATGGGGCTGTGAATTAAATTTTCTAATAGTATTAGCCAGTGTCTCATATCCTGATATGTTGCAATTCCTCCAGACTTTGTGAAACAGCACCTCTGTAATCTTTAAACAGTGTTGCTCACACATATTCAGAGTGGATTTAGAGAATAAGAGAGCATTTCAGAGTGTGTTCGTCATTTAAAAAAAAGTACTCAAACGCTAATGTGTTGCAAACATGGAGCTAAATAGAGCTGTGCAGAGAAACCCGGAGCCTGACCTGTGTTTAAACTTTTCAAACTTTTTGCTGCTGAAGTTGTTTTTCTCTCCTTTGTCCTTTCAAAATGTGTGAAACTCTCACTTTTCCAGATCGGAGACCGCATTGTCAGTATCTGTGGAACTTCTGCTGAAGGCATGAGCCACTCACAGGCTGTCACTCTGCTCAAGAACGCCACGGGCACAATACAGCTGCAGGTAGACAAACCACACTCACATACATGCATATGACATAAACGCGCCCTCTCACCCTTTGTGTTCTTATTAGATAAACCCACAGACACAGTTAGATAAACGTGTACTGTAATCTTTACTTTATCTGTGTACAAAAGAACAATCGAAGGCTGCCAGCGGCAGACTGTGAAGTACCACAATAACACAGTGATATCACAATGCTATCAGTGTTTATCTTGCAAGTCTATCACGCCATGAAAGTGTTTTCATGCACCTGTAGGTGGTAGCAGGTGGTGACACCACCGTGACGGGACCCTCGCAGGAGCAGGCGGCTGGAGGACTCGCACCCAGCTGCATCTTTCAGGACGACCTCGGGTATGAAGTGGTTTGCCTTGAATGTGTCGCAACATCCATCTTATTCTTATAATGTCAGTCTGTCTAAGGGAATGTATGAAAATTGTTAGCAGGGGTCACAGAAGAGGGGAGGGTTGTTAAAAAAACATCATGTTAGAACAAACTTTTAATGCTGACCCATTTTTCTTTTTCTGCCGGTGCCGTGCTTTTTAGAAAAATTAGGCACAAGGTTCAACCCTTTTGTCTACATTGATAATTTCCACACAGTCCCTTAAATGTCTCTGTCTTCCATCAGCCCACCTCAGTATAAAACCATCACTCTTGGAAGAGGACCAGATGGACTGGGTTTCAGTATAGTCGGAGGGTACGGCAGCCCGCATGGAGACTTGCCAATCTACGTTAAAACAGTTTTTGGAAAGGTAAGTGGAAAATTGGTCATTTTTATATTTGCAGGATTGACAAGTGTGTGTTCTTTATCAAAACTCTGTGCGTGTGTGTGTGTGATTAGGGGGCAGCAGCGGAAGACGGTCGTCTGAAGCGAGGAGACCAGATCATGGCTGTTAACGGGCAGACCCTGGAGGGCGTCACGCACGAAGAAGCCGTCGGGATCCTGAAAAGGACCAAAGGAACCGTCACGCTCACCGTGCTCTCATAGACACACATATGCAAACACCCTCGCTACTTTTCCTACACTTTTTATTTCACCCAAAGTTTAATCCACGTCTATAAAGACTGAAACTTTCAAGTAGCAGCACACCTCCCAGGTGCGAGCAGCAATATTTCACAGCTAGAAGATTGTGCTAAATTCACCTGTGAAAATATGCACACTGAAATATGAACAACCATACACTGATAATCATGAAGATTATTGCTCACTGTAGCTTTGAACACTGTGATCCAGCCTACATCAAGTAGACTCATGTATGTGTTATGATAAAGGAGCTTTTATCACAGGATAGTGTGTAAAGTGGATATATGAATTCATAATTTGCCATACAGTTAAAAGTTTTTATTTTATGTGAATCTGAAGATGTTGTAAATAGTATTAGAAACGTAGCTCAGCTCACTTACATTCCATGGATCCGGTATGAAGTATTGACTGATTTTGTCTCCAGTATTTCACCGTTTCCTGTATTGAAAAGAATGGATTCGGAGATCATTATTTCCAGTATTTTATAACAGATGGCACCCTAAAGCAATATCAGAATATTTCTACAGAATAAAGGCCTATTTTTCAAGGATTTTTACAGTTTGGGTTCTACTTACAAGGGTGACCTCCCTCTAAATTCAGAGCATGAAAACAACATAAAACACCCTTGAGGCAATTAGCAGATTAGCAGGACTTAGCTAATGGCTATATCAGCTGATAATAGCATTATTTGTCTTTTACTTTGCACTGCTGTTGGCAAATCATCATACTGGTTTTTGGAAAGGCTGATGCTGCTGCAACTGGTGTTAATCAAGTTATTATCATGAAGTCACTGTTGTTTGAGCAAAAGCGGCCAACAGAGCATTTTTTAAGTGCTAGAAGTCTGATGCTGTAAATACACAGTGTGTTAATTATCACTTCCCTGAAGGGAAAGATGTGAAATCCTTGTTGTCTCTGTCCTTAAACTAGCAAGAGTGGTTTGAGAGCACACTTGACTAGATGAGAGATTGTGTGTGTGTGTGTGTGTGTATGACCTACTCACTGAAATATAGTGCTGCTAAAGCCGATATATAAGGTATTATTCTACAGTATTTGGATTTTTTAAAGTATTAATTAACGTTCACTTCATGAAAGTGCACAGAAGAGTAAATGACCTACTATCTCAACTGGTTGTTCCTCAGTGTTTAACTTGTCAAATGATTATATAATGGACCTGAACTCATTTTGACCTTATTATTTACCCCAAACAAAGTCATCTAGTGTGTAGTTTCTGAAGTCATTAGGGGCGTGTTGTGTGGTCTAGTTTCAGAAAGTTGTCTGTTGTCTGTCTTATCACCTCAAATATGTGGCTCTAGTACTGTCGATGTGGCAGTATGGAATTTATTCACACTGAATTAAATAAAAGTGACCTTTGGATTCAACAAATGAATGTGTTCCACGTTTGCATCATTTTGCACTTCATAGACTTTTTCACAGCAGCAATAATGATACCAAATATTAGAGTAAACACAGATGTTACTAATGATACTAATAAAAGTCTTGTTCTATTTATTGTTGCGGAGCCTTTCCAGTGAGTTAAAATGCACAAATAAACCTTAAAACCGTTTTTTCTCTGCTTTCCAGTAACAGTTGAGCAAACTTCAACTTTCTCCTCTTCCTGTTAAAACAACATAAGCCGTGTCCGAAATCACCCTCTTCTCATGATATAGTCACTGCAACATGAGTTTACACTTTTGAGTACTGTCCAAAAGTATAGTGAGAATTATTATACCCTATATAGTGGACTGAAAGCATCCCACAATGCATTGTGAAAAGTGGTGGACAGCCGATGGTCACTAACCAAGCACTATATACTATCACACAACCACTGAGTCACATATTAATTAGCTAATATTTCTAGCTAGCTAACTAACAAGCTAATGTTAATGTTTGAGTTGAAAATCTGAATTGTTATACCGCTGCTTTTTTCAGGCAACCAATCATGTATGAGACTGGTAACCCTGGTAACTACGAAAATGGAGGAGAAGCTTTTTCTATCAGAATGTAAAAGCCTGTTTGTGCGAGCAGATTGGTTGGACACTAATTGTTTCTGGTGAGTGTTGTGCTTTTTTAAGCTTGTTACATTACAGTAGCTACATAGCTAATGTCAATCATAACGTCAAAGGCACACACAGCGTTTTTTGTTTTGTTTTGTTTTTTGCTGAGCATGCACTTTATCCCAGTGCTCCTCGGTTGGTCTCCTAACAGCAGGTTTTCTTCCAGACAAAAATTCAAAATGGCCACGGGCCCTTAGCTAACTTTAGATAAAAATACATCTCTTTAAGGTGACCCAGCAGCATCCAGAATTTGGTTTTGTTTTCAACACAGACAAGCGTGGCATAGGTCAAAGTACAGAAAAGCTGACCAAGCTCACTCAGCACAGGGTGAAAAGAGGCGGGACTTAGAGAGGGTCAATAACAGCACCCTGACTCTGTTTGACCTGAACAAAACCATAATTAGTATCATCTGTGTTTACCCTGCTGTCTCATGTCAAAATGGCTGCTGTGAAAAAGGTCTATTGTTCCTTGTTTGCCAAAAGCAGACAGCTTTCTTATTTTAGCATCCCCTTTCTCTTACAAAAAATGACAAAAATATGAGTTAAAGAGCATCATTAAATCCACCAGGAAAACTAGCTTGTTAAACCTCAGCAGAGTGACTATAAACTTAAATATAAAATGACTAATGGCCGTCAAGCATTGTGAAATGCAGGGCAGCTCTCCAAGTGCACCAGCTGTTAGTCAATGTAACTGCTCCTTACTGAATGCTCGGGTTATTGTACAGTATACATCACATCTGCCATACATCACCGAAATACATTTTCCATCCAGGAGATAAAAGCAATTTACTGCTGCTGTAGGTCACATTTAAATGAAAGGCGAATAGATCTAAATCAGAAGCTCAAACAGGATGAAATAAAATGTATATGAACTGATTTAAAGATAAAAGATAACACGGCCGCGTGGAACAGCAGCGGACAGACTCGCTTGAATAGACTGTCTGTTGTCACTTGAAACTTAATAAAGACTGGATAGAGAGAGACAGAGCTCTCCATTAAAACATGGCATCCCATCTGTCTGTACACTGACAAGCACAGCTGCTCCGCAGCCTGTCACATGGTCTGTGTGGAGTCCTAAGCATGAAGTCAATTTCTTGAGTTGGTTTACAGCAAACATGGGGGTCCCAGTTAATCACACGAGTCATGTAAGACCTTTGGAGTCCTTCGTCTAATGAGGTCTTGGGTTCAGATTTGGTGGACTGCTAAGAGGCGAACATTGTAGTGGGGGAGACTGGGAGAAACTGTGACTGGGCAATTGTAACACACTTAGTTCTTCTGATCAGACACTAGTCTTGCATAGCCAGACCCATCTCCACAGTGCTCAGTGCTGGAGAAATGTCCTGACTCCATACATGATCATTCTGCTATAGGAGAATTGTTTGTATTTCTTTAAACCAATCACAGTCATTGTGGGCGGTGCAAAGCCCGGGAGGCAGCGATGGTGCCACTGCAAAATAATATCAGGGGGAACTTGTTTTGGTGGAACATCTGCATATGATAAGGCAAGCCCTGGCATTAAAATGTCTAAGTCACCACAAAAAAAAAGTTAATAGCTGCTAGATTCTTCATGTTTGTACTATCAGTGACCAAGGCGCTAATTTGCCATTTTCAGGGGACTAACGGATAGTGGATGGTGTGATGCTGACCAATCAGACTAATCAGAAACAAGCAAGGGTGATGATTTTACTCTGCACATACTCAGTAGCATCATCTCTCTGCCTGTGTAACAAGAGCAAATGAACATGAACCAACTATGCTAATGTACCTATTGCTAGCTAGCATTCCAGATTTTATTATGGCTGCAAGATCAGGGCATTTGTAACACTGGTGCTCCAACATGGCCTGATGTAAGCACCTTTTTTATCTGTGTGGACATTTTTTCTGTTAGGAAATGAACATATTTCACTAAAATTAAATGTAAATTTTGAATTAATGCAATTCAAATATTAAAACCTAGTTACTGTGAGGTGAGTTTTATGTGAGATACAGTGAGTTAATATGATTTATTCTTTCAGTGTTATAAATGCTCCCAATCACTGTAACAACTACCCTCACCACAATTAATTGCATTATTATTTAATACACATTTGTTTCTTTACTCAAAAGATGACCATTACTGCTGTTTATAGTCTTTGAGTTATGAATGAAAATTTAGAGAAAGTTGCAAGTGGCCCCGGTCTCCCCTACTTTTATAGTAGAGGTGCATTTGCTCAACTGTTGGGTGACTCCTTCACCCAGAGGTCAAGACCTAACACGATTACCTGCAGCTGCTGCCGGCTAAACCGCAAGCTAGCTACTGCCTGCACTGGACAGCTGAGCTCCCCACCAGCAACCACCTGTTGTTTTAATGGTCCCAGTGGGTATCGAGGTTCCCCAGCCTCCCTCCAGGTCCAGGAGACGCTGCTTGGTTTACCTAACGCTTGTCTGCACAAGCCTTTCAGAAGTGAGATCAGATGTTGCCACTACGTCACGCTTGGCTTGAATGTGGGCAAATGGTGTAAGGTTTCCGCGACAATGGTGCCAAAACTAAACCACTTTAAAGGACTGAATTATCAAGATGCCAATCAGGCCTCTGTATGAATGTTCATGGGAAAATCCCACGAAAAAGATTCATTTTTGACCTCATAAACAAGAGTTATGACAAAGACACTTTTTATGTCCTGTTGCACACAAAATGTCCAACTCCAGAACTAATGCGTTTGACCCCGCAGCTTTCGACGCAGCCCATGAAATAAGCTTGTCGCCGCCTGTTCAAACATTTCAGAGCTCAGTATCAACATGATGACTCATGCTAGATCCACACATGGCTATCAAGAAGTCAGGCAAACAGAAACCTATAATTGATGATTTGGCCATGATGACTCAACAAACATGCCTAAAGGGACACCATCATGTCGTCCAAATGCTAAAGGGGTTTTGCTTAATTATTTAATTATCAGAGGACAAATACAGGGACAAGGTGGTGGAGATAATCTGGATTCATCAAAGCAGATTGTGTTCAGGCTTGAAAGCAGGGAGGTTCTTTGAAGTACGAGAATTTATCATTTGTGTTATCAGCTGAGAAATCAGGCCATGACCTTGTACTAAACATGGCATCTATCAAGCCTAAACTGAGTTTCTATCTGCTACATGCCATTGTGTCAACAATCCTGCTGTAACTCATGCTTTGAAAATCTATCGGCACAAATGAAGCAGAAAACTAAAGTCATGGTGGCATCAGATGTTTCTAATAAGTTTCACAATAGTTGGCTCGGCAGCTCCCTCCACCACCCCAACCACCTCCACATGTGGTATTTTGTATTGCTGATTTGATTGAAATTAATGTTTGTTTATTGGGGGATTATCGCTCAGCTGAATCTTCTGCCAAATCAAACTGTGTAACCATCAGTTTTAAATGCCAATTCCTTCATGCCAGTTTCTCTGACGCAAGAGTGCTGGAGTCTTAAACTGACAGGAATGGACCTGACAGAAAAATTCCCGGAGTGACTGTGGTTTTGATCCCGACCTTCCACGACTGACGGTGGATGGCAAGGTCAGTCTGTCGGTCGGTCGGTCAGTCCCAACACGTCAGAGCAACTGTTGGATGGATTGCTATGAAATGTCGCACAGACAGTCATGGTCCCCAGAGGATGAAGCTCCCTGACTTTTTGTCAAGCGCCACCTGCAGGTTGAAAATTTTGGTTTTTAGTGACATGTCTCAACGAGTATCAGGTGGATTGCCAGGAAATATGAAACCAGTATCCATGATGCCCAGAAGATGAATCCTAAAGCCACTGGCCTCCTCAGGATGAATTGTAATCATTTTGCCAGTCCAATTCTAGTAGTGTTCAGCAGTCTACAAGTATGTATGGACCTGTGTGGCATAAATGTATCACCAGAGGGTATATGCACAGGCTCTGTGCGGACCCCAAATTTGTTGTGGTTGAGCAGACATATCCACAAACTTGTCTACACTACGCTGATCCTGTAGATGCCGATCTACTGCGCATGTGTGGAAAGAGTCGACTTTTTAAATTAATATAAACAGAACTATTACGCATCTGAGGTGTCGGAAACTACAAAAGTAAAATTTGTCCTCCAAGCAAATTAGTATAAATGCAGTGACAGCAGCTACATGTGCGTAGAATGCGTCCTCAAAGCTGATTTCAAAAAGTACTATAGGTCTAAACAGAACAACTGTGCATCCATAGAGTCTGCAGCTGCCCATGTACACATCCGTTTGAGAGTATAATCCAGGCTTTAGCATTTAGCTGTGCCTATAAGTACATGCTTACAGAGCTGTCAGCATGACTTTAACAGACAGTATTGTTTAAAACTGGCAGCTCACAGAGGCAAGTTCTCACTTGACAGTTCCAGGAAAATGAGAATTACAACAGCAATTATTTATTTGTGTTAAAATCATTTTGCCGTTCTCAAACCTGCCCTGACATATCAAACTGTCACTATGAACACATATAGCTTTGACACACTTGGTTTAACAACATCATTCATCGACTGAGTACCTGATCTGCCTTGCGGACTCTTCAGCGTCACGGAAAATAGTCAGGTATCTTTTGCACAAATCGAACATCTCCTTTACATGGCGCGTGTCTCTTTGTCTTGGAGAACAGAGGGTCTCAAAAGGTCATCTTCACTCACTATGACGCACTCATGCATACACAAACTAGCCAACATAATTAAATTTCCACTGTGGCAGGGGTGTACAATTGCTGCTTGATGAACACACTGTTCTTTCCCTTCACCAAATTTGAAGGAAGCAGCTACTCAAAGAGGTGTCTGAGGCAATCATTTGACCTTTCTGCACGGTGACTCTGTTGCCTCGAGTCTTAACTGAGCTGTCAAAAAGATTAGCACATCACAGGCGCGTACAATCCCCTGCATTGTTTGAGTCAGCAGACATCAGTTGCTCTTTAACAGGCTTTCCTCTAAGCACAATGGTGCGACTGCAGACAAATTGGGTGGTGATAGTTGGTGACAACAGAATCTATCCACTTGAGACAAACACGTCAGATGCCAAGAACAATTATCTCGATGAACATTTAGTATCATTAAATGACTAATAAACATTGGAATGTGAAGAAGCAACTCATTAAGCAACGCACCGATGATTAATGACAACCACAGCGTTCAAACCTTAACGGAAAAGTAGAGTGATATGCAAGTTGGCAGCAATTTATTTTACAGTTCATTAATAAGATGTAACAAGCTGTACTTTGTATTAAATCAGACAATAACTAGAAAAAATATGCTCTTTATTTAACAGTATTAGAACCCTATTTAACTTTCTTATAGAGTAATTTGACTTTACAACATAACTGCACCGAAAACTAAAGTGTATTATTTCCCACTGTTAGAGTCTTAACTTCTAAGAAAGCCTGATAAGTCTGTGATAGGTCTAACTGGGAAATAAAACTTTCATCTTAGTTTTGAATTGCAAAAAACAAAAAAAAAAAAGCAGCCAACACGTCTTACAACTCAAACTGGGAATGAGGAAGTATTGCTGCTAAAAGTATAAGATAAGATAAGATGAGATAAGATAACTTAACTGATCCCACACTGGGAAAATTCACATTCTACATAGTAATAAATAGATTGAAAATAAAATTAAAATAGAATAAAAGTATAAAAGATTAAAAAACTATAAAATATGAATTGCAAAATTGTACACATAGACTATATACACTATATTTGCTTGTGCAGCTATATGGAAATACATGGATATATGTATACTTATGGATAACTGTGCCAGATAACTGCATAAATACACTAATGGTGTGCAGCATTATATTAAAATTATACTTTAAAAAAGTATAAAAATGGATAACTGCACAGAGAAACAGAGATTTGGATTGCACAGGATGATTGACAGTATGGAGATACTATGGCACGGGATTATTTTACAGTGAAAAATATAAATATACAGTATACTATATGATGGAGCAAGACAAAAACTTTTTCATGACAGATTTCATGCAGACCTGCTCGTATGGAGTTTTCATTTGTTTACTGTAGCTTTACATATCTCACCCTGGTGCCTTGTTTCCAGAACAAACAAAAAACATATAACTATCCTCCTTTATTTAGATGGTAACAATTATATTTTTCTGAGTAAACAAGATGCAAACAAACACATACTTTCCGTCTTCTCCATAACCCAAAATTATGCCGGGGTCATACTTTGCAAGCAGGAAGCTGGATGTTATCATGATTTACAGTGGGGTTTTTACTCATTACAAGGATAGCAGCTACGGCTCAGCACACAGTCTTGCGTTCCTGTTAAAATAAAGCTGGGAGTTAACCTAAGGCGGCGATGACATCATGCAAGATCGGATTTCCTCTTCACCTTTGTGAAGCGTGTTTGCACAAAGTGGAGTGTGAAGGCCGAGGATCGTGTTTACAGAGACGACAGAACACATGTTCAACGAGGCAACACCAAACACTAACTTTAAATGTTTGGAGTTGAACCTTTAACTGCGGTTATTACATGTTAGCAGTACAAACAGTCCTCTCAGCTAACAGCACAGCAGGCGAGACAGTTTTAAATGACCCATCTCATACAGTAAACTCCACTCTATCTCTGTCTGATAACAGGAAACTACTGCACCCATAAGGCCACCGCTTGTCTTAAACACACCTTGCGTGTTTCTCTTGGTATGTTTGCATTTGAGTTACAGCTTCAAATTACATCACCGCGGCTGAGGGCCTGATAAGGCAGAGTGTGTAATCATCGTTTTATGAGCTGTGTGTAAAGAAATGCAGTGACACAGCCGCTGGGTAATGTTTGCAGAGCTGAGGGTGGAATCACCACTGTTTGCCCGGGTGAGGAGCACATGTCCGACCTTGTGGAAGGACGTGGCTGCAAGGCATTCATGGACAGTTTCTTTCAAAGTATAATAGCCTCATCGTAATACAAATACTAATTTAAAGGTGCAGTGTTTAAGTTTCACAGGGATTTATTGTCTTCTTCCATACTGCACTGCCATGTTTCTCCAATAGCCCAGAAGGAAACCAAACACCGGCTCTAGACACAGCCTTTTGTGTTTTACGCAAATTTTGTTGTCATTGGAGGTTCTCCTATACATTCTTGGAAGGGAAGGGTGACACAAGGCAGACATCTCTACTGCTGATATCCCCAAAACTCTGCAACCTGCATCAAAACAATCTATGGATAAATAACACTACAGACGAGAGGAAAAACATGTATTTTAATTTTAGGGTGAAGTGCCCCTTGTGAACTCTGGTTGTTTGTATCTGAAAACAAGACAGACAGTCTAAAGCCATGCTATCAGCTCTATGAAGCTTAGGCACAGCAGTGCTTTGAGCTAAATGCTAATGTCAGCATGCTAACATGCTCACAATCACAACGCTAATGTTCATAGAGGCTAAATTTATCATATTCACTATCTTAGCAGGCGTTCAGACAGAAAACAACCCTGCATTAAGACAATGCAAGGTGTTCGTAATGGTGGACACGTTGCTAGGTACCAGAGAGACATAAAATACAATACAGGACGTGTCTGAAGACTCATCAGACACCAGTTTAGTCGTTTATAATACCTTGGAATTGGATTTTATAATTCCAGAAAGTTATAACCACTGCAATTATCTTATCTTTCCTGACAATGATTGCCAGGTTAACAGAAGAAATGCTCACGTATGTAATTTGACAAGAGTGTTTGCTTGCCACAGCGGCCAGGTTAAACTTTTTTGGTGAAGACTAGTAAAGCTGTGGCTGAATGTTATTAGCAAGTACTTTGTCATAAAAAAAAAAAAAAAAAGTAAAAATTGTTAAACGTTTGACCTGCTGTTGGCGCCAGAGGGAAATTCAGGGTATCAGTAACTTCGGTTGCAAGTTGTAAGTTTTGACTCATGTTCACTTATTAAATGTATGTAATGTATGAAATTCAGTTCCTGGAAATTAAAGCAACAAGCAGCTAGTAGAAAATACACCAATACTTAATGCAAGTACACAGCTCAACAGAATATCTAATATATTCCTAGTGTTTTTAGACATTTCAGTGCAAAAATGTTCAAAAAGCTTCGATTCTGTATGGACCATGAGCTCATGTAAAACATGTCAACGGGAATGAAAGTGGTGGACCAACTGACAGACTGATGCAGCCATCGCCTGAGCCATCTGATGTTGCACTGTAACATACCAAAGGTCCAGCAAACACCCTGCAATGTGCTTGTTCCACATTTGTTAATGGTCTGTCTGTATCGACTGCCATCTCTCTGCATTGCTGGTTTAAAAACAAAGGCCTCCTATTGATTTTAAGGCAGGATGGAAAAATGAGCCGGTGATGAAAGCCCATTTACGCCTCCGGCCCTCACCGCTGTTTGAGCCCATTTTCCATCTTCGTTCAGCAGACCTGCCTGTGCCATTACAGTGAAACGAGTGTCAAATTAAATGACGTGCCATAAATAACCTTTTTCTGAAAGTGCTACTTGCTCAGGCTTCGACTTGAATGTCAAACTTTTGATTCATGCCGAGCCCCCTTTATTATTCTGAGGATGACATTTTTAGAGCCCCAGTTATCAAACCCACAATTACGACCTGGGCTTGAACCCCTCTTTAGGACTGTTGTTGTGAATTTTTAAAGTGCAATGGGAGGGTGAGGACATACGTCACCTGGAGCTGTCAACTCTTGAAAATTTAGAAAATTATTCTGTCGCATTCAAACCTGTTGTCCCACAGAGTTTTCTGCCGTCTTTGATCTGGCATGTTCCCAGGCCATTACTTGCATCATGCAACCATTATCTCACCTTAACCTATAATCGTCTTTCTATTGGAACAAAAGCTTGATAAAGTCATAAATTCACCCTCTATGGAGGTATTGAGCAGTTTATCACTTTTAAGCCTGAAAGGTATATTTGTTGCTTTTGTGTTTCACTGTTATTATCACCTTAAATGTTGAGTAATGCTTCAGTGATGGCCTGAAGGTGCCAAACAATACTGGTAAGGAGTAATGTTGGGATTCTGAGGACATTCTTGCAAGGTTACATTCTCAGACAGACCCATAAATAGTAATAAAAAAGGGTCTGGCCCTAACAGTCAAGTTCCCACAGGTGAAGGAAGCCATAAATGTGTTTATGTGAATGAAAATGTGGATTAATTTAGCCAGAATTCAGCTTTGTTTCACTCATTTATCAGCCAGTTTGGCTTTAAACAACATTAAGTGCATGAAGTGTGCAAAAGAAAGTTTCATAAAGTTACTGCACAATCACAGCGTTACAGGAACATAATGTGTTCATAAGGTTGGAATATAAAAGGTTCTCTGTGGGTGAGTTCTTGTTAGCACCTTTCGAAGGTGGAAAGGTTCTGGATAGAACCCCCAGAGAGGGATCAGAGTGGAACCATTTCACCATAGAAGGGTTCTCTGTAGAGCCTCTCACAGGGGGTTATGGATGAAATCTTTCACAGATGGTTCTGCAAGGGTTCCAATGAAACCTTCATATCAGGTTCTACCAGAAACCAAAAAGGGTTCTCCAGTGGGGACAGGTTAAAGAACCCTCTTAGCATCTTTATCTCTAAGGAGAGGCGTACCAAGGAGGAATGTCTTCAAAATGCATCACCACTTTTAAAAGAATCACAGTTATGAAGCTCAAGAAGGTCTAAATTCCAAAGGTGACTTTGAACAATATGTTTTCCTTCTTATCCAACAGCAGCAATAAATTACGCTGTTCTGGGGCAAAACATACCACTGCTGTGACAGTACTTAAGGTGCTGCACTTCACATCCAGCTCTCCAGCTCCTCTGCGTGATTTATGAGGACTTCCACTTGCCTCTAAACGAGACCACAACAGGCTGAACGCAGACCTCAGCAGTGCTTTAAAACATGTTTACATGACCCTGGCCAGGTGAATGTATCCCTGTGGTTCATGTCTGGTTTGTGCTATTAAAGTGTTTGCTGCCGCTGCACATTGTTCAGCAAGATCACAGATGCCAGATAGCTCCGTTGGGTGACTGGCTTTTTTTTTTTTAAACTTCCTTAGTGGATTCCAAGCTTTAAACAGGTGTAGCCATGTCCTCTAGTCATTGTAAAACCAGCCAAAGAGGGAACAGAAACATGTTTCCCTGCTATCAAGTCAATGCAAATGAAAGACACAGCCAAAGGTGACTCCACAGGTGACTTTCAGACCAGATTGATGGCTATCTGACATGCCTCTGGTGCCACTGTCACTTCAGTAATAAAGAAAGAAATGCAACTGGGTGACAATGTTTTGCATGTCGTGTAAAGATAAGAACACACGCTTGAGTCTGCTTTATTCTGACAGCGCACCTAAGGGGAGAATATTTTAAAAGGGCTCTTAAAATGTATGAATGCCGAGAACATGGAAAGGTTTAAGACTGGAATTTTAAAATGAACGCCTGCCATACCTACAAAAAGTCAAAAGTCCTATAACATGAAGTTTTTTGACATGACATGATGAGTTGAATCAATCTATTGTTCAGAGTTCGCTCAACTTATGAAATTAAGTTAAGGAAAAATGATCAGCATGTTCACAAACTTCCCAAATAAAAATGCACCTGAATTAATATTAAGTTTTTTTAAAGGTCTACTTGTTTTGAATCATTACAAATTTATCCCATCTTGTCAAGAAATTGATGTGTCATATGAAGATAAAAAAATTAAGTAAATTTTTTATAACCACTTTTTAGTTTATTTAACTATCATCAGCCTTTTAGTGCACAATGTATGTACAAGTGTACAAGTTTTCGTTTTAGTCATAAAAATTAAAACTTGCTGACTTGACATAAAATATTATGTCTGTCTCACAAGGGAAGAGTGTTTGCATCCAGTGCACATAAAGTTTTCATGTCATTTTGACAGTCTGAGCATTTGTGTGGACTCACATGATGAAGCGGAGAATTACTGTCATATGCAGCTATTTTGCAAACAGTGTAAAATGCTAATGAAAAATGGCTCTCTCTTCTCAGCGATAAATATCCTTCAGCTACTTCCGAAGCACTCCAAGTCTGTTTGATTGAGAGCAGATTCACTCAGCATGTATCTGAGAGAATGTCAAAAGCAGACGAGAGCGCACAAGTGTCAGCAGCCTACAAGGCATCAATCACACCGACGCTGTAGGGTGTTCGAGGAAAAACTTTCCATCAGACTTGCATGAACCTGTTCTTTGCAACCAGTGGAGCTGATTTATGCACTCCTGATATGTTGCTGTGTTGATCTAGTTTCCTACAGGCAAATCAAACAATGCCACCATTCATCATTGTTTACTACAATAGAATCTGATTAATTTTGGATAAACTGGCACCTTGCTTGGGAGATTTATTTAATGACTTCCAAGACAAATGCAGACATTGGCTCCGTCAGTGTTGCTGTTGTGAAACTAATAAAGTCAGCACATTTCTGTTTGTTGATAGACACAGAGAGTGAGCTGCCAACAGACATGGCTGTAGGGCCTCACTAACACATGACATCATTAGTGAGCTCTTTCACATGACTTGGCAGGCTTCGTTTAATCATGGCGCGGCCATCGACATGCGTTTGCATCCTGTTGTCCTGTTGTGTAGGCAGAAATGATTTATTGTCACAGGGGCTCTGTTGTTTTCATTTGAAGATCAATGCACCAGTTTCCCCAGATTGCATAATGTTTTAACGGGTTAAAAAAAAGACAGCTGCAGAGCTTGTCTGTCACCACAAGTTTCAAAGATTTCAAAGACAGTGACAAAGACATTTGGGTAGACTCGCTGTCAAAAAAATAGCTGAGAAAAGTAAAAGCAAGCAGCTGCAGAGCCTTGGATTCATACTCAACTAAGGTAAATTTGTTGTCAGCTTAGTTGAAGGAGTT
This sequence comes from Lutjanus erythropterus, assembly GCF_056507025.1. Classification (NCBI taxonomy): domain Eukaryota; kingdom Metazoa; phylum Chordata; class Actinopteri; order Lutjaniformes; family Lutjanidae; genus Lutjanus; species Lutjanus erythropterus. Next base: position 9,074,252 of record NC_139339.1, on the reverse strand, counting down.
CACTCAAAGTGGTATCCTAAGTTTGTCAGACTTAACATTACTATTCACATCTACTCATTTATTGGGTTAAGAAAAGTTCATTATATGAGCTCACAGTTTTCTGTCATCACATGCAATAATTTAAGCTTTCTTAAAGGAGCATTGTGCAGCAGTTATATAGATATATATAGTTATATAGTCACAGACTGTATATTAAATAGGTTCGAATTCTATTTAATATACAATCTATAGTTGAAGCAAGTTGTTTCCCTCCACTTCCTCTTTCCCCAATTCCACAAAGCTCTGCAGGCTGAAGGATGCAGGAGTGCAGGACGTGTGCAGCATCATAAATTGACAATAACAAGCGGCAATGGATCATCGACTGTAAACTGATCAGCTGTTTATGACTGTCAGTTGTCTGTCAGTGTAAACTAAAGCCTGTTATCTTGAAACCAGAAGTCCACTGTTCTGAAAATACACACTGGACTTTAAATTAAGTGGCCTCCTGTCTCACTGTCTCACTCATTTCAACCTATACCCTTCTTAGCACTCATAAACAGATACGGGAGTAAATATATTACAGACTTCTCCTTTAACTTAAGTACCTGAGTTTACCTGAATAGTTAAGTTTGATAAACCGAAGCCTACACTTTGAGTGAGTTTCTTAACATAAGTTGACACAACAAATTAGCCTTTAATTTGGTAAACTCAAAGGCCTGTACAACTGGTTGATTTACTTTTGAAAGTTTTCTCAACATTTCTCTTTTCACAGTGTAGAAAAAGAAAAAATGAACGAGGTGAATCAGATCACTCAAGAAGCGTAAACAGCGCTTTGTAAGTTTATGTCGGGGAATGAGTATTCCCTTTTAGCAACGACTTGCGATTTGCATAATGTGTTGTCTTTAGCGTTGTGTGAACAGAATGTGTAAAGCTCATCTTTTTTCATGTAAATGCCAACATGCCCAGGGACGACTTGTCTTTGTATCTCAAAGCATTTAGCTCCAGTTCAATTGGCATTCAAAAAGATGCATTTCACTGTAGCTCATTTAACTGTTGAGGTAGAAACTTCCCAACAATTTAAAAAAATGCAGGTAGTAAACTGCAAAATGTCTGGCTGTCAATGGTAAACTAAATTAAGCTGTATGCATTTGTTAAGCACAGAAAAACACATTTACAAAACTCAACTGTATACATCCCAAGGCAACTTCCACATTAAATACAAATAACCCTTACCAAACATTTATAACGCTGCAAAATGTTATCATGTGAGGATGGAATGTCAGCATCCCTACAACAAAAGAGAAAGCTGTTTGAAAAGCCTCGCAGCCATGCATCTATCCTCCCACTGTTTTCAGAAGTGGGCTGTAGTGGAATCCCTGCTATGTCGCGTCGCTTGCCAAGATCCAGAGACTCCCCACGAATTTCATTTTCTAACACCTCATAAAGAAAGAGCTATGAGTTGCAGTTCATTCATTTTCATTGTGCATATTGATTTTCTGTGGTGAATTTAGCATAAAAATAAATGGATACTGTAATATGCAGTATGCAGAATAGACGTGGCTTACCAAGGAGGAATTCATGTGAAAAGTTCCATTTTTCTCTTTAAACATACAGAATGTAAGTTCTACCACTTGGACTCTTTCTTACATAAAAACATTAACAAAAGACTGTTTGATGAAGTGCCGTGGGATCATGAAAGTTGTTATCTTCATTGTTAAACAGCCACCATAGCTGATGAAAATCACGTTAATGGACGAGGTAATATTTGATATTATTATGTAACTAAAAGTATACAGAACCCGAGCATGCTCCAATCATTTAATAAGGTTCTGAAATATAGTCGAGAGCTCCAGAAAAAGTGAGGAAGTGAACCTCAAAGTTTAGAATATTTTATCACAGGAACTTGAAGCAGTTGAGGAATGGGGGTCATGGTAGTCCAATTTATTTTTGATGTCATCAGTAAATATTCGCTGGATCTCTGTAGGGGTATAATAATGTAAAAGGTTTAGAACTTTTTCTATGCAGGTGTAAATGGATGAGGAAATGTTCCCGAAAGCCATTAGCAGAGTAATTCACAACTGAATGGATTCACAGTTTTACACGCCGGGAAATCTATCTTGCTCTTCCAGCACTTTTACGCTATCAGCAATCTGCACAATCGTTTGTCTTCATTAGTCTCTTAGCAAGTACAACATCCTCACCTATGTGGCCACAGCGCTCAAGACAGAAGGTGGGAGGGGGGGCAGAACATCCAGCCATCTGACTACATAAGCAGACAAGCTGTCAGTGAGTCGCGCACCAGTGATTCAAGTGATGATCTGAGCAGAGGCAATCATTAACGCAAACTGCCAGCGGCCTGAACACTGTTAGGTCAGTTATCTCTGCACTGTGTGGTTTAAAGCTGATGTCACCTTGGCTGGCCTGTACTGTACTACTGACTGCACGGCTTAACGCCAACCCTGCATTTCTGAACTTCATAAAAAAAATATTTGTACCCCTGGTGATCAAAAAAAAAGACAGTAGGTGAAGCACGTCATTGTAGTACACTGCTGTAACTCCTCCCTGACAGCAACAACCTCCTGAGTCCTATCAGTAACAGCCTGCTAAGAGGCTTTTCTCCCCCCAGGACAAAGAACTGTCTGTTAGACCGGGGAGGCATCCCAGGAGTCAGGAGAGACAGGTGGCTATCCCCACAGGGTATGTATGTGGGGGCTGGGAGGCTGAATGCTGGAGTAATCAGAGACAAGTCAAGACAAAAGCATGGTGTTATTTCAGCGGTGTGGGTTTCCAACTGTTGAATGTCTGGGTTAAATGTTTGGTGGAGAGGAACAGCACAGCAAAGGCAGGAAAATAAGAAAAGGACTTTCTGTCCCGCTCGGATGTCTACTCCTGCAGCCTGGAAAATGAAGCTGAAAAGCATTAAAACTTTCTAAATGCCTCTTGATTAGGGACTGAATAAGAATTATTTATGGGCTGGGTTGTGTATTTTATTTCAGCCTTCCCTTGCAAGATTTATGACAAGAAAAAAAGGCCCAAACACAACAAATAAATGGTTGCTTTAGGGTGTGCAGTGGTCAAAAAGAATTTAGCCCATATAATTGAAGTTCAGCATGACATTGTCAGTTTCTGTGTCAGCAATTGCAATTTGCTTAGCAGCATCTTATTTAAAAGCATGACTAGAATATTTGCCATTTTGTTATGCTACCCATACATTAACCTTTGCTAAGTCCCAACATTTTTTTCTTCTATTCACCCATGGAACAATGACTTTCACATAGACTTACACAATACATTTAAACTTGAGTTAACAATCCCAAATCCTACCCCTACTTGCTCTGTGCTCCAGTAACAGTTGCAAAAAGATTGCTACTGGGTAGATGTTCGGCCAGTTTTCTCTTCTCTTGTTTCCTGTACTTTATGCTATGTGCTAGGCCAAGAATTGTTTAAATTTTGAAGATGGTTCAAGCCGTCCATAGAAACTGTTTGGAAAAGGGCAGGCACTTTCAAAAAACACTTGGCAGGTGACTGGATGAACTGTCTGTCACGTCTAAAACAGGCTAACTTGAAGAAATGAAGAATGAAGAAATACTCTCCAATTCTGATGTAACTGATACTATTGCAGTACCAATGTAGTATACATGAACCTTTTAAGGAGCCACCACTGTTTGTTCACAACAAGTCATTTCCATGAATGCTTCTTGCTATCGGTGCACCTAAAACCATGACCGTAGCCAGGAGTCCCTCTGAGGACGCTGACTGGCTCACACCACCTCTGGTATCGACACAAACACATAGTTTGGAGCCTAGCAAGATGGATTCTTGTGTGATCTTGTAATCTCACCAATCCAGCTGCCTCGCAAGGTAAGAAAATTGTTGGGGGACCTGTAAAAGTGACATGTAGTCACATCATAAGTTAGCTTATATTAGCAAAAACAAGCTGACTAGTTAGCTAATCATTAATCATTATAACTTGTTAGCTAGCTAAATAGCAAGCTAATCTATATCAAGCATTAGCAAGTGTAGGCACCAAAACTACGTGTGTAGGGTTAAGAAAACATTTTAGGGGGATGTGTCAGGTAGAAAAGTAAAGTGGGTGTGTCATGTAGTATAGTGGGTCTATGAGACCAAAAAGGGGCAGGACTTAGGAAGGGTCAATTGCCAACTAAATTTTGATAGAGAATCAGTGGTTATATACAAAAAAATATTGTTCCATTAAGATATTATGGAATAAATTGGGGTACATCATAACATCATATCTCTTTTACTTTGAGATAAAATGGCTTGAGCCAAGTCAGTGCTGCTTTATTTTGACAAGTTGTGGTGAGAAGAGAGTCCAAAAAAAAAACTATTAACCATTCTCAGAAGGCCTTTAAAAAGCAAAGCAAAACAAAAAAAAAGAAATAAGCTAAACCACCCAATAATTTTCATACAGTCCCTAAAACAAAATGGACGCTTTTATGAACATTTACAAATCAACACCTTTGATTAATTGTCTTGGCATCTATTAAGGTGACGACAAACACAGATTTGTTAAAAAGAGCATCATCAAAAGGTTAAGTATCATATGGTTCATAAATCAGCCTGAGGAAACTCTATCAAACTGTTCCTCCAAATTTACACCCTGACTCTAAATCTTCTGCGTGCTAACTTTCAGGTAGATGGGGCCTGACGGTAATTCAAACCTTCCAGAATTACACTGCAGTGGTGGAGACCATCCAAATCCTGCTCAAGTAGAAATGATCTTGTGTTTTCATTGAAGCTGTGGATTTGAATGAGGGGGCTTTAAGAGGGTGCCAAGGAAACCTTGCCAGTTTTGCATCCTAATCCCCCGAGATATTATAGGTCCTTTACCTCTTAAACCAAAGCACTTGAGTGAAATCTTCAAGGTCCTATTACAGCCCTTTTCAGATGCAGAGGAGGATTTTAGTGGCAAGTTTTGAGGTTTGAACTTGGATTGCTTTAGGAAATTTTTTTCACCTATCAGTGCAACTAGGCAGAAAAGGGGGATTTTGTTTATTTATCAGAACTGAATGGAGAACCACACATTTTAGCACATCAAGGCTGAAGGGACTGACAAGAACTGTTTTGTCTGTCTGTCAGTCTGAAATCAAACTGGAGCTGCTGAAACACATATCATGTTGATCAGATAAAACACTGAGAAGACTGAGAATGAGGGCAAATACAGGTGGAATTACTCTATGATACAAAAACCAGATGACAGAGTGTTTCTTGATAAGCCACACAAGGATTATAAAGCAAATGTGTTTCTTGAGCTATGTGCGAAGAACGTCTGTTTAAAAGCAAACCAAACTGGAGATGATTAAAAAAGAAATATAATCACATCTTACGTTAGCTAATGTTAGCAAAAACGTACCTATTTCTGTCTGTAGCACATGGCTAGCTAGCTAGCTAATCATTAGCTATTATTAGCGTGTGCTTTGTAAACATTAGCTTACTTTAGATGTGACTATACTGCTTTTATAGGTCATCCAGAAACATCTTTTAACCATTTTCAAAATTTGCTTTAGTTTTCAGCTTAGACGAGCTTAGCATGTAGAATATCTGAGTGCAGGAAACAGGAAAGAAGAAAGCTGAAGAAGGTTCCACACAAAGTGGAAACTTTATATAAGATTAATAATCAAGCTGTAAATTTTAGAGTATAAGATTAATTTCACAAGATGTCACCAAACCACGTCACTGACTGCTGCAGTGCCATGAGAGGACCCTGAGAGGGTCTTCTGTTGTGGAGGACAGTTACAGGGGAGTGCACTATTTGTTCTTTCCCAAGAGGATCACATCTCTTTTCCAGGAAGGATGACAATTTATGAGAGAGTGCAGACAGAACGATTGGGAAAATGGAATCCCATGGTGACAAGTAAGATGTGATACTCTTGTGCACAGTAATGATGATAAAAGAGCAAATTTAAAGAGAGGTCCAGGACTCATACGAGCGGAAAAAACTGATTGAAGGAATGACTGCACAGTTTTGCTCTGATTGAAGAGCTTGAGGCAACAGAAACTGAATTATGAACTTCTTCAGCAGGATTCTTAATAAGCCTTGGAAACAAAGAGGAAAAATACTTGGAGTAAACACAACAAACATGAGACAGCTATTGTCAGTATTTCACATAAAATTAAATATATTAAGGCAGAAGAAGAAGAACACAAGCTGTTATCAAGTAGACTGGTAAAATATTCAAACTACTTCACCACAAAGTCACCAGATCAACGTTTCTTGACCTCTAAGGGTCAATCAATTGTAATGCCATCTTGTTGACCCCAGACTGCCCTGATCTGACCTGAATGAGTGTTCAGGGAATTACAAAGCAGTCATCCACAGGGAAACGTTTTGTACAACCATGTTTGTCAACCAAAGGGTAGCCCCAGCTCTGCTCTTTAAACGGCACAGGGTCATCTTGTTGCCAAGAAACACTTGAAAAGATTTTTGACCTTTTGGCTTCATGCCGTCAGTCGCTTGGAGGGTTTCTCATCCACTCTGGTTAAACCCAGTGAGGAAATAATAAATGTGGTAATATCTTAATAGGCAGTTTGTTCCCAGTTTTGATTGTACTTCACATAAATTAAATGCACAGACCCGGCTATCCCAAAGACAAATCTGTAATATAGCTGAAATAATCACATACTGCAATGCCACAACTTCCGTAACGTTAGAGCAACCATCATAACACATATTTCATTCAGTTTCTTTCATGTCTCGCAACAACTTTGCTGTCAAAGAGTAAAGCAAAAGTTCAAAAGCTCTGCCAGGGTCAGTGCCTTCTGTAGAAGTCCCTTTGATTCCTAATATAGTCACGGAAAGGCTTCCTGGCCCGGATAGAGAGAGCAAAAGGGAGTGAAAAAAGAGGGGATCAAATGGGATAGAGGTTTGTTTTGTTCTCTCCTCTCTATCTGTCGAAGGTTCCTGGCTGATGTAGCCTGCTGTTTAATCTCAGCCGGCTCATCGGCGCGGGCCGGACGGTACTGTGGTCAGGAAAAGGCGCCCAACACAGAGAGGCATCAGACACAGCCTATTGTTACGACTGAAGCTCCTGTACAACTGCGCCTGAATTTTTATGGGTTTATAGATTTGCTGTCATGTCTGTTAACTGCACAGTTCAGGTTATACAAAATGTGATCTTAAACTCTGCTGGCTGTAAGCAGAGAGAAGGTAAAACTGATGACTGATATTCAGGGTAAACACTCTTTTAGTGACTAAGGATGACTAATTAGCCAATCCTTAGCTCCTGGCACAAAAGACAGGAAAGAGACTTGGGGACATGGGAATATGTCACAGCAGTTGAGAAATATGGTGACGTTCGCTGTGGTCACAGTTTGTAGCTGGTTCCACCAGTTTGTGTCCTTAATAGAAAATGATTTCATAACCCGCTACTGATTGTGTCTGCTTCACTGCATAATTAAATGAATAGTTCTGCTTGGTGGGGCATTTAAATGTTGAAATGTGTTTTTCATTCCTCAAAACCAAGAAGGGTTTCCTGTTTTGTTCCTCTTTCTTACTTCAAGATTGGGCTCATCGAGCTATTACTATACTTTTTGTGTGTCCTTAGTGCTTAGTATTGGCGAACTTTAAACTTGTGATTTACTAAATTGGGTTTCACCATGTTTTAGCCATTTGGGCCAGCAGACTCAAGCTGTGAACACTGACAATGTCCTCACTTTTATGTTGATAAGGTGAACTTGTTAGCAAACAATTCCCTATTCAACATCCAGCAGTTACGGAGCAACATGCTAAAAGAGCAATTTTTGCAAGGAAGCTGCGGATTCTGGGGATAATTCTCTGTAGGGTCAATGTTACAGTGACCCTACATTATGTGTTTTTAGAGTCAGTCATGTTCATTCAGTACAGGATCTGAGTATGCTAACCCAAGCAACGCTATTTGTTAATTTAGGCTAATGTTATTAGCATGTTATTTTGTAATTTGGGGTATATCTTTACAGTGCACATCACTATTAAGTAGCACTTAGAATAAGTGTTGGGTCAGATGTGTTGACCATATCCCACATTACCTATTTTACTCTTCAGTCATGTAGGCCTACGATACTAGCAAGCTAACGTTCATTTGGTGTCTTCATTCAGTCAGCTATGTAACTATTAGCCTACACTTGGCAGTCATTGAGTTTACGTGTTTTGTGACAGCAAGCCAATAAGATGGTAAAAAAAAGAGTTAAAGGTTTAAGTGCGGAACTGAAAAATAAACAATCCGAAGCTAAACAGTGTAGCGAATCAGATGTAATTCATTATGTCCCATGAGATTCTCCAATATTCAAAGAAAATGGCCCAGAACATGTCTCATGGGATGACTTTTAATCTCTGCAAGTGTAACCACATCTGATAAATAATCAAGCACTCCTTGTGTTTATGGTGATTAAAAATAACCCCATGAACTATGAATGGAATGCAGCCTGACCAGCCTGGACAGTAATATGTTCTCAGGCTGGCCACTTTCTGCATTCGGCTTTCTCAGATTTCTGTGCGATGTTTATAGAAGCTTCCAAAGGGTGTTTCTTTTTTTTTTTTTTTTTTTTTTTCCAAATCTCAGCTGAGATAATTTATGAGGGAGGAGGCAGCCATTGTTAATGTTTAATATTTGCACTGACAGAGACAGTGCTGCTGTGTTTGGTTCCCAGGAGCAGAGGCGTTTCACAAGGCTCCTTAGAAGTAATTCACAGATCCACAGCTTGGCAAAAGTCCAACTGGGAGCTCCTTTCAAGACTTAATCTCAAAACGCATGTTTTTTTCTGACATATAAGGTAGACATACTGTATATGTCTTCCACTTATATTAATATAATCACCATGAAGTATTTACTCAGTCTGAAGTTTAACGCTATCATCGAATCAACAGTGCAGAAAATCTCATGTCAAGCACAGCATTAGGGTTGTGGTTAACCTTGACATTCATTAAGTATTTTTCCTAGACGAAACAAGATATTCATGCTATGGGACAGGCCTTATTAAGTTTTCCACGGCTTCATAAATCTCCCAACATGGAGCTCCTCATGCCTGGAAATGTAATAAGCCTGACATAGTTGGTCTAATGTGCTACATCCATCACAAGTATTAGCATGACTGCATAGCACACGGAGCCATGACAAACACTCACTCTGAAGTCCACCATGTTACGCACAAGACTTGGATTATCTTTAATACAACAGTAGTGTTTACAGACTTCTCCAGTCTATTTAAATTTAAAACAAACCAGAAGCCAGATGAGAGAAAAACCTAATTAAACCAGTCTAAAGTAACTTGACAATTGTGTATATTTACTTGGTATCTGTGGCTTCCTGTCTCAGGGGTCCACTGTGTCTCTGGCTCTTTTGATCCCCCCTCTAAAACCTACTCCAGTATCCCATATCCTGTATCCTCATTTGGTAGCATGGTGACAGTTTCCCAGATACCAGACGGTATTGGTTTCCCTTCATCTTGTGGCACAGGCCCAACCCCAGTGTCTAATTTGCTAATGGATCCCTGCTGGAAGCGGCTGTCTCGACTGTATACGCGAGCGTAATTATTTGCGCTCAAGTGAAGTGACTGAGGACTAACTAACAGAATGAATAAATCATTGTTTTGCACTCTGCTCCCAAACTCAGAAGCCTGCAGCTGATTTTCCATTTGTTTGCTTTCCACAAAGCCTGAGTGTCATTCACCCTCGGAACAGGTTGGCTATAATTGCTGACGGAAGAATTTGACGAACTTTGAGCAAGTTCACTTGAAACTTTTTGAGGGGAAAAATTATATGGTAATATGTACTTTACTTGGACTGAGGAAAAATGTTTAAAGGGACAGTTCACCCCTAAATCAAATCACAGTTTTCCTCCAGCTTGTAGTGCTTTCCAGTAATCTAGTTTGTTCTAGTGTGAGCTTTTTTTTTGGGAGATGTCTGCCTTCTCTCGAATATCATGGAACTAGAAGGCATTCAGCAGAAAAATACTTCTGAAAAACTCAAGAGCAATGTCTCTTTAAAGAAATCATAGTCCAAAATAATATACAGACCTTGTGAACAGTTTCATGTAGGAACCTCTTTCTATTTATCATAGAAAAAAGAGGCCAAAACAATCTAAAAAGCCATTGTTGTGGGTTGCCCCTGTGGCTCAGTCGACGCCACCTGCAGCCCACTTGCTCCAAGTCACGCCCCCTCTCTACCCACTTTCCTGCCATGTCTTCACCTGTCACCTATCAAATAAAAGCAAAGAAATCCCAAGAAATCACCTTTAAAAAGCCAGTGTTGTGCAAGTTCACATATCACAAGTGCTTCCACAAAGTTAAGTTCAGAGATTAAGATAAACTAGATAATGTTCACAATTTTAGAGGTTTATAGCTCCAAAAAATTTAGTCCCCAACACCTCTGTCCATACTCACATGCTCTTTCTCACTGTCTGCTACAAGTTTGCATCACACATTTTTTGTCAACTGACAATGTGGGTGCTCTAATCTCTGATCTATCTTGGGTGTGAACGATGGTCATGCTCATTAGTTGCAGTGTTACGTTCACCATTCACAAAAACTTGAATGCATTCAATTACGTCACTCTGGTTTTATGGGTTCATGCACAACACTCCGAATAGCATGACAGGCCAGAGAAAAAAATATTTTGGTTTTGGGGTGAACTGTCACTTTAAGCTTGCTGTTCCAGCTAAAAAAGTTCAACGTTCACGTTCTCAAATGTAACCGGATGATTTGGTGAAAGACAGCACTTGTCTCCACCACAAAGGCTGTGTCAACTGGTTCTCTCGTGTAGGAAATGCACACTTATAAGGCCGGGCAAAGAGAACGTCTGTTTATGTGTAGTGTACCATGTAGCTCTGAGGAATTTTGACTCAGATGTATTACAACATAAACTTGCAGAACCTGTTCTGTGCGTCCAATTACTTCAGGGCCACTAGCTCTAGTCTCAACATTTTCCCCCGAGGGATATTAGTCAGTCATGACACGGTTACATTTGTTAAGACATGATATTTGGGGAAGTTGAGAGAACTTTTTGTGCTTTTAATTGAATTGCTGACAAGGAGGTCACGCTGCCATTCACAAGGTTCTTTGGTTTAGTGGCCTGGTTCAGCTTGACAGGGAGCTTAAGCTTGCCAAAGCCTCTGGGAGGTAGAGATAAGAAAGGGCAGCATAAAAACACAAATAAAGCTGCTTTACACTTGGAGTGAGACAAAGTTACAAGTGCGCTTAATGTGTCTGGATAAATTGATTATATCTGTCTGGAACTAATGTAACACTAAAAGTATCTTAAGTGTTCAATCTTGTTATTTTTGTGCATTTCATATTATGTAGGAAGACTGTCACATTCAGGAAACATCCTCAAAATCCTTATTTCTAAGAGTGTAGTTCCAAATAAGATGAGATCCTAAGAATGAGACAGCTCTATGGACAAAGTGAATAATTGAAGACTAATCCAACGAGGCGGTGTTTCCGAAGCCAAGTCCTGATGTCAGATCCCAGTCTGAGAGCTACTGAAGGGCTGTGTGCCCCATGGCCACTCATTCATTTGCGAGCCAAAGAGACCATGGTTCTCATCTTTCCTATAATGACTTTCCCTGTATACCCTGTCTGGAACTTCAATTATCACATGAAAGATAAGAAGCTAGCGAGATGCATAAAAAATGAAAATAACATAGCAGGCCATCAAATATTCTGCATGGCTGGCATTCAATTCCAATTCTGTCTCATTTTTTGATTGGTGCTATTTTCAGTCCAAGCATTGCTCTCATCATAAATACTCATGAGCTGCTGGTAACAAAATTCTTCATCTATGATAATACTTAATAATATCCCAAACGGCATTCCTCTGCTAATAGCTCAAGAACTTTAAAAGGGCACAAATAAGCAGCAATTTGCTGAATTTAGAATTGTCTTCCTGGTTTTGTTTGTTATCAGGGGAAGTGACATGGAGTGACAGAGTGAATTAACAAGGGTAATTTTCCATGCCACATTACCCCAGGCACCACAACGCCCGACTTCATTATTAAGAGATTATTCTTAACCTAAATTTTCCAAAAAAGGAAACTACCATAATGTTCGCTTTCCATCTCATTAAGATTCCATAATGAGTTCACAGAACTGTTTTTCAGTTTCTAAAAACTGAGAAGTTGCATTAAAAACTTACACAAAGTGAGCAAGAGGAAAATCACAATATATTATTTCATTTCCACAACAAAATTAACAGCAATCAATAAAAACTGTTTTTGTTTTTGAAAAGCAGGCAGCATAAAATACAAACGTCAAACAAATCAACATACTGTAAGGACTGGGTTGCACCAACACAGATTAATTTAATCTAAGATCAATTCTAATTAGTGTTTAGCAGAACTCGGTTCATAATAAATTAATGTAAAATTAAAAGATGTAAAATTAAGCAGCGCTCTGTTGCACAATTAAAAGCTAATCTCAGTTTAGTAAATCCAAATTTATTGGTGTAAACTGAAATGAAATAGAGTTTAATCAATATGTAGAGGCTTCCTTACACAAATTTAAGTAAATAAAAATAATTCTGCATGCTGTCAGGCCCTAGTAAGTAGAAGTAAAAGGGGGAAGCCACTACCTTAAGGCTCATCTGAATTCCTGAACAAAACTTTAGCTTACATTGATTGCTAGCTAGCTAAGAAGTAAAAACAATACACTGTTTCCTAGCTAGCTACAGTTAGTTAGCCTAGCTAGCCTGCTCATGATGGCTCAGCAGAGAAGAAAAACTTGTGGTGAATTAATTGAGCAACAGCACAGTAAGGGGAAAAACTAATAAAAGCTAAACTGAGCTTTCAAGAGAGATTTAAATTGAATCTTTCTTAATTTTAAGCTAGTTTTAAAGTTTGATGCAACATAAAAATGAATCCTTGTTGGTGCAACCCAATGAAGGAGTTTAAAGCTAAAACAACATATTAATGTACAACAACGTATAGCTCTCGTTAAACCTTTTTTTGGCAACAGAGAATTAAAATGTGCCCACAGAGCAAACATGTGTTTCACATATGTCCACCAGCAACACATCTCCCATCTGGTGTGAACAGGCTTTTGCCTCAGGCCTATATTATCTATAAGACAATCAAACTGCTTTGGTTTTCAGTCAAGCATCTGTGCTTCGAATGTGCTACTAATGTCTTGTGTGTACATGTATGTTCCACTGTCTCGGAGTGGAGTTCAGTTTAGGAACGTCCGTCAGTCAAAACATGGAAGCAAAAATAATTAAAAGCTTAACATTGACAGTAGGTGGTGCTCAGAATTTGGCATGGAAGCAAATTGCACTTGCTGTAACACTTAAACTCACCACTTTGCCACTTTAAACAGTTTAGTCTCTTGAATCTCTCAGCATGAAATGTCCAATTTTCCAAATGGCTGCTAAATCCTAATCTACTCCTTTACTTAGATCAGATGATTGTGGTTGCCCTCATACTAAGTTGAAATTTCCACTGATAAAGAAGTTGTTGCTCCTTTTAGTCACCCCTTCTTTGGTTATTTTAGGCTTTGAAGTACTCTAACTATGAAAAACAAACTGCTGAGGTATTGACTTCACAATAAATACAATCTTTAATCATAGTAGAGCACCTTTTCGATGTAAATGACCTGCATCATAAAATATTAAGACATAAATTATTGTTAAGGTGTTTTCATGTGTGTAAATAAGTGGCAATGGTTTCGTGAGGTGTGTTCAGTCCACATCATAAGGAAACTGGTTTCAAGGTTAAAAGGTAACATGAGTCATTTGTTAAGTCTTGCCAACATCTTGGCTGTTGTTAACATGAGAAGAATGTGAAGCATGTGAGGAAAAATAATGTGACAGCGGTGTTAATTTTTCAATCCTTCTTCACAAAATATCTCAGTAGTCTCTGTAACCACCGTGTTTAGCTTATCATTATCCAAAGCAGTAGTATTCATCTGATTCCACCCTGAGTTTCAGTGGAGATTTGCTGAAACCGTCACCGTCGATAACCGTTTTATCCACAAAACAGTCCAGATCTGTGGGTGAAGGGTCGTCCGGGAGGTCCTCCGCTAGAGTGTCCAAGTAGCTACCCACGGACAGAGCGTCCAGCCCGTCGCTGTTACCGTCATTCAAGCTGTTAAAACTGCCTCGCAGTGAGGTACCGTCCTGGCTGTCTGACAGGCTGTACAGGCTGCCTGTCAGGCTGCCGTCTTGACTGGCCACGCCTCCTTTGTCTTCTATCATCCAACGGATGGACTCGATGCCCTCGTTGATTGACATAAGCTGCTGCATCAGCTTCACATCGATGGCTCGCAGATGTGCCTATGAATAGGAGGAAAAACATCCAGTCAGGTTATTGTACTCAGGGATTAAATATGCTTATTAAGATGAGAAGATTGATACTGCTTCCATTAAGCTAAAACAACAGGCAGTTAGCTTAGCTAAGCCTAAGTTTTCATCATCAGACTAAGCCTTAGCTTTTAAGCCAACATAGGTGTGAGAGCTGAAAGTGCTCAGAAACATCCAGAAATGTAAACATCTATGTTAGAGATAATGAGGCCTGCAGTGAGTGAGAAGCGGTTTATTTCACAATAATGACTCGCTCACTGTACATTATCCCCCCTACTGCATGGCTACTTAAACGTGGTACAAAATATTAATTTTCAAATGAACTTAATGCTTCAGCAAATTCTCTAGAGTCTATGATCAGACTTGTCTTTATAGCAATGGTCTGTTATTGATAGCATTAGGCTGCTAATCAGGAATTACAGCCCACTGGAGCTGGGTATTGGTAGTCAATACCTTTAAGGTATCGACTGAAATAACCCAGCATTCAACAATAAAATTCTATAACAACTGGGGAAAATCTCCCTATCTGCTGATGAAGATCATGTGATATCAAGGGAAGCTTCATATCAGCTATTACATGAACCTTGTGGTGCTATTTTTGTTTTTGCTCAACAATTGTTTGCATTCTTATGTCCTCTCATGGCCAGAACACTATGTGCTTTTTTGTTTAGACTGTCACGCTTTGCTGAGAACAAAGACACTTAACTATGTGGCACCGGAAAAGGGACTCGTACTGCTCGTGTATCGGCCGAGCCAGGAAACAGTTCGCATCCAGGATTCTGAATGATATTCCTACTTTACACAGTATGGCCATTGATTTAACTCCCTGCCATGACAAACCGAGCCATTGACTGGGGATGGAAGTGGGCAGCCTATGGAGTCATTCAAAAGGAGACTCCTGTGTCCACTGGGTGACAAACACCCAGTCAGAATGAAGAACGGACAGCTGTAGCAGCCTGCTACATCCAAAATGCATTGAGGCGGATGAAGGCAGACAGGGCTGGTACAGTGTTCCAGACAGCTGGCCTGAGACAACAGCCTTTCTTTGCAGTGGATTTGCAACCAGCCGTCATTTAGCGCCTATTGCTGCTGGTGTGTTTGTTTTGCGAGCGCAACCACCCGCTTTATGCACACACACACGGAAGCAGAGCAGATGGAGTCATATTGGAATTTTAGTTCAAGCAGCGATCTCATGCTAATAAGCTGGCACCAGTGGGTCGATATCACAAAATGAGTTTAGGAAACACAATTACTGCAGCATAATTTTGTCTGAACCCACGACAACACGTTGAATTTGTCATATGAAACTAATTCCTGACCTTTTTGTGAAAAGCACATTTCAGTTCATTTGCTCCTTTGATATGCTGTAGATGATTTCCTCTCCTAAAAATAATGCAATTTAGCTAAACACAATAATGTTGCAATAGTGTGTGTGTGTGTGTATGCACCAGACTTGTCTACCCCAAAACAGTACAATCTGATTGGATTAGTGAATAAGCTTCAAAGGGTGCCACAAAGCAGTGCAGTCTGGACGGCACAGACGGAGTTGAAAAAGTCTTCTAACAATAGGAGAACTCTAATTGAATTACACTAAATTGTTATGCAATTAGTTTTTTTCCTCATATCAGCACGAGGCATGCGCAATATTAATGGCACGTCATCTGTATCTGTAGATAAAGGCTTTAAAAGAAATACAGTAGCAGCTCGAAATGCTGTTATTTCTGCAGATATGATGATATTTTAATTTTGTGCCTGTGATGTGCGTCAGTGTGGAGGTTTTTTTCAAATGTCTAAAAAGTATAAAGTTGCTCTATGCAATGATTGCTCAGTGTTGGTCATGCCAGGGGGAGACAATCACATTCCTTCAACGCTACAAACTTACTTGATTATCTAGAGCCGCCATCCTAATCGCGACGAATTAGTGAAGAACAAAGAGAAAAAAACTGTCAGCAGTAGTTCTCTTATTTTGTCCAGAGAATGTGTCCATTTTGAAAAGACTGGTATTTTATTTTGAAAAGCACTGTATTTTAGCCTGATAATGAAAATATGTGCATATATCTGTATCTGCATCGTCATTCGGGCAGAATGAGTTGGAAAATATCGACACTGGATATCAGCAAACATCCAGTTTGGTGCAGCACAATCAGCACAGTTAAATGATGGCATGACTGTTGGTAAATCTTCAGGCTGAAACATTAGTGAATTAAATCAACATATAGTTTTTTTTATATTTGCAAACACAAAATGTGTCAGTGCCACACTGATATGCAATAGTAGGGTAAACACTGGTGTTACCAAACACACTAATTAAGGTCACATTCCATTTAGTGTAGCAGAGTCATTCCAGTGAGCCAACATGCACAATAACAGCACCTTGACTCTGTTTGACCTGAATGGAACCGAACCTTAACTAGTATCACTGTTAACACCTGTGTTTATCCAACTATTTCATGTCAACATGGCCGCACTGAAAAACATCTATTACATGAAAAATGTCATGGCTGTTGACAAATTTGACATTTCAGGCTGAAACACAAGTGAATCAAACCAACACAAGGAAATGTTACATCTGCAGCTCCAAAATAAGCCAGTTATAGGCCTAAAATGCCCAGCAGTCACATCAACATTAAACTTAAGCCTATCAACACAGACTCCCAGGATGATTGGTCAATCTGCTGGCCATGATGCAGCCCTACTACTGTCTGCAAAACTCGGTCAACTGGGCCATCTGTTCACGAATCCTAATACCTTCCGTGACCTTACAATGGGGGTTTGCTGACGGCGACTCTTAAGAATGCTTCAGTTTAACAGGCATGACGTTAATGGTGAGTGTTTGCAGATAAAGTTATGTCATGAGAAGGCAGTTACCAAGGCGCAACTGGATTTTACAAACTAGTTTGAATAACAAGAGGGGGGTGGGGTGGGGGTTATTCCCTGAGGTGAAGAGGGTTCATCAACAAAGGTCTTTGCAGTCTATAGGTGTGAATGGCTATCACCTACTGGCCAGTTTCACGGTGCTTTTTAAGACAATGAGGCGCAACACCCATCACTGGAACTCTGTATTTAGCAACCACATGTTGATATGAAGTCCTACTTTGCATGTAGTATCCAGCAATGGCATTTCCTCCAGGCTTGGTTGCCAATAAATAATACAGTAGAAATGGAAGACATGTCAGAACTTAGGCTACTTGACTGTGCTCTGCTAAATGGTTCATATATACAGCCATATTCATTGTGTTTTCCATTCATTTGAATGTTTTATAGCAAGACTGATATATCAGTTGGCCAATATTATGGGCCCAATTTAGGCCTATCACAGCTATAAGTCTATAGCGCTATCAGTGTGTTGGCAAGAATGTGCCGATACAATACATACCATGATAGAGAGGTTGCAATTCAATATATTGCAATATATTGAGATCCCGTTAGCAATGTGATATATTGCTATTTTAAAATATAATCTAGTCTAGTCTAAAGAACATACCACCATATGCATAAAAGTAAGAAAAAAGTTTACTTTTTTGTGCAATCAGAACAATGAAGATAGATCAGACACAGCTGTGTTGGTCGGGGTTTAAACACAACACAAAATAAACAACTGCCAAAAATCTTTGCATGTATCATGATAGTGTTTTTGAGAATCTATACAGTATCACAAAACATAATATTATGATACTTAGGTGTATCAGTATTACATGACTGATTTTTTTGTTTTTATTTACTTATTTTTGTTTTATTGTCTATCAGTGTTTTTTTTATTTATAGCTGTTCAAAATAATCAAAAAATATCAATGAAAGTTGATGCAGTTTTGGAGTTTATATTTTTGCAGAGTGCTTCTCCTCAGCAAAACAAAAACAGAATTTAAAAATATACGCTGAAATACCAATAAAATAATATAAAATATAGAACACTGGCTTATATATATCAATATCAGACCCTAATTTCAGTATTGGCCCCACAAAATCCAGTTTCTGTCCGGCTCTAAACGTTTCTAGATAAATAATGACTTGGACAAGTGTACAGTAGTGACCCAACTTGTAATTACAAGTTGGTTAACTTTAAACAGAGGGCTGGAATAAACATCAATGCAACACTGTACTTTTCGAACTGTGTCCCAGAGGACTGTACCGTATAGTTTGTAGTGATGTTTATGGCTATTTGACAATGTGACTCCTTCAGTAAAACAGGACACAGACAAGGACACTTACCATTTCTTGTTTGAGGAACAGCATTTTGCTCTCCAGTCTCTTCAGGTCTGCAGAGTTATTAAAACACTTGCGGTTCATTAAATGCGGCGCCGTCGCGGACTTCTCGCGCTCGTCGTGATGTTTTCCTCCGACAAGAGACCGAACGAGACTGTCCGGCACTTTTCGACCCACTTTCGTCTCTATATCCTTCAAGTCAGGCAACACGTTGTTGTCCTCGTCCATTGTCGACTGTCACAAAGATTACACGTTTTCACTGTATGATTTGGAGCAGGCAGAGGAGCAAATTACAGAGTCGGACGCAGCAGTCGGGGGATATTTCCCGGTGATTGGTCGGTTGGCGGAGCGGTATCCAAAAAAAAAAAAAAAAAAACAAGAGTTCATTCAAAGTAGCAAAAAGTTGCAACAGGCGGCTGCTCCTGCGCAACTTTACTCAACCAGCTCGCAGCTTGAAGTGTGGAGTCAAACACTTCACGTTGGATCCACCGCACCGCAAACCGACAGACCTCCCATTGAAGCGCCTGACCAGTAGGGAGACACTCACACGACAGCGTGCGCTCATAGACCCTCCCACCAGGGAGCTTCCTCTGAAACCAGACACCTCACAGGTGAGCTCACACCACGGGCACTGAGCAAAGAATGGACTCCTTACACTGTTACACATAAAGAAACCACTTTACAATAAGACTACCCTCATACTCTATAACACTTTATAATTCTTTCATAGACAATTATAAACAAGTTCTAATTTTTATGTCAATGTCAGCTCACTATTTAGCAAAAAACACTAAGCAGGGGCGGATGTAGTCATTTTGGGGCCTGATACAAACACAGGTACTGGGCCCTCCAATGCCTTGTTTTCCCTGTTTGTCAATCCTTGAATAAATAATAAAAACAAAACTGAGAATGGATTCAGAAGTCTTGTAACCTCAGAAAGAAGCTGGTGTGTAGTCTGGTGGTATGGCAGCGGTTACTTCTGTATCTCTTGCCCAGTGTTGTAGTAAAAAAAAAAACAAACACCTAAACTGACACCAAGTCATGACTGAGACAGAGTCGAGACCGACCGTAGTGCTGTCATTGTCACGGCATGTAGCATTTATGTCGGAGCTGACATTAGCTAACGTTGATGTCATGTAACTATATATACATTAGCAACAATGCTTTATGTGACCTGTCTCGTCATTGATTATCACAAGCAAAAATATAACTTAGCTAGCATGTTTTACTAGAATTACACCTAGCTTACTGTCATTTATTCTTCCATTATAAGCGTGATGATTAAAGGGATAGTTCACCCGAAAATGAAATTTCACAGAAAAACAGTGCTGCAGAATCTCCCAACAATGTACATGAATAGTGGCCAGTTTTCAAACACAAAAAAGAACGGGAAAGAAACCATGAAATACCTCCATACTGCTCACCTGGTGTAATCCACTTTCCTTAAGTCCAGACATGCCATTTGCACCCCATCACAACACACAAACCCAGTTCAGACAGTGTGCATGTGCACGTGAGTGTAGCTCCAAGCTAAGGCTCTACAGTGAAGATTCAGGCTAAAAAGATGGTGTAAATAACCTTTTTAAAGTCAACTTGGGGCTATTGGGGCTTTAGGGGACTTGGATTACACCAGATGAGCAGTATGGAGGCATTCTGTGCATTTATTCTGTTGTTTTTTTACGTTTAAAAACTGGTCACTGTTCACATCCATTGTTTGGGAGATTCTGCAAATCAGCTTTGTTGTGAAACTCCAGCAGTATTGGCATGAAGGTTAGTAAATAATGACTGAATTTTCTTTTTTTTTTGGGTGCTTGAACTGTCCCTTTAAGTCTGACTGGTCACAGCTGTCTCATTAAGTGTTGCACTGCAGAATTTACATACTGCTGTGTTTCTTTTGGATGCTGTACTGCAGATGAACTCTTCATGATTTAGGCAGTTACATTTTATTATATTTGAATATTTGTCTGACATCATTGCATTTGAAACAGGAAGTTTTACATCCTATTGCAGTAATGATATGAGTTGTGACCTTGACCGGTCTGAGGCTTAACAATACAGAGAAATGTGGACTCACTATTTGACAGGCAACAGGTCACTATAACAGTTTGTAACAGCTTATGTATTTACAGTTTATAAAGCATTTACAACCTAATTAATAACCAGATTACAAACCATTTATAAGGGTAGTTTTATTGTAAAGTGGTACCAATATTAGGAGGATCAGGAGTCTGACCATCAGGCAAATGGCTAATCTAATACCCCCCATAACGTGTGTGGAGCACAGACATGCACAAGTGCAAAATAAGTGCAGGTCAACAAATAAGTGAAAAATTCTAGATGAAAAGACTCACTAAGAATGCATGTTCCATAAGTAATGAGATGTTATATAAATATATTGTGTGCATACATATATTTCTGTTGTTTATTAATGTTTTAATCACACAGCTTACATTCAGTGTCAGTGTAAAGTTTGAATAAACCACTGTGTTGCCGTGTAAAATTTAATCATTTAAATAATTTGGCATGCACCCAGATCCAACAACATTTTGACAAAGGTATAAATGTAAAAACAGAATAGCATTCACGACCATTTCACACAAATTGAGTTTTTAAAAAAGACAGAAATAAGGATAAAAGCTGCATGTTGTATAAGTGCACAAGTTCAGTGAAGTCTCTGGGTTACAACCTGTTGACACTCGCTACATTTCTTCTGAATTATCACCCCTGTTTTATCTGGTTATCTCTTCATTTATTAATAATATTTCAGGTCACTCGGATCAGTTTATCTTAGCACATCATTAAAAAAACAAAGCATATCTTTCTACCTTTTGACAAGTACTTGAAGAGTTTCAGAAATTGAACTATTGCACCCCCTTGTGGGCGTTATGGCTCTGTTGCATGGACAGTGCATTTATAACACTTGAAAAACACTTTGATGATGCTATTGTGCAACTAAACTAAACTGTTAAGTCAGATAAACTCCAAGTGTTATAACCTATGAACATGGTAGAATTTATTTAAGATTTAATTGTATTGCCTGTATTGCTCTTTTACTTTAAATATGTTAAAAAAATTAAGAGAACACTCTGAATCCCACACCAGAATCTACAATATTTACACCTGATTACCTAATAAGTGTAAAATCAACCTCTAAACAACAGAAGGCATCCTTGTTGATACTGACATGTCGTTTTAAAAGCCTGACAAGGACCAGCACCACCTGGTGGTGTTGTCATCACACCATCACTTCAGTCGTTCATGTCCACTTTATTCGAACACTCTGTTTTCCATTTTCAAATTTTCCTAGAACCTTTTCAATCTTCACTGTTAAAAACCTTTCCATTAAAAAAGAATCTTCAATGAGCTTTGTTCAGTATGTTCATTGGGGAAATGTAATTGTTCACATCTGTGCTATTTGTTAAGACAAATGAACTACACAGCTGATAAGAGGACAAAAGATTATTTCCTGCCTTTAACAAACTGCATATTTCTGTCACTGTACAAATAAAGAGAAGAGGCACTTTGGTGTGGCTCATGTTTAAACAGGAATCTAGACTACAGACTGGCTTTTGTCATCGTCGTAGCGCTGGTACTGATCCCCAAGCAGAGGCTGGTGGCCCTCCATTTTGTAAGACCTGGCGCGCACGGCGCACGTAGTGGCGGCGAATATCACAGCAACAACCACAAGGGCAGCAACTATTGCCATGGTGATGATTTCAGTGAGGGTGAAAGGTTGACCTAGAAAGGTAGAAAGTGGATGATTATAACCTTCGTCGCCTGCATTCATTTAAAGACAGGACTGAGATGTAATTCAAAATGAATACCTGGCCATTCAGCTTCATAAGAGTAACCGAGGTTTTCAGGGGCAGTTACAAACATCTCAGCGTTAGTCACCGGAGGCCAGAAAGGCACCATGTTGTAGCCCCTGTTGTGACCAATGGGGGCGTTTTCTTCAGGATACACAGCTGAATCTGTGGAGAAATACTTTATAAGTTAACATAAAAGCTCAGCAAGCTGACAAGAGAACAGTTAAATATGCAAGTACTATAAAAGGAAACAACATCACTGTGTTGCTAAAACACCTGGACCATGTCTCCTCAACCACTCATCAAATATAGCGTCGGTGTAGGTGTGAAGCAGGACGAAGATGGGGTCATTGGGTGAAAGGTGAGTCTGTCCTCCTGTGCCGTTCAGGAAAAGATGGGCCAAGTTGTGGAGGCTCCTCACCACGGGGTCGTAGTTCCCTTGGGGGGCGCTGTAGCCTGTCGAAACAACATGAAAACCCATGAAAAAAAGCAGAAACGCTGAGTATGTAAATGTAGAAAAAAACCAGTACGGCAGACAGACGGAGAAAGAAACATTTGTAATCACCTTCGATTGTGTTTCTGAAGCTTTCAGAGGAGGTGGAGTAGTATGGCGGCGTGTCAAAAGCGTTGACCTGCAGGCACTCTGCCACGTCCTGGGGCTCTGGGAGACGCTGGACCATCGGCCTGTTGACGTTTCCTGCTGGGTTCCTTCTGATGGGAGAAGTCTCGGTGTCTGGAGAGAGACAAGAAAAGGAGACGGATAAGAGAGACTTTAAAAAAGAAAAGTTGAGAAAACTTTAAAAAACAACCACCTCAGTTTAAGAAGTTCTCTCAAAGTGCTACATTAAGTTTGTCAAAATGTAAAATTACTATTCAGCTCTACGTATATATTTAAGTTAAGAAAACTATATTTAATGAACTGGGAACTGTATTCTTATAGATTAAAAACATAGATCACTACACTGCAAAAAAATGGTGGTACAGCTATATATGTGACTTATAAGTAATGGTGGAAAGAGTCTGAAAATCTGTACTCAAGTACAAGTACTGTTACATTGCTAAAATAATACTCAATTACAAGTAAAAGGACTGGTGTTACAAAGTGTTTGTCGCAGAGTATTAGTTACTTTTAACCGCAGCAAGGGTTGTCATAAGCAACTGGACTTGATAGAGTTCTTTAAGGAGAGAAGTTTCGCTTCTCATCCAAAAAGCTTGTTCAGCCCTGACTGACTGGTTGGGAGTTCAGGTATTAAACCTATGTAGGGTTGTTAACACCTAGAGGGGCATGTGACTCATGTGCCTGCACCTCCATTGTGTGAACCGCGAGGGTCACCTGGTGGGGACGTGTGAAGTCATTAAGGTCCCTGCCATCATGTGAGTCGTTAGAGTCACATGATTGTGACTCTTTTAACTGTCGATGTCACATCCGTCCGAACTAGGGTTGCAAATTGTGTACGTTTTTGTGAACTGATAGTTGAGAACACTAACAATCAATTAATCATTAATAATTTACAAGATACAAAACACAGTTGTTTTCTTTTTTGTTGTTTTGTCTGTCATTTTTTTTCTCATTTGAAGTCAAAGTTTAATTTTCCTTATTCAACAAATGTCTCCACCGGACAAAACAAAGTCAGATGAGGTGCAATTACTGCCCCAGCTATTGATTAAATATCAGTGAATCCATTTTTAATTGGTTAAATTCTTAATGGCATTTAATCCATTAATGATCGATCATTAACATCCTCACTCAAAACCTGCTGCTGCAGTGTTTTGCTTTGTTTTTCATGTCATGTTTCCATTGGCCTGATTGTGATCAGATCAAAGATTTGGATATTAATTCAATATGTGCTCAGTACTCAACTACGATTTTAAAAGTAACTAAGTAGATTACATCTTGTAATGCATGCTTACTTACAAGTACCCAAAACAACTACTTAATTACAGTAGTCAAAAAAGGGAAAAAAAGATTCCAGCTCATCAAATGTAATAATTTAAGTTTTACAGTGTTTATAAATTTCTCTGCCCTTAAAGAATAAGGAGGATCAGTGAAACTTCACCAATAAACAAAAGCCTTACTGTTGCAGATTGTTCCCAGCGTGTCATAGTCCTCTACGCTCTCACAGACGACCCTCCACTGGGCGAAGATGGAGTTGGAGCTCAGAGAATTCATGTCGAAGCTGCTCCTGGCTCCCATCAGGTCGTCTGTGCAGATGTCACACGTGCTTCCACCGATGGCAAAGTTCCAGTAAGGCAGGGCGAAGGAGGGGTCTTGCAGCATGTCCTGATTGTTAAAAAAAAAAAAAAAAAAGAAAGAAAAGATGTGAATGTGGAGATTGAGGCTATTCCAGAACTAAGGTTTTAACAATCCATGCAAACAAAACTTTTAGGAGTTTGCTTGAGGCTTTATTATATTGTGCTTTCAACAATGTTTTCCCCTCCCCTCAGGCAATGTCAGAGTATCCATTAAATCTCATTTGGTATTGCAGCTATAATACACAGAATAAAGTGGATGTAATTCTCACAAACTGTGATTAGCTTCAAAGAGAGCCTATAATATCTGTTCACCACACATGAATGAATCTGCAATAAATGAAAATAGGTTCTTAAAAAGCCTTTGTGATGTTCATCCTCGCTTTTCCACAATGGTTTGCGACTATTTTGTGCAAAAACTCAACAAGAAACTGAGATAAATACAACACAATACAGGATTTGTAAGTAAAAATTACTCATCAAGCTCAAAGGAACATACAAGTGTTACTAAAACACTTTTTGATAAGAAAAGCAGTAACAGATCCAAACTCCTGCCCATGAAACAGGCCTTTAACTAGATATGGCTGAACTGCAGTGTAAGACAAGGAGCTGGGACCTTTTTTTCATCATCTTAGTTGATACAGTTCATCCTGAACAATGGACGCACTCTGTCGAATTGAGGCTGTCAGTGTGCTCATTCAACAAGGTAGAAAAATTAGTGGCTAATTGGGGAGCACAGCTTAGGATAGATTCTCAAAAAAATCCAACACTCTGGTGGGGTTTCAAAACCATGCAGCAGCTTTATCTGTGCTTGCAGGTGTGCATACCAAAACTAAAAAGAAAAAGTCTTTTGAATTGTGAACCACCAAATAAATGTAATAATTATCCCAACTCTATGCTGGCTGGGAGGAATGTTGAAAATTATTTATGGATCACTTGGTGCTGTTTATTAACTTCTTTCACCAAGGCTCTGTTCAATACCGTTTTCTACAAACTATCTGCACATCAAATCCCAACCCATAAAGTGTTTAAAATCACATTTTGCACGCTGCTCGCCTGTTAAAGCATGAAATTGCATTGCAAGTTGTGATTTCCTCGTCAATACAGTCATGGGGGAACCTATTAGGTTAAACAAACAAGCTGGAGGTAACAACAGCTGGGTTGACGTGGGATATTAGTCGGTGATATATTGGAAAAATTAAGATGTGGATCAGCTTTCATGTACTGATTACCCTCAGAATGAAAATCAATTAGATTCTTCTCTTAAAGGGATAGTTTGGATTATTTGATGGTGGGTTGTGTGAGGTACTTATCAATAATCAGTGTATTACCTATAGATTATTATTATTTGAGCCACTTAAAAAAGGTCCACCTGAAAAAATAATCTATATCAGTTTAAGTGTACAATATATTCAGAATATTTTCAGCGCTTCACCTTGCTGTAAGATACCCTTTTCTGATAGGAAGCTGTACTTGTGCAAGCCAAATACTGCTTTGTTCAAATTAACCAAACTCCAGAGGTAAAATCAGTAATTTTACCTTGCAGAACATGGGAGTTCCAGATTTACTGCTTCCTTGATCTGTTAGTTTGTTTGTGTTATCGTGGGACTTTGGTGAATTTAAAGTATCCTTTTGAAACAACAAAGTCACACATAAACACACCCACGCAACCATATTGAGGCAGTGGTGGAACAGCAACTACAGTGTTCTGCAGTGAATGGAGTTTGGTTAATATGGAGGGAGCGATATTTGCCTCATATAACAGCAGCGTCAACTTGAACTGACATTGAATTTATTTTAAGTGGACCATTTTTAAATGGCTAAAATAACATATGTTGCTGACCCAGTCCACAGTCGTTCATTGCTTAGCCTGGCTGCTGAGACTCCTGGGAGCCTGCGGGTCAGCATGTGTACCTCATACAACCCCACATCAAATCATCCCTTTAATCCTAAAACTCCCCATACTGTCAGAGCTTTACTCTAGCCTCACCTGCATGTCTCTCTCCAGCTGCAGCAGGTGGTACCTGTGCCAGGTGACAAACCCGGGCCCCTCATGTGAGAAGTCCACTCCTCCGAAACTGGCCTGGCCGGGACCCAGGAACGTCTTGCTCACGGAGAAGTAGTGGGACCACACGAAGTAGTTGTAGATGGTGATGTTCTCAAACTGCATGGTGTTCCCGTCGGGCCCGAAGATCTCCGCATAGCGCCGTGTGGCGATCACCAGGTCGGGGTGCACAGTGCGCTTGGCCTGGTCCAGCGCGTTCACGAACGCACGCTTCTCCTCAGCGCTGAGCTGCATCACGTTTCTCCTCACTGGGGGGGATTACAGCAGAGGGAAAGTGGATTAACTCAGTCAGTCATGCGTTAATTGGGGATCAGTTTTTAATGACTCAGAAAAAAAAATGTGCGTAACAAGCTGTTTTGATTATTAATTCTGTATTCAAATGCCCCCTTTTGTAAGTTTCAGGACCCTAACTGTTTCAGATTATTTCATGGGAGGCTAAATTGAATTCATTTTGGTAAACTAATCTGTTTTTGTCCAATAGTAGTTGTTAAATCTACATAAAATGGGCCATGCTCCAGATGTGCTAGCTATTAGAACTTGACAGAAACTGGATTTTTGGGGCCGTTTCTAATAACAGGGAGTAAAAAAAAAAAAAGCCCAAATCAATCTATAAACCGATGTTTACAGAAGATACATGAACAGATTTTTAACTATAAATAAAAAACTAAAACTAAAACTTGACTAAAACTCAAAATTTTATATGACATTAAATCTGTTCATTTAGCTCTGTGTGGTGGCCTGAATCCCTACCAAGATTTCCTAACTATGGCCTCTCCTAACTATCCAACAGAACCAGACCGATTCTGAATTTTTGGGGTTGATGTTGGTACTGATATTAGGGAGTAAAAAACTTATGATAGCAATTTATTGGCTGATCTGTATAAAGCCTGTACACCTGCAACAGTAAACTCTAGTGCTTTTAATAATTAGAAATATAAAATACAAATAAAAAACACTGATAGAACATCTCAAATTAAGAAAAAGTATCAAATATACATAAAATGCTGGCTATAAAAAAAATTAAAATGATCTATATTACAGATAAAGGTATGCTCAACCACTATCGACCAACTGATATATCTGTCTGCCTCTACTCTCTAATATAATAATTAGAGTTAATATATTATGACATTAGGACGCGCACTTACCAACATTAACTCTCTGGTCACAGTTGGCTCCAGTCCATCCGTGTCTGCAGCGGCCGCAGTTAAAACCGGTGAAGTTCCCGTTACACTGACAGGTCCGGTTAAAGAAACGGATCGGCCATCTCTCCCGATCGTCCCGTCCGTCGTGTGGGTACTGAGGGCCGTGCGGGCGCGCATCCACCGTGATGGATACGCACTGTCCGCGGCCGGTGCTGGCGCCGCACGGGTCGTTGTTGAGTCCGGAGGGCGACGGACAGCACTGTCCACTCCTGAGTCCTTCGGGTGTCACACACTCCCTGGGGAACTGGGCGCTCACGACCACCGCGCCCACAAGAACCGAAAAGCAGCACTGAAACATTATCCAAAACGGGTGCCAAACTTTACGCACGGCTGCGTCTGATTTGGAGCGAATATTCACCTGTAAATGTACAATTTAACTAATACCTCATCCAAGATGAGTACTTAAACACCCCAGGAATGACTTTTCTCTGTCAACTAAGTGTGTGTAAAACTTCCCCTCCCATGCGCCCAGGCCCCAGCTTCTATTTCCCCCGAAACCAGTGAACCGTCGACCTTAAATACCGGATTAGCGCATGACTACCCGGATTTTCTGACTCCCGCGTGATGCCTTCACATAACATCATATTTCCTACTGAGGAAGGAGGGAATGAAAGCAGTGTGATCCACCATTAACAGTATTGTTCTTCTAAAAACCTCATCCTGGAGCCACCAAAATGAGTCCAACATTAAAGGATGTGTAATTATGAGCAGAACTCAGAGTAGAACACAAATTATGATGAATGAGTTGGCCTGCCCATAAACTGTAAAATTTCAGCACGCCTTTATGAGCTCTGTATGAAAATTAATTTGTTATGGAGTGATAGTCTTTTAGAAACAGCCCCTGGCACACAAGTTTGAGGAATTAAAAGAACAAACTTGGTGCAGCAAGCAAGCTTAGAAATACAATACAGATTGTGTTTATATGATCTCCATAAACTCTATGAACTCTCACTTTTGTTCATTGATGCACTTCACACATCACACATCATGTCAAGGCAACTGCCCTCACTACATTTTTACTCAAATGCATAAGTTTTAAAATAAACAAAACAAAGTTTTGCCAAACCATAAACATTTGTTGGGATTTCAAGGAGTTTCTAAAATTCAAAGATTTAAGTTTATGTAAAGCAAAAAGTAAAAAAGTAAATAATCTCAACAAAACAGTATTACTTGGTAAAACTTGGTTCAAAACTTTAAGAGTTTGAGCTGGGCTCAAAAATCAAAAATCTATTGAAGTAATTTGACTTGAATTTTTGAGTTTTTCTATTTTTTTTTTATTTTTGCTGTGTGGAAATCAAATAAAAAGTATTATATAACTCGAAATGTCCTATTTTGAATATCAAAATAAAACTGGTTTCAATATCCAGTGCAATAAAGCAATTCCTCCCACTGTATAAAATGCCTTCCAGGATCTAATCTTGAAAAGCCTCAGAGGTTCATGTGTTTGTGATCATATTTCGGGTCATTTGACTTCTCAGACGGGCCTCTCTCACTCCTTCTTTCCCCGACCTCGGGGCTGCCTGTGCTGCCATGAGCATGTGAGGCATGGAGGCATGAAGGCTTTATTATACATGCAGGAGTCTTCTAGGAATGCACAGTTCTTTCTATGACTTCTCTGAATCAATACAGAGTGAATCAAAGGCAATAGGTTGAAATTTACAGTGCATTCCACGTGTAGAAAACTTAAAGTACAGGTTCTTTGTAAATGCTTTTACTTGATTTAAGAGTTTTGCACGTTTTTTTTCCTTATTGTGTGTGTTTTCCAGATTTTTCCCCTGCAGTTGAGCTGCCATTTTCTTTTGGTGACTCAAGAAAAAAATATATTTTCCAATGTGTTATGTTAAAATGGTCCATCTGAACTGGTTAGATTATGTTGTTTAAGTTTTTCTCACTCAAGTGCTGAACAAAACCAGCTTTTGTTAAGTCAGGTTAAAGTTAGCAATTATTTTTTAACAAACTCAAATAACACAAATTGAGTTGGAAAACTGGAAACCCATATCTTTCAAACACTTATCAACTGATTCGAAATGCAGACTTTGAAAAATAAGTCCATTAGATGCTAATTTCAGGTGAAAGTGGAGTCAGAAAGTTTAAGAACGTGTTTCATTAGTGCAAGTTATGAAAAACTTACCACTCGCCTCTCCTTCCAGCACGTATTTTTCTTTCTTGCTTACCTTTTTTTTTTGTGAACTGCCTGTGCAGCGTTCATTTGAATTCTCCCTCCGATCGCCCCTCCAGCGTGTGCGCTCTTTTGTTTATCCGCTTCGCTGTTCTTGCAGGTGAAGGAGTTTCTGCTGAAAACAAAAACCTTTGATTAGTTTAAATGAGCTGATGATACCTGTGGCAAAATCTTGATTATTTTGGTCTGCTGCTACTATCACCTCAGGGCATTTTTTTTTGTGATAATGGAAATGACTGGCTGTTATTGTTGACAAAACCTCCAGTGATAACCCCAAGGAGTCAGAATCTGGGGCAAGATTGACAAGACAGGTTCTTTCTCACGTCTCACAGCCTTCCCACAATCCACTACAAGCTATACACTGGGTTGCAGAGAGGGCACTGGATAGTCTGAGCAATAGTTGTTTGGTTGCATGAATTCTTAGATATTATTTCACAACAGTTCAGACGTGTGTATCAGTTATCCTCGACGGGATCAACGCTCGCTAATTAGCTTCACTCATCAAATGATGGTGATGCAGTTCTTTCAGTTGGAAAAAAAAAACGCCCTGCTGCCTTTTTTCCTTGCATTGCCTCTTTTTGTTTCACACTGACAATGTGCACCACGCATTATCCAACACATGCATGCACCCTCACACACCGCTGACCCCGACTTCCACACCTTATTATTTATTGTTTAAAACTTTCATAAATTTCAGCTTGTTATTGCTAAATTCAGTGTTCATCTTTTCGGGGGATTAGGGGCTCGGCCACTTAAATAAGCACAACTGCTTTAACTCCAAAGACCATTTCAATAACTAAATCAATAAAAATGGATTATTAGCAGTTTTAAAGTTCTATGTAATTTGAGTAAATATTGAATCCAAACAGTGATGCCAAATTAAGTATTCAAGTCCACTACTTACATACTGTTTTGAGGTTATGTTTAAGACTAACACTTTATATTCAAACTTAAGATAACAAAAAGATTAAACAGTGGTTCCCAACATTTTAGGCTTGTAACCCCTTAGAAAATCAAGCAGTGTCTGATGGTCATGTTTCATGTGTTGTAGACAGTTCCACCAAAGAGTAAAAAGAACAAAGAGGCCGGAGAGGATGCACATCAAAAAAAGTTCTTGCTGGATCAAAAAAAGCAAAGTGAAGGCAAAGATCAGACAACGGGCCCAATAGCTCCCGGCAGTTTTAATCGACCCAACGTTTCGATCTAAAAGAGATCTTCATCAGGCGGTTGAATCATCATCACAAAGCAGAACAGGTGACATATAGACAACAAACACATTCAGAAGTCTATATTTGACTGAGCTTCTGTTGGATTTAATATGTATTTTATATGTTTTTGCCCTTTTCATAGATGCAAACTCTGTCTCCCATGTGGGAATGTCAGACAGTGTTTCCCAGCTTTGCTCTGATTGGCCGAGCTGTG
Source organism: Lutjanus erythropterus (assembly GCF_056507025.1). Lineage (NCBI taxonomy): Eukaryota > Metazoa > Chordata > Actinopteri > Lutjaniformes > Lutjanidae > Lutjanus > Lutjanus erythropterus. The sequence goes on along the minus strand of NC_139339.1, from coordinate 9,042,859 downwards.
TGACCTGATTGACTCTCAATCAGGCAGATTACAATCATCTGAGTGATGTATGTGTTTGTGTCTGTATATCGTTTCTTCTGCTTTGTGATGGTGATTCAACAATGTGTGATGAAGAGCCTGAAATGTTGCTCAATTTAGGTTTTGAGGTAGAAATTTTGAAATTAAATATTTCACAAAAAAGGTTGAAGAAAAGTCTCAAAAAATGAATGCAAATGTGAAGCAGAACTTTGTTTTCTTTTGTTTCAAGCCCATAAATCATAATCATAATTTGGGTGAACTATTTCGTTACTTTTGAACTTTTACTTAAGAATTTTGAATGTCGGACTTTTCCTTGTAATGGAGTATTTGTACATTGTTGTATTAGTTTGAATTTAGTTAAGGATATGAGAAATCCTTCCATCGATAAAATTAAAAATAATACTGAAGAACTGAACTGAAAGATATGTTGGATGCAGTTTGCTCTAAAATTAAAACAATTAGCCCTGGAGCAAAACTGTCACCACAACTTTTTTTTGGGGAAAGCGTGAAGAAAAAGATGCTGTCAGTAATAATTAACATGTCATATGAAAACACAGCATAATAATAAATCTCTCTTCTGAGAGAAGAAAAGTTGTCTTCTCTCCCACGTGATCTCACACACTCAAAGGCAAAGATTCTTAACCCAGTCACATGTGCTTCACGTTGCCCATCATAATTCCAGTCTGCGTGTATTGTTTCATAATTGGGGCGTGCCGGCGAGGATTACTACAAAGCTGAGCACTAAGCTCATTCTCATGAAATACATTTGAAAATACAGCCACATTCCTGATGTATGTGCAGTTCCCATGTTCCCCTTGAGAACCTGTAAGAGACCCATTAGTGTGTCAAGGTTGCCATGAACATCTAAACATCATTTGTCTGGAGTCTCCATCTAGTTTTCTATAATTTTTTTTTTTTAAATGTCAAGATGAATACTGTAATAGTTATAACGATCAATTATTTTGACCTTAGAGTCTCATATACTAGCCCTGAATGAATTTACTATGATTTGTCATCATTGTAGACATGTGGATATTTAATAATTCAGAGTGCTATTGACCTGAAAATGCACTGCAGTGTTTTTAAGGTCACATTAGAGCAGAGGAGGGGCCAGCGATTTCCTGATTGTCCTTTGATTAAGTCTGTAAGAAGCTTTTATGTTTACCATCTCTCTGCCAAACTTCTGCAGAGTTCACTTTGAGCCATAAATGTGTCAGATGAGTGTCCATGAATATGATGTAGAGCTAATACAAAACCTGCTATGATTACAAATGTGAGCCAGCAAACGAGGTAACATTTAGGGGAGACCAGGGGCAATTGCAACAGGGAGCAATTGTAACACTATCAACTCCTCCAATCAGAAACAAACTAGAGTGATGACACTTACTCTGCACGTGCTCAGTAGGATTCTTTGTCACAGATGTTTTCAACAACAAAAAAATGATTTTGTATGAAAGTTACTTTTTGGATGTACGGTATTTGTCTTCTGCTGTCTGAAGTTAATATGTCTGCAAATCTAAACTTAGATCAATTTGATCTCTGGATTATTGGTTAAAAATTAAGATGAACAATCCATACTAATATAGGTGTTGCTAGCTTACAAGATTTTATCATGGCTCCAAGATTGGGAGCAATTATAACACAAATTTACAACAAAGATACAATCGACCCTTCCTAAAAGTCCCGCCCCTTTTTGCTTTGTGCTCCAATAACATTTGAGCAACCTTGGTACCTCAGTCAACTGTCGACTCTTAACCATCCTCAAAATTTGGTTTTCTTTTGATCATAGATGAGTCACGAGATTTTGCTGAGGGAACCTCTAAAAGCGACTTATAATCACACTGTAAGATAGCTAATGTTTGCAGAATACTAGCCAAAGAGCTAATTTAGGATTGATGTAGATTAGCTAACTATTGTTTTGCTAACATTAGCTACAGATGTAACTAGCTAGCAAAGCATACATTTGTATGTATATATTATATATATATACAACATTTTAAAAACATCTTGAAAATTTGGTTTTCTTTTCAACATAGAAGAGCCTAGTACATAGCATGCCTAAGTACAGATGCAGGAAAGGAGAAATTTGAGCGACATACCAAAAGGGGCGGGACTTAGGAAGGGTCATTGCCACAGAGCCATATGACCCAATGTAAGCACTTTGTCTGTGTGGACATTTTTCTTTTAGAAAATGAATATATTTTATAAATTTTAAAGCTCAGTTCATATAAATAAAATTTAGTCACCCCTACAATAGAAATACTGTTGCCATGAGAATTTAGCAGTTAATTGTTGCACATACATATGTTCTTTTTTAAGGAATGACAAGTGTATTTCAAGCAGTCTTTGAGTCATGAAGGAAAATTTAAAACATGTTATAATTGCCCCCAGTCTCTCCTTCTCCTTTGTTGCCATGAGAATTTAGCAGTATATTTAATCTGTAAACACTAATTTAATCAATTACCTTTAAATTCATGCATGTTGGATTAAGATAACAGTGTAAAAATAACAGTAATTAAATGGTCAGGGTTCATGTCATGGATAATCTACTGACTGAAATGGACATTAACTCACCAAAATGCTGACAAACTGTATCTACATACAGAAATAAGGCAAATTTCGCATATTTTTTTTTTTTTTTTTTAAAGTCTACTGCTTTATTCTGTACTCTATTATTTTACACTGCCCTGGGTGCTACACGAGTACACATCTTCTCTGTTTGTCCCGTGACCACCACTCAGTCGACCTCTCTTTCATCCCTCACTCTCCCCCCCCGCTACCATTCTGTGTGTGCTCACGTCTGTGCATGTGTGTGAATAAACCTTGGGCAGGATGGAGGATCATGTGAGAAGATGTGACTCGGACTTAATGGTAATCCTTGCCTTTGGTAAAAATGGCACAGTGGGAGTCATTAGGAGGGAGCTATATACGAGCAGTTCATATGACTGCCTGCCTCTCTGTCTCTCTCCTCCCCTTCCCTTCCCTCTCTCTGCTAACACAATGCCCGCCACTGCTTGTCATTCCCTTTCACTTTCTCAATCACAGGCTGTATTCACATGCCACTCATTTCATCTCAGTGCCTGCTTTCCCTCATTTTCGTTTGCTTCTCGCTAAATGAGGGAAAAATAAAAAATATTCTCCACCGTCTCAAATAATGGGTCCCATGTGAACACATTGTTACAGTTTGATGCATCTGTGGTATAATAGTAGAAAGAGTCTGCAACCATGCTAGCAGGTCTGTGAGGCTCAGGCTTGGGGTGTAACAGATTACCTATAAGGGATTACGTAATTATCATACCAAAAATATTTTCCATTACATTTACAGAAAAAAAAGACAAAATCTGAACACAGATACATTTATTAAAAATGAGGATTATTAGATGGATTACATTTTTATAATACATTTTAAAATAAACAACTATGTGCAGTGCACCCACATTACAACAACTGCTAATGTTAGCTACACAGACCAACCACTAATGTTAGCTAAACAAACCAACTGCTAATGTTAGCCACACAGACCAACTGCTAATGTTAGCTACACAGACCGAGCGCTAATGTTAGCTACACAGACCAAATGCTCTCAAAGCTACACACAGGCATGCAGTTAGCTAGCTAACCTGTCAACATCCACTACTACTACCACAACACAAGTAAAAAACTAATCTTAAGCTATAAATGAACAAAGAGCACATTTGCATGACTTAACATCACTGTCACTAAGTGACTAGTGTTTGCTGTGATGATGTTTAATGTCTGCGACAACCACTGTTTTCTCATTAGCCACTTCATAGCAACATCCTCTTTAAAAACCAACCACAGACCATATTTCAGTCATCCAACCAAAAACCCATTCAGAAAATCAATCAACTTCGAGACAAGGGAACCCAAAGTGCTGATATGCTAACTCATTTCTGTGTTTTAGGACTATTTTCACCAGCACTCTATTTAGTTATAACCCAAAATATTGAATAAGTTTAAATTTTGATATGATGAGTTTCACTGAACTTGAGGAAAGCACGTTCAAAATGTCGTGGCAAAGTATTTACTCAAAACCTACAAATGTCAGCCTCATGGTAACACTAGATGAAAAGTCAGGAGATCATAAAAGTTTATAAGACATATCCTCAAAGGGACCATGAATGTCTGAACAAAATGTCACGGCAATCCATCCAATAGCTGTTGAGATACTTCAGCCTGAGATGAGGTTTGCTTTGAGTTCCAGTGACAAAGCCCTATAGTGACTGTAGTAATTGTGACTCCTGTCAGTCAGGTGCGATGGAGGAGATAGTGTCTTATTATTACAGACCAACAAAGTCCACAGAATCACGAGGTCAGGGATGATGGTTGAGTTCACAAAAGCGCTGTTTGGTTCCTTTCAACCCTGCTGCACTCGTTCCCCATCCTTAACTAAGTGGTTATTGCTGTAACCTTGACAACAAAGTTCCCCTCACCTTGGTAATTTTATCACAAACCAAAAAAGTTTTATAACCTTAAAGCGTGATTCTATCTGCATTCTTTGCCAAGTTTTTCAAATAGAAGCTCCTATTCAGCTGTTAGAAAAAGCCAGTAATGTAGGTTACATCGGCATGCCCTTCACTGCCTCACTCTAAGGGGGTTTATATGTAGCAATGTCGGTCAGATCAAGTGTTAAAGTGTTTTTAAAAGGGCTTAGGAAAATAATATTTTGATGCTAAAACATATGTACTTCAACCACAATTTGAATATTCTGATGGAACTCATTTCAACCCAAACCATGCTCTTTTCCTAACCTGAACAAAGTTGTGTTTGTGCCTTAACCAGACATTAACCATAGCAGTATCAGATTTTAAGAGATTTGGAAGGGACAGATTAGCTACGTCTCCATCCAAATTAAGTGCAACTTTTAACTGAATTTTCAGAAAGTTAGCAAAAGAAAATGGATGTAAATGTGTGTTTCTATCCACTATGCAAATATTTAAAGTTGAGCAGGAAGGCATGCAGTCAGATGATATAAGCAGGGCAGGTTGTGACTTTGCTCTTCCTGTAGCCTACATGCTACATGCTAAGATGGTATATGTATAATTTGCTAGTCACATCTTAAATGAGCTAATCTTAGCTATCTAGATATCTTATGATTGAAGTAGTCTAACTAGCTAGTAAGGTACTAAGCTAGAGTTATCAATGTGAGTTTAAACCTTTAATATACTGCAATATATTGTATATATATAACTCACATACATGATAATGACACATATGTAATTAATATATATCTTTAGAGAAAATCTGTAATATGGAATTTTGGGCAAACTGCTTTGACAACAACATATTTTTGTTCATGCCTATAAAGTTATTTGATTCTTTAGAGTTTTGTTTTTTTCAACATGGATGAGCCTAACACACAGCATATTTAAATGCAGAGAAGAAGAGAGGAAAAGTGGAAGGGCTTATTGCCCCTCTGGGGACAATAAAGTTGACTAACTGACTCGATTTTATTGCAACACAAACTTTTCTACCTCAACCAAGTTTATAGTTTTTTTGGTGATATTTCAGTTTTTAAGATTTTCACTTTAAAAAAAAAAAAGGCACAAACTGGAAATGCATAAAAACAGGTGACAGGAAACGCACCTATCGACATAGTTTGTGATTTAATTTGAAAAATTATCCATCTTAAAGAAGCGGACCGACCGAGGCAACCAGCCACAGAGCAAAAAACATTGGATGTATCATTGCTATGTTGTGTATATACCAGATAAGGCATGGTGAAAATTACTACAACATTAGTTTTTGAGACAGATGGGGCTGCTATCTGAGGCGTGACTGCTATTTGATACAAAATCATCTCAATGTGATTACTTCATTAAAAACAGCTTATGAAAACCTCATCATGCTGAAAATACAGTATGAGTTTTAGTGAAAGTTCACCTCCTAATTGAGCTGGGAGTGAGTGGAGGTCTGTCCTGGGGGACTGTCTGCTGACAGAACGAAGCAGGCTCATGACCAAAGCTCTGGAAGCAGTGTGACTGTGTGTATGTGAGTGTGAGGGAGGTTATTTTCTCCTTGCATCCTGCTCGCTGCAGAGGTTTTTTTTGTATCATTTCTTAAACTGCACGCATATCACAATTTGGGTGTACCAGCAGCTGTATCTGCAAAACTGCCCTGTGAGTCCGAAACAGTGAAGATGCATTTTATTATTCCAACTTGGTATCACAAATGAAACCAATGCAAAGATTAATGATGTCTGATACAATGGCACCACAGGTCTGCTACCCCTTACATACATTTGCGGTGGTCATGGACGATATATTCATGCTGAGGAGAAATCAATTTGGATCCTTGACTGGAAAAAAGAAACTCCATTAAGTTTCACACCAGGAATAAAAATAAGCTGGGGAATAAGGGAATGCATTATTCCAAAAGGTATAAGCCCATGTGCTGAGAAAGACAACAGAGACTTTTCAGGAATAATACAATCAAATTCTCACAATGGAATTTTCTTCTGCGATAAGCATATTAACAGTCACAAGCTTGAATTCCAACACACATTAATTGGCCTCAGCAGCAGGGTAACAGTCATTTTAGATGTGAACACAACTAGTTTGTCAACATGTTATACAAATTCTAAGTGAACAATTTATGAATAAAACCTGAGAAAGCACATTATTTTTTGACAAATCAGCCTTCAACCTTACTTAAGATGGACCTCGACCCTTTAGGTGTAATGCAGTCTCAATACCAGCAGAGGACAGTGACACCTCATGTTAAGATTTGTAGTAAGACAAGGATTCAACCTGTTTTAACAGCTGTTCTGTGTGGAGATCCACCCACTGTATGCATGCTGTATATTAAAGACATTATTTTACAGCATTTTAGTTATAATCAGTCTTTATCTTAAGGTCAATCTTAAACATATTCCTGTCCAAAGTTTCACTGGGTTGCACCAACAAAGATTAATTTAAAGTAATTCTAATCAGAGTTTAGCAAAATCTAATTTCAAATGAGCTCTGCTGCATAATTGAAAACTAATCTAAGTTTAGTAAATCCAAGGTTAATGATGTAAACTGAAAGTAAATACAGTTCAAACAATACAGAGATGCTTGCTTACATAAATTAAAATAAATACATGGGACTGCAGATGAAAATTAGCCTGTATGGCTAAATCTAGCACATTAATGTGACTTAAATGATCATGTTAATTAATGTGCGCTGTCTCTTCCCTAAATACGATAAACATAAACATAAAAAATGTATTTGGGATCTTGTAAGGATAAAGAAAAGGGGGAAGAATATGTTTACTAGCTTGCTGACAAACAAAACGCTAACATGCTTTATTGTTTGCCAGCTAGCTAAAAAAAGAAAACTATGTTGGCTAGCGTGCTAAAAAGTTGGTTAGCTTAGTTAGCCTACTTGTGATGGCTGAAAGCATAATATTTTTTCAGTCCATCTAAAAAAGGCAGCCATTTTTAAAGTTAAACCTTCACATGTGTAAGTTTAATATTGGATCACATTTTAAATTGGAGCTTAAAGGTTTGGTGCAACATAATCAAACTGAATCTAGGTTTAGAATAAAACCTAAACTGAGGATTAGAGAGAGGTTTAGATTTACTTAATTTCAATTTTAAGCTTTTTTAGTAGTTTGGTGCAGCATAATTTACAGTTAAACCTTGCTTTAATCAGGTTTAAAAAAGCAAAAACCTTTACCCGTAAACATATTGCAAGGACCCAAACACTGGCAGTCTACAGAGGTGTTTGGTTGAAGACAAATATATGAAAGAAAAAAGGTATAAGTGCTTCAACTGCATGCTAGTTCAGAACTTCGTAGGCGTTATACTTCACATCAGTTTTGCAGAAATACAGAATAAGCATTTTATATGTGAGTCAGGGAGAACTTCATTTGTTCCGCTAGCGAACTTCTCAGAATGTAGTGCCAGCTCGAGGTAGACTGACACCCTGATGAATAGCAGGAGTTAGTCCCTCAAATGAAGGCCTCCACGAATATCGGGATACTGTCTACTTAGCACATGCACCAGCATCTTAAATCTGCTGCTTTCCAATACCAAAGCACTTCAGGTGATTTACATAGCAATAATTTAAACAGCAGAGGTGCCGTGACCGGGCGTTAGCAATAAAATACGGAGATCTACTGCCCAGACTGCTGCTACCACTTGATTGCTTTTTAACAGCCATTAGTCTTGCGGGAGCCTTTTGAAAGGGCATCATTTTTCGGTCAATCCTTTGCTCTACCTCCCAGATTTTTTTTTTTTCACTGATGTATGAAAATGAGGGAGGATATTGACAGGTACTGTAAATGGGAGAGGTGAGGGTAATTCAGCAGGAGCTGGCTGTGTCACAGATCATCGCAGACAGCAGCGGTAATTAGTGAGGAACACTAGTCTTGCTCCAGGATGTAGTAGGGAAACAGCTGGGTTGGAAGGTTGTGCCAGCCTTGGCCAATTAAAACGCTGCACAGAAGCAGATGATGACAAGGATGGAGGTTAAGATAGATCCGGCTCATCATTACTGGAGAAACACAAACACTTTGCAATGAAGCTATGCTGGTGAAGCAAAGATTATAAAGAAAAAAAGCTGCAGATTTTGTGATTATTTGAGGCCAAATGAGGCACCATCAATAAAAGTCTGGAGTTAAATTTGATGAATGAACGGGAATGTAGTTTTCAGTTTTCTTCCCTCGAATATATCCGGCAGGAGATTGTTTTTACATTGCTGAAATCCCAAATTCATTCAGGTCCCAATATGCAATTATGTGTTGGGAAATTAATATACAAATTAGAAAAAAATAAGGTGCAGGAAATTATTCTGGAGACAGATTGTTGGGTCCCACTCCCAGGTCTTCAAATACTGGCACTCTGGGAATGAGACTCAGCAATCAACCTGTGATTGACCAAAGTCTCCCGTCTCTGGCTAGAATTTTCTAAAGCCTGAAATTAGAGGCAAGAGGAGGAGCAGAAGTCTAGTTTTCTCTCAAACCCCTTGAGTCACACCACGCTTAAAGGTTATTGTGGAACTTTTTCTACAATGAGGCTAAAAATGAACTGCTTACTAGAGAAAAATACACATAACAAATGCAGATACTTCCATACTAGACCAGATGCATCCCTGAATGACTGTGAAAGTTACAGAAATCACACGCTATGGCCTTTGCAGTTACCAAAGTTCAACCCGATTTAACTAGTCTTATCAAAGAATGACGTTCATCTCTCCAGTCGTAATCTACAAGGAGCACTAAAGCTACTCCAGTGGGTCTTGGTGGCACAAACATGGCACTTGTGTTTCTAAACCTTTGTTTTTTTTTAGTGTGGTAGTCTCAGACTTGTTTTCCCCGTTGGTACGATTCATTAGGGCAGATCTCAACACCGTGACTGTGGTGTTTGTTTTTGGCTAATTCACTGATTGAAATGCATGACAAATCAAAACACATGATCACATTGATGCAAAAATTTAGTGAGTTTTGCTACAGAAATCCTGCTAATCAAATCTCAATTATGTCTGCAATTATGCAATACAATCAGAGATATTAAAGAGATAGAAACTGGACCTTGGTATAAATGGTGGCAAAGCCCCTGAAAGTGGACATATTTTGGTGTATTTCCTCATATATAATGATCACTAAAAATTCTCAATTTCGATTGTCTTGTAGAGTGAGGATTACGTTTTCACAACTGAAAAGCCACGACATGTGTGCCTTTTTTCTTTTTACAGTTCTGAATTACTGTGCCAGTATAAAACTGTAGGTAAGGACAACAACAGTGAGGCTTAGCTGAAGTACTTGGGACCAGGGTTATTTATCAGTCCAAATCAACTCATGAAATCAACTCAACTCTGCAGAGTTATATGTTCCACGGAGCCATATTGAGTATTACTGCTTACATAATGCCCAGCCTCATTTTTTGCTGATGACTTCCTTTATCAAACACCCAACACCTTTCTAAACGCCTGTATCGAGTTGCACAACGTCCTGTCATCCCCTTGTTCCATCTTTCCTTCAAATACCGCTCCCCCACTGATCCCTTCATTAGATGTCCCTTACATGTTGCTTCCCAAGGCAGCTACCTAAAGCCCGCAGTCCCCATGAACAAAGAGCTTGGAAGAAAGAGAGAAGATCAAAAGCCTTGGACAAGGCTTTGTAAATTCCCAGATCTGGATTCTACTGCGACTCTTTTGGACAGATGGCAATCACTCTGTGCACGATGTATGGACGATGTTCTTTGAAATGAGACTTCAGATTTTGCAGCTTTGGCAAAAGAGAGACATTTCTTATAATGTACAGCAGGTGCTGTATATGTGAAGTTATTCAGAGTACAGAGCAATTCACCTCACTCTGTGGGCGGATGAGAGTCAGGCACTGATCTGGCAAGAGTCTAACAGAGATGGAAGCACGCAGCCCGCCTGTCTGGGTGAGGCATGCATGAACAATATAATAAATCTGAAATGAGCTCCTCACTCCTTTTCTACTTGCTTATTATAGTCAAAGTTGAGGCCTACATCTATACAAAAATTTCACATTCCCTTTGTGCTGCGTCACATGTGGGGTGATGAAAGTTTTGTAACTAATACGAACTCTTCCCAAACTTACCCAGAATGTACTGGCAACACGTTAATGTGTGCCCACAGCGAATATTCCTCTCAAAGGTATGCGCTGGAGTTTTCCAAAAGGAAATTAATTTGGCAGAACCTCTAAATATAGGCCCGCATTGATCTGTTGCTTCGTCAGCTTGGTGGAAACTTTGATAACAATCCAACCTCTCAAACACAAAAGAAATGCAAGACGTCTCTGCGCTAATGATATCACAGTGGTGGGGGCCATTTTTCAAGAAAACGCATGAAAACATTCGCTGAATTTCTGAAAATACTCTCAAGGGTGATGCAGATCAGTCAGCCAAGACTACTTCTTAATGAGACAGGAGGTAAACATATGCATGAACTTTGGAGGCTATAATGCTTATCACTGAGCCAGTGCCACTTGAAGGCAAAATGTTGCCAATCAAGCTTAGCATATTACACTCATAAACATTTTCATGAGTCGAAGAAAAAGATCTAAAACTTTTTCTGTGCAGACAAAAGGTTTATCAGCTGTGACCAGCGGTTCTGCAGGCTGCTTTGGTGATCAGTTGGTTGGTAGGTCCACGAAAATTCCCCATTTGTTGGCAACATTTTTCGCCCTAGCAGGCCAAAATCTGGCACAGGGTCAAGTGTGTGTGAACGTGGGTGAAGGTGTGTGTTTGTGTTAATGCCAGTTGGCTTAAAGGTGGTAGAGCAATGGGAGTGGTCTACTACAAGAAGGTGCATGACTTCCAACTTCCACAAGACAGGTAGAAAGGTTGGTCATGAGCTAATTAACAGCTGATTATCTGTTCATGCCAACTGGCAATAGCAGAGGACCAAGAGGAGAAATAAATCTTTTGTGTGTATAGAAGAAGTCTTTGATTCAGCTCATGAAAAATAAGAGCAAAAACAAAAGAGTTTTGTCTATATTTTTATTGAGTATACGAATGAGACTGTATTCTGATCTTCACGGATGCATTTAGCAATGTTTTAATTTCCAGTATTCTGAAAAAAATCCAGTAAATGATCTCTGAATCATCTGACACAACTTCACACTGGGACCAAAAGCGTCTACATCCTCACTCACACATCCCAAATTTGCCTCACTGCACACTTCTTTTTTTTTCTCTTTAACACTCACAGATGTGACAAGGCGCTGGCAAAACGCAATTTACCTGCCACAACCTCCCGGTACCTTGCTTGTGTGGTGAGTCATTTATTAGCACTCCATTATGTCATGTAGCCAAATGTATTTCATTTGTTATGCGTGCCGGGGTGACAAAGGTGGAAATGTTCTTGCTAATTTAATGCCTATTGAGACAGAAAATTGGATCTACTTCAGGGAGCCGTGATGAGTGTCATGATGCCCGAGCTGCCAATTTCTGCCCAAGATTAATTAAAATGAAATTTCCATGGGACCTATGACAGTCGCCCATCTCCTGTACATATTTCTCTATAATTGGAATCGCAGTTGGTCTCTGGAGGAGGAAGGGGTTTCTTGGATGTTTCACAGAACCAGCAGGGATTTGCTGAGGTGAGCACCAAGAGTCTGATTGTACTTGGGGAAAACACACACACACACACACACACATCGAAAAGCTGTTAAATAAAGAGAAAGAGAATATCTAATTTCTGCAATGAAGGGACATAAATGACGGCAATCCAGCAGTGGTGACAAAACCAATACAAAAACTGACGACAAGGCAGACAAGGCAAAAACATACGGTGTTTAGCTGTGATGGCGACTCATGCATAAGCAACAGGCAGTAACATGAAGAGATGCTGCGTTACTTAATATGCTGGCACAGCATGAACACAACACAAGTAACAGCAACAAGCAAGAACACTCTGAGATTCAGAACAGGTGTGCTTCCTTCGTTCGGCTGGGTCCTTTTTTTACTGTTACAGCAGTGAATCGATTCAAACAGCAGCACTACAAGACAAAAAGATGTTGCACCACAGGGGCCTTTAGTTTACAACGTTTATTTTTCTGTCCGTTTTACGTGTTTCAGGAAACAAACCTTCATCAGCGGACTATAATGAATGCGGTACCTGCTTCACATTTATTGTGAGCAAGTGTGTAAGCAGAGACAAACTAATCACAGCCCTGTGTTGCAACAGTGCAGGGGGTCACATGTGTTAGCTGAAGTCACAGATGAATGTGTTTAAAAATGTATCAGATGCCAAAACACTGCACACTGTGGAAAGTTATCACAGTGGCAACTGTTTTATCTTTTGTAGCAACAATCATGAGGTAAACAGTAAAAATACTGCATTCCTGTTGCAAAGTAATCCATCAGGAATGTGTGCTTGTATATTTGTGACTGGCAAACGCAGCACCTTGCAATGGTTCAACCTTTTTTTGCCTGAGCCCTCTGAGTTAAGCCTGGAGTATACTTTTAGTGTCCACAAGCGCCCAAGTGTTGTTAATTTCATCATCAGCGGGTGTATGCGTAACCCAGATAGACACAGTGGGCACCCAGTCGTGCAGAAGTTCTGTTTATACTACTTTCTGTCTGTGGTGTCTGCAGCTGTCAGTGTCTGTTTGTGAGTATATTCCAGGCTTCATCCACTCGGATGAATGACAGAGCTGTGTTTTTTCCCACGGTGGCCTCAAGTTATTATAAATTTAAAACAACATTACCTGACGCCGTCATCAGGGTTATTTATATATAGTTTGGGCTCGAGGCTTAATAATTCAACAGAAAGGCTGTGTCACAAATTAGAGATGTGAGGTGTGATAGATGTGGGCATTTAGGAGGCAGAGGGGGTTTAATAAAAGATGCTTCTGAGGAGCATTATGAGAAATGCAGGAAAAAAAGGGAATTCAAGATATCTTGGCCTATACTGAATCAATTTTGCCCATTCTTTTTAAAAGAAAGAATAGCCAAAATGATTTATTAAAATCATTGCAAGTCCCCTAACATTATGGAAGTGTAAAACTAAATTGCTGGAGTACCCCTTAAAGCAAAAACTTCAAAACATTTGCAGGCTCCAGCTGTGCACATGCAAAGATTCACTGCTTTAAATTTTGGTGATGCTGGCGAGCACAGAGCAATCACTTTTTTCCAACTATGATAAAATTGTAGTCACACGACTGTGTGCACAGGATGATGAGTATATTAGGTCAAAGTTGCCACAGGAAGTTGACCTGCACACCGTGAAGGATGTTGAATAAGTTTACTTTCTGGCTTTTGTCTTCTTTTCCAAGTAAATTTGTCTCACCCCGGGGATTTGACTTCTTTTTAACAATGTTGCCTTGTTCAGAGATCTAAGCAATTATCTCGGCGAGGACAAAGTTATTAATACAGATAGGAATCACGTCTAAACCTTTGAAAATAATATTCAAGTTGTGATAAACCAGAGTTATCCTCAAAAGCGTCGTTTTCTGATCTCTTCATTGATTAGCAGTTGTATCACACTGCAGAGAACACTCAAACAATCCAAGGAGAAACTACCCAAATAAGTCAAGCACGATCCATTTCTCTTTTTTTCCCCCCTTTCATCCATTCTGTAATCCTTAGTCAAAAGATCAAGCTGCTTTCTTACCTTTCGAGGTAGACAGGAGCTTAAGTGCTGTCACTGGATGGATTTGGGGTAGACCTGAGCTGTCTGTAAAGTCTGGTATTTTTTTTTCTCTGTTTTTTTTTAACATGGTCAAAGCAAAAGTGCTCATAAGTTAAATGCAGGTTTCTGTGGGAATCAAGGGATCTTTAAAATGACTGAAGTTAAAGCAGGTGTACACAAAGAGAGAGCGAGAGAGAGACACACACAGAGACAGACACACCTCAGAGGAAACGGAGCCAAATAATAATGAAACAAGAGGGAGCTAACTAAAGATAAGAATACAGGCCAAGAAATGCAGACTGCCGCAGAAAAACACTGCAGATGAATTACACTCAGAGCTCAGTGTAATCAAAAAGTGCAAAAGCAAAGAATTTCAGTCCTCACACTTTAAATGAAAACACGCAACAACTGGGATTCCTGCTGCTAATTAAGGACCTGCATCACACACATAATTGTCATTATTCCCTTCATAGATTTCTCCTTAAAGGGATGGTTCGGATTCTTTGAAGTGAGGTTGTACGAGGTATTTATCCATAGTCAGAGTTATTTCCTATAGTAGATTCCAGTGGAAACTCTCAGTTTGGAGAAGTCCCGATGTGGGAAGCTAAGCAATGAACACATAAAACAATCAATATCCATTTAAGTGTACACTATATTTAGAATATTTCTAAGCTTTATCTTGCTGTTAGACATTTTTTCCTGATGGGAAATATTGCTCTCTCTAATGCAACCAGACACATTTAGGAAAAACAGTAATTTTATCTCGCAGAACATAGGAGTTGCTGGATTACCGTTCTGAACTAAACTCCTGTGTTCTGCAAGGTAGAATATTTGCTTTTCCTCAAGGAGTTTGGTAGCTTTGGAGAGAGTGATATTTGGGTTTTATAGGAGCAGTTTCCTGTCAGAAAAGGCTGACTGATGGCAAAGTAAAGTGATGAAAATATTCTAAATATAGTGTACACTTCAAGTGATATTGATTTATTTTTTAAGTTATTTTTTGCTGTTGACTGCTAATCTAGTCTACTTTTTCAGTACAGTGCTATTGCGCAGGGCTGTACACAGTGTTCACGACACCAGGCTGCTGTAGTATAACCATACAGAACACTGCACACAGGCAGTTATAACTTGTTGTTACCAGGACTGATTATAACCTCTCCAACTTTATTTTCATCCTCTATACACATTACAGTACAAATATTGCTGTGTAACATTAATTTCTAAACTGTGCTCAGCCCTACTGCATGTTGTGTTGCTGTGTGTACATGAACTAAAAAAGAAGATGAGCTTGAGACATCCTACCAAATCAAATTTCAAGTGAAGATGTAAAATATTAAACTGGGGTGCAATGCATTCTTTTGACTATCTATAAATATCTCATATAACCTCACTTCATATTATAATAACTATCACTTCAAGAATAATTTCCTTGAAATGAGCTCTGAGTATGATAATATGAAGATGAATGGTGTTAGAAAGGAAAGTTTTGATTTGCTAGTTGGTGCATAAACTCACTTGCAGTCCTGAAACCCAACTAACCCCATCTGTCCTCGTCTTATTATAAATTGTTCAAAATTCATTGAGTGTGATTTGGTAAATTCTTTAGAGTTTTTGCGCTTAATAAATTCAATTATTTGCAAGAGTATCAAACTGAACCCGAGACTTGACCCTGAATGCACTGAAGATCTAGTTGGAGCACACTGCCCAAGGATATGAGGCAATTTGAGATTATTTTTTTCGTTGTGCGCTGAGACAATTTATCTCAATAGCAGACCATTCCTTGTCTCGCAGTAACTGCAGCCTGAAATTTTATATCTCAAAGTCATTTCCTCTTTTTCCCATGTGTAAGAAAACCATGCAGATGGATGTGAACAAATCAGCTTTTTTTTTTGTTTTTGATTGGGATACTGAGGAGAAACATGTTTAAAATGTCGACTGATGGCAATGTCTGACTCGAGGAGAAAAAATAAAGCAACTCAAATGAAGGTTGGTACCCAAACCTGTGTGTAAGACACAAACGTGGCATGTCGGGGGGGGAATAACTCATCAAGCCTTGAGATCCACTATGGTTCTGGGTAAAATACTGTACAGTGCCTCAGCCATTCACACAGCAGCCATAGCAGCCTTCGTGCTGAATCGAAGCAGGAGGGAAACAGAACAAAGCTGGTTGATATCTGCTGAGAGGGCGGCAGACGAAACGCACCTTGACACCGGAGCACCTTGGAGTTTTTAAAAGACTCTCTTCACTGCCTTCACCAGTGTCCTCATTCTACATGCTCTTTTCAGAGAGGAATGTTAATGTGCATACAAAAAAACTCACATATGCGGTAAAGCGAGCACGTGGATGAGACCTACGCGTTTGGTCACAATGACACAAAACAGACACGCAGGCACACCCACTGCCATTTTAGTAAGAGACAATACCCTGTCTGTTCTTCATATTTGGGCCACTTACATAACCAACCGTCGTGAATTATGTAATGTCCCGTTATTAATTTTTAAATGCACCCCTCTTTGAAGCAACTATAATTGGGCATTTACATGTTTTGTGCCTCGTCTCTGAGGTATCGACGCTCTCTGACGCGAGTTCAGTGGCAGCGAAACAAACGTCTCCAAAGCAGAGCCCACATTCTCCCTCGTTGCTCCGTGGCTCAAGAGTACAGGCTGGATCCCTCCGATTAAAACTAAAGCAGGGAGGGTTTCATGCTGTCATCGGAAAATAAAAATGTGACATGCTGCCTTTTTTTTTTTCAGCACTCAGAAAGTTTCACGGAAAAATCTTGCAGCAGCAGAGAAAGCAGACTAAAGTGTGTTGACTCCGTGACAGCTGTCACCAAGCTTTGACAGCTGTTGTTAAGCTCTGTGTATTTTGATAGCACTACATTGAAGGCTTTACCGCGACGGAGCAGGTGTGCTAATTTACACAACAGTGAGGTTTAGTCAATAATGCTCCTCTGATGCTAGCTGCTGTGCTTTGACATCCCCGTCGCCGCCAAATTAGCCTGCGTCTCTCAAAATGCTCCGTGGAAAAATGAAGTGGAGACTTTGCAAAAACATTTGCAAAGCTCAGGGTCATTTACAAAGCCATCAGCATAACACTAAAGCTCCTCATTCAACACCACATTCTTATTTAAAGCATGCAGTGACATACAGTTAGTATTTATAACTGCAGCAAAGGAAGCTTTATCAGGCATTATGGTCAGAGTGTCATTTAATATCATTTCAGGTCAAGTTTTTCACTTCTTGTCACAAGTCAGGAGTATTGGTTTGCTTATTTTATGTAGTTGTTTGCTGTTGCATCTTACATTGCATGATCTCAAATATTTGAATATATTGCTATTTTATCGGATAACTCTGCATTTCCCTTTCCTGCTGTCTACATCACATACAGCAAAATTCGGTGTTGTCGGCAGGATCTGGTGTTTTGGGCGACTGTATTAACCGAGGAGGATAGTTGGCCACAGCCAGAAGGGTTGCTATTGTGTCGGGAGCGCTAGCTGGAGAAGAGAAGTGCAAATCCAGTGGACAAGTTTGCAAAATTTTTGCGTACTTAAGATTCTCTTCATGGAGCTCAAATACAAACCACCAGTCTACTGCAGACTATTTGACAGATCTAATGTTGCAGGGACTGCAAACATTAAAGAGTCGGGGGACGAAGTATCGGTTTTACTTGTTTGCTTATTTTATGGTTTTTATTTTTTGTCTGAAATTTTACTTATACTTAAGGGTGCTTTACACTATGAAATGTAATTCATTTCTATTATTATCCTATTAAAATTAATTAATTAATATCATACTTGAATTAATATCCAAAACAAAACAAAATCTTTTAACACAGGTAGTTTTACTTGTTGAGTAATGTTCAAGTAATGAAACAGTACTTCTACTTGAGTTCAGATTTCCAGTACGCTTTCCAGTCCACTCCTAAACAGCTGCCTGGTCAGATTTTTATTAGAAATGTTTCTTTTTTATATAACCTAATGAAAAAAAAGTCAAATAAATGAACTGTAGCTCTGACAATAAGACTGCCTGTATGAAAAGCTGTGCAATATACAGTCCACCTAGGGCTAAATGTTGTGTGGCATTCACACAACGTTCAGTGACTTTATGACACCAAAGATGTTCAAAGCCTATTTTAGCTGAAAAAAAAGCACAACTGCAACAAAATTATGCTTTTCTGCATTGATTCAAAAGAATGTTGTAAAATGTCGGCCAAGATGATCATTGAATTAGGTTTTTTTGTGAAAAATACACAAATATTAAAGCAATCAACACCAAGTTTTTTCCACGTTTTAACACTCAACAGCAGGGATGCATGCCTGACCCACGTGGCATTTGCTATCAGACACTCAAGAAAATTGCGAACAAAAGGGGGTCTTCAGAAACACCCCTCAGCTATGGCGATTTAAGACTCTCGATTATACAATCCAATCTCACACTGCACTATGACATGCCCGGTTCTCCCCACAGGGATCATGAAAGTTTCATCAGCACTGGCACAAAGAGAGCCTAAATACATTTTTCATCATCATTCGCCATTCATCATTCATGGTAATCATCTGAAGTCGGGAGCATTAAAACTCACAAATGTATACAAACACGGCTCTCGTTGGCTGCTCGGGATTCCAGGAGGTGCACTACAAATGCTCAATGATTAACTGTCCTTCCCAAAGTGCCGTCTGCGCGTAAGTAACTGTAGTAACATTAAAAGGAGGAAGCCAGGCTTTCTCCTCACGCAGACTGACAGCGAGGGAAGATCCCTCCATCATACCATTGATCAGAAATGTGCCCGTTATTGTGAGATGCCCTTAGGCCTAATTAAATATTAAACCTTTTATTTGCTCCCGCGAAGGTATTTGTAAATACATTTCATGCCAGGGAGAGCATCAAAGATTCCAAATTCCCCTCCTGACACAAAGGTGCGGTTATTGCCGCTCAACCCCCACCCCCACCTACACCACCCAAACCATTTAGGCGCATTTAGAATGATGAAAGAGGAAGGAAATTGCTGGCGATGGCTTCCAAGGGAATGGATAGTATATACATCTCGGTCTGTGAGAAATTATATGTTCCCGGTTTCAAGATATGATTATGAAACAATGCTATGTACAGGGTTGCCTCACAGTTTACAGTTATTGCAATTCTGTTAATCGGATAAAAAGAAGTTGATGCTTTAATGAAGCTGGAATATAGACACTACCCGTTTAGCAGCTGCACAATTTACAGCTGGATAATGCACACTTTTTTTTTCACTGCCTCATGTCTGGGAGCAATCACACAGGGTTGGGAGGGTTACTTTGAAAATTTTTTCCAATGCAATAACTAAGTACCTGTTAAAAATTGAGTCAATAACCTAATCCAAGTAGCACAACATTAAAGTAATTAAACTTGATTACTTTCCGTTACTTTTGGATTACATCAATACCAAATTTGGTGAAATTGTTTAGCCTTATATCATGTTTAATGTTTGTTGTTTGGTTTATCAGTTGTTTGTCCTTCCTAGCCGCAATTATACACATTTAAATATACTTTGCTAAGTATCCTAGTCACAATTCACACCCTCAAATGAAGTGACATCAACTTATTCTTGTCTGGGGTTTGTGTTTTTACTCACACACCATCCTAGTCACCACATCACCACCAACAGTCCAAAATATGTCCCAGCAGTATCCACAGCCAGCTAGGTTAGCCAGCTAACTGTATTTCTGTGTAGTTAACGTTGGTTTGTGTAGCTAACATTAGCAGTTGGTCCGCATAGTAAATATTGGCGGTTGATATGTGTAGCTAATGTTAGCTGGTGATCTATGTAGCTAATGTTAGCTGGTGATCTGTGTAGCTAATGTTAGCTGGTGATCTATGTAGCTAATGTTAGCGGGTGATCTGTGTAGCTAACATTAGCCGTTGGTCTCCGAAGTTGGGTGACCAGAAGTCCCCGTTTGTCAGGGACTGTCCCTGTTTTGGTGGCCTGACCCTGGCTGGAGCTGTCCCCTGAAATGTCCCCATTTTCAAAATGTGCATATAAGACAGAGTGAAAAGTGAAATAATATGTTATGTTGCGAGAAAGACTGGGCAGTAGAGCTGCTGAAATCTTTGTAATTTGACTATTTTCTTAACTGAGTTCTCCATAGTTTTATCAGTTGGCCTGCATAACACTTTATTACAGGACAACAGTTACCATGGTCAGTATACATGAAACCAGAATTTTTCCCCTTTCTATTTCATATAGATAATAATTTTGGATATATTGCCTGCCTTATTTGTTACTAATTACGTAATCTTATTACATGTAATGCATTACTCCCCAAGCCTGTAATCATAGTGGTGAGCACAACAGTGGAGAACCGCCCCGTTCTGCAGGAACTCACGAGAGCACACTCACTCAGTCATAAACAACAGGTGACAGTACATTCGGCATGTCTGTCCTGGCAAGGCGCCGTTAATTGATGGCCCTCCCTGACTTGAGCAGATAAATCAGGAAGTCCATCATCAATAGAACCACCAGCTATCAAGTCATAACCCCAGCCAAAATAAATGGAGGGGAGCGCGGTATAAAACATATATTGGCCTTCACTTTGCTTGGTATATCCATAATTCACAGGCATAAATTATACTGCCTTAGCCTCATTGCTGAGTCTGGCTGTCCCCTTTCGTTTACAGGCAGCAGAGCTGAAGTGAGTCAGCTGGCGCATTGTCAGAACACACAGGGTGAAGTTGCCCTATCCAGACGGTAGATGGAGCCATTTGCATTGGCTTTTCTCTGCAGCCTCTCACCGGAAACATTACATCAGTGATTTATTTCTCCCTCCAGCTCCGTATCATCACCATTACATGCCATTTATGTCATTAAAGCTGCTGTGTGTTTGTGTGTGCCTCAGTATGTGTGCGTTCTGGCTTTATGTTTCTAGACAGTGAGAGACACAAGGGGCACACAGAATAACGCAACGAAAAGAGGGGTTACTTTTAAAGAGATAAAAGATCATTGGAACAAATGTAGGTCATACTAGGTTGCATGTCAATTAGTTGTATTTGTCGACCGCGATTTATATTATACTTGTCCATCATGATGCCCTTGGGTTAGTTTGTGTCAACTTTTGACCGCTGTCCCTCTTTTTTTGATATGTCTGTGTCTGGGGCATATGTTGTCATGATTGTCCTGTTTCCCGTGACGTATTGCATAATTCTACTTTTTTCTTTTTTAACTGATTCACCAATGATTTCACAGATATTGTGACTCATGTTGCTTTGAAACATGCAGATTTCTTGACCTCCAAATATTTAATTGACATCAATCCTCATCATTTCTATTTAACAGTAAGTTTAGAGCTAAAGTAATTTCCCATTTTCCCTTTTGTCCATCTATCCTTTATCAACTTGTAATCCTAAGCCTCATCATAAAGAGCAGGAATTGATCCGTGCCGTACTGCAATAATGACAGAGCGCTGGTGCTTCTGCGTTAGCCCGAGGAACACCACGGGAGATGAACATGATGGGAGATGACATTTAAGAAAAAAAGAAGGAAAAAAAGGGAAGCCGTATAAGAAGAAGCAGCGTGGAGAGCTTCTGGCTTGAGCGCCGAGGCATGGACGACACTTCTCAGCACTGATTACTGCCACAGCTGAGGGAACCTGTGGGTGTGAGGGGGAACCCGTTGGCATTTTGAGCTTTCTTTAACAAAGGCGGGATAGAGTGAGCTCGCAGCTTGTCACTTCCTTGGCAAATGTTGAACCACAAACAACAAGCGAACAACTGGAGCTACAGCTGTGCATGTGACTCTGCCAGTGTGGATGCTTCCGCACCTGCATATGCCTGCACATCCCAACTCTTTTTTGTCCCGACATCACAATTGCACAATAATTCTTATCCACTGTCACACTTTGACGGTTGTTCACACATGCACACCCACACACAAGCCTTCGCACAGCAGTAGAGCCAAGCCAGATTGCTGTGGCTGAAGATACGTGGTGGAATCATCAATCACAAGAGCCTCCCTCTGGTCAAATCAAGTTTGTCCTGGTGTGAGCAGAGCGCAACGCCAGCCGAGCAAAGACAGGCCCTCGCTGGCTGGCGGGCGCGAGGGGCATGCCGGGGCTTTTCGCGACATCCGGAGGCATATCAATCTCATGGCAGATGGATGGACGGACGATGATTAGGACGAGGCTGTGCCTTCGTAGGGCCAACTGGGAAGCACTGACGGATTCCTCTGTTCTTCAGTCCACCCTGCAGCGAAATGAGAAACAGCTGGAGGGATGGAGAGCACATTGTTCAACCCGCATCTGTTCTCGGCAAACTCCACCTCTGAAGGAAGACTGGCTTTTTGCCTCAGCGTCTTTGGATGGTAGAGTTATGGAGCTAGATGATTAGAGTGACCTTGGGCAGTTATGAAAGCTAAGAAAAATGCTTCACGTCCACAGTTAGGCCTCCAAATCATGCACCTGGACCTTGGAATACAGCTATTAGAGTAAGTATTACCAAGTTAAAGTTAAATAAAAAAAAAAAAGTGATGAAGAGCTTCCAATCACCTTTAGAATGTCTCTGTGAATTCAATCTACAGCCACATTCATGCAAGCCTTGAGCAACAAAGCCAATCTATATTCTGTTGAAAATACATATCAGTGCAGCTCATACACAGTGGACACTTCTGCTTTCCACAGGGCCTGTTGAGAAGTTGAAGTACTCCCATGCTGTTTCCATGTTACCAATTCCTCTCTCCATTCTGCTATTTGTCAAGGTCAACTATTTCATCGGTGTGAAAAAGAAATCTGGGCTATAACCATGTTTGAGCAGCAGGATTCGGGGAAATGAGAAAGCTGAAGTGCAGCTCACAAGTGTAATTGGTCTCCTGGCATCTTCACACAGGGCTTGATTAACATGCCTTTGAAGCATTCCAGGCACATTTGCCCACAGAACAAAGACACAGCAGATAATGATGATCAGAAATTTTATGAGTTTCTACCAGTTATTGACAGACAAGGTATTCGAATGTCTCGGACACCCGCCTTTGATGTAAATTGATAGACACGCTCAGTCCCTTAAAGGTGCAGTTATCTTCAAAAAGCCAGACAGGATTAAAAAGAAAACGGTAGTATTTGGGTTGAGCAAGAGTAACATTAATATTAAGGCTCTCTGTCAGGCAAGGACAGAGAGCCTTTAATGCCTGTCGTTGCTTAAACCAATCAGTGGCTGGCTGGATACTTTGAATACACACACCAATGAGTGTTGATTGATTCCAGACTGCAGCAGCTATGCTACTGTATTGCCTTTATGAGTGAATTCGTGTCAGGGTCACTGGAGGCAAAGAGTCTACCACAGCATGTTCTCAGTAAAAAGCAAGGAAAGAGAAACTATCCTCAACAGAAATACTCAGACACCTAAAATGACCCGACTATGTTTTTTTTGTGAAGAGTTACCTCTTGTGGGCATTTGAATCATGACTGAACTCCCTCAGATGCAACGGGAAAGTGTGGTGAGGTTTGAGGTTTTTGTAGAACTGTAGCATCTTTCGGGAGACACATTTCCATCTCCCACCAGTAGCCAGTATTGTTTTTTTATAACCAGAATAATCTTATGGTTATGTACCCTAACTTCAGCCAAGTAGTTGTAGTTGCCTAAATCTAACTCTTTATGAGTTTAACAGTCAGTACAATCAAAACTGGATTATTGACATAGCATCATATCATCATTGCAAACAATTTTCTGGCTGCTACCCATCAGCTAAAAACAACATCATATCTGGTCTCTGCAAAGGGAAATAATCTACATGTTTATTTGCATACACAGCGGGCAATTTAGGTCTGATCTCAAGCGGTCACTCAAAGCACTTTTGGGGATGTATTCTAATGCTAAGTGTGAACTAACATACTTAGAGCTGTGCACGTATGATCGGATCACCCAAGATGCACGTTGCCAGGTGTAAACAGGGCCATCATTTACCTCTGATCATAAATGGTCAAGAAGTTCAACTGCTGGAGCATTACAAATTCTCTGGCATAACAATCTTCTCTTCTTTATTGTGGGAAATCAACACATCAACAGCAATGAAGAAGGCACAGCAAGGATTTCTCTGGAAGACAGCTGAAAAAGTCACAGGAAGGTATGATGCAATTTAACTGATCGAGCGCATCTTCACCTATGGAATAACTGAGCGGTATGGAAACACCTCAGTATACAAGAAGAGAAACGTCCTGACTAAGTTAGCATGTACAGCCTCAAAAATAAAAGGGCCAGGAGCTTCCATCCCTCACCGAGATCTACACCATTAGTCAAAAGAAAAAGGGTCACAATATTCTGCAAGACCACCCTGCAAACCATCTTGTCAACTTCCTCCCTTCTTTTACAAAACTAAGAAGTATCAGAACCAGGACAGCCAGGTCCTGCAACAGCACCTACCCCGAGGCTGTTTGTGCCCTTAACTCCTAAATCATTAATGTGCTGCTATAATTCCTGTCTGTGGCACACTGTAAGGATGTAGTATACACCACAGCTGGATGTGGCACTGATAGCTTACCCATGGGAGGGTTGTTTTAATTAATAATCATTACTATTACTTACTTATGTTCATTGTATGTGAAGGGGGTTGTATGTTGGATAACGCTTGAAGGGGTGTGCATAAGACTGCCATTACACTGTCATAACCATGTTAGGACACTTGTCATCTATATGAATAATTATGGAAGTTGTGTCATTTTTAAAGCATAGTTGACACTGTTTGAGAAGCATTTGTTATGAGAACTTGACATTAATCAAGACAATAATATCTTTGCTGTGACAGCTTGACATAAATTAAGATAAAATGACCCATCAGTGTCTTGATGTCACAATAAACTGTTGTATTTGGTTGATTATGACACTGGCCAACAAAAGACTATTACACACGTCATGAATATTTTCCTTGACCCCAAGTAAGGTGGTACGTTTTGGACTTGTCATAAAGATGTCAGGAAGTTTTATTACACTTTCAAATGCTTTTGGGTGCCGAGTCAGTTAATTAGGCAGCTAGCTCCACGGCTAACTGAGCTAACCCCTGCTACAGATGACAGCAGACAACAGTTAGCCTACTTTAACAACAAGAAAGCCAGCTAACTGTCATCTGTCCATCAGGTAACTCCGTAAGCTAAATCACCTTGTTACTGTACTGTGTTGTCAAACTGGCCTTATAACATTTAATGACATATGGCCGTGTAATGTCATGTTAAAACATGAAACTAAGCAGTTTATTTAAGTTTGAAAACATCAAGTTGACATCACGCAGACATTATTGGCTCGATTAATGTCAAGTTGTCAAACAAGACAACGCATCTCAAACAATGTCAACTTTGCATCACACTACATAATCTTTCACCAAATGACCCTTAAAGACAGTCATAAATATTCATGAAGACCCCCCCCACCGTCATGACACGGTTATGACGGTGTGCCGTATGTTGTCCTTGTTATGCATGAGCTCACCAAATCAAACTCCTATCAACTATGTTGAACATTGAAGTGGCAAACTGTCATATGGATAACTTTTTTATGGATTGTTTTGGATGGACATGGAAAATGTCCTGGCTGACTGAGACAAATGTACCACTCAGTCCACTCATACTGGCAATATATTTAGTGACTGCCCTCAATATAAAAAGAAAGTCCTTCCCACGTAACAACCAAGAAGTTTCTAAGATAACTGTTCCAATGTGTTAAGTAATTTATCATGGCTTTGTATTTATGCAAGGATACCATGCATAGGATGAGTGGTTATAGATAATAGATGGACCACCCAAAATAGAAACATCTGAAGTTTTTTTTTTGTCAAATACTTCAACTGAATTCAAAGCTCCTTGACACAAAATATTTATAAAGTAATCCTGATTTACTCAAAAAAAAAAAAAAAAAAAAAAATCAAAGCTGTGTAGCAACTAAAGAAAAAAAAAGGCATTCAATCAGAGAAGACTGGAGAGCATGAAAGCTTGTTTCAGCATCACAGGGTCACGCAGCTACACACATTTGCACTTAGGAGGTGCCAGATTCAACCACAGTGCTCTAATGTCGAACGCCGTGCAGCTCCGGTGAAACAGTTAGGGGGTTGAGTACATCGCTTGATGGAATTTTTACACGAGCTATTGAGGGAAGGCATTGATTTCCACCGGCTAGAAGTCCAGAAACACCACACAGATCTAGGTAGAGTTTAATCCATTGTGCTCATCAGAAGATGGTTTCGGCCAAACTTTCCTTGCAAATCAGTTCCAGATTCAGTTCACCTTCTTCTTTCTTCTATTGTTTGTCTTGGTTCATCAACCTTTCACTGAACTAAATGTCATCATATGCCTCGGGTGGTAGATGCCCGCCGCAAAGTGGCTGTGATCAGAGCAGCAATAATTATCTGATCTTCAGCCTGCTGTCGGGTTGTTTTAAAGGTCCAGTGTGTGAGATTTAGGGGGATCTTTTGGCAGAATATGACAGAAATGTAATTTAAGTTTCATTTCAGTTAATTATCAACTGAACATAATCAACACAAATACTTTTTTTTTACAGAGATTGTGAAATGCTGCTGCAGCCAGTTCTCGTCATAATATCAGATTTGCTTTCATTCACTGAACCGAACAACACAGCTATAATGCCACCCCAGTATGTGATTTTAGATGGCATGCTGGCGCTGTGGAAACAAAACTGGCATGACACCGTCTAGTGTGCGATTCTGCTCTATGCTAATCAAACACGGAGCTGTAGTGATGTAAAGCTCTTTATCCGTTCCTGGTTGTCTGCGTTCATACAGAATCCCAGAACGACCAAACCGAACACTTCTGTGTTTTGTTTTGTTTTTTATTCCAAGTTTCACAGCCACTGAAACTTCTCCTACTAGATTGCATTAGTTGCGTTATCTCCAACCTCACCGCACGATTCCATTTTCCCAAGTTTTTGTGTCTAAGTTTGAATGAAGTTGAAACTGACAATGATAAATGAAGGGAGTTGGAGAGGTTAGTTTGGTGAAAGCAACAAAACAGCTGTTTCTGGTTTAACAAACCATATTTTACTCTTCAAAAAAAACATCTCTCTCTTTAGCAATCCTTCTCCATCATATTGTCAGACATTTAACAATAACAATCTGAGCCCAGCAGTGGCCAAAAAAGCTCTTTTAGTGGACTTTGACAGTTTGCAGTTGTCCGCAGGGATTATGTGATATTTATGTTTATTATGTTTTATGTTTATAATGTTTCTCCAGTCACTTAGACACAAAAACATAGGAGCATAGGATCCAAAGGTACCCTTTAAATCCTACACACCGGTCCTTTAAAAAAAAGAAATGGACTCATTTCAGAGAGAAGTTCAATGGATTCTGCTACAACAGAGAAAATCCACCCCAAAATACAATTCACTGTCATCAAAGACGGCTCTATCAATTGCTGTAACATAAATAAATCTCTATGGATCAAACACACCAAATCTATTTATTATCACAAGCACATGTCCACATAAAATGCATCTGTGAAAAACCAGTTTGGCTGGAGTTTTTGCCTTCACAAAGCCATGTTTTTTTTTTGATTCACTGTCAATAGAACACCTGCCACAGTGGTGTCTGTTGTTCCTGGCAGAAGAAGAAATCCATATTCGTGTTCATGTTCTGAGTTCAAACAAGACAAGAATATGCAAAATCTGTTCTGGGGTGGATTTTCCATTTGACTCACCATATTATGTAACTATGCTATTAAAACATTGCTTTTAAACTGAAAAGCAAATTGAAGGGAGGAGGAATTAAAGAGCCACGTCTGCAATTCATGTCAGTCACATCATGTTTCAGAGAAAGAGATGCCAAAAACAACTCAACTTGAGTTCAAAATGATATACTTTAGCATTTTCTGTGTTGGGCCAAAACAGGTCCTTCCTCTTAAAGGGATAATTTAGATTATTTGAAGCGGGTTTGCATGAGGTACGTATTGAATTTGTGACAGTGAATGCCTCCAGTTTGGAAGAGCAGAGAGGAATACTGGCATGAGAGCTAAGCAATGTACTGTTGTGGACAAGGTCAGCAACAAAAGGTATTTTACCTTCTTAGAAATGGTCCACCTAAAAAAGAATCAATATAAGTGCACACTTTACTTTCACTGTTGTTATATAAGCCAAATATTGCTCTTTTCAAACCAACCAAACTCCATAGGCAAAATCAGTCATTTTACCTAACAGAACACAAAGTCGCTGGTCTACCTCTGCCTTTGTTTATTTGTGTTACTGTGTGATTTCTGTGTTTTAAAAGTATAGTCTGGATTCAACAAAGTCCCACAACTACACAAACAAACTAACCAACTGAGGCAGCGGTAGACCAGCGACTCCCACGTTCTGTGAGGTAGAATTACTGATTTTTCCTATGGAGTTTGGTTGGTTTGGAGAAAGCAACATTTAGCTTATGTTGGTGGTTTACTGTTAGAAAAGACTGTCTGACAGCAAAGTAAAGCTGTGAAAATATTTGAAAATAGTGTACACTTAAACTGATATTGATCTTTTTTAAGTGGACCTTTTTCAAGAAGCTAAAATACCTCTTTTTGTTAACCCTGTCCTCAGCAGTGCATTGCTTAGCTTCCATGCTGGTACTACTGGTACCCAAACTGGGGGCAAGCTGACTGCAATCTACTGTGGGTTATACACTGACTATGGATAAATGCATCATACCACCCCACATCAAATAATCTGAACTGTCCCTTTAATGCACTGATGATGTCATACCATACTTCCATTACAACAGACTCAGCTTCTGAGTTCCTTCTTTTTTAAACTTGCAGATAAAAAATAAACTTATTCCCCCTCATTTGGCACAGAAAGTAAAGATCAATCACCACCACCTCTCAAGAGCCCCTCCTTTATTTGCTATATAGGTCCATATAATATTCAACAAAGCGTGAACTGAACTTTGCCTAACGCAAATCTGATATGTCTGGGCAAATAAACACACCGCAGGTGGAACTCGATCGCATCATTAAAGCTGATTTACTGTATGTAAAAGTTTTAAAAATCTTCACCTTCTTTCAAAACACTTCGAATCAGATCAAGGCAATGAAACGAGGTTAACGCCTCTTTGAGCAGCATCCAGTTTAAGCCAGTTCTGTTTTGATCCAAAACTCTCTCACAGTATATATCCTTGGGAGTACAAGTGCTCTTCCTCTGCATGCATATTCAAACAGAATGGAGAAGAAAGAGGGTAAACAATTAAAGAGACACTGTGCGTACTTCTGAATCTGGAGCACTACACTGTTGATAGAGTGAAATTAATGTAATACCATATGATCCGATGCTACAGTTGCATACAAAATGAAAAAGCGGGTCTGAACACATGCTGGGATCCACATTGTACCGCTGCTTTGTCCTTCACCCTTTTGGGATACAGCTAACATTATGTTAAAGGATGTGTAATCACAATTACGTCAGACTTAATGAACCTTTTATTTCTTGGCGGAGTCAGCACAAGTGCTTCATCTCGTATTACTCTCACATTGCTTTCAATATTTTTTCCAAATTAAAGTGCGGCTAAGCTGATTATGTGATGACAAACCGCCGCTCCTGGCTGCAGGTCATTAGCTTCACTGTCTAGGAGGTCACATGTGGGGTGTTAAAAGTTTTTTTTTTGTTACTCAAAGTTCAATACATGACTTAATTTGTCGCCTTGGAGAAAGAATTAATTAGATAATGTCATCACCACAGAGCAATCTGCTGAGCAAATTGAAATTAAGTAATTTGCTACAAAAATCCGCTGCTGCCCTTAGCGGTCTTAGGCTTATATTCATACAATACCACTGTAACATTATCTGTGCAGCCCAAATCTGCAGCTGCAGTGATTTGAACCCATTCCTCAGTTTGCAAGGGCCTTGATTTCCCTGACATTACCAGTTATTCTTATTCTCAGTGGGAAGCCAGGTGACGGCAAATAAAATCAACATGTTAATTAAACTCTGCATATATAATAGCAGCCGTGATTATCAACACCTGTGCGACCTATGTCAAGTCAGCAGGCAACAGCTAGAACAAGCACAAGAACAAATGTGTCACAAGTGGAGAAGAAGAATGGGCCAATTAAAGCAGAGGTTTGCAATGAATAAAAACATTTCTAAAAACTGAATTAATTTCTATTTTACACTGTAAAATTTTCTCCTAACTTTAAAAAGTTTAACATTTTAAGTTGACTGAATTTGAGACGAAAAGTTGAGGTACTGATTTGAAACAACATTTCAGATGAACTTGATATAAATGCAGTTGTACTTCAGAAAACATGTTCAATGAGCTCAAGATATCAAGTTGAACCAACAACTGTTCAGTCACACTGAGAAACCGCTAGAACGAGCTAACGCAAGAACAAATGTGTTGCAGGCAGAAAAGAAGAACAGTAGTGGTTTGCAGCGAATAGGAAGAAGCAGTTTCTATATTGTAAACATAGATGTGTTTTAACTACCTTAAAATTGTTAGTTGACTAAAATTGAAAAGACAAGTTGAGACAATTTTATAAAGATAAAAAATATAAACTTTTCAGCAAAATAAAATTGATATTAAAACTGTAATGTGTAACATTTCTGCATTAAACTGTCTGAAAAACTTGTCATATGTTGTATATTTTGTTGAATTGCGTACTTACATTCTAGAAAATGTTTGTAATAGTGTTAGGACACAGAAATACATAATTAATTCAAAGTAACAGTGAATTTTTTACTAGCTGTTGCAAGCTAGCTGCTATAACTTCTGAGAAAACATGGTATACATCAGAGAGTGAGGAAAGAAGTCGCTGAATGTGACTAAATGTAACATGATTAAAACTTTAATATTACCTCATCATATATTGTGCCTTTAATTCAGTCGCATTTGAGAAAACACGCTCAATGAGGTCATAATTTCAAGTTGAACCAACTTATTTTTTAGGCATGCAAGTTTGATTTCTTTTTACATTTTCTCAGTTTGAAAAGTCAGCTCCTCGTCACAAGAAGATCTAACTGCTGCAGCTACAACAGCTACAGTTTGTTCCTCCGAAACGGCTTCCAGTGAATGTATTAAACTTTAAGGATTCAGTGTTAACTTCATAATTCTTCTCAGTGTTTTCATTATTATGGAAACAAACAACCATCTTAAAGTGTATTAAAGCCATGCAGCAAGTTTTCATCACGTTTTCTTCAAAGTATAATAGAGAAGGGTATATTTATGTTTAGTTAATGAGAAAAGATTAGTTGATTCCACTAAATCCCTGTATGATTTTTTTTTACAGTGTATGAATATGCAGTGAAGGTCTGTCTGTTTGTTTTGTTAAGTATTCTGTTCCACAGCATGTTTTGATGGCCATATGGGCGTATAGAGCGGGGGGTTCTGCTTATCACCCAAAATGTGTCCAAAAAAGACAAAAAGAGAGAAGTGAATGAATCATCACATTCTGTTCTTTGTTGGTACAAATGAAGGCAGCTCTTTTGAAGTCACTCAGGAGTTTGTAATTCCCAAATGGAGGACTGTTTGAGTTGATGTTTAACTGTTCAAACACAAGTCTGAGCAACTAAGATGAAGAGGGAGCAAATATCAGCAAACCACACATAAAAAGGAATCCTCCTACAGCTACTGATGTCTTTGAACAAATTCTTGACTTTAAAAAATCCTATAATTTCTAACAGAACTGGCCTCAATGCAGTAAAGGGGATAGTTTGGGTTATTTAAAGTAGGATTGTATGAGGTACTTAGTGTATTAGGCACAGTAGATGTTGTAGACAGAGTCAGCAGCAAAAGGAATTTTAGACACAAAGCCTAAACCTCCCCATCTATATGACATCTATACGTAAGTATGCTATATTTAGAATATTTTCACTGCTTAACTTGGCTGCCAGACAGCTTTTTCTGACAGGAAGCTGCTGTTACACAACCAAAATACTGTTCTCTCCAAACCAACCAAACTCCATAGGAAAAATCAGTAATTGTACGTCACAGAATGCAGGAGTTGCTGGTCTACTGCTGCCTCGATCTGTTAGTTTGTTTGTGTTATTGTTTGACTTCCATGAATGCAGATTATCCTTTTAAAACACTGAAGCCACACAATAACACAAACAAACAAACAGCTGGAGGCAGCAATAGAAAAGCAACTCCCATGTTCTGTTAGGTAAAATTAAAGATTTTGCCTATGGAGTCTGGCTGGTTTGGAGAGAGCAATATTTGGCTTATATAACAGTGGATTCCCTTCTGAAAAGGCTTTTTAAAAGACCCTGTCCACAGCAGTTCACTGCTTAGCTTCCATGCCAGTGCTCCTCTCTGCTTCTCCAAACTGAGGATGTGCCAACCAGAATCTATTGTAGGTAATACACTATTGATAAGTACCTCAAACAACCCTACATAAAAAAAAATCCAAACTATCCCTTTAGGAATTGTTCTAAAACACTGACAGTTCAGTGACAGTGTTTCACTACCTGTGAGTGTTAACCCACTCTCTCTGGCCCTGACTTGGATGTCTTCACACACAAAGGGACAACATTTTGGACGTCCTTGCTGCTCTAAAAACTTTGTCATATCCCCTTCAATATTTGATGAGGTCAATATTTAGCTTTTTGTTTCACGGTCAATAATGCATCAAAATATCAAACAATATTTTAGTCTAACGTGGTCTATCTGACGCCATTTCCATCTTGAAACACTGTCAGTTCTTGGGGAGCTTTTATGCCAGAGATCAAAGCGTTGCCAGGCTTCTGTTTTTACCCGACTGCATAAAAGATCAAGGCACGTAATGAGGCAACCTGAAAGGTGATAGTTCAGGAGATGAAAGTATCGGCTGTTTTGGGTATGTCAAAGAGACGTGTGCTATTCTCAAATTCAACCATCACATGCTTCCTCTGTGATAGCAATCGCAATTACGATTAATTGTATAATTTGCACTTGATCTCTGCTCACAATCATTTTGAGTAATATCTATGTATGTTATCTGATACGGAATATCCTTGGATCGAAGGGCTTCTGCATGGACTGTATGTAAAAACGATTTTCAGCACATGTTAGATAAAATCTTCAAAAAAGTGTGTGAAGTGCAAAGTGATTAATTTTTTGCTGAATGCTCTATCGTAGGTATCAGTTTAAAGCTTTATATTCTCATCACAGCCAAATAAACTGGTCTGGTCATGTATAGAGTCCCACTATGTTTGATATTCCGTAAATAAATACGAAATAAATAAACAAACATATGAATAAATTGAGAAAAATACACCTGAATACTTGTTTTACATAAATCTTTATTATATGATCTGATTTCAATGTAAAAGTGCTCATTTTACTTTACATGTCAGTAACGCTGTCAACACTTATTGCCCTCTCACCTGTCAGCCAATCACATGCCCTCAGCAGCCCAGCAGGCTCACGAACTGCCACCTAGCTAGTTAGATGCTAGATCCTGTTGGCTGTGATGACTACGGTCTGTTTCTGGTTTTCTAAAAGACTGGTGTTAGACTTGTAGGGATCTATAGCCAGAATATGGCTATGTTATGGCTAGGTTGTCCTACACAGTTGGAAGGGGAGGGTGAAGGGCGGTGTTTGCATTCTGCATTCTCACTGCTAACTCTCCAACACTGTTCCTTTAAAGTCTTGACAGAGTTGTGTCTTTCTCTAAAAAAAAACACACATGAAACATGAAATCAACCCCCTGCCGAGGTAACTCTGACCAGTCAAGCAGTTATCGCTGGTTCTTCTTCTTCGTTTGATGCTGAGGAATAAATCCAAGCAGACAAACTAACCTAGCTAATTTTCCAATTAGGTGGGTAGCATGTACAGCCTTGTTTCCATGCTGAAACTTAAATTATGTTATTTTTTTTAGGAATAAATCCTGTCTCTCCCTCCAGGCAAGAAAACATTTGATCTGTGGAATGTCTCCTTTTAAGATTTATTAGATTACAGTAATCTGCTCTTTAAGAACGTACCTGACCACTGCCTGAAGAAGTTGGATATCAATGTGGAGGCTGCAGAAATATCAAACAACACTATGCTTTATGTCTACAGACTTTTGCATTGGTCAGCATTTATACACAAATCCCTCTTTGGGCTGGGTCCTCTTTATCAGCGTACATACATGTATACAAGCCAAAAACAATGTATATACTATACAGGTGATGCCCCCCAGAGTTAGATCAGAATTAGGCAAAAAACGCTGAAATACACTGACCTGAAATTGCCAGAGCTGACTAGGAATTACTTAAAAACCTAATTTTAAAAGGATAAAGGAAACAGTAGTTGTCCTTTTGGTCAGTGTGATTGCTCCTGAACTGCTGCTGATTCAAAACTGCTTTGGCCTGCTCTAGCTAACAATGGTCAAATTTAGGAGCAGTTGTTGAGCTCGCTTGCTTAAGAGAGGGCGGGCTGGTGACTCTACTCTAAAGTGACATTATAAAATCAAAAGTGATATTATGAAAAGTGCCATTATAAAATAAAATGTGACATTAAATAAAAGGGTCATGGGCCAAACTGCCATTATGTCTACTGTCATTATGACTAAAATGGAAGAAAAATGGACTCTAATAAAACGCATTGCTCTTTATAAAATGGTAAGAATGCATTAATTTCCGCAAAAATGATGACACATTTCATGAAATAATAACCTGAGTTTTAACAACTTCTTTTTTCCTCTCAATTCATCATTATTTCATTCGTATCCTTCAGTTCAGTTTGTCCATATGAATATTTAGTTCATAATATCTTATTCATTTATTTAATTCCGAACTCTTTGGTGCTCCATAGTCACGTAGGTGTTCAACACGGAAGCATTAAAACAGACAAATTAAAAAGATAATCAGAGAGCCTCTTCAATTTGAATCATACAGTATGGCACTAAAAGGCTGACCCAGACAGCAATCAACCGATCCGGTTATTATCATTGACCCCTGTAAGAATGGAAGGGCATTGTAATCAGGCAGGCACCACACAGGGATTCAATTCCACTGGATCATCAATACTGTGAATGATAGAAAGACTGAAATGAATCTATTGGTCATATCGTCAGTCACGCTGAGCGCTGAAAGACAGCTTGCCTCCGGAGGGATGTTGGAGCTTCACTTTCGCTTAACCCTCTGCAGCCGGGCTGTTGAGGAGCGATCAGACATGTGAGCGTTTTTCCCGAGCTCCATGAATCCGTCTTTCATATGTCAGATATGCCGAAGGTATTGGGAAAATGTCTTGTTAGCTATCGATTGCCAGGAAAGTCCTCGATATACTTCAGTCAAAAGCATGTAAACAGATGTCTTTTCTGCCGTTACTGATATTTTAGGCATTTCTCCTTTGACTATAATGTCAAAACTCCAAGTATTATAATGATGAAAATAATGATGATCTTAATGGAAAGAAATATAGTTGTAAAAAAGTGGGTGACACTATTTTACAGTTACACTAAGATGTAACAAGCTGTGCTTTGTATTAATTAAATATAAGACAGTATTAGAGGGTAATTAAGGACACATTACAATAGTACTGTACTCTAAGTGCATTACCTCCCAAAGTTATACACTCTTTAGACTTCCAGAGGTTAATTTGGTACACAACATAATTGCATTGTAAACTAAGGTTTGCAGTACAGTTCTGAGGTAATTTGTCCTTATTTAGCCTCTTATTATTGTACTGTTGGGTTTTATTTGGGACAAAGTTGTGTTTAATGTCTAATAAAGAATATATTATCTCTAGTTTTTGTCTTAATTTGTCTTGTGAAATGCTGATTTTATGATGAAGAGAGGTGTGCGCGCTCCTTCTGACACATAACTTTCAGCACAAGAAGAGGTCATTCAGTGGTTAACATGACCTTTCCCCAGTTGTTTATGAACAACGATTAAAATTCCTCAATTATTCATGTGGTTTCAAACGCAGTGGGGTTCTAATTTGACTCTAATAACGCTCACACCCCTATGACTAATTCTGTGAAGGGCGCAGAAAAAAAAAACACTCAAAATGCACGCAACTGTCAAGACTCAGAGCACCCACATTGCTTTCTTCAGTGTTGGAAAAGAATAGCTCAATTGGGGAGGGCCATCTGGAGGAGGCATTACAGCTAAGACAATACCAATAACAATAGACCATACCAATCTCATCCAATGTGGGAGATTTTCTGGTACAAAGACTGAAAGACATTTGCTTCATGCTTATTATCACCAGTTTTGGGCACATTTATTCTGTTCAATATAACGTGCATTAGATTAGAGCACAAAATAGGTAGTTGTGATGTCATTCATTTCCTCTGTCATTCATCACCTTATGTAAAGGTAGAAGTAGTACATGACTACAAAGGTCAGACAAGATAATTGACTACTAATTTAGCATGATGGTTTCTCTATTACAATGATAAGATTATGCTAATAATGGCATTAAAAATGCTCTGAAAAGGACAACAAAATATGTCAGATGAATGAGATCTGGCACATGGGCTCATCAGGGAAACTATGTTCCAAACAAAAACACCACAACACTTGCATGTACTGACATGCTTTTACAGCCTTTTTCCTCTGAACTTAATACATTTTGAGTATTTTATTCCCCGTGCATTTTCCCTCACCGTTTCCTTTTCCAGCAAATTAAAACAAGTTTAAAAACTTCTTCAGCTTCAAGTGATGCAAACTTGAACAGCGTGCGGCAAAAGTGCGTGGTTCAGAGAGCTATTCACTACATGAAGGACGGGAGGATGTGGATCGATTCGCTGAAAATCTTCTACTTCTTAAAAAAGAACAGTTAGGGGAAAGTCATCTTCAAAGAAGGCTTTTTTAAAAATACATATTTTTGGGCCTTTCTTATCGGTTTTATTGTGTAGAGACAGCTGAAGATGGACAGGGAAGGGAGTAGAGAGAAGAAGGAAGATACGCGGCAAGAG
The DNA here is from genome assembly GCF_056507025.1 of Lutjanus erythropterus. Taxonomy (NCBI): domain Eukaryota; kingdom Metazoa; phylum Chordata; class Actinopteri; order Lutjaniformes; family Lutjanidae; genus Lutjanus; species Lutjanus erythropterus. The sequence goes on along the minus strand of NC_139339.1, from coordinate 9,005,928 downwards.
GCTGAAGGCTGGAATCGTCATCGAGGGCTGAGCCTCAGTATGTGGGGCACAAACTTTAGCATATAAACCACAGCAGTGTCCCAACTTTTAAGTAAACTTGTCCAGTTTTAGCCTTATATTAGTAAATGAATAAATAAAGACCAATAAAAATCATTTGGGTATGACATTAATGCTATTCTTGGCACTACTTAATAATATTTAAATATTTATGACATTCAAACGTGGCGTTCATGTTGAAGTTATGACAAACTGCTGGAAAGTCATGTCTGACAAAGTCTCCACTGTAAAGAGGCTGCTTAAGCTAACAGCTTAGACTGACTGGAAGAGATGCCACAGCCTTGGATAGCAGAGGTATTAATTCAGGGCTTTTTTAGTCTGGAACATAATGTTAAAGTTAAATCCAAAAATTCTGTTCCCCACATCTGCCATTTAGCATTACACACAGAGACTTTTGAGCTACTGGCTAGCTGACAATCTGAAACTCATGTCAGGTGATTGTAGTTTACGTAGAAAAAGACTTGCCACACTGTTGGTCTTTTAAAAAAGCATCAGGAAGACACACTCCTCACTTTGCTTCTTTAAATTATAACTAACAGGCTAAAGAATAGAGTTATTTCTTCCACAAAACCAACTTTGGCCAAACTTGAATGACACCAGCATGCATATTAACCAGGCAACAAGGTTTTTTTGTTGTTGTTTAACCAACTCACAGAATTAACATTAATTAGCAGCAGCTTATTAAATTGTTCAGCAACTGCTGTCATTAAATAAAATTTGTTAAACAGAGAGCTTTAGAAGTTTTGCAACCTTGAGACACAGCCATGCTAGCATTATTAGCATTATTCCTCTCACCTGGCTCTATGCAAAAAACCCAAAGCCTTGAATTTTTCTGTGTCCTAATTTTAGCTTTTTCTGTCCTTATCACTTATATTTCTCTGATTCACCGGCTTTCTCACTACCACTGCTCCCTCTCTGTCTTCACACTCTAGCTTGCTAGACCACCACTTTGCACTCTCTCTGCCTGTCAAACAAATGGACACAAACCAAAGGGAGCTTCTTGGCATCGCTATTTTGCAGCGTAAACTGCGTGCTAAATGCAGAGTGGTACACAAAATAAACCAAGTGAGGATACAACTGGGAGAATATAATCATTTGGTCCATGAACTCCTCCTGGATAGCGCTCGGTTTCAGTGATTTTTCAAGCTGACTGTGGAGCAGGTTGATTGCCAGATGACGTGACTGGCCTCCCGAGCATGACATCAGATTGTGTTTTTCCAAAAGTCAACTTTTGCTGCATTTTTTTTCAGCATCTCCAGTGCTCACTGCAGCCTAAACAAACTATTCCCATTCATTAATTCATGAGAGGACTCGTGTTTTTGCTGCAACGCCTGATTTGATCTGAATACAGCCTAATTCTCAAACTGTAGAACTATTACTACAAAAAAACTGCCATATATTTCCACTCATTGAATGATCATTTGTAGTATTAACTAATATATAATGACATGGTGTTGAATTTTTCCCTCACTCTACTTACTTTCTCCCAAAGAAGGTTCTGACTCTGGTCTTGTTGGAAACAAGGAAGAAATGTATGTCACTTACCGAGAGATTACTCCTAAAACCAGCCATACTCGAATTCTTTTAACAATTAATGACACTTGCACCAAGAGATGGAGAGCCTACATGGGAAGTATGAAAACAAAAAAGTAAATAGCAAAATAAGTCTGCAGCCTCGAGAAGCCGGTTCAATATGTAGTCTCCTCTGTCATCTATTCTTGCTCCATTTCTGTCATGAAAAAAATATGGAGTGCTGTGATTTGACAACATTTTCTTCTCATTTGGCAAATAAATCGTGTCAGTAAACATGCTTCGCCTTCCTGTTCAGTGGCTTAGAAGAGCTGCCACTTTTCCTCTGTAGCACATTAACACTGCAGGTTTAACCAAGCTTACCAGGCTTTTATGTATAAGACGCACCGCTGATTTTCATAAAACCAATCATAAGATTCGAAGACCCTTTTTTATACCAAATTTGGTAGCTACTGGAAAAGTATCGACCAGAAAACAGTTTAGAAAAGGACACACAATCATGTGTCATCAAAAGATGACGATGATAACAAGACAAAGAAAAAGCCCACACAGGGAAAAACAAAATAATGAATAACAATACAGTGATAACACTGTGATTCTTTGCAGTTGCAATAAAAGGGTGCAGGAATGCTAAACATTATGCAAAGCTAAATTCATAAGGATAAATCTGTTGATTCACAATATTAAAAGTCTGTGTAGTTGGTGGAGGTTTTGATAAAATGTTGGAGCACTGTATTTTTATTGTAATTTCATATGTGCTCTCGGCTGCTGTTGTTGCTCCAAACCCTGAATTCTCTCGCAGCTTCAAAGCAGATAGAGAGCAAAGCTTTTCACCCTTATGTGCCAACTTTTTGATAAGCACAAAGAGACATCTTAACCACTTGTCAGTCAGCGATCGTAGCAGCAGGGCCAGAAGACAGGCAGGGCAACAAAACAAACAACCAACACTCCTCCATCTAACCTATCTGGGAATAAATGGACAAAAGCAGCAAGGGAGGCAATAACCAGACTACTAAACCTGCTCCGCTCACACCAGCACACCAGCCAATTCAGCATCAAGACACCCAAATGATATTGCGCATGTGGAGGCTCGGCCCAGCCAAGTGTAAATAAGCATTTCCACGCTCAGCATTGGGTGTATAACATGGTGTCAGGTAGCTACAATGAATGTAGAGAGGCAGAGGGAGCAATCAGCCAACCTTCGCCTCGCCGAGATGGAGGGCCACCGCCGCACACACAAACAACCAATCACCACGGGACAGTGATTGATGTCTCATCCCGCTTTGAAATCTATCATCCCGACCAAGTGGCTGTCGAGACCTCGCCTGACAGATTGTTAAACAAAGCTTAATATGCATCACCCTGGCAAATAGTTCATTAATTCTTTATTATGTGGGCTTGAGTTGTGTAAGCCATTGTCCCAACCAGTATTTAACACACTGAGTGCTTTGGTGTCCGGAGTTTGACATGTTTAAGTAATTCTGTATTCCTTGTAGTTTAATCTTCATGAAAAGTAATTGATGGGTGCTGTAAGATAATGTGAACTCATAAGCAAAAAGGCTGGACGGTAAGACTTTATTTGACTTTATCGACTTTATCGATGCTAAATAACCACTCTTCAACTATAATTATGTGTGTTAATGCTGGATAAGCATTACTTAAACATAACTAACCACATAATAATGTGGAATAACTATTAACCATGTGTCATGATACCTGTCATGAACATGAAGGAGTCTTTATCATTGTTTATGACTGCTGTCATTTAGTGTCATTTGGTTAGTTATTTAATTTTGAATCCAAAGTTTCAGGTGTCTTTGGTTTTGACACTGGCCATCACATGACCATTTTAAATGTTTGTTGAATATTTTCCTTGACCTCAAGGCAAGTGGTAGATTTTGGACTTGTTATAAAGATGTCATTAAGTATTATTATACCGTCAAATGCTTTCCTGGACTTCAGCCGAAATGGTACATGAAGATGTCATTAAATGACACTGGACACAGCCTCCAAGACCCACGGTGGCCAGTTTGCCAACAAAGAATGCAGTACCGTGGTGGTTTTCTTGCTGGATTTTGGCTCTGGGGCCGGTTGAGTAAGCAGCTAGCTCCAAGGCTAACCAAGCTAATTAGCTAACCTCAGCTACAGATCATAGCAGTAGCGGTTAGCCTACTTCAGCAACAAGTGAACTAACTAACCCTTTGCTAAATCACTTTGGTACTGTACTCTGTCATCAAACTGGCATTATAACAGTTAATGACATCTTTATGACAAGTCTAAATGGTACTACTTAAGCTGAAGTCCAGGAAATTATTCATGATACCGTTACAAAAGCATCTGACAGTGTGATAAAACTTAATGACACTTTTATGTCCACAAGTCCAAAAGTCCAAAAATGTACAACTTTTGAGTTCAAGGAAAATATTCATGGCACACTTATAACAGCCTCATGACAGCCAGTGTCAAAACCAACCACATATGATGGTATAATGTAATGTTAAAGCATAACGCTAACCATTTTCTTTAAGTTTGATAATGTCAAGTTGTCACAACAAAAACATCTCAAACAATGTCAACTTTGCATTCAAAGTGACATAATTGACCAATTGACACTTCATGACAATATAAACATTTATAAAGACTCCTTCATGTTCATGACATGTGTCACAACATGGTTATTTCAGTGTAATAACAGTCACACTCCCTTCAAATAAAGTGTGAAAGGCAGGACAAAATAATTGTGTCCTGAGTGATGACCATTCAGTAAAGATAGATTTCAGCAAATAGTTTTGGACAAATTCAAGAACAAGAGACAAAAAGAAGGAGACAGACGATACGTGTTGACATACACCAGGATTTCTGGCCTCAACACTTCATTAGCAAAAATCCAATGCAACTCTACGTGTGAGCGTGGTGAGGCAACGGTTTGGTTTATTCTTAGATCTGTGAAAACACATTGCATCTTGCCAGTGTCATTTATGCTACCTCACCTTACCCTTTAAAGTTTACTGAGAGACTGCGAATAATACAGGCAGCCACTGTCTCCTTGCCAGGGTTTTAAAGTCCCCGTGAGATTTCTTAGCAGCTTACTTCTGTTCAGTTTCACAAAGACCCATTTTGCTGCAAATAGGTATGGAGGGGGCTTGCGTGGAGTTAGTTAACATAATTATTTAATGTACTTCGGCATTCTGACAGCAGCTTTTGAAGCTCTTATGGCGGTGCCCTTGCAGTCCACATCCTGCACAAACTGACTTCTGTAAGGTGAAATTCTGCAAAAAAAAAAAAAGGGCCTGAATGATGAATGCCAATGCGACATGAGTCGCATTCGTTTCAAGCGCAGGTAAAGCCACCCAGGGGGCAAGCGGCATCACTTAGTTCTTCCACCCACATGGAGCTTTCTGTTTATCATCCACCATCTTGACAAGTTGTTCCTCATCCCAGCACTTATATGTCCTCCTCGACCGCTTGTCCCCTCCCTCTGCTGGCTGAGGAAGTCACAAGAAAAGGGGAGGAGAGGTGCCTTCACGGTGAGGGTTATTTTTCTTCCCTGATCCTTGTCTGATAAGTGTGTTTGCTCTTTTGTGTCTGGGGCTACCCTTAATCAAGAGGAGGTGGAACATAGAAAGAATTTGGAGGGGGTGCTGATAAGGAAAGCATCTGTTTAACATTTTTTCTTACAAGCAGAGTTACAAACGAAAGGCAATTTGGCCGTAGGAAACGCAGATAAAAAGGCTATAGCACATTAATGCAGATGTATTCATCTTTAGCTTGAGCGTTGCAGACAATACTACCACTATTCAGCGAAATGATCTCTTTGCTCGGATTCAGATAAAATTGATAGCATCTTTTTTTTTTTTTTTTTTTTTGATAAATCTCATTGCCTTTATGACACTGCAGTACATTAACTGCTTTGTCAATCATGGCACAATTTTCTTGGTGCTGTATTAGAGAGCTGGTCCCATACAATTAGCAGAGTAGCCAAGACTGATGCCTACTTCTTTCATCAAATTAGATTATCTGCCTACAGTATTACAATAAGTCTGTCTAGTCACCCATAGACAAAGTGTTCCTCTTACTCTATAATTTTCTCCTGTACTTGGTAGATCTCGTTCACATATTGTTTTTACACGGGGAGATAGCAGATAAGTGATTTTACTTCAGTTTACAGTACAGTACGTTTGCAATGTGTCCCAAATTACCCTCCTAGAAAGTCTAAAGAGTGTCTAACACTGGGAAACAATACACTTTAGTTTACATGATTTCTATTTTTTGTTTAATTCGATCTAAAGTACAGCTTGTTACCTTTTATTAGTGTACTTGTAGGTGTAAGGATTCTAATTAGATAACTGTCTTATTAAGAACTTATTGTTTCTAGTTCTTGTCTAATTAGACACAAAGCACAGCCTGTCACATCTTATTAGTGTAATGTAAAATAAAGTGCAACCGAGATGCTTATGCCCACTCCATCCAGTCATTCAATGGACATATCAAACAGTATATATAATTTATATGCATGCAGAATGGAGCAAATTGCAAAGGATGACAATCAACCCTTTTTTAAGCGCAGTAACAGTGACAGGTGGGGAGCAGACACTAATTTAGCATTTCAAAGCCTTTCCACTGTTCACATCCGACTTTATACCTGTAATCGCCTCTCACAAATATATTTTTAGCCTCTTGGATTCTGCTGTCCCCACTGGCTGCTTCCCCAGGGAAATAACCATTCCCGGTGCTGACATCCATGGTGTGTTCTCTATAGATCAAACGGGCCTGGTCCTGAATTGCCAAGGCCGTGCGGGTCCATGCTGCCAAACACATGAACTGTCTTTGTTAATGCCTGCTGGTCAGCTATCAATAACAGCCGTAGGGGTTTTTACTTATTCTTCTAGGACACGTCATATTGAAAATGCAGTTGCAATTTATTTTACAGTACACTTATAAGCAGCACTTTGTATTAATTAGACAAAAACTAGAAATATTATGTTCTCTAATAGTCAGCAAACAAACAAAGGTATATCCTAATTCACCACCATACACCTAACGGTACTCTAAAAAGCCATATTTTATGTCAAATTAGACAAGAATTATATCGTTATGAGGCATTTTACACCTAATGGCACATTAATAAGACATAATCTGATTTAATTTAAGTTTACAATACAGTTCTGTTGTAAACTGCACCTAATTACCCTCTAATTAAGTCTAATTGGGACCTAATAAAGGGTCTACTACTGTCTAATAAACATTATTTTTAGTTTTTGTCTACGCTCATTACTGTACTGTAAAATGGAGTGTGACTGAAGGAGCACCACATACTGTATAAAGTTATCAGTTAGAAAGGAGGCTAAAGCTGATCTTCAGCAAAGTAAGATCGTGAGTGGCTTGAAGATCCACGCTCCGCCTTCGCCAGAGATCAAATTTAGGCTCCTTCCCTCACTTTTGAAGCTTTACGTCTTCATCCTACCCACTCTCATCCTTTAAAAACTCCAATTAAGAGAAAAGTATTTGTGTGTGTGGGCTTCTGTTCAGTTCAAACAAAGACCTAATCATAGAGCATCACTGGCATTGTGGGAAAAAAAAAAAAAAAAAAAAAAAAAAAAACAGCACTTGGCAGAGGGGTAAAGCATTGGCCTGGATTCTGAGGAAAAGTTTGTTCCACTTTCTCTCCACTTTTCACTGGTCTCACAGTGCTTTGTGTTTGTTGCTCCAAAATCAGAGATCAGCACATTTGTTTAATGTGGAAATTAACTTTCATCCTGTCATGCTAAATTTAACATAGTACAAAGCAACCTTTTTTTTTTTGGGAGGGGGAGCCGAATGGTGGTGTTTCTCATTTTAGGAAACCTTCACAGAGAGACAACAAAAAAAAAGAAAAAGACATATGAAATTCTCTTTTCCAGCAGCTGTTTTCAGAAGTAATTTCCACAACATCGGTGGATCAAGGACGTTTTCTCAAGGCGTAGATATGAGAGAAATATGGGGGTTCTTTCATTCAGAAATCAGACGCGTCCACTACTCGTTCATCTAGTTTGGGGTAGGTTTCTTATTAGCAACAACTCTGCTGCAAAACACTGCATATTTCATTTGCTTGTGTGCACAGGAATGTCTGTAATCAACATATAAAAATGTTATGAAGCAAACATCCTACATAAGACCTTAAAGGGATAGTGCAGATTACTTCATTAGGGGTTGTATGAGGTAAGATAGCTATTTTATTACCTATAATAGACGGCAGTTGGCACACCTCCAGTTTGGAGAAGCACAGAAAAGCATCAGCAACAAAAGGCATTTTAGCTGCTTAAAGCTACTACAAGAGGATTTTAACTGGTTATGAAACAGTCTCAGTTTAATACCGATGCATCCATATGACCTACATAATCAAACGAGACCATCCACACGAAGACCGGAGAGTTCCATATAGTTTTAAGGCCTGCCACCGGGTCAGATTCTCTGTTATATCAGATGAAATGAACCTCTGTTTACATTTTTCCAGCTGGAGTTACAGTGAGTCGTGTAGCAGCCAGTGAAAAAAAGAAACGGGGGTGATTTTTCTTTAGATAATTTTATTTTTTTAATTATATTTTGTGGTTATTACAGTGAAATGCCACCGCTTGTTTCCACAGGGTGCTCCAAAGTCAACACTACATGAGAGTTCCTGATTTTGCCTATGGAATTTGGTTGGTTTGGAGAGAGCGACATTTGGCTTTTATAATGGCAGTTTCCCATCAGAAAAGGCTGCATGACGGATAAAATACCTTTTGTAGCTGTCCCTATCCACATCAGTTCATAACTTGGCTTCTGTGCGATGCTCTCTGATTCTTCTAACTGGGGGCGTGCCAATCAGCGTCAGCGGTGATTACTGTACATAACAGACGCTCACATCCAATAATCCAAACTATCCTTTTAACAGACCGACTATCCTGACTTTTTGGTACACATAACTGTGTTACTTCTATTGATTCTGGTGGTGGAATTTCCTTTAGAGGTCAAAACTCATTTAGACTGTTGTTCAACAATTTGGAGATAAAACAGCAGAGAAAGGACACTAAACTTTCCTTTTGAATACCCATACATAGTTTATATGAAGGGTGCTCGAGGCTCCATTGCCCGAGTGAAGAGAAGCCAGTGTTTGCACTATGATCATTTCATAGAGCTACACAGCTTTATTCCCCTCAGCCATTCTAATCTCTCAGTAGGCTCTCAAGCTTTTCCCATGGGTTTAATTATCTGTAAGTGTTGAGATCGGTAGAAAGGGGGCAGTCTTAATGCATTCTGACCAGTGTCAACGCAATTTACTGTACACTGCCAGTCAGACAGAGATGAAGGAGCGAGGCTTCATGGCAGGTGTATGCATTCAAAGTTTTTTTCTTTTTTTCCAAGGTGAAGTAATGTAAAGACAAATTCTATTTGACTGATTCACGCTGCTTTTTAAATGTCATTTAGAAATACAGTCTGTTGTTTATATAACGAGACAAGCTAGAAAAAACGTGCGGTTTTCCCCTTCATCAATATTCACGGGCACAAATTGTCAGCGTGGCCTTAATAAATTTGATAACATGCTTTTTTTTCCCACTGTCCCATGTGAGCCTCGCGTAAGATTACAATGAAAGATGAAACAGTGTTTGTATAACAACACCTTTATTATTCATATGTTTCATTTTGAAGTGGCCTTCTCATTAATCTAGGCTAATTATGGCTGTAACACTTTGGAGAGTGGATAGCGGAAACATGCTTGGAGAGAGAAACGCTCTCTCAAAGACACTCAAAACAACTACTGAGGCAGTGTAATTTACAGCAAGCTGCCCTAGATAACAGAGAGGCTTGTTTATGCTCATGCATGGCTCTTATATACGCGCCGTTCACTTTGCACCTTACTTGTCGCCGCTTTCTAAATGCGTTTAAGGTGAAAATAGGTGACATTTTCACCCTCATCACCAGTGACAAAAGTGTAATTTGGCATTAAAAAATAACTTTGACTTTTCTTTAAGCCGCGGTAATTACATCTCTGACATGAGAGCACTAGAGACATGATTAAAACATCACAACAAGCATCAAGAGGAATTATTTGCTTCATTATAGCTTTATGCACATCAGGATGAGCTACGACAATGAACTGAGAAGAAATGCTCTCCCATCAAGTTCTTGAGGAATACAGAAATAGTTTATATTACAATAAATACAGCATATAAGATATTAAAACAGCTGTTTTATTTAGTACTATATTCTACAGCAGTGATTCTGTCCCACCCCGGGGAGTACTTCTGCAGTTGCTCGGTGGTATGTGGAAAGGAATGTGAAACCAAAAATTACTATACTACACATGTATACTGATTTAAAGCACATGGAAACTTGTTAGCAAATAGCAAACAGATAAAAGGCTGAAATAGCTAAAAGTGATGAACAAATGGTTAAACCAAATAAACATGTACTAGCAACTTGTAGGTACCCCTCTAGCATCAGTTACGTATGTGCAGGATTCTGCAGTCAAGTTAGCAGTAATAAGTGAGCGACATCCAGATAGACTTTCAAAATAAAGGCACAAGAACTACTTGGGCAAGTTCAGGAAACAAAACTACTTGGTCAAGTTTAGGAATCATTGTTAGGGGTTAAAATAAGTATGGAGCTGACAAAACATAGGCTATGTAAGTACATAATGCACATGAGCAACTTATGCTGTTACAGTTTTGGGTTTCTGAACCATTAATCCCCATTTAATTTGTCTAATTAATCTGTGTGTTTCCCTCTTTTCTTTGCCAGTTCATGTCCATCTCTAATTGTCTTAGCCTAAGTATTTTACCAGAGTTTTTTTGGACATACATATGTGAATTTCATAAGTAACATCTGAAAAAGAAGTCAACGCTGACTACTGGTTTCCAACATGACTCCGACTCCCCCTCTCCAACACGATTTCTGTCACTTTAGGTAGTTGATGTGTGTTCAAGTGTTAATTTTCAAATATGTTTGGTTTTAATTAATTGTTTGATGCTATAAAAAGCAAGTTTCACGTCATGATTGACGGCTAAACTCACGTTGGACTTGGCAAGATGTATGGGCGAGACAATATTGGGTCTCCATCCCCGATCACTACTGTGCAGAATCCGGCTCCAAATGATGCCGCCAGCGCAAGATAGCAGCACTCGTATGCGGTACATTTTGGCAAATTTTTGTACAGTGGGAGGAAGTGGAGATGTGGCGGCCATCTTTATTTATGTCAGTGGTTGGTAATCATGTTATCCACCAGGTTTGAAAACGGACTTTGAAAACGGAAACAGATAGACAGCGGAAGAGTAGGAAAATGGTGCCTTCAACAGGAAGCCAGTGGCAGGCTCATACCCACAGTCTACATCCGGTGAGTCAGACTATCCAAGTGGTGGGAAGAAGCAGACTTCATCAAACAAAACTAAACACTGACAGTTCATTTTTTTTTATGTATTTTCATATTCATATTGTTAATATTGTTAAATAACAGCTTGTTCAATTCAATACAAACCAGCCCATTCGGAACATGGTGGGTGGTACCAGTGAAGGGATATGTTCATCTTACAGGGCTGTGGGGTACGCCAGACAATAAAACTTTCTTTCTGTGGTAGCTATCACAACACAAATCTGAGCTCTTCAACCTATTCATGAATATGCTGCTGCACCATTTGAGCCACAGGGGCATAACCGTACAACACGGCCTTAAATGTTTAGATTCCTTTTTACCTCTTTAGGTTAAACACATACTGAACACTACATTGTCAATATCAGCATTCCTATAATTAGACTGGTAATTGTGCCAGCCAGGGTTCACCTCAGAGACAATATGTACTTCACTAACTTCAGTAAAAACACCAAATTCCCTTTGAGACCTGCTGGCAGACTGCTACTAGCTCTTTGAAAGTAAGTAAGAAAATTTAATCAGGTTGTTTGTGATCCAGTTTGCACATTAACTATTGATATCCCAAGCCTTGTGCGATTACATGGCATGGTAAGACTAATTACATTATATTATAATACTAATTACATTCCTAAGGGTCGCATGAAATTGTTGGCTGTCATTTCCATACCAAACTAACATCCAAGGGGCAGGGTGTGCATAATTAGCCATCAAAATGCAATGTGTGCGTATTGGATTACACTGTACTTATCCTGTCTATTTCTCTGTGCCTCCTTTTTCATCCGCATTGATTGCAATAATGCAAGCCGACGACTGCGCGAGCCTCTTAAATAAGCAAATCAGCCATACAGAGAAGATGTTGTGCTTGCATCTACAGAGCATAAACAGGGTATAGTTTGCTTTCATTTCCAGAGTGGAGGGCCTTATTATTCTGGTTCTGCTGTATGACACTTCTGGGTTGTGTCCCAGTAGAGAATCTCGCTGAAACTGGGTCGAATGTTAAATCGGCTGTTGAATCAAGAACAGAGCAGGAAAGCCTCAAAAGGAGGCTTGATGTTCTCTAAAAAAAGGTGCGATCATAACAGCGTTTTCTTCTCATTTAATGATAGTTTCATCATATGTACTAATTCAGCATTCAAAAGCAGATTTGCTAATGTGTAAAGGAACATAAGCTTTGAATAATCAATTAAAAAGGATGGAGTGTGATTCACTTAGTATGCCCTTTGAGCTCACTGTTATTTAAACATAATACCACCACTGATATTTCACTGCTCTACTGGAATACTATAATTTCAAGGAAGTTATCTTCACAGTACATAGCACAGACCTTGCTACCTTTTTTTTTTTTTTTGGCCAGTGATTTGCATGTTCCCGGGATTTTCATGCTATTTGAGATCAGCACGGAATGAACTTGATGATAATATTCAAATATATGTGCACATAATTTCAAAATGCTCAGTGCAAGTCACCTCCAGATGTAACACCTCTGAGGCTCCATCTTGACAGTGTCATGATGTAAATTGGTCCCCGTTGCAGTGTCTCTCTTGCCTCTCGGTGCACGTTATTCTCGGCTCTGATATGGAGCAGAAATTTGCCGCCGCCGAGCGGTCTCACCCAAAAGCAACCGGGGTTTTAAGATGTTGCATGAAAAAGCATTTGACTCTTTTCGTTGTTTTCTGCCTCATGCGTATCAAAACACTCGAGTTGAGACTGCGGATGGTGGAGTGACAAGTCACACATCAAACACAGCAGAGAAAGCAGTCATTAGAAAGCAGTCATTAGACAGCAGCTCTGACAGACTGCAGGATGTTCCAATAACGTTACAACAGTTTGTGATGAGTGTTACCTCAGGTTACACACAGTGGAAGATGATGCTGCTTTATAACAGGGTTAGGTCAGGGCGGTGGGTTGTTTTGTCTAGTTACACAAGTCATTTGTGAATAATGTATTTGTAGATAGTGGGACGTTTACTGGTGCAATACTTGCAAATACTTTGCAAAAAAGAATAAAGCACCTAAGACTCATGCCATGTCTTGTCATAACATTTTTCTACATTACTTTCTCTGGGAACAGAGAAAAGGTAGAATGCTTGAACAGTCTGGATGCATAACTATTGCCCTGTCCTTGACATGGACGAATCTAAATAGTTTTGTCTGAGAGAATGTAAGACTTTACTTTTCTTTTTTATTTTGTTAAGATGTAAACACAGAACACTGAAAACAACATTTTTCGATGGGTAAAAAAGGCAATACACTTCAGATGACCTGGATAATTAGATATTACAGGACAGTAATACTTCACTGCATTTGACTTTTAATGCTATATCCTTCTTGTGAAGGTTCTTAAATATCCCATCCATACGAAAATGTGTTTCTTATATTAATGTCTCCTAAAACGTCTAACCTTGACCATTACTGACTTGTATCTGTGCAAAGTTAGTACGAGATATTTTTCTAACTAACTAAATACTATATGGTCATCAACAAAAAACGAACCACAGTATGCGCATGGGTCACAAAAAATTACAGGCTGAGACACAACAGAACCAACTTTGTTCGACATTTAAAGTTGCACAAAGAACGGTGAGTTGTGTCTAATATTAACAGGTTAGCTAACATTAGCTCAACAGCTATGTAACTTTGTTAATCAATGAGGCTGCAAGCTCGCTGTTATATTAAGACTTGTTTAGAAGTCGAAACTTTTAATTCAGAACTTAACATGGGAATAATAGGTGTCGATTTGACTTTGGACTTGAGAGCAAAGACTTGACTTACTTATGACTTGCAAATCAATGACTTCTGGATGTAGTCATTTGGTTATTTCCATTAAAAAGTTGATTAATGCAGCTTTAAGTCCTTCCCTGCTTTTGCCAAAAACAAACGGAGTTGCCTTATAAGACATCCAGCTATCTTGACACGGCAAGAAAATCCTTGAAAGCCCTGTGATTAAATAGGCCTCGTCTATATCGTGCATGTAGGTATTAACCACTTGGCATCATAAGGGCAAAATGTAATTCCTTTGTCTACATTAGGCTAAACATCCAGATAAGTGTCGGCAAGGTTGGTAGGACACCACCGCTGGTGATTAATTACAGAGCGAGAGATACTGAGCACCATCCAGAAAAGTATCCAGAGCCGCAGTCAGAGACAAATAGGAGAGTCAGGTAATTCCAGGAACTGACACAACAAACGTATTATCCGGCCCTTATCTTAGCAGGGAAAACTGTATTTGGAGCACCCGCTCAGTAGATAGAGGAAGCACAAATTGCTGCATGGGTCCACTGCACTCAAGCACAAAACCACACAGAAGAGACTGTATCTGATGAGGCTCTGAGGCAGTACAAGGAGGTTAGTCACACTGATCAGTCTCTCAGGGGAGCATTAATTTCATAGGATAATGGTATTGAAAATGTGACACGGCAATACCAGAATTACATTTGCAAAAGAGGGTATTATTTGAATATTGCTCTTAAAAGCATTCCTTTCTTTTGTGCTTGTTATGAACGTTGAAGTCAATGCCAGGAGTTCAATGTCATAATGGAAGGAATATATTTAACACAGTCCTACAAATCTTATAAAGTTTTGCTGACATGAATTATGCATTCCCCCGCATTCAGAGTTTAGGAAACAAATTTATTCTCGACACCATCCTCCATTTTGTATGAGTCTAGAATAACACCAGCATTTTTCAAAAGAATAGTAATTAGGGCGTACACCTCGCGACTCAGCGTGCCAATATAATTTAATAACAGGCAAATTCAGCTGAGGAATCCGCCTGCTTTCTTGTGCCGAGTGTTGCATACATTTTGCACATTTCACACTTCAAAGCTGAAAAAGTTGACTTCCAGAATCACACAAGCAAATTTTGGATTCTCATCCAGCACCGAGTGATCGAAAATAAGAGCATGCACTTTTCATATTGTTACTTTTATCAATTTCACTTTGGAGACTGAAGTACTTTTTGACACTTGCTTTCCATAAACAACAGTTGGGGGTAAAAAATAGCATTTTCCCTGCGTATCACAGAGGCTGATTCCCATATAAAGAAAACATGTCTTCAGTTGTCAAGCTGCTTTGTGAGCCTTCCAAAACGGGGCTGCAGACAAATATACTTCACAAAAGCTACGGTGGGCTTTCACACAACCTTCATCTCTGCCTTTCTCTCAGTCGTAAACTGTGAGCCCGAACAGTACGGACCGTTTTGCTCGCTGCAGCTCAGACGCACCTTTAACATCTTTGCTCTCTCTCCTCCAATCGTGAGGCTTCGAATTCCCGGGCCAGAACGAGAGACAGAGGGCATACGGCATGCAACAGTGTGCCATCTCCAAATCACCAACAGGCAAACAGACGGACGGCATGCATCATTACTGTGAGTTAATGGAGCAGTAGTTAAGATTCTGCATATATGCAGACTCGTAGACTCCTCGTCCAAATTGTTTCAGGCTTTGCATCCTGCATGGTAAGCATGTGTGTGAGTATATTGTGCCCATGTGAATAAAGCGCATTTTCACTTATAAACCAAGAAGGGGAAGTTTACTGGGTCGCACTTTATTTTTACAATACACTAATAAGACGTAACAAGCTTCACTTTGTATCACATTAGGCAAAAACTAGAAATAATATTCTTCCTTAGAGGGTAAACAGGGGCACATTACAACAGAACTGGACTGTAAACTAAAGAAAACCACATATCAGGTACCTCCCCATACAGAAACAATGTGTAAAGCAGATCTACCAAGTAAAGGCCAAAATTGTAGCATTAGAGTAATGTTGTTTATGGGTAACTGCACAGACTTCTTGTAATACTATAGAGGCAGATAAACGGATCTGATCTAAGATGTTAGATATGATATTCTAATTGTACAGGATCAACCAAAGAAGGTGTGGCAGATGTGTGATTTCACTTTACAGTACAATTTGTAATGTGTCCCAAATTACACTCGTAACAAAGTCTACCGAGGGTCTAATATTGTCTAATAAAGAACAAATCACTTAGTTATTCTTTGATTTGACAGCACAGCTTGTTTTGTCCGAGTCTAAGCTGTGTTTGTTTAATATATCATTTCCTGATTTTATCTAATTTAGTAAAAAGTACAGCTGGTTACATCTTATTTGTGTCCTTTAAAACAAAGTGGAGCCGTTTATTGATGAGAGGAACGGTGCAGGGCGAAAGCAGAGGCTCTTACCAAGAGCAAGAAGTCCAAAAACATCAAGAGTTGGATTATCTTGGAAAAGGCCACCAGCTGTTCCCGCTTGTCTTTAACAATGCATCAGCCTGATGGCAATTTCCCCTCCATCATGGAGCTCAATTTCCAAAATGTGCTGCCAGACTATTTGATATTTATCGTGGAATTGGCAAGTGCTGTTAGCTTCTGTTCTGAAACGTACCAGCAGCCAAGACCCTGCATTACTCATGCACCCACAGTATGGTAGACTTTGGCCTATTAATTTTGTTCCAGGATATGAGTAATGGCTCTGCCATTCTTCATGTGGCCACAGGGGTGTTTACCTTTGATTTCTTAATCATGTACAAACTCCAAAGTTCAAATATTGCAAGTCTGTGCTAACTTAGTCTTGTTACATACAGTTGTAATATTAATGTAAGAGGCATTTAAGGAGAAATACATAAGATATTTAAAGCACTAAATAATAAAATGACCATGATATGTCATCAAAGTTTAAGGAGACATGATAAGTTGAAATACTTGTTTCTCTCTTTACAACGATGCTACAGCCTGCATGTTCTCCTTTGAAATTTCAGCGTGGAAGGTCTGTTTCTGTTTGCCCTTTTCATGTTAGGAGTTCAACATAATGCCAAATGTTTGCTTAATGAGTTAGTGCTTGTTTATGAGTTGTAAGAAATCAGTAATAATCTTCCAGAGGGAGTAGATGTTTGTAATGGTTAAATTGAGAGATATGTTAATGGAGTCTGACAGGCAGTCACTGAGTTTCAACTCCAGAATGGGTATTTTCGAAGCAGTGGGCTTAGCTGTACTTCGACAAACAACTGAGGGTTATTAACAACAGATTAACTTTAAGTGTTGGACTCATCATTGCTTGTTATTGTCTCAGTATAAGGTTGAGGTCGTCTTGCGCTCACTGTAAAAATAAATTATTTGCTTTAACTTGAAAAAGTCAGTGTCCAGGATGCCTTAAAGTTTTAAGTTGTAAGTTAATTCTGCGATGAATTAAGAACAAATTAACTTTTCTAGTCAAATGAACTTGATATTAATTCAGCTGAACTTGAGAAAACATGTTCAGTGAGTTTGTTTTAAGCTGAACCAAGGACTCTTCAGCCACACAGACAAACATTACAAACAAATTTGAGTGAGAAGAACTCGTGTTTGTATGTAATTTTAAGTTACTTGCATATTTGCGTTAGGTTAATGAGAAAAGATAAGTTGATTCAACTAAATTCTTGTATGATTTTTTTATAGTGCTTTCGTATGTTCAGTGTCCCTGCAGTCTGCAGGCAACCTGCTTGAGCTTCAAGTCTTAGGAGGAGGTGATGGGGGTAATAACTCACTTCAATTATATATCATTATATTAAATAGGGACTCAGCCTAATATATTTAATATACCATATACGGCTCCAACTAACTATTTAATAGACTGGGATCTTGCATATTGTTCCTTTAAAACAGCATGAATACAAAATTTCAGTTAATAAAGCAATTAAAGTGTTGTTTCATTTGAAAATTAATCGACACCATCGGGAGACAAAACAGCTTTTTCCCTCAAACCACAAGCCACAAATTCAGCACATGAGCTATGAATGTGTGTCGTGAATCCTCGTCCCAGAGTGACCTTACATTAGCCCATTTCCGCTGTCTGTTACACTTTCCCCTGTCATCTGCATGAGTCAAGTTCAGAGGGCTGCACCCTCTCATCCTCTCTCTCACTTGTCATTTAATCAATGCAGACTTACACCCACAGTCTTCCTGCGAGCAGACGACAAATGATTAGCAATCATTTTGTTTAGGCTGCTGCCAAGGGAAATCTAACTCTCAGGGTTAATGTCCTATATGACACGAGGTAAGCTGAGGCGGAGGGATCTCCCTGCTTATCTGCTGATCAGCACTTTAGGCGATCCCTCTCCTGGTGATTGATATTAAGTAAGGTGCTGCCGAGGTGGGAGGTTCACTGTAATTGTAGGCAAATTATTTTGAGGAGAAAGTTACTCCCTTCTCTGATGCATATCAATGAGCAGGCTGAGAGCTCCACCTAATCAATCAGCGCAGGAAGCCAAACCGCTCAGGTTTGTCTTGTCAGGTTTTTGGCCATCAAACATCAACATGTTTGATGCCTCATTTCTTGGGGGAAGGGAAAGCAGGAAATGGTGCACTAAGGTGCCAGTTTGATAATGAGTTTTTGCTATAAATTAAAGACACAGTTCACCCTAAAATCAAAAATACATGTTTTTCCTCAGGCCTGTAGTCCTTTTATGCATCTAGATAGTCTGAAGATAGTGGCCTTCTCTCGAATATAACAGAACTAGATGGCACTTGGCTCAAATTAGCAAGAAATTAAAAACCAAAATACATTTGAAAAACTCCACCGCCATGTCTCTTTCCAGAAACTTAACATAATCCACACCCCATGTTGTGAGCAGTATCACGTCGGAACCATTTTCTTTCTACCGAACTACGCCGCTGTTGTTAGCACCGCCGAGCCGGCTCAGCGGTGCTAACATCAAAGTTATCGCGTCTGGTTCAGACAGCGATGAAAATCATCTGTCTGAAGGATCATTATAATCTCCAGTCTCTCTTTGAACAGTGCATACTCCAACAGGTTAAAAGAATCCTCAGTGACCCATCTCACATTCTGTACTCTCAGTATGAGCTGTTACCGTCAGGCAGAAGGTTCAGAGCTTAGTGGTGTAAATTGAATCGGTTTAAGAACTCCTTTGTGCCTTGGAATTTTAAATAGTAGCCTAAAATAAGCAGAGGTTATATAGTCTGTACTGCAGCACAGACCCACAGACTGATTTAATGCTCAGGTTATACATTTTATGTATTGTATTTCTGACCAGTCTGTGTAGTGCTGTGTCAGTTGGAGTGCGATTTCCCCAATGGGACAGAAAAGTATCTGTCTATCTGTCTACGTTGGTGTCGTAGCTTCTGCATATGCTTCGGCATCGTGCAGCCCACAGAGCAAGCAAAGTACAGACTTATTTCGGCCGAGCGGCTAACTTCTGGTTTAGCCTCCGCTAACCCGAATGGAATAAAATTGCGTGATTGGGTGATTTGGAACACCTGTCAGGCCCTGTGTGCTCTATTTAAGTTCTGGCTGCTCTCTCTCTGCTCCTCTCTCCACAGGCACCCCCTCAAAACACCTGCACCCACCATTTTCTACTCATGCACACCATACGCCGCTGATTCCACTGATTTACACAGCTCACAACATAATTATTTAATTTGGACTTTTAATTTGGTTGATTTGATTGAATAAAACATCCTTTGTTAAATGTTACCATGGGGGTGACTCCGATTTGTTTGCGGCCTTGTTGAGCCAGGTCATAACAACTGGGGGCTCGTCCAGGATCTGAACCCGGGTCCTGGGATTTAATTGTGTAGCTGTTCTCAAATTAAATTCTGATATTGAAATTAATCAATTCACGGGGGTTGTGATACTAAAAAATATGTATCCGCTGTGTTATGTCCCCTTCTTTCACAGTGAAGGTCTATGGAAATCTCTGTAGCGGATATCTCAAAAACTCCAAACAATCCAGATGAATAAATGATGCTGGGGTGAACTTTCCCTATGACCATAAAACCGACATTATCAAACTAACTAGAGCAGACGATGCATGCTCGAAATCACTGAGAAAGTAAAGTCGATATAAAACGAGTTTTGAGGTCAAGGTTTTTGCCTGATAGCCATGATTTTATCCCACCATCTGCCGTAATTGGTGGTAAATTGGTCTTTACAATGACTAGAGGGACAACAATCATTCTGTTGGGCAATCAAATAGGTCAGTTAAAAAGCAGTTCAAACTAAATCTAGATGACTTTTCCCACATTTCTATCAATGTCCTAGTTTGGTTCGCTTATATAAACAAACAAGGACATTTGTAGTCAAAGGAGGCAGTTTGAAGGTCCTGTGAAACTTTTGTAGTTTAATTATCACTTCTGTGAAATGCTTTAAATTACACTTCGAACAAATTCTGATAACGGCCACTAAAGAAACTCTTTTGTGTTTGTGTCAGTGAAACCTTGCCAACGAGGAATAATTTATGCTTTGGTTTTCTTTTTTGCAGCGACTTCACCAGATGCTGGCCCTGCTCTATTTTAATGTAAAAAACAGTGTATGAGACAAGAAGGGAAAAAGTCAATAATTATAATGGAAAGCCCCTGAGAGGTCTTGGAGACCATTAATAATGGGTATAATTTCCCCACTGGCCACTCTATTGCATGATGCTTGACAGATCATTTTCCCATGTTGAATGAAATGAAACAGCAGCACATACAGAACAGACACAAATGTTTTTACAGATGGGAGGAAGCCAGAGGTGGCACACATTCTGTATTCAAGTCAAAGTACAGATACTTGTGCAAAAAAAAAGACTGGTAAAGGTTAAAATACAGATTCAACTTCTATTCTAAGTAAAAGTGAAAAAGCACAGGCTCTAAAATGTACTCAAAGTGTAAAACTAAAAAGTCACCCTCTGAAGGAAACTAACTGAACCTCCTCTTTTCTTCTGCCCGTGTTTCATCTCGTTATGTCTTTTTCATCTTGTTACGTCTTTCGTGTAGTTTTTAGTGTTGCTATGTCTGTTCAATCCTGCTAGCTTTTTGTTTTTTTTTGTAGTGTTAAGTGTTGCTAAGCCTTTTCAGTCTTGTTAGTTATCTGTTATCTGTTTTTCATCTCGATATGTCTTTTTTTTTTCTTGTTGCGTCTTTTTTGTCTTTTTAAGTCATTTCACCTTGTTATGTAAATTCTGTCTTATTGCTTTTTTAATCTAATTTCACCTTGTACAAAGTTTTGTCTTGTTAAATCTGTTCAATTTTATTCCATCATTTTTAGTGTTATAACATTTTTTTTGCCTTGTTATATCTTTCACTTTGCTTTTTGTCTTGTAGCGTCTTTTTCGTCTTATGACCTTTTGTCTTGTTATGTCTTTCATGTTTTTTGTCGTTCCACCTTTGTTTCTTCTCACATCAGTTTTTGTCTGTCTTTTTCGTCTTCTAACACCTACAACCTTTTCACCTCGATTAATCCGTTTCATTTTGTTACATCATTTTTCATTGTGTTACGTCTTTTGTCTTATGACTTTTTGTCTTGTTATTTTTTTCATCTTGTTACCTTTTTTAAGTTGCTTTTTGTTTGTTACATCTTTTTGTCTTGTTATGTCTTTGACATTGTTTTTCTTCTTGTTCTGTCTTAGTTGTCTTGTTACTTCTTTAGTTGTTTTTCACTGTTACTTCATGTTCATCTCATTGCGTCTTTTTCATCTCATCAACAAAAACAACATGGCTGTTTTACCTTGTTCCATCATTTTTCTTGTTGTTTTGGTGTCGTTTTTAATCTTGTTACATATTTTTTTGTCTTATTACATGTTTTTTGTTGTTCCATCTTTTACATTGTTACGTTTGTTTAGTCTTGCTTGAAATCCACAGATGAAAATGCCAAGGAATCATCTTTTCTGTGTTACTGTTTCATCCATTTTGGTTGAAATCAGTTTTGATGTTTGCAACGTGGAGCGCAATGAGGCAAAATCAAAATCAAAATCAAAATCAATAATTCCACTCAAGTGCATTAAAGCTGAAGTAACAAGCCTGTTTGAAAATGTAAGGAGGAGAATGTACAGATAGCTGTGTCCAAATGTAGGGAATAAGAGTTTAAAGTTTCCAGAAAATATTCAAGTACCAGAAATATCTACTTAAGCACAGTACAGAAGTATTTGTACTTATTTACTTGCAATCTCTGGAAGAAGCTGGAAATAATGGGTCATATGCAAGTGAGTGAGTTGTTTAAAAATGACAAGTTTGGTTATTATCTTGCCGATTCTATAGGACAGCTTCAAAGCATTTTAGTGTCTTTAATTTAGAAAGAAACTGTTCCTATAACGTCTGCCTCACTGCTGCATGAGGACCTGGTTACAATCCAAGACAGATGAATGCAATTAAAAGACAGTATGTTGTCACTTTCCAGCAGACAGTGCTTTTCACATAAACACCGTATGTAACAGTAATAGGCTGTTCTAATAAACAACACCTTGAAAAACGACGAGAAAGAGCAAAGAAATGGAGAACTTTTGCAAAGGTTAGCTAAAGATCATTTCCACACTATATAACAGCCCTGAACAGTGAGCACACCTCCTCCTACAGTTTCTACATAACACGGGAAATAAAAAGCAGGTATGTCAGCAAGAAAAGGACCAACTCCGTAGAGTCCAGGTGGGAGCGATGGAGAGGAGGGGGCAGATGCTAAGAAAAGAGATGGCGGTGGAAACTGTTAATGAATGGCTATTGGAAACTCTGGGCGGACGCTGCGTTGAAATGCTTACTCGTCCGTGATTAATGACTACTAGGCTGCCGTAATAGGTACCACTGGGACCTCAGACACTGGCACCTTTTTATAGAATAGCCCCAAAAGAAAAAAGATGAAGTCCCCATTACAGTGCTTCTTCAAGGAAAAAAAAAAAAGGTCTCAATGTGGCCCAGAGAGCTACAGTCATATCATAATGTAGCTTTTCTCCACACAGCAAAAGTGTTTTGTCAAACGAGCCGAAAAAATTAATCACATGAAACACCTGAATTTCTCATTGCTCAGCAAGTCTGAGCTGCTGCGAGGGTGGACAGTCGTATTTTTTCCTTGTGTTTGTTAGTGAAGAATGTCACTGAAAAATTATTTTGTAAGCATTAATTATGCAGTGATGATGAGAATGAAAGCAGATGACTTGATCATGAAAGGAGGAACATGGCAAAATCCAAACTTTCTGGATTTGA
This sequence comes from Lutjanus erythropterus, assembly GCF_056507025.1. Taxonomy (NCBI): domain Eukaryota; kingdom Metazoa; phylum Chordata; class Actinopteri; order Lutjaniformes; family Lutjanidae; genus Lutjanus; species Lutjanus erythropterus. Next base: position 8,983,012 of record NC_139339.1, on the reverse strand, counting down.
TATACTTTCTCAAAGCAGCCGGAGTTTTTTTTTTTTTTTGTAAAGTAAATGTCAAGGATGGCTTAATTAAAAGCACTGGATGCTGCGGTAAAAACAGAAATGCAGAGTGTTACAGACAGCATGTCTCAATAAAGGCAAATATGAGGAAGGTGTGCATAAGTGACTAACTTGCATAGAACAGATCTTTTTCATAGCAGCCATAATGAGATGAAATACTTGAGATAGCACAGGTGTTACCAACGATACTAATGAAAGTTGCATTCAATCTTTTAGTAAACATGTTTTTTTTTTGGTGGGAGGAGCTTATAGTGCATTCATGTGCCCCTCAGACTGTCCATTTTCCTGAGACCGAAAAGTCGTTTTTCCAACATCAGTGTGTTTATGTGCTTCAGGTGTTCTCAGGGTTAAATGTTAATAAATGATGTTTCTAACTAATCTAAGTCTATATGGGCAGTAATTAATGGTTACAACCCAAAATCATATTAAAAATTACATGTGAGCAAAAACTGATATACAATATGTGAATTAATTATACATTATCAACCAAACATTTACTTTTATCTGACTTATTTCTACATATATGAAGTCAACAGACAACAATTAGGTGACTAGCGCTACAAGTTCAGAGTTGTTGCTCCGACTGGAATGTGAATTTTCCCACTCGGGAATTCATTTTTCTGATTATTCTGACATTACATGAATGCGGGATTAGGTGGAAGCAGAATCATTTACAAATCATGTTAGCTTACCTAGTGTAAGCTAACATGATTTATAAATGATACATTTATTAGCATGTGTTTCTAACAATGGCTAACATTAACTAGTAGGACCAGACCAGCTGATCCACTGACTCAAGGATGGATGGACGATCTTTCTAGCTAATCCGTCAAAAGAGTCAGCATTACAAGAGAAATCACGTTTCTGCGTTTAGTAAAGGAACGTTAATTAGTATCATTGGTAATACCCGTGTCTACCCTAGATTATTTCATGTCAAAATGGGTGCCATGAAAGAGGTCTTTTTAACGCTTTACAGACTCCAGACCGGTCCTTTCTAAATGGCTCCTGGACATGTTTAGAGTTTCACACACTGATTCGGAAACTAACACTTGTATGTGTATGACCGCAATGCATGCCGTGGCCAATAAATTATTCATATCTCTTTTGTTCTACACATTACCAAATCCTCAGAGTAAAGAACAGAGTGCATCTCGGGTTCCTGTTACAATCCATTTGACTTTAAAACAACTTTGACTCTATATGTGTGTGTGTGTGCGTCGCACCATACACTGCTAGGGCCACAGAGCAACATTATATCTTGGCTGATTTATCCAAATAAACATTCATCTTTGCACACCAAAAGCAAAATACATAAATTCACAAAATTAATCTTACTGTGTTCCACATGCAGTCAGGCACAGCAATTCAGAAATGAATTAATCACCCCAACACAATTGCCTTGTTTGCATTTTTCAAGGTTATTTTGAACTGATTACATGTAAGCAAGGTTGGTTAAGGAGAGAAAATTTGTTATTAGTAACAAATAAACACAAGCTGTTTTGTTGGTTTTTGTTTTGTTCAAGTGCTTGAACTGGGGGCATTTTTAAGTTTGTAATACAGTCGGTAAAGATTCCAATTTAGTTTCAATTTGTCTCATCTCCATGGTGCTGCAGGTTACCCATTTGTAAATGTTGTTCTGTATCTTTCTGCATGATGATTAACTTTTGAAATATTTACTGTCAAGAAATTGTGGTCTTATCAGTAAAAGTCATTTAGCAGTTAAGTCAGTGTGGCAAGCAGTGGCATTCGTAGAGCACGGTCTAATAACAGTCTGTGAAAGAAACACAGATTTTAAAATGCAAATCACATGTTGTGAACACAAGTTCCTTGCAATGATTTATTTGACAAATCTTCATACTATAAAAGGTTAAGTTGGATCTCCGCGTGGTGTGAGTCAGGGGGAAGATCACGCGATCGTCGTGATCAACGGGGCTGGAACTACTGTCTGCACATATATGAGTGTACGCTCAAGGACCTCTTGTGTTTGTAGTGATTCACAGTTTTTTTAAAACCTTAAAAGACCTCTTTTATTGACTGCTCTGCTTTACACCAACTGCTGACTCTTCACTTTTCTTAATTGGCGGGCAGGGGCTGCACGTTTTCAACAACTGCTAGGCTGAAGACACAGCTTACCTGCTAGTCAGTTGCAGGCCACATTTTTGTCATGACTCAAAAACTGACATCTATAGATTCATTCTGTACCCGATATGTCATCATCCACTTTGCTGCCTCCTCTGCTGCGCACAGTAACCATGCTGGAAAATTCAAGGTTCACTAGTACACAAAGAGATGCAGACTTCACGACAAAATCGACAGTAACTCGCTTAATTTTGAACCGATTGTCATGAAATCTGGTTTAATAGACACCTGAAGAAACTGAACATGTTGGAATTAAATTCTGTTAATGGGGGGGGTGTAATCAGCTCTATATCAGAACATTAACCTTATGAATAGCCAGAGGTTCCATAGGGGCGTGCAGGCTCCGGCCAACATCATGTATAAATAGTTAAGAGTTTCTCCAGAAATGAAGATTTCTATATCTCTTACCTTAGAGCCTTGTTGCTTGTAATGTTCTCAATAAATAACAATGTTTGAATAGTGAGGTTTGGACAGGTAAGTGAACTCAGGACACTCAGTTACAATAGCATTACACTATCCAATGCATCTTAAAGAAAACAGACTACACAATACAAAACAATTTGTTCAAAACATTGCAAATCCCTGCTGGTTGCATCTAGTGGTGGCATTGCAATAGATTCTTCACCATCTGTTGCCTGATGGAGATCTACACTGTACTGAGTGCACTCTACTAGTCTGAAACTCACATGAGATGGGAAATGTTCACCTGAGTTCGGTTGGATCAGTTTGGTTGTTTCAAAAAGGTACGGTATGGAGATTTCTTGTAAATGAACAAAATTATGTTTACGTTCAGTCCTTTTTACTGACTGTAATGTACTCACTGAAGTATTTGCTGAAATTGCTGCAATCTAGCGGTTAGACAGAACACAAGCTGTTACATACAAACCAAGAGCGTACTCACAAACTAAAACCTATTTTTCAGAAGCAAAGAAGTAAAGCACATCTGAAAGTCAGAAATAATCCTGCGTTGCACAACAAAGGGATGCATAACTACCAGGACCAGGAAGACTGTCTATAATTGGTGACAACAGACGTTTGGCAATAAATTTACTTTTTGCCTTTGTTTTCTTTTCCAAATTAGCTTGCTAACATGGGGATTTGTTTAAAACCTGTATAATTGTTTGAAAGCTCTTGCTTTTTGCCCCATCTGACATCTTTTTAGCAGTTTCACAGATCTCAGCATTTAACTCTGAGGAAAAAGCACCAAAAATAAAATCCATGTTGTAATAAACCAGATTTATCCTTTACTGTATGCGCATTTACCACCCTGACCTCAGTGCAACTGCGTTTTACTGTACTAGTTTAGTGTCAGACAGTGTGTTTGCTGTATCTCCTAATCCTATTAGAGTCTGAGAGTTGGGGGGCATTTCATAATGCAAATGAAGAGAGACAAGGCTTGCTTGGATTTTGTGGAGAAAGGCCAATGAAAATAGACTTTCCCTTTGGCGATCAACAAAATATCTTATTTAAAGTTTGCAACACTAACAATTTCCTCATATTGATTGTATAATTCATGTAATCTGCACATTGGAGCAATACGTATGGTTGATGTGTGTACCGAAACGTAAAGATCAGCCTGTGGATGTTCACTCTCTCAAGCGCGACATTTTCTGGCAGACGTGACAACACTACATTATCTGGACATAATCGGAGTCACCCGGCTACATCTTCCCTTCCCTCAGTTTACTCTAGATGACATAATCCCTCTTTGTTCTCTTCCGACACAGAAAGCCAACCTGTTCACCGGCTGCTTTGAAAAAGTCTCCTTTCACGGGGTCCATACAGGAGAGCATAAAAAGATTTGGCTCCGAGATTAATTGAAGAGGGACCTTTACAAGAAATGAGAGAGGGACAGTGTGATTGTCCCAAACCCTAGCCAGATAATAGTGTCTTGGCTGCAGGGATCCCTCTGGAGGTGTCTCTAAGCCTCAAACAATGGAAGAAAAATAACCTTGTGGTAGCCCATGCTGACACTGGGCCCACCCAGCACAGATTGGTACCATTGTGCCACACAGGCAATCTTAATTAGTTTTGACGTCACTGTCCTGCTGATTGTATTGATCTAAGCTTCAAGTTTATCTCTTGAGATCACAATTTGTGAAGAGAACTTGCAGTTTGAGGTTTTCCGACCATGACCAATCAATGCTTCCTGGGAATTCTACCTCTCTGGTGAATGGGTGAGCTGTATGTAACCCATCTGTGTCTCTGGTGGTCTTGGACAATCCTAAATTGACGAGTAAAACACATTTCTATTTTTTTTTTTCACACTGTAAAAATAAACTAGTTGTTTTAACTAAAAAACAAACAAAAAAACAAAAAATGCTGTGTCCGGGCTGCCTTAAAATTTTAAGTTAACTGAATTTAAAAGTTGAGGTAATGTTGTAATTCAAAACAACTTACATTTTCAAGTAAAATAAATTTGACATTAATTAATTTTCAACAAAAAGAGTGTACTCAATGACATATTTTTTCTCAGTAACTATAATGGATTATAATAACATTTAATTTTTATTTAATTACACAGACATGTGCACTAAAGCAATGCTATAGATTGTGAAATGTTTCCGTATTTAATGTATGAATTGTTGATTTTAGCCAAAAATGTGTTTTGTGACATCACAGTGACTTTCGACCGCCGAAACTGAATCAGATCATTCCCGTGGATGCTTGCACCAAATTTGAAAAAAGTTCCTCCAAGTGTTTCTAAAAGTGGGATCGACATGAGCTCAGAGTGACCTTTGACTTCAGTTCATCCTTGAGTCTAAGTGGACATTTTGAAGAAACTGTCTTGTGAGGATTTTCAAGATTTTTCAAAAACTGAGAGTCACAGAGGCCATTAAGCACACAACCATGAATGTGCACAAAAAATGCCTGATTAGTCTAGTAGTTTGCGAGATTAGTTGCAGACCATCTCCACACATACATACATACACACACACACACACACAAGCCATCACATAATTCCTTCCAGGCTTTTGCCTGGCTTACATAACAAGCTTAAGATGTTAAGTTGAACCCACAACTCTTCAGTCAGACTGACAAACATTAACAAATTTGATGTGACACACAGAACTCACAGCTGCAGCTGCTCCTGATGGAACAACTTTGTTCCACGACTGAATTCAACACTAACCTTCATCATGATACACAGTATTTTCATTAATGTGAAAACAAGCAACCATGATTTTTTTGTGCGCCGTTTTAGATACATGGCAAGTTTTGATCATATGTATTTTCTTCGGCCTATACAAATGTGTGTCTCGGGAGAGATTTAACTCTCAAATGATGCATGCTGGGAATTAATTGTTCGGGAGATTCTGCAACACTGTTTTCCTGTGAAACTCCAGCAGTGTTTTCCGGACTAACAAAATAAACCCAACCCTCGATCGGGTGGGGTGCATAGATAATGACTTCATTTTTGGATGAACTACCCCTTTAACATGTTTCTTTACAAACTTAATTTAATGATTTGATTGAACTCTGTACAGTAAGTTCAAAGACTTTGATTTTGAAATTTAATTAACTTGATTAAACAATAGTTTTATATATTTGTTAAATCAACTAATATTTTCTCATTAACTTAACTAAATAATTTAATTAAGTAATCCAACCAGATATCAACAGTGTTCTTGATAAATACCTCAAAATGGTCAGATCAAATCTTAAGGATCTCAAAGACACAGATTCAGCTGACAACATTCAAAATGCAAAACCTGCATGCATATGTGTGTGTTGAATTCAATCTGAACCTGCTTGCCCTTCTTCCTTCACCTTTAATAACCACTGGAGCACAAATTTTCTATCTATTTCATGTTCATTTCAGCAACTTCTCAAACAGTGTCCACATTCTGAGATTTCAAGGTGGCTGTGAAAGGAATCAAGGCTGTAAGTCAAGCTGCCATGTGCTGCCACACCTGCGTTATTCCATCTTCACCAGCCCTACCGGCTCCACCGAAGCCATCTCTCACTGCTCTAAGGTCCTGTCATACATTCTTTATGATGGCCCGGTAACCAGGCACGGGATTGGTCAGGAATTCAGCTTGGAGGGGAAGGGGGAGACAAATGCAATGCTGTCAATATATCATGGGAGACAGGGACAGATTTGATGATCAAGGCCCGACTGAGACAGGTTTAAGCAGCAGCATCAGCAACCTGTTTGTGTCTGCCGTGATCCTGACGGATAAGCAATCTGCCTGCAACATCACCTCAACCCTGACAGAATGTGATTCAGCCTCAACTAGACATGAAAAGATGGCTCTCTCAGAGTGGATTGGAAACGAGCTGAAATCAATTCAAAAGGCACTGTTAAAGGAAACTCGATTTGCTGAGAGCATGTTTCTGAAAAAATCTGTAAATTCATGTTTGCATGTGCGTACCAGCCAGGAAGGGTGTCCATATTTACATTTTCTTTGTGACATAGATCATGTTATTCATACAACAAGCCATTCTAAAGGTTTGTTTCATGAGAACACCACAATATCAGTCATCACGACAGGGAGAAGGCGCCAGCAAAGGTCCCTGCGGACCGTGAGTGCATACACCTTATGAACCCTCTGTCACACCCACACGACTTAGTCCAACATTACTACCTCTTCCTTCCAGCAATCTAAGGAAGGCATCCGTAGCAGCTGCAGCCTGGCTAATGGCAGCTGTATGCTAATGTCCTCTTCTGAGTCAGCAAACGCAGCCAAGTTCATGGCCGGCCGCCACAGCTTGCGATCTCCTGTGTGAGTGGTCCTCTCCAACAAGTCAAGAAAAGAAAGCATCGTGGAGGAGGAGAACTGAGCCAGAGTTGGATTTCGCTTTGTTTGAAAGAATTTCTGCACACGCTTGCAAGAGGGAATGCTGCAAACTGACAGGAGGGATTGTCCAACTGCAAGATTTGGAAAGTTGAGACAGAGATTTCAGGGCTTTTCAATTTCTAACTCATGAAGACATATTACTGTTTCACTGCCATTAAAACACAAGCAGAATTTTCACTGCTGTCACACCTTTAGGTAGCAGCTAAACATGCAAATTCTGATCAGTTTCCTTAATCCTTAGTCCTTATAAGGAAAAAAGGTTTCTTCTAAACATGTTCGAACATAGTTGCTGAAAACATGTAAAAAGGCTGAGAACTATGTAGTACTGAATTCTGGAGTTGGACCGGCAAACTGTTGTTCACTATTTCTGTGTTCAGGATTTTTCTATTCTATTGTATTCTGTTCTATTCTATTCAACAAATGGGCAAACAAGTTCAACATAAATATAGAAAAGAATGCTGCAGCCTCCAGGCTTGACTGGAGGGAAAATTAAATGAGACTAAACAGGCTGCACGTAGTTAAAAAACTGCCTAACCCATTTTCCTGTATCAACAAAAAAGTGTTATAGCTTTAATTAGCTGTCATGAAGTAAATATAAAGTAAGGTACACCGATCATCTGATCTCTCAACAACATATTTTAGTCTTGTTCGTTTTAGTTAAGAGAACAGGTGCCTTACATGATCAGGGTCACTTGAGAATTGTTCACTGTACCTCGTCCGGCTGCTCCACCCACCTGCTCAAGTACAGCAGAGGATGCACAAACACTTTTGTGCCAACTTAACCAGCCAGGAGAAAAAAGGTACTCCACTGATTCACTCCTATAACACTGGCAGACCCATGGTGGGCAGTATAAAATCAAAATTAGTGCAGCAGAACAGAGACTTTTTTCATCCATGTATTCTTTCTCTCTGTCAAAACCTGGCACCATTACAATGCAACTCAACCGTCGTCAGTTAGGTCTGAGATTCAGGTGTGTTATGCGAGTAGCAGCTAATGTAGCCTCGAGCCTCTAGGCTCAAGCAAAGATGAAGAGTGGGCTGTAGAGGTTTGGTAAGCTCACTTCTACCCAACTCCTCAGATTTTTTTCATTTTCAGACTTGTAGTCTTGATGCCGATTCAAGTGACGCTCCCTCTGGAGCCACAAAAGCCTTTATATAAATTTTCTTTTCCACATGCAGCAGTACTCCCCAAACCTGTGGGCTGAAGAGACAGTGTGTAAAATTGGTGGAGTTCCCCTCTGAACATTTCACTTCCACCAGCAAATTGGTATTACATCCATAAGAACTGTTGTATTGCTTACAAATTTCATGACTTTAGTTTGCCTCTGTTGGAAATGACTACGTATATACAATGTTAGCACCATGTAGCAGTCAGTAATGTAATAACCGTTAATGTTACTGACAGTTATTATGTTAACAATAATTATTATATTATTTGCTGCTTCACACCATAAATGCAGCAGCTCATACAACCTTCTGTTAGCTGGTAGCTTAGCATTAGACTTTAGACTTGAACAGCCTCCAGACAAGAATTTATCATCTTATGGAGCTGAAGTCGTCTAACAGCTGGTTACTTAAGGAAGATTCACACCAGCCTTGTTTAGTCTTGGTGAACTCAACCCTGGAGTGTTTACCCCCTTTGGTGGGGTTCATTTGTGCTGGTAGGTACGCCAGACTCAAAGTTTTGCTGACGGTTCACGTTTTGGTAGCAAAGCAAGAAAAACCTGCATTCATAAAACATTTTATAACCACTGTCTTTCGAGACGTGTACATGCAAATTCCTACAAAGTCACACTCAAGCTCAACACCAACAGAACAGAAGCTGACTGTGCTTCATGATATATGACATCCAGGTAGAAATTGGGTTGAATGTTGTCTTTTTGCTCGCTGACTGTATGACCAATAATGGAATGATGTCATTTGTGTTTATAATTTCTAGACTGTTTGAGTTTTGCCTTTGTGAACGCGAACCGGACCCGCTGGAAAATTTAAACAACATATCATCCGATTCAGGAACCAGACCTTTAGGTGTGAAACTACAATTAATCAGGGGCCTTGGCTAGTTCTCAGGACCGCCATAGAGGGCAAAGTTAGTTACAATTATTTTGACATTGGCAGAGGGGCCATGTGCAGCCATTATAGGTGGTCAGCACACCTGTAACCTCACCTCATTAAATAGAGGCACCACCTAATTACACAGCATGGTGCTACACCAACACCAGAGTACAGTTTCTCCCAGTTTATACCATGCGCCTCTAGCTTCTACACTGTCGGTTAATTATACAACATAAGAATAATCATGTAGGAGCCGCCGTTCGACCAAGACGCATTGTTCTTTTTATGTCAGCTCGCTAACAAATTCACCAACTGATGCATCTCTTGTTCAAACAGTGACAGCTGCTGAGATAATAAATTAAACATTATTCATGGCCAAGGCCTAATTGCACACATTATGTTGTGAAATAGACTCTTATAGAGCAGAGGAAGAGATGGAGTGGCTCTCATTTGAGGATGAAACACTGTACCTGCATATACTGTACTTCATGATCAAGAGTCTCATTTTCTATTACTCACTCACTCACTCACCCACTTACTTCTTTCCCTCACTGTGTCTGTCTCTGACAGCCTCATGCCTACACACATACACACACACACACACACACCCAGCTGCCATATTTCTCTGTCGTGTTCCTCACCGTATAGTTTATACAAATTTATGAAAACGGGGTGAAACAACTTCAGCGTGCTAAGCTCATTAATCAAAAGTCCACAAACATAATTTATCTGGTCTCTTGCACAGTTTGTGTGTTACATGCATCTACATGTACACACATACACGCATGCACACTGTGATATGTAAATGCAGACAGATGCTCTTGCATAACATTTGCAAGTCATTCCCTAAAATTAATCGGAAAACAGAGCTCTCCTTTAAAACAGGTGCACTGACTCCTGGTTGGTGGATGCCTCGGATAGTTTTGCGGTTGCATGTTAAGGGAGGTAAAAGCAGCTCTTAATGGTCTCCAGAAGTCACCCAAATGGTGAATGAGGGAATGACAGATCTTTTTTTGACCGGTTTCTATTAAAAACACAAGTGCCTGCCGGCTCCCTGGCATTTCTCTGCAGGCGCCGAGCCGTCAGGGAATCCAACCCTTGAGCTCCATTCCTGTGCTTGACAAGGAGATGACATTGTGTCAATCAAGAGATGGTGCAGAGATTTTCTCTAAAGCGGTCGCGGCACAGTGGTTCAATCCACAAGATGGCACAGCAATTCCTCGCTATCTCAGGTAGCCTCAATGTGGCACAATAATTGCACTTTGTAGGTCGTTTGGTCTGTGAGGAGGGTTTGCTCTGAGGAAGTTTCCCAGAGAGCCCAGCTGATATGGTTTAACATGCATTTCCACATTGAAACACTACAACTATAGTGGTAAAAAATCATACAGGAATTTAGTTGAATCAACTAATCTTTTCTCATTAACTTCTTTGTAATGAAACATGATCAGCATATTAACAGATTTCCCAGAATGTATTGTTTGAGAGTTTCTGATTACCCTTTTTTTCTATTTTTTTGAAGAAAATTATGTAAACTTGTGTCTCTAATACATTTTAAGATAAGTCATAGTTGTTTGTTTTGAAATAATGAATGAATCTTAGCACTGAATTCTGTCCCTACCCTCTTACACTTAAAATTTAAGAAATTACAATAAACGTTACAGATGATCATCAGTCTGAATGAACAGTTGTTTCTTCAACTTAATATCTTAAGTTTATTGACTCATTCCAAGTCCTGCCCCTTTTTACTCTGCCAACTTTCTAAACTAGGCTTGTCTGTGTTGAAAAGCAATATATATTTACATTTTAAATTAGCTAATGTCAGCACAATGTTAGCTAGCTAGCTACCTGTTTTACATCAATCATTAGCTTGCTAGTTGGCTAGGATTTTGCTACCATTAGCTAGGTAGTTAGTGAGCTAGTTAGTTTTCTTTCACTTATTGACTGTTGACAGTTTACTCAACTGTTATTGAAGCAAAAGGGACGGGGAGTTGTGGTGCATTCAAATTGTGAACTGGAAGTTTTCTGTTAGCTCCAAGTTCATGATGTTCTATTCACAACTTCTGTGTCGTAATTACAAGTTCCACTTAAACATAGTATAAGTAAAGGTCAACTGAATATGTTTTCTCATGTACAACTAGTATATTTGACCATAAAAGTTTATTTGTTTTGAATGCCTTTTCAAATCAATCAAATTAAATTTTAAGGAACCTCCCACAGACACTTAAAATAATGTTTTAACTTTTAAAAAGTTCCAGTGTACAAATACTTGTCCTTCATTTACAAATATATTTGACAGTAGACTGACTGACAGCCAGAGTCTTGATTGTACATAAGATTACCCTAATGCCAGGATACAAGCACCCCAAATCTGTGTGGGCTCTTGCTATTGTTGCATTTTGTTGTCAAAGTATCTAAACACCCCAAAACAGTGGCAGCGGCGCGATACGTCTTTAAACAAAAGATTTACTCTGTCTTGTTTTGATGTGTGAATAAACCGATTAGTTCAGCAGAGATAATGTCATTGTTATCGATCTCCTTCATGTTTATGCTAATTACAAATCCATAAATCTTTACAAACGGATTTAGCCAGTGATGGAATTAATCGTAAGCCATTCTGCTGGCTTTTCCCTTCAGTCCTCCTCAGGTTGGTTGATGTCTTATGGATTTAATGTTGTTAATGATGGATTTGGTCGGCGGAGTTTGCAAAAGAGCAACGCAGAAGAAGAACTTTTTTTTGTGGAGCTAAAGTTGAATGTATCCATTTTTCATTATGGCTGACACCCTGCAGTTGTTTTTCCATGTAAAAGGGGGTGCATTATTCAATCATGAGGCAGCTAAATATAAACAGATTAAATTTTGAATGTTTGTCAAAGCAGTTCACAGAGAGAACTGTCAGTGTAACCCAGTTTTAAATGTCTCTCTTGTGCAATCAATTCATCTCATTACACAATAGGACTGTGATAAAAAGGGTCACGGACTCTTCACTAAATCCTTTTATTTTTATTTTGAGATAATCTCTTCTTGACAATAGAGTTTTTAACACATAATCAGCACATTAATAGGCATTTTCACCTACTGTATTATTAAACAAATCATTAAAAAAAACAAAAACAGTTAAATAAGTCAACAGTGAGGTAACGTAGCAGTTTTAGGACTGAACAGGACACTTGTTTCGAGATAATGTTTTTTAAGATAATGGCACATTCAAAGTGAGTGTGTTTGCAAATTGCAAATAGTTTTAGGTTCTAGATTTTTCTCACTTGATTTAAATGCTCAATATTAAAAGACACAGGGCATCACAGCAGCTATAATATATCATCTCACCTCTTTACTTTAGATATTGTCATCTGATATGACCTTATGCATACTTGTGTCATATGGTAACAAGAATTTGCCTCATGTAATATGCAAAATGCCCGGTCGGTCTGATACTGTCCTCACGTACTCGTACTCATAAAACTACTCTGATACCCCACACCTGATACCACGTCACGAAAAGTAGCCGCTCGACACAAGTAAACATCTAAAGAGTCGCAATGATGAGAGTTCAGGTGTTTGCTGATGCTTACCTTCTTTTTTTGGACGCGTCATCATCAGCCAGAGACTCGCTGTCCTCAACATCATCCATTAATGACCGCAGAGACTTTGGAAACTGTCCATAAAACCCCATGCAAGTCCATGTAAAACTGAAATAGATGCACAGAGTCCACAGTCCGCAGTCAGCTGCTGTCCAATCAGTCCTCGCGGGTGTAAACTAGTTGAATGTCTCGGTAAATTAATCCGAACACGAACAAAAAACACCGCCGACCTTTTCTTCGTAATAAACTGCTACAACTTCTCTTTGTGAACTTATTCTTCACCAAAACGTCCTGACAGCACAGGACACGCAGCTTCACTCTCTGGGGTTCACAGCGGGGTCAATAAAACTGTTGCACACATGGCCCCACACTCATACCTGTCCCCCCCTAAACAATGACAGGTAGGAACTAATTAACTCTTAGACAAGAGGGACATGAAGAAGAAACTTAAATACTACACATGTAAATATTAAATTAAAATACTAGGTAAAATGCTGTAAATGATAATGAAATACTTATCATATATAACAGCATTTATAATAGTAAACTTCATTGTGCAAGTCCATAATAATATTGTGAAATTATTATACTGAAATATACACAGTAAACTGCACAGTTTAATAAGGAACACAAATTCAGTAAAGTAACTAAAAATGTAAAAAACAAATAACCTAAAAATGTAACTTGTATAGTTAACCATGGTTACACTTGTAGCACGAAACAGCAACAATGATTTGTTACATTTAGAAAGTGAGCATCTAATGAAAATAAAACATGTTTTAAAAGTTACTGTAAGAACTTTAATGGCATTATTAAATACTCGTATCCGTACTTGGTATCAGCAAGTACCCAAATGTAAGTACTTGCAAAGTGGTATCGGTGCATCCCCAAATTAAACAATAAATGATAATAAAATCCTCATGAGTATTGCTTATGAATTTATTCCTCTTCTGAACCTCATCACAGTTGTTAACATGACAGACCATTAACTCCCTATAATCTTAACTTTTAACTATAAATGTATTTATTTAGTTTTAACTTTAAATGTAGTTTTTGCCAACCGCAACATTCATTCACCTCACCAGTGGAGAGTCTCCCCCTGTGAGCAGTTAGCTCAGCAACTAACAGGGAAATGGCAGCTCATCTTTAAGCTGCATTCTCTTTGGGAGGGTGGTATTTAAGAAATTTTAACCAAATTTAAGGGATGCTTATCAAGATTGCTTGTTTATAAAGGTTCCTTTTTGGTCAAGCATTTACTAAAGTATGTTGATGTATCTACATGAGGATATATGCGTTTACGGGGTATGTGTATGCGCATACATGGATGTACATTACTTATTTATTTGTTTTTCTGTTTGTTTCATTGTTTTTGTGAATACACATCTGTAAAATGCACTCAACTGCCTTGTTGAGGTCTGTGAAGGAAATAAAATCATAATTGGAAAAAACTGTACTTGTCCTTTTTACCTTTAAATTTATGCCTATTTGCATGGACACGTTCAAAATTCTTGATTCATTTTGTTACAATATTTGTAACACAGGTTTTCACAGAGCGAATTTTGGATATCTCGTTTTATCACTGCATAATAAAATCATAAAATACTGCTATAAAAAAAGTTTTCACCATTTTGTTGGGAATAAATTTGAAATAAATTCAAATCAGGCCATGAATGATACGTGACCAAAGCCTTCAAGAAAAACCTTCAGAATATAAATAGGAATAAAACTGGAAAGTTTGGTGTATGTAAGTGCTGCTGAAGTGGAGAATTTTTGCTCAGACTATGAGAAAAAAACTCATTTTGAGAAAATGGCCTCTAAAGATATATATTCTAAAATACCATACATTTTTTATCAAGAACCAACATTTGCATTATATTTCACATATATATTATATTGCCTATTTCTATCTTATACTCTCTGGAGAATGTGTATTTTGGACTTTATGGAAGTGACATTATGGAAGCAAAATTGCCCAAAATCAAGAATGAAATGCTTGAAAAAGGGATGTTTTCTGCCTGCTGTGTTTGGCCTTTAGAGAGGTTTGATTCAACTGCATGATCACTTTGTCTCTAGTACTTTTGTATCAAGATGCATTAGTCCAGCAATATTTAAGACGCATGAATTATCCAAATCCTCCATACAGCAACATAAGAGGAGCTCACATCTGTGCCTTTGTAGAACTGTAGTTTTAAAAGTCTACTTCATTATCCTTAATACAGGCAGCGGTGCATATTTATATTGACTTTTAGTTCACTTCTAGTTCATTTTCCCTGCAGGCCCTTTTCAAATGCAAAAGAGGAAATCAAATACTGTGACCACTGCACGTTTTTCTCTTAAAACAGAAGGCCATTATGTTTGCCATGGTCAGCTCTGACTCCCACAGGGTGCACACACCTGGCCAATGGGGAAGAAATAGCTGCTGTTCATTTGAGAATGGCAAATATTACACCTTTCCCTTGCCTCAGTAATGGATTTTTCCTTGTAGCTCTGACAACTCTCTGGTGACCTTGACATTGAGCAACTACCCCTGGGGGTCAATTTCTCCATCCTTCTCTCTAAGCCGTTGCTATATCAAGTAAATGGTGAAAGTAAGGTTTGTTTTGACCGGTGTGTGGTGTGTGTGACTTGATTGACGATAACCACGGATACAGTAGTAAGAGTCTACATGATGAGGTGCAAATTATTCAGTGTCGCAGTGGGTAGTGGTACTGACACTATTTAATGGAGGAGTGTTGACAATTCCAGGTTACCTTTATATTACTGCTTGTGTTTTATAAACACTTTACAGTAAGGATACATGCATTCATATCATGAATTCATCCATAACTGTACACATGAAAAAGCATTCATTCAAGTAGTACTTGATGGAATATCAAGAATTTACTTTTAGCACATACTGCAGCTGCCCTGAAAGTGTTGAATGCAACATGCATACAATTAGGACATACTACTTCTTCATAACACTGCACCTTGAACTTTGTGATGAGTTTATGAACAAGGGGGTCAAAGAATTGTGTGTCAGAATAACCAGAAAAACATGCCAGCTTGCTAACCACATAATGCAAACAAATGTAGGAGGACAGCCTGGTATGTTTGGCATACTGTATTTGACATGCACACACTAAAAGTGTCCAGGAAATAGGAAAGGATCACACTGACTGAGGTTACAACTGGCATCAAGCTTGCTAAAATATTATTGGAGCCCAGAGTGAAAAGGGGCGGGACTTGGGAAAGGTCAGTTATGCCACCATTAATTATATATTATTCAGTGTTAAAGGCGGATACTCCACTTTATCTGACATGTCACAAACATGATGAAGTCTTGACAAAGTAATTCTTCATATAGTCACAACACTTCAACTGACAACAGTGTGCACTGCTGTGACTTGACATGTTTGTGCCTTGACCCTTTAACAGCAGACTTACCCATGAAGAAGACATGAATGTATGTTTCTTTCATTTACCGTTCATTGTTGTACGTTCTTGATATCTGAAGTCATGCATAACTTCATGATAATTCACACACCCTCATTAATTATCATTACACCGAAAAAATGCTTTATGCTTTATCTCAGAATAAAAGAAAAATTAAACATTTTCTTCATATTTTCTACAGGAGATTCAATATATTTTGAATAGTTTTACATAATACAAGGAATGTAAAAATGAACACCTTACCTTGACCCATCACCAAGCATTTTTACATGAAGGATTAACAGAATCATAGCACTACATTTTGTGTCATTCACACAGATGCGCTTTGATGAAAGGTTTTTTAGTGTGATAATATTATCTAATCATATAAGCAGTCTCTGGGATTTACAACTAATCAGCTAGACCAAACTTTTTTTCTTCTAAGTAACACCAACACATCGAGAATAAATCCATTTTTTTGCTTAAATAGACGACAGTTTACTGCAACAACTGCCCTCTAATCTCCATTTACTCCATTCACTCTTGTGCTAAATCCCAAATGGGATTGCATTTATCCAGCACCACAGTGGGCTGTTGGACTCATCTCAGCTGAACAATAGGAGGGAGGACAAACAGGCTGATGACCTGACATGTATGAGTGCAGATTGTAAAAGACAAATGAGATCAGGATGGAGGGTGGATGATGGCCCCGCGCAGTCAACGAGGCATTTGAAGGGTTAGAGGCACAGCCATTAAGAGCAGCCATAAGGTAAACTGTAAAGGCAAAAGAGGGGGAAATGCTCATTATGACTGGAGCCTATATCCACACAATCCATTTAAAAAAAATGATCATTAAAAAGCAAAAATAGCCAATTTTTTATACTGCTCAGAAACCAAAACATGCTATTAAAGCCATGCTGAGCAGCGTGCACGATCATAATCCAGAGCCTCCAGTGTTCACGCTGAGTAATACTGGCTTAACAATTAGTCATGTCAAACAATTATCCACGTACGTCACTGTTGCAATTTCGCTTTTGGGGAGCAGTCCATTATTGAATTAGCTCCATTTGAGCATGCTTAATTCCGCGTTTCTGCAGCAGTGAACATGACAGTCAGACAGAGTAATACCGAAAAGTCTTCCTATCCTCTGGCAACAAGCACATCCTGTGCCTGACGATACATAGACAGTAACAAGGACATGTCTGCCTATTATGACAATGCGAGTTTTACAAGCCTCCACTAATGTGTCATTCATTAGCAGGGCAGCTGGAAAACATGCCCAACTTTACGCAGGGCATCAGCACATCTGCCTGCTTCTGCTCCAGAAACTGTTAATACACAGGGAGGTGAGTGTTTCACAATACATGCAGTTTTCACACTCTTGTAAAAATCTGACACAGACAAGATTGCAGTTATATATGTGGATTATAAACTGTTTATTATTATTTTTTTATTATTATTTTTTCAATGTTCAGAGGAACTGCTCTATTGTAAAATAACATGAAATCAAAGCCTTTTGGATATAAGGTCATTTCTTTATTGATAACACTTTATTTCAAGAGTTGTGCATAAGACTGACATTACTTTGTCATAACCATGCCATGACACCATTCATGAACATGAAAGCTTTTTTTTTTTTAATGTTTATTACTGTTGTCATTAAGTGCCATTTGGGCAATTGCAAAGTTGACATTGTTTAGGATGTCTACATTATGACAACTTGACATTAACCAAGAAGACATAACCTGTCATAAACATGGCATTACAGGCCTAATTATCAACCTATTTAGCCCTCTGTGTTAATGTTATATTATAGTGTCACATATGGTTGGTTTTGGCCTTGGTTGTCATGAGAACGTTATACTATAAATGTGTCATTAATAATTATTCCTGTGGCATGTTTATGACAGTTTATGTTGTCTTGGTGACTGTTGTCAGAGCAAAGACATCCAAAACAATGTCAGCTTTGCATTAAAAATGACATAACTGACCAAATGACACTCAATGCCAACAATCAAACATTCATCAACACTCCTTCATGTCCATGATGGGTGTCACGTCATGGTTATGACAGTGCTGTGTCAGTCTTATGCACACCCTTTCAAATACAGTGTTGCCCAATACTTATGTACAAGTATAATAATAAAGAGTATACAGAGACTCCCTCTCTTACAGCATCTGTCCTTGTCAGCAGGCCTGATGAATGTCACACTAAACAGAGATGCCCCGTATAGTGAGAGATGGTATAGATAGACTATCAATATTTGCACTGGACAAGTAAAGCTGCAGTGAATGGAGCACAACTGCAATTTCAGCAGATACTGCATCACATTTAATTAAGAGGGCATTACGGGTTATACATGTCAAGGTATTGATTTGGTATCAAGGGGGAAACATTGTAATGCCTCGCCGTATAGCAGTCACGCCCCGTGTTGATGAGGTGCAAGATATTTAACATGCCGGACTAGCCTTTTCCATTAGTGTCTCGTATATTGTGCACGCTAAATGCTGGAGGACGACAAGGCTTGGCTGAGATTGGAATAGCAATAAACTTTCCATTAAGATGTTCCCCGTAAATTCTCTCATTTTAATGTGCAAAAAGTAGATATGTGTGGTAGAATCAATGGTAAAACAAAATTACTCCAACTGATATATATACTGTGGCCTATTAGGTTCATTTTTATTTCATTTCACAATAAAACCCAGGCTATTTGCCTAAATTAATCTTGCACCTCTATTACGTCTGCTGAGAGGGATCATAGAGCTTGCATCATCAAGTAACATAAAAATGTTCAATCCCTTAACCTCAGTTTTGCTTTCCTCTGATAACCTCACACACAGCGTCTGAAGAGTTCCTTGTGTGTAAAATATTACGGCCTCTCTTCACCTCTCTGGCCACCAGGAAGTACAGTAAGCCACCTGTGAACAGTAATTTGTCTTAATCATCAGCCGTCTGTAACAGACAAACTGGATGCATTCGTGTGGAGCCTGGCACAGGGAAAAAGCCAACAGCCAAGTATTATCATGCATTAAGATGGATTGTCAAATGACAGCAGAAACAAAAAGCAACATCTATCTCTTTATGAATAACCTTGCCTGTTTCAAATTGGTGTGAGCTCAGGGGACAGTTTGGGTGTATGTGTGGATATATATACGCACACACACACAATCTGTCTGTAGCCATAAGCTTGTTCATGCCACGCTCTTTCTTCTTCATAACAAGAGTCGTCGTCTTGACATAAAAGCGGTAACAACTGGATGAATTCAAAGATCCATCCATCTTCATGACAGTCATTATTAACTAAGAATCCACAGGCTTTGATTTGCGACGTCCATTGATTAACATATTATGTACTTTGTATGTGACAAGACTGTTTTTCGCATAGAAACTGGGTCATCACTGGAACGCACTGCAACACACTTTGAATCTAAGCTGACTACAGATGTAGCCCTCTGCTAAGATGCAAGTTATTAAGTTTTTAAATCCACCTTTGATGTCTACAGTGCAAAGTTCTTATAGTTAACTGGATCTAAACTAAAAACTAAAACTAGATGTGACAGAAAAATAAAAACTAGACCTTAATTTTAAGCCTCAGTTAGTTCCCCTTTATCTATAAAAATAGATACGTCCATTTCAAATGGTGTAACCATCACAGCCCACCTGTACCTGTTTTCCATACACTTGTGCTGGTTTGGTTTGACTTGGAATGACAGGATTTTGCATTTCCATTTCAACAAGGCTATTGGCTTAAAGGTGTGTCTCATGACTGAGGATGAGAAGTTTAGCTCGAGTCGAGTGGCTGTAAATCGGTGGATAAACACTGAACTTCCTATATATTCTTCACAATAATAGTTATGTTATTGTGTTATTCAAGGCTTTTATTATAAAGCTGCAAAACCAGGACATTTTTGTTTTTTATCAACAGTAACTTGACACAACTTCTATATGACTCATAGTGAGTAAAATACAACTGTAACTTGTACCACTCAGTTAGACTTTTCTCAGCTGCCAGAGGCCTCTGCTCTGCACAAAAGACACAGTTCCTAAGGCAGCTACAACTGCACCAACCCTGGAAAGAATCAAGAAACAGTGAAGCAGCCACAACTTGTCCAGAAGGAATTCTGTAAGAACCAGGAGCAAAATCCAGAAACATCTTTCAAGTACGAGCAAACAAGGTGGCAATGACAAGACCAAGATGTTGCAGCAAAGATATTCTCTGTCTATCTAAGAGGCAGCCATATGTCTAATGTCGTTTACCCTTATGGCACCTGGAGGCTTGTGAAAAGGTATGGCATAGGCAATGAGCGAGTGTCTGTTCTAACAAAGGCCTGCCACCTGCCCAGTCACTGAAACAAACAAAGTCTCTGACAGGGGCTGTGAATTGCAGATAGCACTCCAAAAGACTGAACAGGACACTCAATTTGAATGGGCTCATCAAAAACTCTCTTCTGGTTTGTGGCTTGGTGCTGTAGCAAGGATTCCACAGCTGAACCACTGCTGGTAAATCAAAGAAAGTGCCCTGTAGTCCATTCAGAACTCAATTCTCATGCAAGCATTAGCATTCAGAGTTGTGAGTTTAGATTGGACCAAAAGGTCACAACTGTAAAGAGGAAGATGTACCCATGCTTGAACGCAGATAATCCACTTAATTTGTTTTCACACTTTTAGTTTGGTCCATTTGGTTTGACAAAAGGGAAAAAAAAATATGCGTTGTTGCATTTTACTTCTGGGCCAGTTCCTGTTCACAGAGTAGTAAACATGAAGTTATACATGCTGACAGGTAGCTCATCCATTGGACAGTTTTGGCAATTGTAATCCTGCATCATCTGAGTACTATCAGGACCCATTTCACCATGTGGAAATCAATGACCTACTTTTAACGGCAGATAGAGGTTACTGCTGAGTGCTTGTGCTTTTAGATTTAAGTGTAGCCTTTGTCACGATTCATCATTCAGTGCTCTTGCACCGTCTCGAAACCTGGTTTGGCTGAAAGGGAAAAGTCCAGCTGTTCAGTACAGTACAACTCCTTCATCCCCCACCTCACAAACAGAACGTTTTCTGTCATTGTAGAAATGCCTGTTCTTCAGTTGCTGAATTTAATTGTGGTGTTCCTCAAGGGTCTGTTCTTGGACCTCTGCTATTTTCAATGTACAAGCTTCCTCTCAGCCAGATCATTGAAAACCATGGGGTATATCCCACCATTGCTATGTGGATGACATATGTCTTGAGTCCAGCAGCCTTAGCTAGATAATCTCCTCGCTTGCCTCAAGAATGTCAAATACTGTGTTATACAGAAATTTAATGTTTCTTAAATTCTACGGGGAGCTCAAGAAGAAATAAGTGATTATAGCATTATTAGTATTATTGCCGTGCTGTCACACACTTCAATGAACTTAATAAACTAACAAAGTACCCAGAGTAAACTGTACAAGCACAACAGCTGAAACAGCTTTTGACCAATTAATCGGGGTGACAATCCTGTGCTGATATGCATTTGTCTTACCATGGTCACTAAATGATTTGCACAAATATTATGTCTTCTACAGACCAATTATATAATTGCTTCTGAACAGATTTCATGCTCTGTAGTAGGGAAATTAAATCTAAATCACAATGTGCAATTTATAAAGACAAAATGTGAGGACTGACTGAGACCCACCTTTTCGAGTTGTCTTGGTCCACTTATTTTAATCTCATCAGGCTTCATTTCACAGCTTTCGCACATTCACACTATGGATTTGTTTTAACAAAAGCAAACGGGTTAGGTGTTAGTTGTATTTTTAGTGAATAAAAGAAAGTGGATGCCAAGTTTCAGCATGATGTCTGTTATTATGGAGGGGTGGGTAGATCAGTAATCAGCCATCACAGCATATCGGTAATTCATTCACCCTCATTAATTTCCATCCTCAATTTCCTTCCACCTAGCGCACATCATGCCTCTGTAGCTGAATAGATGAATGCATTCAGCTGTTTCAACTGCCCTCCGCCGCATTTCACCAGTCCCATTCATAACAGACTATCGTAAATGTGATTAAGAGCGAACAATATGAAGAAATTGATTGTGTATTGCAAAACACACACTGTTTTGGCTCCTTGTTTGCTAGTCTGGTGATGGAATCCGGGATGTATTGAGTGGAGCCAATCCCCTGTGTTGCCTGAGTGGATCATGGGGTAAGCTCTTAATTACTCTGAGGGACAGTTCAGTGGCATTATGAGCTGTGTAAACACACACACACACACAGGCATACACACAAACGAGAAATTAGGACTCTCTCAGCTAAGAGGATGACGATGCACCCTGCACACTCACTCCCAAACAGTGTGTAAACAGGATGGCCTAATATGTATTTGACAGTGTGCTTCAAATTTAGAGTAGCACCAGTTATTTTTTACCAAAACCATATATGTCTCATCTTAGAATAGAAAATCAATAGCATCATGTGTCTACAGGGCTTGGAGAAAGCAAGAAAATGAGAAAGCATCCAAAGGCCAGCATCAGGTTAGTAATACGCCATTTCAAATGATGTAACTGTCACTGCCCTGCTGGATCTTAAGCATCTACTAGAGGGGGCCATTTAGAGTCAACAGTTACCCCAAACAAGAAAATGAAGAGAAAATTGCCAAACATGGCAACACCGGAGTAGGCTGAAATAATGTATCTATTGAGAAAGCAGAGGCAATGTTATAGACGTGGATGGTCCGTGTGGCCATGAACTGTTGCCTACACTGCTACAGTTCTCCAGGGGAGACCATTTCATTTTGTCCGTATCCTGAAGCTTTCAGAAAATGTGCATGAATAGAGACAAACTGAATGCAGAGTACAAGACAAAAGGCTCAGTCCGTATCTGTATCTAACACTGAGCATAAACGAGTTTTGGGCTCTGTGGCCAACAAAGCGGTTAAAAATGGCAAGCGCTTCTCTGAAAAGACTCAGCTGAGAGCGCAAGAGAATGCTTTGGAGGGACAACACACCTTCAGAACATCTATGGAATTTATCTTTAGTTTATGTTATCGACAAAAACAAGGTGAAAATGTGAAGGTAGAGCAGCCGTCTTGCTCGTGTTCTTGCTCTGGATGAGGGGAAAGCTGAAGTTTGAGAGAGAGGACGGACTCACCGGTCTATGTTTCCATGCATCTATGTTTCTGCAATCCAAACAATGAAGAATGATTACAACACTGCTATCTAGCAGAGGAGATTTAAACACAACACTGCCATGAATCTTTGCATGTATCACAATGTCACGATACAGAGTTTTTGAGAATCAATACGGCATCACAAAATCATGAAACTCAGGTGTATTGAGATTTTCTTACACCCCTAGTTTATGAGATTTTGTGGGCGAGCCTGGTTCAAGGAGTACTATACAAGCAGAATACAGTTTGTGGCAGCCTATATGTCCCGCCCGTCCTCTACTATGATTGGACAACTGGATAAATAGTGACCGTGATGAGTTTATAGGGCTTCAGCCAAAGATGAACATTTTTCAATCTCTGGCAACCAGATAAAAACACCAAATGTTCGGTGCGGGATAGACGCTCAGCACCTAGTCATGCTGCAGACATTAGTAGCAGAGTATAAATACATGGCACTTTCAAAAATAAACTCAGAAAAAAATGCTTTGGTGGACACAGCCCCTAAAGAAGATAAGTGTAAGACAGCAGAACCACCGGGATCATTGCCTGAACAATTCTAGCTTTGTATTTATAGAATTCTGGCAATAAATGGAAAGTACAGTTCTTTCCACAGCAAGAAATTATTAAAGCTCAGTGAACACAGTGTACAAAGACTGTGCTCCCCTGGTTTGACATCATTATTTATCTCCCTGTATAAAGTATGCACACACATACAACTGTACAGATGTTTGGGAAGAGTCTGCGTCTGCAAACCCCACACACTGTAAAATGAGCTGAATGGACAAAAACATACACAGCAAGTACTGTAAATACTTTATGTTTTTATTTTCAGGTGATCTGTCATCCAGTTTGTAGTACCCGGCACAGAACTAATACCTCAGATCTCTGTGAAACTAAATGATGACACAAAGATCTGAGTGATTTTTCGCCGAGGCATAAAACGGCCTATTCAAGGTCACAACATGTGAACTGAGATCCGCGGGGGAATTCTGGACGGGTGCTCTCCAGCTTTCTTGTTGGGTTCATTTCCCACTAACACAAGAGGCCATGTCAATGGCCTTCACTCATCAGTGCCCTCAGAAATCTGCCACTACCAGGCTGCATGGAGCCGCAACAGTAAAATCAATAACGTGTTTTCAAACCTTGAGAGAGGCGAGGGCAGCGATACATGTTTACTGCACTGCAATGAAAGCAAAATCCATCATGTATTGTTTGAGTCACCTTCTTGCTCTGTGTTTGTTTGTTATTCTGTCAGTATTTATAGTGTTATTTCTTATGTAAAAAACAAGGTTAAGATTATTTGAAATAGGCAGAAATAATTACATAGGAATACATATTATTTGCTCATATCTGACTTCCAAAATGAATCTGGGGCAGGTAAGTTGAGAATGTGCTTTCAGTCCACTAATTAATTGAAAATGAGTACATCATGTAGAGGG
Organism: Lutjanus erythropterus; assembly: GCF_056507025.1. Taxonomy (NCBI): domain Eukaryota; kingdom Metazoa; phylum Chordata; class Actinopteri; order Lutjaniformes; family Lutjanidae; genus Lutjanus; species Lutjanus erythropterus. Next base: position 8,958,393 of record NC_139339.1, on the reverse strand, counting down.
ATTAATTTGCTTAATTACACTGCAGCATGTGAATGAGGGATAACATAAAAGGTCGTTTGTGTAGAAAACAAGTCACCAGATTAGGCAAATGGAGCTCCAGTGTCTGTTTAATTCTAGTTAACGTATAATTTCATATGATTTTTTAAATACAGTACAATAATGACTTTTTTAAATTTTGAGGCATGAAGCTAGACTAACCCAAAGCTATATATATCAATTTGTTGGTCACCATCATGTGGAATCCTTTGACAGTTTTGTTTTTTTTTTACCTGCAGGCTGTTGGACAGCCTTAACAGTGCAATAAAGTTAATGAAGTCTGAATTGGGCAGTGCCTATTTTATTCCTCAGATATTTCTTTAGACTCTTTAAACCGGACAAACACTAAATGGGGCAACTTACCATTGGACTAAGGTCAGCGATTGGTGTAGGCCCCAAGCTGCCTCATAAACTTATGGTTCAGAAAGTATTTTATTTGTTTTACCTTTTCTCTAATTAATTATGTCTTTCTAAAAAAAAGCTTTCCTCTAAAATGGCATGAGACTGCATGAGGCCTCCCTACTACCTTGAACTATTCAGTGATCTTACTGTGCATCTGTGGAAATGAGTCAGGGGGACAGTTGCCAGCACATGTAAACAAACGGATCAGAGTGGTGTACAGAGTGTTGAAAAATGAAGCGAAGCTACCGCAGTGGTGCTGAACAAAGGAGGAAGTGGGAGGATACTAAAAAAAACAATACCCCCTGCAGCCACAACCTGCTTAATCTGCAGCCTTCTGGAAGGAGATGCAGAAGTATCCACTGCCCTCCCACCATACTTCAGAAAAGCCTGTAATTTCTGCAACTCTTGTGCCCCTTTTCCATACACAAGTGCTGGCTTGGCTTGACTTGATTTGACTGTGTGCGTCAGCCAAGCACGGCAAGGATTTGCATTTCCATTACAACAGGACTACCCATTTCAAGGTATGGATTTAACTGACAATAAGCTTGTCTTGAGCAGCTGTAAAATGGTGGATACACATTTAATTGCCTAAATTTCATAAATTCATTACAACAATAATCCCCTACTATGTTGTTCGAAAGATTTTATTATAAAGCAGCAAAGTCTGCAAATGCTAGGTTTACATCAGCAATAGCCTGGCATGACTCCTACACAGCTGAAAGTGAACATGAAACAGTAAAATAAAACAGATACCTGAAAGTATAAACAGAGAAACAGGAGAGAAACTTCCCTTCAAACCAGAGATTCAGTTAGAGCCTACAAAAGTACTGAGAGCTGAACACAGAGACTTTTAAAAATCCCTTTCTCTCTGGTCTCCTGCACAGACACGAGTTGAGTCTTGGCTTTCCAGCGCATCAAATGTGACACATTAGAAAAATAAAACATAAAGGCAAACTCCTGTACTGGCAAAGGAGTCAATCACCTATTTTTAGCAGATTTATACATGTTTAAAAAGCTGCATATACTTTCTAATATTGGTGTCAAAAGAGTGTTTGTTGCATATGTTACAAGTGAACCTAATACTTTGTAACGCAGGCAGGCAATGGTCCAGTCTCAGTGTCTGCATTACGCTTGAAGTAGAGGTCTTCATGGATGCAGAAATTTGGACCCAATCTGAAAGGACACCAAGCACCGTCAGACCAGAACCAAACAGATCTGAGGATAATTACGCCTGATCCAAAGTGTAGTTAACCTTAACAGACCCTAAAAGAGAGAGGACACCAACACTGGCAGCAACACCGATGCACCACCCATGAACAAAGAGCAGCAGTCAAAAATGACTGCACTTTGTGACATCAAATGTAACCAGGTGCTGAGGAAACTCTGTGGCCTGTAAACTCAGGCTCCCTCACACTTACTTTAAGAGACTGCATCTCTTTGTTTGCTGTCTGTTCAGCAAGTGCTCGAAACTTGTTGTTGTCACATGAAAAATTCTTTTTGAAACTATCATCATGCCACACTAGGATGAATTACCACACACTGCGCTGGCTAAGTGCACTATTTACATATCACTTTCTTTTTGCCAACTCCTTCCATGAATTCCTACAACCTGCTGAAAGTGTGCATAAAGGAATTGAAAAGTCTTCCTAAAGAGACTTCTCACTATTGCCAAATCCACAGTTGGACAGCCCTGAGCCCTTGTGGAGTTATCGGAAACGAGCATCAAAGTGCCTGAGCCTGTGAGGGCGGACATTGGGATTAGACGCGTCACTCACACTTATTCATACCTGCGGGCCATTTAGAGGATGCAGTCAAACTACCATTTATACCTTTGGACTGTGAGACAAGCATCAGGTATTTTGAGGAACAAAAGTTGTCCTTTAAATAGTATCTTGATAGAAATTCAATTTTCTTTTTTAGTCTAGGAAAAACAGAATACTTTTATAAATATATGGAGTTTTCAAATGCAATTACTATGCATAATGCCCCTTACTGTGCAAGAAATGGCAATAAAGACATTGAGGCTTTGCCTGTCAGCAGGATGCGCTGTGCTGGAGTGACCCAGTATGAGGTAATGTACGATACTCACATTGATGTGACATGCACCCCCATCCCGACTGTGTCCCAGTTTAACACTGCAGAATGCAGAATGGTGACGTTCCCTTTTTCTCAAAGTTTATAAGTGAGCACTGTGGAGGTGTGTGTGTGTGTGTGTGTGTGTGTGTGTGTGTGTGTGTGTGTGTGTGTGTGTATGTGTTTGGGCAAAACCCCGCTCTGTTCTGAAACATATTTCTAGACCCCGATGCTCGAGCTGTGGGGGAAGAAGAGAGGGGAGATTGAAATGTAAGGAGCTGCCGCGGTGGCGCCACCGTGATCTGAGGGGTGCCATGGTGACGCCTGTCATTGGGGGGAGAGTCCTGTGATGTTGACGTGTCTCTGTCTGCAAAGGCTGACAATCTGCTAAAGTCAAACTCCTCAGATGAGTGCTCCCCGTGTGTGTACGCGCAAATCCATGAATATGTGTATACTCAATGTGCATGAGCGTGTTTGTGTATGAGTTTTGTTGGCTGCGTAGGTGTGTGCCTGCTCTTTGTAGGTGTCTACTTTAATTTGAAAATATCCAAAGAAGGTTCTGCCTGCAGCACAGTGACAGGTTCAAAGGCAAATCGACCCAATTAGGACCAGAAAATGCTATTCTCATTTAGAACCCATGAGTACAAGTAGATGCAGCTACTGAATGATAATACAAAAGAACATTATCCTTGTACCACTCAACTGACAAAAGACACAGGTCTTGTGTAACTGCTTTATTGGCTGCGATTGAACCACTTGAACTGGTTCGTTGAAGGATCTGAATCGATCTTACGGTCTGTCATCATCCGTGTTTAGACGTTGTTATGGACGATTTCAAAACTACCCACTGCACTTGTAAACCTAAAGAGAGAAGTCAGAGCAAAGCCTGTTTTAATCTTCCCAAAAAAGTGAATCAAACCTGTCATGAATTGATTTTCTATGCTTAAGATGCCTGTGCAAATCAAGTCAGTTCGTTTGCCTCCACGCCACAATTTCATTCATGTTCTCATTCACATGGAATTACTAGAAATGTCAACGTACTAATTTTCCAGACTGTTTGGTTTGACATTTTAATTAATTTAGCACTTTTTGACCAATGCACCTGCAGTCTGGGTGCAGATGAGCTGGCTTCATTGAAGCCCTGCCAATGTCTCATGTTGCATTAAAACACTCTTAGAAAAAAAAAGGTGCTAACTAGAACCACAAAGGATTCTTCAATTTGTCCCCATTCAGTGCATTGCACAAATACACAGCAACTTGTTGAATATGACACACCCACTTTGGTTCCAAAGAAACATTTCAGCTGGGAACCAACTTTTCTGGCTCAAAATCAACTTATTGTTGGTGGGAATGCTGTGAACGGCTCAAAGTTAGGTGCACAAACCAGAACGGGGATGGTTCCATGCTGGTGGAAAAGGCTTCCTGAACTATTCCACCTTCTAAAATGTTTCATGGCAGGTTTTATCCATAACCTATCCGGGTTATCTAAAAAAGGGTTCTTCACAAGCAAATGGTTCTGGGTAGAATATCAGCCCCTACCACTTGGTATTTAACATAATACTGGCAACTGTTGAAATGGTAATTATTCACAGGGTGTCTAGGTTTGTCTACCTCTTTCTAATATTTGTTTATCTGAGCCATGATGTCTCACTTGTAACACAATCTTGCTTTCTCAGTCACGATCCAGTCCTCACACTACCTGTTCCTGAGTGTTCTCTGAACTCTTGATTTGTGGTTTGATGTACTGCTTCCTAACTCCCAGCCAATCTCACCCATATTGCTAAATCAATATGTCCGCTGACGAATGTTCGCCCTGACAGATTGTGGGTGACAAAAATCAACTCAAACATTTGCTGGATGTCCATTCAACAATCCATTTGTATATAGAGGATGAGGTGATGGTGCCGGCCTTGGGGACACTATCCCTATTTCAATTACAGGAGAACTCTCCCAAGGATGAGGTTGAAATAGAGTTCACAACAAGAGATACATCGCGCTCACTTACATGCCTTAGATATTATGGGAACAGATTCTAATGCATTCATTTGCTTTGGGTTGTGTTTGTGCTGGATGGTTTACATTCATTACATTTCAACTTTCACCCATAAACTTTTGAATTTACAGACTTGTGATTGATCAGCATAAGTTTATACTAATGAAAAACAATTTATTCTAATTTATCTACTATATTTTCCAAAAATATTTTATTTTATTAAGCTATTCATATTAAAACATTAATATGTATTTGTTTTTAATGATAGCAAAGCACATAACTCAAGCACTGTATTTGAATACAATTTTGAGGGATTTCTGCTTGATTATCTATATTTTATGTCACTTTATACTTCTACTCCATGACATTTCAGTAGGAAATATTGCACTTTTTCAATAGTCTAATGAAATAGTCTTGTTACATTTGTGAACACGGACACAAATTATTTCCTTTTTTTTTTTCCAGGACACGAACGGCTCATTTAGGACTCTGTGTTATATGAAAATAGATAGGTCTTTTCCCCTACATCCATCCTTTACATGGAATGGATGTTAAGCAATGCATCCATTAGAAGGCACTGCTCGGAGTCAAAATTTATCACAAAGAAGGAGAGGAAGTCAAACGTTTCTGACAACAGAAAAATCTGTCATGTCCTGGAGTCCTTTCTATAGGTCTTGGTTAGGTTTAGGCAATAAAACTACTTGATTGGTTTGAGGAAAAGATTGTGGTTTAAATTAGAATAGCTACTTCCTTAAAACAACACTGACTGCTGAACGAAACCCCAGTCCCCAGTCTGTTTGACTCACCCATCCACCCCGTCCTTCTCCACATACAGACTTTCTCACTCTTTATATTGATCATCTTTGTCACTTTGAAAGCCGTGCTGACTGTCACGAAAAATACTGACATTTTGTTTTCAACATTTAGATTATTAATACAAATTATAATTAAAATGGTGATGTGTGATGATGATTATTATAATCAATATGACAGCTGTGATGGTTATTATAGGTTAAGATACTAACTAGTAAATAAAGCAGTCAAGATAAGCTCCACCTTCTCCATGGTTCTGGAGAAAAAAAAAGTATTTATCATTACCAGGCTGACAAATTCTGATGTTTTGGGAATGAGACTCAACAATCAACTATCTTACTAACTTGTAATTGTTTTTTTCTCTCAAAACAGAGAAATGTCTTGTAAAGGTTATTATGGAACTTTTGTGCATTGACGGCAAGAATCTGCCTACCCCACCTTTAACAAGTACATATACTTTTGGTACTTTAAGTATGTTTTGAAGCAAATACCTACATAATTTTCCTCATGTAAATTTTGAATGCAGGACCTTCTACTGTTAACTTAAGTAGAAAAAAAAGCCTGAGTGCTTCTCCCACCACTCATTCTTTCAGAGTTAACTTATTCAAAAAAAAATCTCCATATGTGATGTTGAAGTGTTATGGGGACACAAAAGAACAAACTGTGAGTGAGAATGTGTGAGAGTCAGCAGAGGGAGGGAAGTTATTAGTGAGAAACTGTGTTATTTTTAAATTTCTGACTCATCCCTACAGTATTTACTTGTACCTCTCTGCCAGCTTGAGAGTTCTTCTTTATGACAAGAAGCTAAACATTTTTAAAGTAACAGCAGTATACTTCAACAAACTTGTTTTTCACCCCACACTGCCGTATATTAGGGAACAGCCTTAATTGTCCCTGTAGTCGCTAAAAAATGGAACAGCTAATGGCATATTTATGAATGAATGACTGCCTCGTTGATTGTAGTGCAAGATACATTTTGACAGTGAGATTTGACTGCATGTATCTTGTTCATGTCAGACACGTTACCTCACTTCCACCCAGCAATAACATAACAAGATAAAAAAAATAAGAGGGTAATCGCTGAAAGTGCCTCTCAGTGACAGCAGCCTCCTTACATGACAATACCGTCATCTAAGTCTTGAGGGAGACCTGCTAAGTCTGTCTCTTCAGGGGGCCTCAATGCCGGCTAGGCAGCTCCTTAGCCAGCAAAAGGTATTAGACACAATAAGTGAGCAGACAAATCTGCCATGAGGAGGCTTGGCTGGCAAAGACAGCCAAATTCTCCAGTGGAGCATGAGCAATTCTCTACATAAGCACATCTCAGTGTCTAGAGGGGCCTCAAGCCAGAGTCCAATGTCCTCATAGCTGAAGCAGCCAGCAACCCTGAGCCCAAAAAATTAGGCTGAAGAAGCAGATAGAATATATATAAAAATGGAGATAAAAGAAAAAAAAAGATTGTTAAGAAGTGGGCTGGGAAATAAATGTAGTCTATATTTTTAGGTCCATACATCAAACATTTGTTTCTAGGCTGATAGGAGCAGCCCTACTTCTGTAAGTACTCACTGTTAAATTTGCCAAGGCTGTTTGGCCTCCACAGAGAAAATTATGATGAAAAGGACAACACAGTCTCATAAAATCCATGAAATGAGCACAGAGTCAGTGGACCTTTATTTTATCGTCCTGTGGTCACTTTACCTATATTTACAACACCCTTGTGAGGTTATAACTAACATACTCTAATACTCTCATACTAATTATACATTAGTTATGTATGTAATCATCTTTAATTGGCACAGGATTGTTATTACATGTGTAACTTTAAAGTCATTAACATTATTATAAATTGCTAAAGCAATGGCTGCACATGTAGATGGTGCGCCTGGTAGCTCCTTCAAAGTTCGCTGTATTTCCCTTAACTTTTTTTTTTTTTTTTAAAGCTTTACCGCAGAAAAACGAACTACCTATGACAGAAATACACTTGTAGGCATTGGATGAGGAAGCGTGGATTTTGCACTAAAGAGCAGAGGACTCTGAGAGTAACAATAGCTGGATGCAGTGCCGCAGACCACCCCAGCAGGAGAGGTGAGCAGTGATAAGAGCCATGCTGATCCATCTTAGACTTATGAATTCTCCTGACTAATGTCTGGGCAGGGAAATGAAACGGATGAAATGGGATCCAGGCTGGTCTAGTGGTCAGAAATCAGGGACTGTTGGATTCGTACCTTCTGATAGCTCCACCACAGGGATGGATAGACCCTACTCCAAGCGCATACTTTGGATAAATGACAATGGTAACATGCTTATATTTAGCAGGTATAATGTACAGTGTTTATCATGGTAGACACTGTGTTAGCATGCTAACAATTAGGTCTAAGCATAAGGTATAGCTGAAGCTCAAGAGAGTCAAGATCACAAATGTTATTACAATTTATCTAGTCTAGTATTGCCAGACTAATTCTGGGAACTCTAAGCTAATTCTCAGTTGAACGGTGTCTTGATGTGTCAGCCAGAGCAAATGAAACATGAGCTTGCATGTTCATCTGGTTCCCAGGCTAAGATTCATCCTCAAGGGAACATGAACATTCAAACCGTGGCCTTCCATCCAATAGCTGTCGAGACACCTCACAGATAATACAAATGTCAATCTGATGATGGCACTAGTGTAAAGGTCAGGGATTCATCATCTCCCGTGTCTGTTAGGTGCCGATTCACTGATTAAATGTTGAGATATTTCACTGGATAAGGTAAAAATTTGACCTGTTGGTGACACTGATGAAAAGTCAGAGGATAAACAAAGCATCTGCCAGATTCAACGGCAATCTTATCCAGCAGTTGTTGAGATATTTCGTATTTCAAGAGGCAGCTCTGTCATTGATTACACCACGCTGTGGCTCACATGCCTTTCTCATGAGCTGTAGTGTACCTAATGTTAGTACACCTCTTTCTTCTTATAAACAGAAATTGGCTTAACCATTTAACACATGACATCTGCAGACAACTTTATTAGCTGTGTTTACAGCGAACCCTTCAACACTAAAGTATTTCATCCACAAGCAAAATCTAACAAGGACTCACAGGTGCATGCCAGCATGTCAAAATGCACTTGAACAATGATATCAATGCTAAGTGCATGACAAACCTGCATGTTGGAGGGCAATGACTAAGAGAGCAGTCCTGAACTACTCCCTGTCACACACTCATCTGCATCTGTCACATTCTCCGTTTACAGGCCCCCCGGTCATGTCACACAGACGTGTGAAAATAGTTGCCGAGAGAAAAGCGAAGAGGGAGAAGGAGGGAACAGGGGCTGGGAGTGAGAAATCAAGCAATGATGAAATGAAAGGAAGTGGGATAAACAAGGGAGCAAAATAAAGAGACCAGAAAAAAAGAAAAAAAAGTGAAAGCAGGGTAGAAGGGAGGAGAGAAAATCACCAAATCAACTTGACAAGAAGCCTTGATAGCTGTGCCAGACTGCTTCCAATTTAGAGCATCTAAACTTCCTATCTTAAATGTAATTTAGACAGCCACGCAGAAGCATTTCTTGTATATTTTTTTAAACAACTCATGCTTAATTGCACTCACGCATGTTAAATCTTTCACAAATTCCCTGATTCGTCAGATCTTTTACATCCGAAAATCAATTGTGTTTTGGATGTTCTAGGACCGAGATGGATTGCACTTTATTTTACAGGACACTAATACGTTGTAACAAGCTGTATCTTTCTTTTAGATTAGACAAAAGCTAGAGATAATGTTAAAGTGCATTATTTCCCACTGTTACACCCTCATTAGACTTTCTAAGATGGTAATTAGGGTCACATTACAACAGAGCTGCACAGTAAACTAAAATAAAACAACACATCTGCTACTTCCCCATTTATATTCCCTAATATTTTGTCTATGGGTGACTGCTCAGACTTATTTTAATATTATTGTAATACTGTAAGCAGATAATGTGATTTGATCAAAGATGTAGGCATTGGTCGAATTGTTATTGTATGGAACCACTTAAAGAAGGTATGTCTCAAGAAGCAGATATGTGATTTCACTTGAGTATATGTTATACATGCTTGATGTATAAAATAAATTTCCAGGTCTGCTAAAAACTTTATTTATTCTCCTTTCTTCCCTGTAATCACAGAACCAGATATCAGCCAGATTTCACTTTAGTTTACAGTTCAGTTCTGCTGTAAGTTGTCTCTAATTGCCCTCTAATAAAATCTATAAAGTGTCTAATAAAAAGTCTAATACTGTAAAACTGGCTATAAATAAAAGTTGTTTTCAACAAACTATATATTACGGTGGAGACGAGCAGTTTGTTGTAGCTCGTCCCGGTCCACACAAGATAAGAAATGGACAAAGATGCACTCAAGGATAGGGAGTACTCTGAAATTACATCAAAATATGTATTTTATCAATATTAATAGGCTTATGCTGGTTATATAAAAGGGGTGAGCGCATCCGTCATCTACAAGACCAAGAAGAAATTACCATTCGAACAATTAAAAACCTACATCGAATGCATTTAACTGCTGCTTCAAATCATAGAGCAGCAAAAACTCTGACATCATATTGACACACCAATTAGACGAGTCATGTAACACCCCCGGTAATATCACCAGACGTAATTGCGGAGCTAAAATAGAATGATGGCTGGATCAATACAGAAAACCTTAGAGGGAGAGTGTGTGCGTGTGTGTGTGAGAGAGAGAGAGAGAGAAAGAGTGAGAAGGCAAGGCCGCGCTTCATTGTGTAGAAGTCGATCTGTGGAAAGAAAAAAGGTGGGAGAGAGTGGTGGGAGGAGGGTTCCCAAAGGATACCACCATTTCATAGCACAGTGCCTGTTGGTACCTCCTGGGCTGGAACTAATTGGTGCGAGATTAACTTTCCAGTGGGATATAATGACCCCGAGCACTCCCACACATCTTTGGATCAGTGACATCGGAAAGGGCCAGTTTCCGCGCCACGCGCTGAAAGTGATTATTTGGTCCTGGACTGTCTCACTACCACTTTAACCCGATGGGACAAAAATAGCATGCTTCTGAAAACACTGCCGGGCCATGATATCTGTTTATGAGAATGTGGAACATCCACACTCTTGAAAATAATGGCGGTAACTAGAACCATAAAGGGTTGTTTGGCTTGTCCCCACAGTAGAGCCCTTTTTGGTTCCTGATATCACCTGTGATAAAGTTCCACTTGGAACCCTTTCAGAGAGTTCTACCTACAACCCACATAAAGGTTCATACTTAGACCAGGAACCGTTTTATTTTGAAAGGGTTTAATTTGGAACCCACCCATTGGGTTTGACCAAGAACCTTTTTAGATTTAAGCTAGAACCCAGAACCCATTCAGGAGATTCTACCAAGAAACCTTTGATATTCCAAGAGTTTTATTGAGAACCCACCTAAGACGTTCTACTGAGATGATCTTTGATGAAAAGGAGTTGAAGAACCCTGTCTGAAGAGGGGTCTTTGGATGAAAAGGGTCTTTAATAGAACCTTTAGTCTTACAAAGAAACATATTTTTACCGTCTAAGGGTGCGGACAATGCCCACAGAGAACCGTTTTAAATTCCAAGAGTTTCAACTGGAAAGAGGGCTCTAGAGGGAACCATTTCATATTTCAAGGGCTTCATCTGGAACCCACCCACAGGGTTCTATACTGAATCTTTTTATATTCCCAAGGTTTATTCTAGAACCCAGCCAAAGGTGGTTCTACTGAGAACCCTTTTATATTATGGTGCAAAGAGAGTTGTTCAACAATCCTTCTTCCAAAAAGGGTTCTGTTGATGAAAAGCGTTGTTGACGGAACCTTTAGTCTGACAAAAAACCCTTGACAAACCCTTTCTTCAAAAAAAAGGAGTCTTAAGAAGCAAATGGTTCAGCTCTTCAGGAAGAAACCTTTTGGAACCCTTGTTTCTAAGAGAGTGGGAACACTGTGTGTGTTGCACCTGCAGCTGCTGCAGGGCGGCTCCATCGATATCAAACTGGATCACAAGAGGAAGGTCTGTTAGAAGTTTAGAAGTTGCTCACTCATAAACATTTTAGTGTAATGAGAGCCATAAATTATATCAGCGATACAACAGCTAGGAGGATGGTCAGAATAAATGCTTATGGTCTCTGGTTTGTGGAAAGTAGGCAAATGGCATCTCCCTGCAGAGCAAAAGTGAGGACAAATTGGTGTTCTTTCATAGCTGCGTACACACTTTCTGATTGTGCTTACACTGCTTTGTTTTCGGCTACATTAGTCTTCAAACAGCTGCTTGTTTTCCTTTCGCGCCCACTCCCACTTTCTCGATCTCGACGACCTGAGGGCGGCGTCCGTCAATTTTCCATGTTGTTCTATCGGTTGGTATCGGACAGGCTCGGTGTTGACATGTTGGTCTCCGTCACCATCGATCCAGCCTCTGTTTGATTACTGGACGGCAGCTTGTTTTGGCAGGATTAGTCCTGGAACCTACAACTTCACCCAGCTGTCTGGTGTTTGTTGTTCGCAAGGTTGATGCTGATCCCCTCAGTGGCTCAGACGGTTTCACCTTGATGAGAAGCTCAACACTCACTTTGTTGAAGTTGCTTTCTCTAATGTGGCCCAGCAGCTTGATTCAAGAGTGATCATTAAGACACTGATTATTAAAGGGCAACATCTATCATCTATCTTTAAGCCTGGGACCCTATTATTATTTTTTGTGTCTAAGTGACAAATGGGGACAACATTTTATGAAACTGGTCCAGTATTGTGGAAGAGCGCTGCAGCCAGCAGAGGCTACAATGTAATCCCTCACTGCATATTGTCTGACAACATTATGGAAAGTGTTGCTAAAGAGAGAGATCATTTTAAATGATTTAATGAAAGATGATGGTGACTTTTACCTTAAAAAGAAATATTAATTAAGGGCCAACAACTGTGTCTTTCAACCTGCCCAAAGAGGCACTTATTTTAAAAATAGTTCTAAAGAACCGCTGAATTAATATCAGTTTTATTTGACTAGATTTATTTCACTTTAACTTATCTTTTCAAATTCAGTCAACTTAAGTTTATAGCAGCCCAAACAATAACTTTTTTATGTTACAACTTTGTTTTTACAGCGCAGACACAGCTGCTTATTGTTCTCATCTCTTCTCAATAGAATTTGAACCATAATTTTCATTCAAACGCGACACAAACAAAATAAAACTCATCAAAAACATCTTGCTCGTCTTTCCAGTGTTCCAACAACCACCAATACTGGATGGGAGAAGGAGATCACACATCAGAGGAGCAAAGATGGAAACGGTGTGTGCAGCCAAAAGTATTTTCACATCTGTGTCAGTGAATCAGTGAAGTTTATTTGGACGAAACAACCAGAGTTGTTTGGTTTTATTGGTGAGAGCAATAAAACAGCTGTTTCTGGTTAAACAAAATGTATCTTACTCTTTAATAAAAGTTCCATCTCTGTAGTGATCCTTTCCATTAGGTTGTCGGACACTTATAATAACAATCTGAACTCTCAGGGGCAAAAACAAACACTTTTAGAGGATGTGCTTTGACAGTGTAGTCACTTGGAAACAAAAACATAGGAAAATAGGGTCCAAGTCGTAAAAATACCAAACTTGGCCTGTAAGTATTAAATTATATTCTGTATGTGGGTAAAAATCATCCTACTTCAATAAATCTGGGATCTCATTAGGTTTTATTTCTCAGACAAAGCATATACACACACACAATCAATCAATTTAAATCATAAAAATATATGATTATATTCTAGTTGGTGAAAAATATATTTGTTTTGAAACAACACTGTGTTAATCTGATTTTAAAATGCAATATCCCCTACTGTTTCTGGCCTTTTCATGCTGATCTTCTCTCATTTCTTTCTGTTTCCAACATGAACATGAATGAAAGCACACACAAAAACATGCATAATTGCTGTCCCTTTTCTGCCATTCTCGTCTTTTTCACACCATCACCGCTCCTCTTCTGAATATTCCCTCGAGACAAACAATTGTCAGTTTTACCCAAGATGCTTCTGCGCATAATAGGCCTTTTGATGGGATGCATAGTGGCTACAAAAAAAAAAAAGAAAAAAAAAAAAGGAAAAGTCATTCATCCGAGGGAAAGGAGCCGTCTTCTGCTAACGGTCTGAATCTAAGTCAGACGTCCCGGTTATCACAGCAGACTTGACAAGGTGGTGCAGCTACCACAACTCATTTCACCTGTCAACAGCGGGTGTATTGACACATGGAGGGGAGATGGTGCTTTCACGGGTGAGTGGCACGCCGTGGTGGAAACCATTCTGCAAGGTAACCAGACTATTTGTGGGTCATATCCTCTTTCAAGGTGCGTAGCGTTTCCTGACGCTTCACCAGGTCCTCACTAACGGTGAAATTGTTGCGTTTGATTTCCTGCACGACATCCTGTCTTTATTTCGGTCAAACCGCCGTGTCGGGGCCTCACAGACATCGCTAAACCTGCAGTCGACTCAGGACAGTGTTATTAATGAACAGCCAGGAGGCGATGCTGCTCAGGATGATGCACACTCAGAAATAAGGGTTCTAAAAGGATTCTGAACCGAAATGCTTGAAGAACTCTTTCATCAAGGGCTCTTGTACCATATAGAAAAGGTTTCTCGGTAGAACAACCAAGAAATCGGGTGGGTTCTAGATTAAAGCTTGGGAATATAAAAAGGTTCACTATAGAACTAAAACCTTGAAATATTGAATTCTCTGAAAGACCTTTATAAAAAGGTTCTACCAGACACCAAAAAGGGTTCTCCTCTGGGGACAAGCCAAAGAACCCTTTACGATTCTAGTTAGCACCTTTATTTACAGTACAGTGCAGAACAAGATGCAGAGGTTGCACTGTCTCCTATATGAATAACTATAAAACCTTTCTGTGAGTAACAACATGCATGCACGAAAAGAGCAAAACACCTTTATGTTGCTTTGAAGTGCTTCCTGTGGTTCTATTTTCTGAACAAATGTATTCATCTGATTATAAGGCAGACATGTAATTGTTGGTGGTGAACAATAAAGTAGCTCTCCATACATTTACAAGATCACGGTAGGTTTGCAATTTCATTTCAAGTAATTTTCTCACTTAAATATGCTCATGCTGGGAGGAAGATCAGTGGATTCAGATGTTTGTTTTTTTTTTCCTTCTGCAAGAGGGACACACACACACACACACACACACACACACACACACACACACACACACAAACACACACACACACACACACACACACACAAAACTCTCTGTGCACTGCTAGATTAATAGTGCAACCCAAATAGAGGGTGTGCGCATTGGGAAAGCAACTGAGAGGTTGGTATATTTCTGCATATGCTACAGTACATAAAAAAGGGTCTTAAATGTCCAGGGCGTAAGATTTACAGAGATGTGTCGGCAGAATATGGCAGAAAGAGAATATAATATGCATTAGTGTTTTTCCATTAGTGTATAATCAACTGAAAATAAGAATTGTTGTGTTTTCTTTACCTCAGGAATGAGTTCATTATATCTACAGAGGATGCAGGTCTTCTTCTGCAGAGTCTGCCATGTTGCACCACAACACTGATAAAAAAAACAACAAAAGCTCAGAAAGCTCATATTTTCAAGGCAACTGACTTGGCTGAAAATTTTGGGTTTTGAATCACACTCCAACTCTTAAGTTTTTAAATAAACTCTAAAAAGTGTTGCCAACCTATAATCTTTTGTTGAGATAATGTATTTTTCTCCTTGGAAATACTTGAAACTTCAGAAACTAAAAAGACCAATCTCTTGAGGTTTTCTCAACTTTGTTTTTTTTTTCTTACAGTGGCCCAGAACGGACAAACCAAACACTGGCTCTAGGTACAACTTGCATGTTTTGTTGTTGCCAGTTTTATTTCACCGCTGCTACTCGTCTACACTTTGAGGGGGAGGGGGAGGCAAGTTGGTACAATCTGCAAGCTCACACACCGGTCCTTTTGCTGGAGTTGGTTATGGTGTTTTAGCTTTAGTTTGGTCAACCAACTGCTGTAAAAAAAAAAAATATATAAAAACTCTCTTTATAGTTTTTATTCCTCTGAACCAGCATCTTGTTTATGTACAATGAAAACAAATGACAAGCAGGGTGAAGATGTAGACTAGACTGTTGATTCTCAGCGGGTTTAGCAGCACAGGAAACCTTTTTATATTACAGAGAAGCATTTGAATCAGTGGTAAAACAATTTCCATTATGCATTTTTTCTGATATTTTTATGTAGGACACAGAATAGCTGGGTTTTGTGCATTAGGTAAGTGTTATGAACCCATTCCCTGGGTGGAACTATTTATGTTGTAACAGCCACACTGTGCCTTAGTCCCTAATTATGCAATTTGCACTGCATGGGTAAAAGGGCCTATAGAAGAAGTGCTCTTTAATATAATGTTATATTTGCTATAATTACACACAAATGGAACAGGGTTAGATTTCCAGAGTTAGTGAGAAATTTCGAATTAAATACGCTGGAAAAAGAACGGGCCATGCAGGTTTAAAAGGTGCAAAAAGGACAAGACTTTTATATCCTTTTAATACAAGAGACATATGACATGAGGCTACTGAATAAAGAGGACACCCATATTGTGTTAATTCTTGTACGACAGCAGTAGCAGGTTAATTCTCTCATCGCTGCTCACAGAAACTGTAGTCCTGCATTCATTCACGCTAAATAACTCACACTGAAGTGCCAAACCGAGTTTTTAGTTCACTCCAAACACTTGCCTGTGACTAAAAGAGGCAGTTAACTGTCATAAAACACCAATTATATTGAATTCAATTCCCAACCTTCATGGCAAGTAGTGACCAACCTGTGTTCAAGTCAAGCGGATGACATCCAGAGCAACTGCCACTGTAGCGTATGAATGGATCATAACAGCCTCCTCTTAGACTCTGTCACACAACAGGCCAGGCACAGACCACAACACCGCTGCATATTCTGTATCTCCTCCAAGCACTGACAAAAGGCTGTGCCATAGCCAACTTTGTGCAACAATTATTCTGTTTCCAACAGGATTCAACGTGTAGCCGGGCTCAGTGGGCTGCGTGCATATTTATTTACATGCATAATTCATGAGTTTGAGGTACAGAGGGAAAATTGGCAAAAGGGGCATTTTGTGTGTTCCAAAACTGACCGCAACTTGAAATACACAGTGGCCCTGCTTTTACTTCGCCGATGCAACACTCTCATTTTTCATGCTATTTATCCATCTAGATTCATTTGGTGTGAGAGTTTACAGTTCAGCCATTAATGTTTACATCCCACTCTGTCAGCCTCTCCTCCATGAGTAGATGCGCGCTTCCTTCTGCATGGTTATATGGTTGGAGGCTGTAGTTTCGTAGGAATAAAACTGTTCTTATTGTTCTTATCTTGAGTAACCAGGTCATGAATTCTGAAAGGAGGCAAGTGTTTTCTTTTTTTTTTTGGCACTTGGTGCAAAACAACAACAATAGCACCACTGGGAAGAGCAAAGTATGATTTTTTTGGGTGAACTGTCTTTAGACCTGATGCACATGACAAGTACATAGGATCATGTGAAAATTGTAAACCATATGTTTCCCCAGAAAATAAAAGAGGATGGAGTGAAATCATATCGTGTTGAATTTCCCAGTCATTAATTCATCCTGGATCGTGATCAAGACTCTGCCCTTTTCAGTCCTCCCTTACCTGATTAAGTTAGGAAACACTCAAACTAAATGAGGAGACGTGGCTGCAGGCACTCACAGGTGGTATAAAGTTGAGTAATGTAATGGACATCTATCCAGCAGAGGGCTAAAGTCATACCAATGAGTTATTCCTTCCTTTTTTAAAAACCTAAATCAGCCAAATCTGAGTTAATTACACCGAGGGGCTTATATTTCTACATCCAGAAATGAGTGGAAGATGAGATCTGAGTGTGTGCGTGTGCGCGGTGTGTTTGTGAGACTGTGTTTGACACACAAAATGGGAGAACAAAATACATGCCCATAGACTTGTGAATAATTCACAAGCTTACCAGGCTGAGGTTGTTAGGCCTTGTTTTGATAATACCTCTCCAAACCACAGAGGGAGGAGGAGGAGGAAGTGTCTGAAGTGTCTGAAGAGTGGAGGGACAGACAGAACACTTCTACATTATCCTCTTTTACTGTGCTTTGTTGAGTCAAAGCTGATTCAGCAAAGCGTGAACCATTTAGTGGGTTTATTTCATCCAGAGCTGGTTAATGTTAATGTATTTTTTTGTTTTGTTTTTTTTTACAAAGGAGAATGTAGAAATAATGTAGAGTGAGGTGTTTTTAGCAGGAATCATCTACACGTTTGTGCTTACAGCTCTCAAGCTCGCAGAACAGCTGCAGATTGTTGAGTGCAATTCAGACCTGTGACCCATGATCAATGAGTCATGATCTCCCCACACTCATATACACAACATCTTACACACTTCATCTTCTTCAAACACTTTTTTTTATAGCTGTATTAACAGTCTCTGTTCCTCTGCTCTCTCTTTAATGTTACTCACCATGCGACTGATTGTGATTACGTCTTGGAAAAAATGCAAAACAGCAAATGAGATCATTTATAGACTTTCACAACTTTAAGCAAGCATTGTTTTGTTTTTCTGGAGTTTTTTTTTTTGACTCAGAGGACATCAGGAAGCAATATAGATGCAAAGGAGCAGGGGAGGTACACCAACGAAGATTTAATTTAATCCCAGGCAAAACCAGGTTAAAAATGAGTTTATCTGTATTTAAAATTAAGCAGAGCTCTGTTGCACAATTAAAAACTAATCTGTGTTCAGTAAATTAGAATTTAATTAGTACATTCAGTTGAATTAGAATAGAGATGCTTGGTTACCAAAGTTAAAATAAAGAAAAAATAAATCTGAGTGCTGAGTACATAACTATAAAAGAAGTGGAACACAATTAACTTTTGGTTGCTCCGTAGTCCTTAACTAAATGCTGCATTGTTTGCTAGCTAGCTAAAATGTTAAGGCATGCCCATTGTTAACTGGCTAAAAAATGTAAGTTTAAAGTTAATACTGGGTCAGGATTTTAAAAATGTGATTTTCAAGTATTGGTGCAACATTATTAAATTTAATCTCCTTTTAGAGTAAAAACTAACCTGACGTTTAATGACATGTAAACCTCCTCTAAAGTTAGGTGCAACATAATTTCAAACAATGTCAACAAAAACATAATAACACTAAAGACAGGATTTATTGCAGGACTGTTGGGCTGAAATAGTTTTTGTTACAATAGGCAGTTTTGAGTGTATGCAGATCATGCTTTCCCTAAAACACACTAATATATTACCCTCAAGGAATTATGATGGCAACCTTTCATTCTGACACAAACAAGGTGTTTGCACAAACAATAAATTATTACCTGTACATGATAATTTTGCTGACATCCCTGTACGAATCATAAAATATCAACACAACAGATTTATGGGCGAGCACGAGGAATGGCGCTAACTGAAAGGAGCTTAAGGTCGAAAGGAGCCAGTAAAAGGGATCACATTCCTACTATAAACCTAATCCATGTGCACACAAAGACGGCTCGACAGCTCGACCGCTGACCCAGGGATCAGAAAGGCCAAACAGGCCAGGTTCTGACCACCATTACAGCATTAATCACACAAGCATCGATGCCCCCCCCCCGCACCCACTGACAGATGTCTTCATAAACTGTGTTAGTCTTACAGTATTTCATGGCTTCAATTTCATCACATCACGAAACCTTGAGAACTGGAAACGCAGAGCTCAGTTGTGACAGCAGCAGTCATATGAAACAGTCTTCGCTCAATCAAACATACTTACAGTGGCGAAGACGATGGGAGTAGAAGCACTGCTGAGCCTTTGTGGTGACAACACACAGGTTCTCTTTGGATACTTCAGGTGCTTGTGAAGCGTTAAATATAGTCTCAATATAAAATCCAAGTCTCAAGGCTGTAGATCTTGTGCAAAATTTCCATTGTTTGCCTTTATTCTACATGGCAATATGGATTTAAAATGACCAGCACACTGCAACCAACGCAGCTCTTCATCAGGGTTATTGTCAGCAGTATCTCACACACCTGTGCTCTGTTACACTAATGAGTTGAGTGGGAGGATAGTTCTCTGGCAGCGTGAAAGCCGATGGATCAGAGCAGCTGCATGTCACGTCCCTTGACCATGTTGCATTTTGGGTGAAAACAAGAGCTGTTAAAGTGTCAGCGCAAAATAGAGAAGACTACAGTCATTCATATGCATATGTTGGCAATGGAAGCAGTTTACCAGCGGACAGACTACTAACAAAGTGTCAGAAATTCATTACCTGGATATTCGATCAGGTGTATGTCCAGTTATACTACCTCCAACCACTCAGTGGAGTTGTTCTTCCACTCTGATGGAGGCAGACACTTACCAACCCCTATTTTTTTTATTTTTCTTCTATGTAATGATGCCAATTGTTGTTTGGCAAAGACATAGCATGATTGTTCACCTGACTGCCCAGATTATTTGGGCTTTCAGTAGCTCAACAGTGATGCTGCTTTCTTATTTCATGTATTTAAACTGGCAAAGACCTCGGAATTTGTATCATCAGTCAAATTAGAGCGGTTGTTTTCATCCAAAAAGGGGACGCAGCATAACACAGGAGCACCATGCCCGGATTGGTTGCTCTAATTTATTGATCAAAAACAAGGAAGTGATTCACCATCGATATATTTTGACATGAATGACATCCTGACACCTCTAACAAAGCCTGAACATTTTGTAGGTTTTTGAAAATGGTTCCGCATGATAAATTTCTTGCGTTTCCATTTACGTTAATGCAACATCAAGGGGTAAAGTTGGTCCATCATTCTGTTAATTTTATACCAAAGTTTATGCTAGAAAGAAGTCGCAAGTTTAGAGCCTTAAAAACTGTAGCTGTGGCTGGAGGACTGATGACCGCAGCCTCAGCTACACAATAACAGTTTTAATTTCAAACACTCACCCACATCATTACCAGATGTTCGGTTATTTTCATTTGCAGTTGCTTAAATTGCACAAAACCTCTTCGTTTGTTTGCTTTAGAATTTGTTCATTAGCACCTTTGCTGTCCTCTGTGTGTTTATTGGTCTGGTCAGTCAGTATATATGTTGCCCTCGTGCTTCATTCTGTTAGGTCTGTTAGTTGAGTTAACGTCTTGTTTTGTTCAGTAGAGTTATGTTTTGTTGACCTCTTTTAAAGGCCCTATAACGCTGTTAATTTAGATGCCTCCAGCTATTTCTTCTGTTAAATCTTTTCAGGAAAATAAACCCAACTTTCCAAACTTTAAACTTGTGTTTTCTTGTGCCTTGATTGCTTTGCCCACGACAAAGACAATGTGCAGGTTCTTTAGTTATATTTTGCAAGAAATTGATAATATTTGACCTCACATTACATATCACATGCACCTGCCAGTGGTTTGCACCTCTTCTCCCACCTTTGAAATGTGTGTAAGATCAGGAAAATCCAAAAATATGTTATCACATCATCTGACAATAGTTCCAAACCCAGGTAAATATAGCCCACTGTATTCACAAGCTTTGAAAATTAACCTGGAGATTTTGGTCTTAAAAGCCATGAATTTTATCCACTAACCACAATATAGGATCTTTGTTGCATTTTGCAAGTTATAATATTTCTCAATATGCTGTTAGCAGGAGGTAGAATGATTTGTCAACCAATCACAAATGGCTTACTGATCTGCTGGGTTGACGGTTCCATCCACAGCCCACTGGAGACACACAAGCCAGTAGCCCAGATTAAAATCAACATAAATTAAATTCCAAATAAAATATGTGGATCCCAAAATCAGATTCTCATGCCTGGTTTTTCTGGGACTGGTTTGCCAGCAAGACACAGATGTGGACAGATGATCTGCTGCGGTGAGCCCTAACTGACAGAATCCAAAAGAACAAGAAGGAGAGGAAAACTGATACCAGTTTTGGCCTCCTGAAAAAATCCTGGCTGAATGATTATTGGTCATGAGTTCAGTGCCGCTACAGCTACATTTCAACAATGTGGACACAGCTTCTCTAAAATCACCAAAAAAAAATCTTCCAAGGAAACCACCAAAGATACTGTGCAATCTGGCTGAACTGAACTTTTTCTTTCAGCTCATGGTGAGAAGCAGAATGGGGAGGTGCAAAAGGAAGAAGAAAAAGAAAGGGAAGATCAATATCAGTATTGGTCTAAAAAGTCCTGTATCGGTCCAGCTGAACCGATCATTGGCCATGTGTTCTTTCAACCATTTCAACAGTGTGGACAGAGTTTGTTCAACCCTAATTAAAACCACCCCCTGCTCCTCCAGTGCCCTTGAGCAAAACACTGAACCTGCTTCTGATGGTTTGACCAGCGTCTCGGATGGCAGTGGACAGTTTGTGATTATGCATGCTTCGGATAAAAGTGTTATATAAATGGGGGCTATTTTTCATGTTAACCTAATTATTATGACAATGCACATCCCAGATTACGTTAGCATTGATTAATTTTTGTTAATAATCAAATAATTCAGCACTGACGTGTATGCATTCAAGCGTGTCTGCTAGATACTCTGCAAGAGCAAAGCAAAGGTAGAGAGAGTGTGCAGGCTTCCATCTAACTTTATGCTGGCAGGGAGCTGCTGTTAAAAATAGCCACAAGCTGAACACACAAGTTTCTGCCTACTTACCTAACACCAAAACCACGGCACACACCACAGAAATACATACAGAACCTTTGCGCAGACAAATGTTCCCAACCTGCATCGGTGCTGGTGCAGTATTGCTATCTGTGTTTGTCTTTGTGGTGTAGTACACCTGCTGTGTCTGGCTCCATTCTCAGGTTTGTGCTGCCTAGTTTGGCACAGATTTCAGACAAAATCCACATGCTGCAGCAGGAAAGTATGCAAGTTTACCCCCGGGCCGCCGAGTGATTCTGACTAGTCATGAAATAGCCAGATCTTTCTCCTCACTTTGTTGCGCTTCATATCTGAAACTGTCAAAACAGAATAAAAAGCAACAACAACAAAAAAAAGCTGAAAGACAGACAGGAAAATCCAAGAAACAGTCGATCTCTCCAGGGTGGCATTCAAAAACAAGTGAGATGATGTTTGTTAGCTCGTATGCACATTGGCAAGAAGAACACGGTACTTGTGCAACAAAAGACAAATGGATGAGATGAGGAGACATAAGCTGTGAGGGCAGTAAAAAGGAGAAGGAAAACCAATTTGAGCTGCCAATCTCCCGGTTTAAGGACAGAAGCAGAAATCACCATCCTGCTGTAAAAACTTTAGGTCAAATTAGTTTGACAATGTGTCAGGGATTCATTTTACTTTTCTTCAAGCGATAATGATGACACCCGAAGCATGGAAGAGATGGTTCTGTCCTTGAGCCGCTTATAAGCCACATCCTCAACCTTTCGCATACCTCTTGATGATTGGTTTAGCTGTAGTCTTAGCTTTTCATAAAGATTTAAACGGATATCAAAGAAGTCTGTCAACTGACCTCTTCAGCGGTAAGCAGAGGCATTAATTTGAGCTGTTTTGTGATATAACCACAATAACTGCTGTAGTCAGTTCTTCATTATTGTGGTCCATGCAGAAGACAAAAGTAAGGTGATCTCTCCTTGTGTTGCTTTCTACAGCTACTTCAACTCAGCTATGAAACACAATCCTGGGAATCACAAACACATGGACATAAAACTCAAAACTTTCTGAACAATGGTGCTGGGAACAAAGAAATATACAGAGTTATGCACTGTAGGTAAAAATAATGCAACCCAATATATTACCACAAACTACCAACTACATGGCGGCTGTCAGTAGCTAAAAACTTCTGGAATCATGTTTTTGAGACACTTCAAAGAAAGACGCCACCGTCCAGACTCATGAAATCCTGAGTATCGCTCTCCTCTGAGCCTCCTGCACACTGCTTCAACTACGATTGGACAGGTACTGTTTGGAGGCGGAGTTCAGCAAATAGTCTCTACAGACACGTGTCTAGTGTGGCTAATAATCCCCCTCAGAAAGATAGTGAACTTTTTTCAAGCACACATTTTATAAGCAGTTAGCTGCTTTAACTGTATGGTTGCAAGTAATTCAGATTGTTAAAGGTCTAATTTCCATCTCGCTGTTTCCAGACAACAAACCATGTTATATTTGAAGCAGTAAAATCATTTACATTCAACCCAAATAAGGCACTACTATTTTTTCTCGCTTAGAAAATTCATGAACATGTTGATGTGTTTGCAGCTGTGTATAAACTGTATTCAGACTCAAGATGTTGAAGAGAAATCTAACTATATAAATGACTAGAATATAGACTCTAATAAAAAAAAAAGGAGAAGGAGAAACAGAGAAGGACAGAAAGCGGGAGGCGGAGTATGAGGTTGAAACAGGCAGATGGAGAGAGCAAAAGAAAGAATTTAAAATGCCAAAAAGACGCAAAAAGTTGAAACATGGCGAGGAGCAAACACCCAGCAACACAGCCCACACTGTCATCACCTCGTCAGATGGCTATTAGGCAGATACCCATGTGATGCTCTCAGACACAGAAAATAACAACTGTTTACCTAAGCTATCAGCAACTTCATCGCGATGGCACAGAAGAGGGCACCCTGAGTCATCCTGATATCAGGCGGCAGTGAATGCTCCACTTCAGAGAAAATTGTGTTACAGTTATAAAAATGTTGTGTTTGGTTTTCTGTCCAAGGTAACTCTGGACAGCACATTGGAACAACTGGCCGACTGTTTCCATTCTGCATAAATACTGCAAATCACACTGTACATCCAGAGCAGAAAGGAGCCACTTATCCTTCTTCTTTACTTAATAATGCAGTATACGTTCACTGCTTTACCACCGTGGAGCCAGTTTCTACGGTTCGGTCTTTACCAGCTCCACCCCGTGTAAGCTGACACCGAGGTCGAGTTGTCTTTTCAATGGACGGAGCGAGTGCTGTGCTTGTGCACACAGTGTTATAGGTTGATCTGAATGGTGTATGCGTCAGTGGGTGTGAATGTGAGGGAGAGAAAGACAGATGGGCGAGGAGATACTGCCATGTTTTACCACTCGGCTGTTCTGAGCTCTCTTTCCGAGACACCTCTCCTCCCCCCTCCTTTCCCCATAACGCACACTCACACACCATACATCAAACCATGCATTTATGCCAAGCAATTGAATTCTTATTGGATATAAATCCGGGCAGTGACAAATGAGGCCCCTGTCTGCGTCTTCGCTTTATAAACTGACATGCATCTCTCATGACTGATACCTTTAATTAGCGCAGCAGTCTGAGAGATCCATGGCTCTCTGTCTTTCACCTCTAGAGCCAAGACACACTTACTGAGTGGAGTCGCAGATAAGAACCATTTTTGTTGCCAAGTTAACTGTAGCCGTGAGGCACTTCCAGACCTTCTTTCGAAGGCAAATTATGAAAAGTTTAAGGTCTAGCTGGCTTAAAAATAGAAAGTATGAGGTGAACATTTTCCTGCATTTGAGAATTTAAATATATTTGTCTTCAGTTTCCATTGATTAAATCAAAATGTTTGGAAAAATACTGAGAAATTATCACTGTCAAAATTGTTCCCTTAACACAGTGAATGTATTTCTTCACTGATTTTAACAGCTGTGATATATGAAAGGAACATATCCATGTATTAGTTCTGTCTTAGACTCACAGGGAGTCAGTCTCTAAAGGCTTTGCTCAACAGAGACTAAGGACAATCTCCCAGCTTTCATTGCTAAAACAATTAGAGAGTTGAAAGAGAAAATTCTAGTCTTTTAGGGGCCCTTCATATTGGTGTGGTGACATCATGTGCATACCACAGGAAAGAATGGAGGCAAAGCATCATTTCTGTTACGCTGTATATCCTTGAAAAAAAGCACCGTATGTTAGTGTCTGTTCTTGTCTCTGCTCTACTTGCGTTTAGAAATCCTCAGACGATCAGTAGCCAGCAAGTTTTATGATTGTTTGGCATCACAAGACTAGTTCTGTCTAGTGCTTTAGCACTTTAGCAAACATTTGTACGTTTAATTAATTAGTGAATCAACACAAAAAGTATCTTTTATAATAACCAAGTCATATTTCAGTCTTTTTTTCTAGGAAGAATGACAATCAATCTTTGGTCAAAGCTTCCCAAAAGTGATGATTTTTCTGCTTTTCTTTGTCACATATAACTGTTAATGTTTTGGTTGGACAAAGAAAAAAACAGTTTAAGATGTCATCAAAAGTTTTGGAAAATCATGATAAGCATTTTTCACTACATTCTGGCACTTTATAGACCAAATGATAGTCAAAATGTCTGCTGTGAAAAATGCCTATGAATAGTGCTTAGTGACTTGGGATTCTAATGTGCTGTTCATTCTTTGGTGTCCTTTTGAATTCTGCAGAAGAGGACTCTTGGGCAGCCACAAAGAGATTCTGAAAATCAGTTTGGAGGCTCGGGGAGGAGCACCTCACACCAAGGCTTTTCACTAGGAGCACAAAATTGGTGCCAACAATGTTGAGAATAATTTTAAGGTGGAGCCCAAGAGTCAACACTGCTAAACAGGAAGGAGAGCTAGAAGACTTGGAGGGTTTTTAGTCCATCTCCGTGGTTCAGGTCAATTGGGTAGTCAGTAAGCTCCTCAGGGCCGAGGCTGCAGAGTTGGAGGAGACTGTTCCTGTTGATCTGTCATGGTTGACATCTCTCTTCAATGTTGCATGGAGTTAAAGAGAACAGTGCCCTAGGATTTTCAGACAGAAAAAGTCCTTTTGACTCCGTTGGACCTTGGCCTTATGTGCACTTGAGCAGTGATGCGCTGTGAGTGATGCGGCCAGGATGTAAATCGGGGTTGATTTCCCAATGCAGAGAGCATTTCTAAGTGAACGAGTATCTTGGGGTCTTATTCAAAAGTAGCGGTAAAAGGGATCATAAGCTTGGCAGCTGCTCAGGGGCATCCCCTACATCACTGCAGGCTTTCTATCAGACTGTAGAGGGAATGAGACAGCTGAGCTATAAAGCAAAGCTCGTGATTTAGCAGTCAGACTTTTCAACTGTGGTTAGAAGCTTGTGTAGTGACCGAAAGATTTAGATCACAGATTTTAAGCGGTCGAGATGAGCTGGTCTTACCTTGTGTGTTAAAGTCAAGGGTAATGGGCTCTGGGATGAACTCAGTATCTCAGCATCTGTCCTTTAAACTGAGAGAAGTAGTTCAGAAGGTTCTGGCACTGAGCAAGGAGTCTTTCCTGTCTTTCCAGTTTGGATGTGATCCAGATGTGACCCTATGGGAGGTGACCCTGAGGCAGACCTACAGCAGCTGGAGAAGGCTGCAAGGAAAAGGGACATATGGGCTGCTCTGTTTGCCATGTTGCCACGGCCACCCTGACCAGGAGAAGACAAAAATATCCTTCCCTGCCTGTGTTCAAAAGAACCAGACAATCATTACTTCAATCAATAAGTATCATCTTAATATAAAGTATTAGAGATATTTTTTGTGTGTGTTCAAGAAAGTAAGTTGCTCATCTTTTAATTCCTGATGTGTCAACAATCTATGCAATTAAAAAACATCACTGTCAAAGAATATGACACATGTAAACTGTGATCAACCAAATGCAAAAAAAAAACCCATCTTAATTATCTGACAAGAAAAAAGGAAGGTGAGGCCACTCATTGACCTCGACAATCATAATGATTGAACATAAAAAATCCAAGCCACTTTATCTGTCCTTTTTGTCAAAGATTTCACTTGATTTTCTTATGAAATCATCATTAAGTATTGTTCACTCATCCAGTTGCATTCCCTTGAGCTCAAGTAGGTGTCAGTTGTATGCACAGCTTAGATAACATGTCCTTTGATGTATAGCACACGTCTACCAGGAGACGCCTTTAGTATATGAGTGAGGAAGAGAAACTTATCATAACCTGAGAAAGGATCATGGCTAATATTTCCTTTCTAACCATAGAAATGGTTTAATTCTCAGTGCTGCAATTAATGTATTTTGCATTCAGCTGGGTTTTTAAGGTCAAGTTTTTGAGCTTTGCTTACTTTAATGACTTTATTGTCATGAAACTTAATAACCGTCATTTATCAAGAAGTTGAGAATTGAGCTAAGCAAAATCCAGTCATAGTCATCAAGTCAGCTTCCAGTGAAAACCATTTTCTTCTTTAAATTGGTATTGTATGATTTAACATTTCAACATGTACTGTAGTAAACAAAATCTGAGATAAAAAAAAAAACAACAATTTATAAAGCACATTGGAAATGAAAATATTAATAAAGCAAAGAAAAGTAGAGAAAACTGGCTGGAAAGGATTTTTGAGTTTCCTCAGCTAAATTTGTTGTGTCAGCTTAGGTTGAGTAAGTCTGTAAAATTTAACATTACTGTTCACTCATGTGCTTAAAACTTTGATTATTACATTTGATAAACTGGAAACTGTGTGTTCTTGTTTGACTTATGCCCTTTACTACAGTATAAGTCAATGTATGTCTCAAAGCAATATTTAGAGCGTATAAGTAACATATATATCACTTATATTTCAGAATATAGCAAGTTCAAAGCCGTATTATTGTCTAATTTGGAGGAGACAAATATCCCCAAATGTGTTTATTCTGTGCGGTGCAGCTGACGTATGTTTTCAGTCTATAAGAACACAGTTAAGAGTTCATCATTAAGTTTACTTAATCAAAGTACATGAGCAGATCTGAGCAGTAATGTTCAGATAGTACTTTGAGTGAACCTGAGTACATGTAAATAGGTTAAGTCTTCCTAACTTAAGTACATGAGTAGACGTAAATCGTAATGTTAAGCTTGACAAACTTCAAATACACTTTGAGCTGACACAAAAAATTGGTGAAAGAAAAATCCTTTATTGAAAAAAAAACCCCAAAACTTTCTGTTTGTGGGATGTAGTTAATTCAAATGAAGGATCATGTGCTGGTTCCTGGTAAGCAGTTATTTTACCAGAAGGTGCCGCGGTTGTTGCAGAAAACCAGCAGAAAAGGAGGAATCTAAAAAAAACAAAACAAAAAAACAAAAATCACACTTGCAACTCAATTACCTTCAGCCCATGTGAGCAAACAGCTCAGCGTGGGAGCTGCACATTTCCAGTTTCTCTAAATCCACCCCTGTTGTAGCGGTGTTACATTTGAGCTGGACCTTTTCAGACGGTGGCAGGAGAGAGTCGGAGTGAAACAGGAAGAGACGGAGGAGGGTCAGAATGTAAATGGTGGAGCAGCTACAGTACGTCTGAAGCCCCACAGCTTATCTTCCTTGCTCAGTGAGTTTGTGTCTCATCAACCTCTAGAATCCTTCTCTTTCCCTTTACATTGTCTTACTTTCCCTTCCTAATCGTCCTCTCTTCTTCTTCCCTGTTTCTTCCCCCCCGTCTTTTCACCTCCCACTCTCCCCAACGCGCAGGGATGTTCGCCCAAGCACCGATGCTCCTCTCATTTACGCAAGCCTTCACAGGGCCAATCGCAGCCTGACATTTTGTCTCACAGTTCAGTGCATACTATTCCCAAAGGGATCTATTAAGATATGGTACTCAGTGAGCCAGGGAAAAGGAGAGCTGAGCTGCAGAGTGGATTAGTTAATCAATAATATGGGGAAGCATTAAAATAAATGCATTCATACGTTCATATAGAACAGGGGCGGGGAGCTTTCACGATTCCCTGAGGTATTGATCATGGTGAGTGGTAGGTGGACAGTTTTTCTCGGGTAATCGTCACAACAGTGAGCTTTGAGCTGCGGTATTTATGTGAGTAAGGGCTAAAAAAAAGTATTAGGCTACCTTATATGCCACTCAACATCATTTTCACCACTAAAAAGCAACAAAATGATCATTTTAATTAATTAATGATGTTGAAAGAACATGTTATTGTTGTACAGTTATTTCTGTCTGATTATATGGCCTCTGAGGGAACAATGACCCTGGAGCGATTTTTTTTTTGTCCTCATGCAAATGATACTTTTCTTTGAGTCTCGGGAGAGAAAAAGAGGAACTAAGCTCATTATCATGCAACTTTGCTGCATTACTGCACCACTGAACTGCTTTTACCTTGGCTAACATCTAACTGAACCTACTCTGTTCACCTCGTTTCAGAGCAAGATACTCCAGTCCCCTAAAAACCCCCAAGGGATGCTAAACAGCAGCTCGATTGAGACTTACAAAGAAAGCCACGGATGATAAAATGATGTGTAACGCAAGCAAGTAGCCGCAGTAATCTTGAGCTAGGGGCCATTTTTTCATTATGCAATTATATTTCATTGCCAAGTGGACAAAAGGGCCTTGATCTGGGAGTTGTTGAAAATGGAGCATGGCATGAAAATGAAGAAATAAAACATTACAAGGTGCCGACAGGACAGGCACAGATTGTACTGTGAGGCCAATAAAAGCACCTGAGGACGCTTTTAAAATAGACTTGTGCAAACCTCGATCTTCAAATGAGCTTAGATTTATGTGTCCCTGTGAAAATATTTTGCATTGTGAGAGAGAGAGAGACCAGGAGTTCTTTACACCTTTACAGTCCTGTCATATCTATTCGGACATGGTAAAAAAGACCAGTGCAGTGACAAAGACGGCCACGGACTGTGCGTGGTCTGTGGTGGCGGACGGACAGTATTGTACTGAAACTGAATTTTCAGCATGAATGAACAAAACAAAGCAGGAAAGTACAAAATAGTTAAAGTGAGGGAAACATCTCCAAAATACCACAGTATTAACATCATAACAGAGAGAGAAAAGCTCTTTTTTGGAGCAGATTGATCTGTAGGTAGCTGTTTATGTAGCGTTAAAGTTAGCTACCCAGCTATAATGTCAATCATAATGTCAAACCCTTGCACAGCATTTCTTTCTCTCACCAAACAAGAACTTCATCCCAGTGCTTCCCAGCACTCTACTGGTGCTTTCCTGACAGAAAAAAAAACTCAATGTGGACACAGGCCCTAAAATTTTTAAGTCCTCATCAAACATGCATCAAACTTGCTAGAAATATTTTAAAGTTTGGCACACTGCTAAACTCCTTATTTTTAAATCACAACAAGACTCTTCACCTCCTAGGAATGACTAAAACATGCAGGACGGATTTATTTGAAAGTAAATTAACTTATTGATGAGCTATTGGTGACAAGATCTAAAAAGTTTACAAGACTCTGAAACACGCTGCAGCAAAAAAAAAGGATCAGACAGACTCATCCTTTTCTAAAAGAATGTCTTTGCTCTAGTTTGAGTTACTGTGGGGGAGTCTGTTAGCCATTATATTGTTAAAAACAAAATAAATTCTAATATTTAGTGGTGTTTTTCTGCCACAGGTGTTGAGCCAAATGCAGACCAGACGAACATGACGTCACAACCAGATATTTCAAACACGTCTAAAAATAGACCTGATAGCAGAAAATGTTTCATCTATCGAAAAACATCAACCATAAATGTCAGGTTCTGGTGTCAGCCTTTAAGAATCAAAAAGAAAGAGCTTCTTTCTGGAGTCATCAGTTTGCATCACCATTCAGCGTTCATACGGAAGAAAAGGCAGAGATACAATTCTCTTCACTGATAGCAGCTGCAGTGAAATGCAATGCAGTCGCAGCCTGGGTCTTTATCTGTTGTTTGTAGCACATGGAATACAGTGCCCTCTGTGCTGCACTTTTTTCTTCTCTGATCACCTGGGCACAGCACATTAGCACATCCTCCCCCATCGCTTTTCTTGACTGGAAATGCCACAGGACTTTCCACTTGTATGCATACAGTGCAAAAAGCTACCTTTTACAGAGGCTGGAGACATAAGAAATCATTACACGGAAAACATGACATTGCAGGCTTGATCTGTCTGTAAAAGTAATAGCTTTTAGGCGACTTTAACACTAATGTTCCTTACGGCTTTATTCATGACATGACGTTGCATTTAAGGAAATAACCCAGTTTTTGTGGATATTTAGGACCTGGTGCCTGAGATGAATGTGGTGTTACTGCTGGAAAACAGCGGAGAGTTGAAAAGTTTAATGATCTGAGAGGAGAGATTTTTCTTTCTCTTACAAGCAGCACCAGTGATGGGTGTTAAAAAATGTATTTTGCTGCCAAAACCCTGACCAATAACCATCTTAAAAAAAAAATAAAGATGTTATGTTAACTTTGGTCTCTAATTTCACTCCAATCTACTCCCACAATGAATCTAAAGAGTTTTGCTGGACATCCGTTTTATCATCAATGTAGATAGCATGGATGACGGCTGAAAATACAGGGAGGAGACAGTTGGTCTGATGATTATTACTGTGGTTATACGGCTTTTGCAGCCTCTTTTGCGCCCTGCGAGGGGCAAAATGATTTTCACACTGATCTGACATGAAAGAATATCTCAAACAACGTTAAATCAGCTCGTGCACAGTGTGTCATATTTTCTTTTAAAGTTTAAAAAGTTTATTTTTTTTTTTAAGCAGAGATAATACTCGTGTGGAAGACTTTCTCTATGCATTTAACCCTGTGATACTGCAGCCTTGTGTTAATCTGATGGCATTTAATTCAGACGTCTGCCATGTTGAAGGAGTTATGGAAATGTTACCAGCACCCCTTTTACACTGGACCAAAAAAAACACAAAAAAAGAAACACTAACACCCACTAACATCTGGCTTTTGTCTTTAGTGGGAAATCGGCATTCATTCTCAGACTTGTTTTTGAGTGTCAGTTAACAGGGGCAACATTTATAGCACTGAAGTAATTCTGTGTTCCCATCTGGTATCAACAAGATTTTTTAATGAGTAAAACCTGACTGAGCATGCTGTTCAAAACTTTGAGGGTGTTCCGTGCCTGCAATCTGTTGCCCCTGATATTTACAATAAGATTACACTGGAGCAAGTATGACTGATGTTCTGTGTAGTCCATTTTACACTGGACGAAAAAAAACCCGTGGACATCTCCATTACAGCAGGCATACCCGCTCGAAGGTGTGTATTTAACTAATACGTCTGCCTCTTAATTCAAGCAGCTGCAAAACGATAGATAAACACTTTTCATTTCTTATAAATCTTTCACAATACAAATCCCCTGATATCTTGTTAGTGAAAAACTTTTATAATGAAGGAGCAAAATTAAAAAATGTTGGGTTTTGTTGGCAGTAACTTAACACGACTCCTATACTGCTGAAAGTGAACATGAAGTGGTAAAATAAAGGCAATACATGAAATTATTCGACTGCTTACTTTTACTTTCGCATTGAGATCAAGCTGCAACAAACTTGTTTGTTATCAAATGAGAGATGAACCCAACCGACACCGAAATTCAAAATGGACTGACACCAAATTTGAACCAAAAACAAAAGGACAGACAGTGAGAATATTGCTTTCAACTCCAAACAAAATCAAAAACACATGTATGACACTCGCCAAATGTTCTTTTGAACAAATAGTCTAGAAGTGATTGATGACACAGCAAAGCAGCAAATGCTTACACACACAAGTTAACAAAAAAAACAATTGTTGCAGGAGGTAGCAACAACTGGGATGAGCCCCCAGGTTTTCACAAAGTGCCTCAAGGTTGGAGAAAATAAGGAAGTCACTCATGTTTTATCTCACGTTTTAACTAAAAATAAGTATATTTCACATGAAAGGGAAACTAAATACAACAAAACCAAACAGTGTGGAAGCCAAGGGATGAGAGGAAGACTGGCAGCTAATAAAGTCCTTCAGCCAGGCAGGCTGAATCTCTCTGATGCTCACAATGCTCCTGGTTAGAGAGGACTTCTCCGAGGGACATAGAAGGGAAACCAAACCGCAGAGATTCAGTTAGAAGCTACAAAAACACAGAGAGCTGAACTCACAGAGACATAAGTTGGATGTTGTGACATTGAACGTGACACATCGGAAAAAACTTTTCTACTGGCAATGGGAAAGGCATCTGTTGTGTGGTTTTGGTGGGTTTTTCTGCATTTAAAAACTTGCATACATGCACTAAGTTTTGTGTAAGAACAGTATAGGTCTGACCTACTGCCGCTGCAACATTTACATAAAAGTAACTTGGAAGGTTATTCAGACGAGACCAATTTAAGACACTTTTATGGCTCTGGGGTTGAACAGTACCCTGGCATGGTTGAGTAAAAGTGACTACCAAGAAGTTAATAACTTTATATCAGAAACTTCTGCTATGTGCTCACATATTTCAAACTGATCATATTTAACAGCAGACTGATGACTATAACAAGATTTTTGCTTCAAAACCCCCATTTGTCAACAATCCTTTGATTGCGTCCTGTAAACAAGCTCTGATGTTATCAGATTCAAATGTTTACAGATGTAGCGCAATCAGAGATTGAATGCAGATTGCTGCATTATTAGGCTGATCATACACCTGCATCTGTTACTTGATGTGTCCTCACTCTTGCATTATGCCTATTTGTCATTTCTGTCACTTCTTCATCTTTTTCTTCTCTCTCCACCCTCCGGCTTCCTGTCTCCCTCATTCTGCCTACCTCTTAGAATCATCATTATGCACACTCAACCATATCATCTCCAAATATTTGTATGCTAATGCCTGTTTTCGTACGCTGCTCTAATTAAGGCTGCTAGAGTGACATAGGCTAGCTAACAACCCATAGAGTGTTCTCAGAAGGCAAAGAAATGAGTAAAACAACCAAAGAACACTGTTGCACAGCATGGAAATGTTCTCACCTTTTCCCCACGGACTGCAAGCTTGTGTTAAACAAAGACCTGCCCGATTGGCTGCCATTGAATTGCCTCAAAGCTGACCTCCCAATGGGATAGCAGGTAAGTTAATTAGTCATGCACCGGCCGCTCCCTGGCAAGACTTTGTCTCTGGTTGGACCAGAAATTTAGCAGCATTTCCCCTTTTGCGCTGTGGTGTAAGTTTGCAGTATGGCACAGAATGGTTAAAGCCTTTGGGAACAGGCCTAAGCTACGACCTGATGTTTGAACATTATAACCAAGTGTGCCAGCTTCCTGCTTGTATTATTTTTGGACCGAACCCAGAGGAAATGACTGAAACTTTGTTACTGTCAAAATTCCCTTCATTTATCCTCTCAAAAAGTATGCTTTTCCATCAGGCCCTTAGGCTATTGTATTTTTATTTACTTTTTCATTTGTGATAAAATATCCATGCTATTCACCAAAGGCCTACTGGCCTCAAGTTTAGATGAAATTAGAAATCTATAATTCAGTTCACACTTCAGAAAGTGTGCCCAGCAGAGTAAATGTTTGGCGAGAGAAAGAGAGAGACACACATTCAGAGGGAGAGAACAAGTAAAGGGGAGGGGGAGAAGGGAGATTTAATTTCCTATGCCTCAGCCGATCACACTGCTTGTGGCACAGTAAAGTCCCCGGAACGAAACACAACCTTGAATAATGAACTATATGTGCATAACAATATATTCCTTTTTCATTTTGGAATTTGTATGAAAAAAGCAAGTGAGTTGCACAATAAAAAACAAAACAAAACTGTTCTAAACAAGAAGGAAGAATAAACTCTTAACATCAACAGTTTGACAAGTCATGGCATGGAGCCTAGAGAAGAGTTCAATGCTTGATCTTCTGACATGATATTTGACACATTTCTCTGATATAATTGCTCATAGAGGAAACTATATAAGCCCTTCCACATCATCCAACTTTTTCTCCTCAAGCCCCTGCCAGTTGATATAGTCACTTCAAAGATCCAACTTAGTGGGATGTTATTGAATTTTTGACGGGGGTGGAGGGCGTGCTGGAAAAGATATTGCTCAAGAGTTTTTCACCAACACTCAGACCAATATCATCAGATATTAAACATGGGGAGAAATCACTCCCTTTGAAGAGCGGTGGTGGAAAAATGAACAAAGGCAGGAAAACACAAGATCTATTACCTGGGATGTTGACAGAAAAAAAAAATATATATCAGAAATGGCTCGGGGCGTGAGCGCATTTTAACCAGATTCACACAAACACTATACCATTTCATTCCATTCAGCAGGGGTGTGTTGTGCTTTGTAGGGTTTAGTTCACTAGAAGAAGCTTCATTGCCTGACACAAGTAAATAGAGGCTCAGTTTTCATTGAAAATGTCAGAATATAAATAATATTCTTGGGTGGTCAGTCTTGAAATCTGGTGATACTCGCTCTTATAAATAAGGGTTACAACAGAGTTCTTCCTGAAGAGCTACCCAGAACAATATTCTTCTGAAGAACCCCTGCTTTTTTTTTTTGAAGAAAGGGTTTGTCAAGGACAAAGACTGGTTCCATTAAGAACCCTTTTCATCCAAAGAACACTTTCTGAAACAAAGAGTTCTTCAAGACTTCTTGAATCTTTTATCAAGGGTTCATTGTACCACAAAATTAAAGGGTTCTTGGTGGAACCCCCTGGTTGGGCTGTAGATAAAACCCCTGGAACATTAAATGGTTCTTGGTAGGACCCCCTGGGTGGGTTCTAGATGAAACCTTGGAATACAAAATGGTTCTTTGTACAAGCCCTTGGGTGGGTTCAAGAACAAACCCTTGGAATACAAAAGAGCTCTCGGTAGAAGGTTCTCAATGAAACCTTGGAATGTGTAAGGGTTCTGGATGGGTTCTGGATCATCAAACTCTTGAAATACAAAAGTTTTCTTGGTAGAACCCCCTTGGTAGGTTGCAAATGAAACCTCTTGGACTATAAACCCTTGGTGAGTTCTTGTTAGGCGCCTTAGAAAGTGGACATATTCTGGATAGAACCCCAGAGAGGGTTCTGGATGGAACCATTGGGGTTTTTCTTTAAAACCTCTCATCGGGGGTTCTGGGCGAAACCTTTCACAGACAGTTCTAGGTATAATCCATTATGTTGGCTTCTACGTCGAACTCTCTGAAACAGTTCCAAGCGGATCCTTTAAACAAGATTCTACCAGAATCCAAAAAGGGTTCTCCGATGAACCCTTTTCAGTTCTGGTTAGCTCCTTTATTTCTGAGTGCAGGGGCTCAACGGTGTGACTAGCATGAGAGGTAGGTTATAGAGAATCAATGTCAATATCAGTCATAGGGTGTTACTGTGATGTTGTGTGTGTGACCTTGAGCAGAGTCTTGTGCTGAAAGAAAATAAGTGTTGCCCAGTGTTGCAGAGTAATTGTATGTCCACTGCAGTTCACTCTGAGTGCCAGACGTGTGTAAACACACAAAGATGGCTATCGGCTTCGCTCACTTCCACGTCCGTCGAGTGACAGTGACACACGACACCATATTTCACTCACGAACAAGGTTAGCATTCAATTTATTATGTGGCTTTCTTCTTTAGTCTGCCTCCAGCTGATGCTACAGTTTTATGTGAAAGCACTTCTGGAATATCACTGAGTAATAACCTTAATGCCGGTAATATCTGTCAAGTATCATTTCAAATGCCTCTGGTTATTTTGACAGGGAACATGAAAGGATCTTTTTCACTATCTTGTCATGTGTGAGACGGATGGATTTTTTTTTCTCCCGTCATGCTCTGATTCAAGACAAAGAGAAGAACGCAGAGAGATGTGCCGGGATGGAGCGTTCCTTTATGGGAATGAATTATGAATTATCTTAATTCGTCCAAGTCTGTTAACATGAAGTGTTGAAAAAACAGAGCATGGAAATTACAACCGTATCAAATGCTTGTCTGAGGAGAACAAGTGAAAGCAATTTTTATAGTGTACCACTTCTTTCTAATACAACACAGAGCTAAAATCCATTTACTCAAGTTAGAATTTGAAGCACTTTGTACTTGTATTTCTGTTTTAAGTATCTTCATACTTCATCTTTGTGACAGCTTTAGTTACCAGTTAATTTTCAGCAGAGGTGAGAAGTAACAAAGTACAAATACTTTGTCACTGTCCCAAGATAGAAGATTTTTAAAGTATCTGCACTTTATTCGAGTATTTATTTTTCTAGCATCTTTTTACTTTTACTCCTCCTACATTTTAAGACAAATATCTGTACTTTGATGTTCAACATGGGCTTGATATTCACTGTTCCAACATCAACCGTAGAAGACAGTTCATGGTGTATCCATCAGTGCATATCACACACAACAGACGTAACAAGAAAAACATAAACATAAATACGTAAGAAAAACAACAAAACAAAAAAGACTTGACAACAAAAAAGACCTAGAACATGTTACAAAATAAAAATGACCAAAAATGATGTGAAAGATACAAGACAAAAAAAGCAACAACAAAAAAGACCTAAAAACAGTAACAAAGAGGAAAACAAAGTAACAAGAAAAACAACAGAAAAGACATAACCAGAAGAAAAAGACATAACAAGACAAAGAAGAGATAAGACAAAAAGACATAAAAGACATAAGATGAAATAGATATAAAAAAAAAAGGAAATAAGATAAAAAAGACTTAAACGACATAATGAGACAAAACTAACAATAGAAAGAGACTCAGCTTTGAATAAAAGTTGAGGTTCAGTTAGTTTTTTTGCACACAAACAGTCAGTAGAAATGTCCTTCAGAGGGCGACTTTTTACTTTTATACTTGGAGAACATTTCAGAACTTGTACTTTTCTTTTTTACTTGAGTGAAAAGGTTAAATCAGGACTTTTATCTTTGCCAGAGTCTTTTTTTACACATCATCTTCTACTTTAGTAAAGAATGTTTGTATTTTTGCCACAAGTGCTTTTCTGATTACAGTTTTTCATACCCTTCAACGTATCTCCAAATGTGTTGATTTTGAAATAGAGTTTTTTTTATATAACATGAAGGATTAAGTGCTCTTTTATGGGTTGACAAAATCCATCTGATTCTTAAGCTAAATAAACTGTTTTAAACCCCCCTTGGATTAGCTGAAAAATGCATCACCGCAAAGCTGAAAACAGACCTGTTTTTCTGAGCTTGACTTTTCAGAGTTACGTGCAGTGACGAAAATCTGATAGCAACTTTGGGAGGAACACCAGAAGTAGTTCTGTAACTCTGCTAATGAACACTCTGTCACCCTGCCAGCTAAGAAACACTACACTGCATTGCCAGCTTCTCTTATTGACTTGAACTCAAACAGCTGAAAACAAGGCTTGATGTTACTTGCTTTCAAAATGTATTATTAATATTATTTCAATTTCATAGTTGTGTTTACAGTCATATATAAACACTGGCTCTAGATATGGCTTTTTGAGTTTTGCAGAAGTTTCACAGCCACTGTAGATTCTCCTACATGAGGGGAGACTAAGAGGAGTTTTTTTCAGTTTGTAGGGAGTATTTTCATTGTGTCGTATTGACTATCACCATGAAATTTACCAGATTAATACTGATGTTCCTGCAAAGTCATGATGGCAGAGCAGAATACCCCTTTAAATTCCTTACAAAGCTGCTCTAATTGCCCTCTGGGGCTACCATTTGCACAGAATCACTCAATAAACTGTTCGTTGATCTTCCTGAAATAACAAGACGACATAATTTCATTTCAGTTTAATTGTTAACACCTCACATCCAAAACAAAGACCAGATTCCTACAGAGACTCATTTACATCCTCACAAGATGTTGTTACCCTTGGTTATGCGATGGGCAGTCCACATATGCAAAACAAATTGGTTAATGCTGCAACCTTGGGTTTCCATGCCTTCAAGGAATAATAAAATGTATTACTAAAAGCAATAAGCTTGTTTTATTAAAGTGAATCCTTGCACTGCCTATGAGCAACAGGCTAAGCAGTGTGACTCTTTTCTATGACCTAATACTTCAGCCGTTTTCTTTAAATAATGACACTAGAGTGAAACTGATTTCACCTCTTTCTCTGATTTTAGCATTCAAAAATACTAATATTCACTTACATTTTTGCCTAATCTTTATTTAATTTGAATATTCTTAAAGGTTATTTGAAATCATAGCATTATCTATGCATTTACCTCTGTATTGAGCATTTGTGCAGCAAACTTTACATTTTATCCCCCCATGACTGCAACCTCAAACTTGCCAGGTTGAATCTGACATCTAAAATCAAATATTCAAAAGACGTGTTCCTGGAATCCATTCTATATTTTAACTGATATGTGGAGGAACGCTTGAATTATTTAGTCTTAAAACTGTGCATTTTTATTGATATACAGATTCAATTATGTATTGTGTTTCACTGTCTTTCCTTTGAATTGATCCGACCTCTCCGATGGGCATTATCAGCAGATTGTACAAGTCTTTCACAGGATTTGATGATACTCCATGTCAAACACATTGCCAGGAAATACCGTGCACGTAGGTCACTGCATATATGTGACTTCACACTTGTTACATAATGTAAAATGTGACACATAAAGCTCCTTAAAACTGGACATCTTCATCATGGTGATTAAGAGTTTTTGTGCTTCCAGATGCACAACTAAAATGGCCGAGCACAATTATCTCTGTGTAACTGGAAGTTGCCACACAGTGGGGCAGGGAGCCACTTCGGAGAGCCTTGTAGGCCATCTGCCACGGCCGCACCTGAGAACCACATCTGACAGGCAATTAATAAGAGAGCCTCTCGCTGTGGTGGCCAACCTCTGTGGCATATGTCGCTCTGATGACACTAGTTAATCTGGCATCTTCTTTAACCGGACCGAACAGAAACATTATCTAACATTTTCATTGTTGCAGCCTCACGTCCAAGTGAATTTGCTCACTCCAAAGTTCTCTCTCTCTCAGTTCATGTAAAACCTAGAATCTGGATTTTCTTACGTTGTTGAAAATGTTTCCAGGTGGTGAAATCAAAAGCAGAAATGGAACAGTCCACTATAATGCTTTAGTGCTGGATCATGGTTTTTCTAAAGAGATTGGCTGAATGATTCACTTTGGGGATGTGGAGTGATTTTGACAGTGAGCTGTCTGCAGAATATCCTTGATCACGGACTAAGGTTGTAGTAACAACTTGATGATAGCTGGATCGCTTATTCAGCTTGTGGCTGACAGCTGGTCCATATGTTACGCCCCAGTCTGCTGTACTTCAGAAGTCAGGCTATAAGGGTCATATTTATGCATGTTGCACATAGATGACTGACCCTGAAAGTCGAAGATGCGAGCCATCATACAGAAACCCCTCAGTCAACCAAGATTCTTCAAGCTGAGCAGTTATTTATACTGTTACTGTTGTTTGTCTGGTCTTTGTGTCAGTCAGGGGAGATTCTGTCCCTCAGAAGTAGTTGCAGAGTGAGTGCTCCTCGATATTTCTCACTACGGAGGCAGCTACCCAGAGAAAGAGGGGCCGTCAGGCTCCAAGGTAACGTTATCATTTGCATTCTGCTTCGAAGTGGTAAATTTGCAGCTCAAAGCAATCTAATACTAAATAGCCTCTTGCTTTTGTTTGATATCTAGTTTTCCCAAAAAATGGGTTGTTGCACACTTCTGATTCATTGTCAGCATGGTTAGCATCTGTTAGCTTGGACTGGGCTGTGACCCTGAATGTTTTTGAACCCTGTTCAAAAATCTGGCAATTCAGTAAAGCATTGCTTGAGAGTCATGAAAAAAAAAAAAATTATAGTCACATAGTCATATTGAATAGCCAAATCTGATTTGACTGACAAAATTCTGAATCGGATCCAGCTCTGGTCCAAACTATGAAAGCTGACAGCCAAATAATACAGTGTGTATCAGTTTGCAGCTGAGGATTTGGTAGATGAATTGATGCAACCTGGCGCTCATGTTGGATTGATATGCCAGGTGGAAATGTCAGTGCTTGGTTATGGACTGTGATTGCGCTGAGAGATTCTCAAAGGTTCGGCGGGAAGAAGTCCATCAACTTGAGTTCTGCAGAAGAACTTGGTCAGTGGTGTGAGAGTGATTACGCTGAAGAGATCCTGAGACAGGTCAGCACTCAAGCTGGATTTATGTGCCCACCACCAGGAGACACCGGCCATCAGTAATGGAGAGATGTCGTGCAGAGCAGCTGCTAGAGCTTTGAAAGGTGAAGCTTGTCTGACTTTATAGATACGCCTGCTCTAGTGCGTGACAAAGACGTGCTAATATTCCAGGCAACTCGAGCACGATGGGGCACACTTCAGCAAACCCTAGCAAGGAATCCTCTTAAATAATTTCCCTTAACCTGTGCATAGGATAAAAAAAAGTATCACTTCCCACTCTCTGTGCACACAGGAGCATTATTCAAGTTTATTCAAGGAGTTTGTGGGAGTAGGTGAGATACAAGGCTATTATAGAAAAGTTAACTATACAGTATTAAAGCGTCTTTTCAGACAAAGCTGGATCACAGTGTCTGCAGGTAAACAATGCCATATCAGGGACTACTTACTGTAGTCCAGCTCTGAAACAAAAAAAATAAGACGATAACTTAGTCCAGTCAATGCAACAAGCAAACAGCAGGAAGGGAGTGAGAGTCAGTAAACAGACATTCTCCTGCATCAGAGCAGGATTTACAGTACAGGAAGACTCAAGGCCAACTGAACAATAAATTCACCTTTATGTCAACTACACAGGATTTACAGCACAGATACACTCAATTAAAGCCAACAGCTTATTAACAAAAGAGACTGTTCTCAGCCAGAGGTAAAAGAAATGTTTAAACCACCTCTATGAAAAAAATCCTAAAAGGCTATTGACAGTAAGCTATGGTATCACATATAGCAAACAAAGAGGGGCTTTGTAAGTTTAAATTAATTATGAAATAGTTTTACCCTATGCAATGCATTCTTTCCTGGCTCTGCTTTGTAAGATAATATAAAATAAGATAAGATGAGCTTTACTGCTCCCACCATGGGGAAATTCATACATTGCAGCAGAGAGAAAGGAGTTAGTGATGAGTGGAATAAAGATCAAGTAGAAATAGAATAAAAATATAAAAAATATAGATAAGATAAACTACCCTTCACTTGTACAGATATGTGGAAAAATATATGGCTATATGTACATACAGTATATATATGGATACATATGGATAATTGTGCAGAATAATTGCACACAAATTCTAAGTACACACATGGTGTGTAACATTACATTAAGAGGAAAAATATAAATAATATTGCCTTGTGAATACATAATTGCAAAGAGACACAGAGATTTGAATTGCACGAAGTATAAGCAGCAAAGATTCGCAGGATGATTCACAGCATGAAGATATTATTACACAGAAGATGATTTAAAAATCAAAAAATAAATAAACAGTATATTGCACAGGATAATTGCAAATTTGGGGTGTGAGGGATTAACTATGCATATATGAAATATATAAGGGCATGAAACAGACTGATGTATTGGTATACTTTACTGGTATATAGAGATATAGTATAGGATATGATATAGACAAATATTAGAAAGACATAACGTGTAGTATATAATAATATGCACATATACTGTGCAGCAACAGAGTAGTAGAATATGTAAAAATATTAATAAATGCATATTATAACCTGAGATAGAGAATAGTGCAAATCAGCTGATTGTCGTGCGTAATGAGGGATGTAATAGTCGTAACGGTGCAACATTATGTCATTGTGTTGT
Source organism: Lutjanus erythropterus (assembly GCF_056507025.1). NCBI lineage: Eukaryota > Metazoa > Chordata > Actinopteri > Lutjaniformes > Lutjanidae > Lutjanus > Lutjanus erythropterus. The sequence continues at coordinate 8,915,742 of NC_139339.1, read as the reverse complement.
TAAACAGTCAGACAGGTGTTGGGATGAAGGACCTGCGGTCACGCTCCCTCTTGCACTGTGGGTGCAGCAGTCTGCTGCTGAACGAGCTGCTTGGTGCACGATTGTCCATGATTGATGTCAGCTTGGCTAACGTCCTCACGACGGAATCCAGAGGGCAGCCCAGGACAGAGTTGGCCCTCTTAGCCAGCCTGTTGAGTCTCTTTCTGTCCCTCTCGATGCCCCAGCAGACCGTCATAAAATGTTCTTAACAGTGTCCTGCACACTCCAAAGGACCTCAGTCTGCTCAGTGGATTGAGTTGACTTTTTTGTACAGGACATCTGTGTCTGTAGACCAGTCCAGTATATTGTTGAGGTGTTGAGTACCCAGGTATGTGTATTGCGATGGAAAAGCGTGACTCTCACAGTGTTTCCAGTGTTCTCCAGATGTGACAGTGATCCGTGCAGCAGGTAGATGACTTTGCCATCCACCCCAATGCCTGGTTGATAAGAAACCGCAGGGGGTCCAGTTCTGAGCTCACCAGGGGTCGCAGGTGGTTGAGTATAATCTTCTACATGGTCTTCATCAGGTGAGAGGTCAAGGTTACAGGTCTGAAGTGGTCAGGCTCGCTCTGTGCCGTCTTCAGTACCCAAACCTCACAGGAAGTCTTCCACAGGGCAGTAACTCTCTCCAGTCCAATGTCCAATGTATTGCCACATGAGAAAGTGCCCTGAGGCATTTTTGTGTCGGATAAAGATTATGGCTAATGTTAGCAGTGCTAGCACCAGCTGTCCTGATTTTGTTTTTTTTTAAATAATATCCTGTTTTATTTTGTATCCCTTGTCTACACATCTTGATCACTACTAATAGCAATATGATGAATAATAAAATAATGAATTTTGAAAATTTTGGGGGACACAAAAGCTAATTTGGACAGGCACTACTCCCCAGTGCCCGCCTGTGACGCCATACCTCTAATCTAGATTGCCAATCCTTTTCTTTTATTATGCATTTTGGGTTGAAAGTATACATTTTAGTGCAATGCTACCAGTGTCTTAGATTTTCATGAGGGAAAAGGAAAAGTTTGCTGAGCTGCATGGCTGTGTCACACAGCAGCAGGACAGTGGCAAAGTTAAAGGACTAAACGCCCAAGGGTGAAGCTAATTGGAGGACTGTCCAAAGCGAGGGGTATGAAGGGAGTCCACCGTATATGCTGCAATATCGATATTTAGCAGAGTGTTCCAGTGTTCAGCAATGTGGTGAGATGGAGGGAGAAGGAAAAAGGGCACATATAGCATCTGTGAGTGAGAATCGAAGTGGGAAACTGTTTTGTTGAGAGGAGTTTGGTTTGTAATATTATTCTGATACTACACCGTAAAAATAAACTATTTGTTTTGTCTGTCTTAAAATTTTAAGTTAACTAAATTTGAAAAGACAAGTTGAAGTTATTTTGTAATTATTAAAAACAAATGAACCTTTCTTGTCAAATAAACTTACATTGATGCAGTTGCACTTGAGAAAACATGTTCAGTGAGCTTAAGATATTAAGTTTAACCAACAACCATTCAGTCACACTAATGAACATTACAAACAAATTTGATTTCCTTTTACACTTTCTCAGTTTGAAAAGATAGTTTTTCATTTTACACAAAGAATAGCTGGAGCTGCTCCTGTCAGGGCTTCTTTGTTCCAGGATTTTCACAAACTAACCTTCATCATGGCTCGGAGTGTTTTCATTGTCATGAAAACAAAAATACATGACTTATCTGAAAACCTCTACGTGTTTTCTTCAAACTGTCTAAAAGAAAGGTCTCAGAAGAGTTTTGGCTTTCACATGGTGCATGCTGGGAGGTCTGCTAATATGCTCATCATGTTTCTTTAGAAACTTAATTTAATTAGTTAACTAAACTCTGTACAGTACATTCAGTACATTCAACAAATACAAGATTCTTTAAGTTTAATTTACTTGCTCATTTATGTTTTGTTAATAAGAAAAGACGAGTTGATTCCACTAAATTCCTGTAGGATTTTTTTTATAGTGTATCAGTCACTCGTCTAAACTTGTCATCCTGGAACTGCGTCAGACAGAACATAAATATCTCTACTACAGACTCGTGCCTGTATGATTTCAACTGATGATCAACATTAAACCAGATTGTGTGTGTGAATAATAACGAATGTGGTCGCCGTCTACTTTCATACCACCAAGAAAAGCCAGGGTGTTGAATGGGCTGTCTCATGAAGTGATGGAGCTGTTCCATTACACACAGTGCTTATGAGAGAGCAGTCACTTTTCATTTATACAGCCTTGACGAACCCTTATTAGGAAAATAAATGGCTATTTTACAAATGCATAGCCACCAGATTGTGCACATTGGTCTCTGAGTTAAACTTGTATGTTTCTGTGTCCATATTACCAGGAAGAAGTATTTACTGCAATGATGAGCTTCATTGATTTAAGCAGCTGCGGACCAAAATAGCTTGTGTATGAAATGGAGGCTTAATGAAATTTGTGATTCTGAATGTTGCCAGACTAGCAATTAAAGTGAGTTTGTTGTGGGAATATCAGATCATTTGTTGGTTTGTCCTCACGGCAGCTGAAGTGGTTTCGAACCAGTAGGAGAACTGTGATGAAAGAATAACTTTTTGCACAGAGGTTGCATTTATTATATTCAGAGTAAGCATATTTTGTTATGAACATGTACATGTCATCTAACAGTACCAACAATTTTTAACATTTTGTATGAATGAGACATGAGATGAAATCAGACTGGAAGTTGACATTGCACATTATTACTTTTGCCCCACTCTGTCGGGACGAAAGAGACACAGGCACCAGACAAATGTAAAGGTTGAATATATCGACCACAGAGCAAGGAAGCACTGAATATTTCTAGCATACAATGCTCATTAACGCTTCAGTTATTCCTCCAAGCAAATAACCATGTTGCTCTCAAATTTATCATTTTAAAGGTCACAATTATATGAAACTGGTCCAATGCTCCAAGTTCAACTTAGTGCATAATCATCTCTTACGGATTATCCCCCCCGCCCCCAAGAAAAACCGGCCTGGAACACTCTGTTTGGACTAGTGAGACCCCTGTTGGTCCTCCTTACTTTAAACCTTGCAAATATAATGAACCAAGAAAACTTATCTTGCATAATAGAAAGAAAAAAGTAACACCTTGTTAGTTTTGTTCCTCCCCTGTCTCTTTGGCTAGCACCAAAGATAAACTAGCATGTTAAATTAAACCTTTATTGATACTTAACCTTTGACAGGTCAAAGGTCAAAGAGATGTTTACACTTACAGTCTTCAACAAACAAACAACATCTTAAAAACAGAAAACAATTGTATTTTTTACTTTTGGAAATTAAAAGTCTGTTATTCTACACTCTTGGAAATAAGGGCACTAGCAAGAACTGGCTTGTACCCATGGGAGAACCCATTTTAGTTCCTTGTAGACCTTGTTAGGTCTGTTTCTAAGTGTTATGCCCAGAGCCATCTATCGGGGCTTCCACCCAGAACCAAACCAGTGGGAGGTTCTATGAGGAACCCTCCTATGGTGCAATGGTTCCACCTAGAACCCTCCCTGATGATTCTATTAAGAATATTTTTACCTTTGGGGCTGCTAACTGGGGGGTTCTCGCGAGAACCTTTTTGCATTGCAACAGCGTTATCTAGAAGCCACCCAGGGGGTTCTACCAAGAACCTTTGATTTTCCAAGTGTTTTATCTGGAACCTTTACAGGGACTCAAGAACTCTGTCTTTCAAAAATGGTTGACTGGATGAAAAGAGCTCCAAATAGAACCCTTAGTCTTACAAAAACAATCCCTTTACTTCAAGAAAAGGGTTCTTCAGGAGCAAATGGTTCTGGATAGAATCTCAGCCCTTCAAGCAGAACCTTTTTGGAACCCTTGTTTCTAAGGGTGCACTATTACTCTGGAAAGTTGATTTTTGTCTGTGGTGTACTTCTTGAAGACTTTACAGAATGTTCCAGATTTCCGTGACGAAAGAGAAAAGGTCTGCGTTGCAACCGCCCCCAATTTTCTTTTGGCCGCGCTCTCCCCTACATTCAGTGGCGTCTTTGTAACTTGACTGAAGGTCACTTGTGTCAATAGCAGGTACATACACAGGATCAATGCCTCCAAACGTCGCTATGTCCAAGAACAACATGGCTGTTATTGATACAGTGAAGCAGTCCTTCAGTCGTTGTGGGGCCACAGAGCTAAGTCTTTAAGCTGTCACCCAGTGAATCCATAATGTCAATGGAGCAGCGGTTCTTGTTCTGGGCGAAAATCAATTGTGAGCACACTGATGGTGCGGTGTGACTTTTTGTGAGGTGAATGAATAACTGCTGAAACAGTGCAGACAGCACTTAACAACTGTCCCTCAAAAACATAACCATGACTTAAGGTGCCAAAATGTCCAGCGACGGTGCCAAAATCACTTCAGAGAAGATGAGTTCAGCCTGTGAGAGGGAGCTATAATCAAAGCCCAAACACCGTGCTATTATCAGCCATGTTGTAAGCTTCTGCTAAAAGTCATGATTATCTGTTAGTAGTCTGTCCAATGTCACAAGTGAGGCAGCTCAAATATTAAATTTTTCTACCAGAGACGACGACTTGTAACCCCATTCTGGTTCATTTGTCTTGTGAGTTCTAGTGGTTTTGATTACATGTGGACTCACCCAGGCGTGTTGTTGCTGTCATGCATTTTTCAAAGCATCACCCATATGTTTTAAACTCAAAAAGGCATTCTCTCTGGTCATTGTCTGCTTGCAGTGATTGTTAATTATTCATCAGTAATTGAGACCTCCTCTTAAAATGCTCTCCTTTGGGTGTGAATTAACTTTAGCTTGAACTAGGCTATTTAAAACGGCATCTCAGTCTTTATAGCTGCTAAATTGGCAAGAGGCAAAAAAAAATGTAAATGCTTGCCTCGTTTTTTAAAACTGATCTCAACAGGTGAGCTGCGTGATAACTACCAGTTTCTGGGAGGATAAAAAAAAAGGTTGGAAAAGATTCAATATGCAGATGTCCTTATCTCTCTCAAACACTTTAAGCACTAGGCTGAGTGGAGGAAAACAAAATCACCCTCTTTCCTCAATAAAAAACAGCATGAAGGGAATAAAATGGCTTTGAAAAAACTACTGTACATTGGGCTGATACAGCCACGATTTGCATACCTAGAGATGACTGAAACGTGACCGTCTGCAGGTAAAGGATTCCTAATGCAGCTCGGGCTTCACAGGTGCTCATTTTGTATTCACAGAACACACAGAGAAGAAGTGATTTTAACGTCTAAGCATTTTCTGTTAGTCATGAGATATTTCCAATGTAAGTGGAAAGATAATGGATGGAGAATGACTTTCACGAAATGTCATGAAACTAGAAGTTAAATATGCTCACATTAATTCTGTCTAAGTCACTGGCGGGGAGAATGTATGCCTTTTTTTCAGTTATGCCATCAACTGTGGCTGTCAGTGTGAATTTTTGGCTATTTTGTCCACTGCAATTTTCGAGATCTATTAATGTGATATTAACTTCTCTAGGACTGTTGCTTCTTCATGTTTTCTCTGTTTATTTGACTGATCCAGTGTCAGCAGCCTTGTAAGATCTTGTCCTAAACTGAACAAAAATCCCCACAAACACCTGCTAACATCTGGCTCGTTGCTTGTCTTGAGTCAAGTCGCTGTAAAACAGCAAATAACATAAATAAAAATCTTTACAATAAAAATCCCCCATTATCTTGTTATCTAAAAGCTTATATTATGGCAAATGTTTGATTTTCATCAGCAGTAACTTAACACGATTTCTGCACAGCTGAAAGTGAATATGAAACAGTAAAATAATGTACCTGAAAGTACAAAAAGTGATGCAAAAAAGCTGCAAAAGTACTGAGAGCTGAGCACACTGACACTTAAAAAAGCCTCTCTCTTTCTCTCTCCTTTCTTGCACAGAGATGAGTCTCTCTGGTGTGTATTAGAGAAAAAAAAAAACAGGCAAATGGATCTACTGGCAATGGGAGAGAAGTCAATCGTCTATTTTTTTGCAGGTTTATTAGTGATTCTTTTTTTTTTTTTAAAAAAAAGCATATACTCAGTAATTTTGGTATAAAACTGGTATCAGACTCTCAAGAACCCAATCTTAACACTTTGCTCAAAAAAGACTGAGCGCAGTCTCCCACTTTCCAGTTGATCTCCAAATGTCTGGTATCACAAGACTACAATTTTCTATGATCTATTGACTTGACATCAGCATTTCTCCAAATGTTGCTCCGTCATGTTTCTGCCGTTCATTTGACTGATCCAACGGTAGTAACCTTGCAAGATCTTGACCTTCTACACTTCCCGTTAGCTCCACTTTATGTGTATGGGTGTAACTTCTTTTGGTAGTTACCTGAAATATATATAATAGTGAAACTAAAGGTTAAATATCTTTAAGAGATTATCGCTTGTGATTTTCAGTAAAATGTCTTGATATGTCCAATGTTCATCGCTCAAATTGCAAAACATTTATTCATAAATATGAATCCAGGGTGTTGTCTTAAATTGCAGCTGAATACCTGGTTCTCTCAGGTATGGCCTTCTTCCATTGGTGGTGCTGTAAGAATTTGTCTGCAATCCAGTTAGAAAACCTTTACCCTGTGCAACCTGCTTTGACATCATGGTTACATTCAGTTACCAATACAGACTCAAATCTTGCATATTGTGTATTGATTCTTTGTTGGGACACTAGGTAGGTTGGACATCCCAAATACCACCAGGTATTTTGCACAGTGGACACAAGTAATATCACTGAAGGATTTAAAAGATAGAGTGATCTATCACAGCAATAACAATGTTTATGCAATGTAAGTCTGCATCTACACTCTACATTCAGATGTAAAGCCATAAGACAGGGCTCTATTAGGGAAGCCATTTATCTTTAAGTGCAACACATCAAGTCTGCAAGTGCATCACTGTAAGTGGGCAGTCAGTGATGATCTTTAATTATAGGCGCAAGTGAGAAAACAGAATATAATCTAGAACGCCCAGTCAGAGTAACACATTCAAGACTCTGAAGGCTTATCTGATGCCACGACCCAGCACACTGGTTTATAATACCGTGAGAAAGGATTGTGCAAAATCCTGTTTGTGTTTGACTGGCCAGAGGAGTGTATTGACAGATGATGTTGCAATGCTGCAAAAGTTGAGCCAGGTCTCAACTTTTTTTTTGCTGAAGCACTTTGCGTTGGAAGCCGAATTCGCTAACGTGCTTGTGTCATTTAAATAATTGAGTAGGTTAGGTTTGTTTATTTATTTTTTTTATTTTTTTTTATTCAGCACTTTGCCAGTCCAAATAGAGCATTAGATATTTGCTCAGTAAGTGCACAGGCATCTTCACTGAGGCTCTCTCCTGCATTTCCGTATACTTTTATGATAACCCAGCAACTAACACATCATGACTAATTTGATCATCATGCTCAATTGCACAATCACAACAGCAGCAGACTAATATAACAGAAACACTGTGTTAATTACTTCTCTAATAATCTATATGGCTGCCACAGGCTAGGTATTTTATCTACTGGGAGGCTGGGGGAGTGTGGAGTCGTGCAGGCAGTCACATGGCTGCGACTGCCATCTGGGTGTCACACATGCTGGGTCAGCGGCTCCTGTATGGAGTCATTCTTTCTCCATCGCTGGCTGGATCCCTGTGAGTCAGAAAGTTAACCACAGCACCCCTTGGACCTTTGTAGTTGAACACGGCAAGCGTAAAAGGCAGGGCCGTCTGGAAATGCTGGCTTGCTGTGGCATCCAGGAAATCAGAGGGAAGCTTGGGTTAAACACCCCTGGACAGACTTTCCTTCTCCTTTTTTTTTTTCTGAAATCCAAATCTTTTAGCCAGTTAATCAGAAGGAGCACAGTGGAAAATTTCTTCAGCTGCACTTCCTTCATAACAACCTTTCTCTGTCATTTTAAGGTGGTCATGTCTAATCAAACATACTGGACACAGCCAAAGCCATGACAAGGGCCACGCCAGTAGTTACACATTTTGAGAGTTTTTTTTTTTTTTTTAACTGAGCCACTCAGACATAAGACATAAGAACCCATTCTCTCTTGACTGATCATTTTAGTTAACTTTGGGGAGTTCCAGGGATTTAGCCTCTTGGCGAGGTTAAGAGGTCAACGTCTAGAGGTGAAATAGGTCGAACTTCCCATTAGTCATTTAGAACTGAAGATGAGAGGTGAGACGTCTTCAAGAACTCCAGTTGCTTTTGTACAGCTCTTGGAGAACGACCACAATCTGGATGAATGTGCATCAGAGTGTTTCCATACCAGCTAGTACAGCCAGAGCTGAAGTGCACTTCCAAAAGACCATCCAACGGGACAGTGATTTTTTTAGTGGAGAGTGGTGGGTTCCCACTTCTGATAGTGAAGGAGCTTGACACGCACATCTGTGAAGAACAAAGACGTGGTGTCATCTTCACTGCTGGGCACCACAGATCCAGTGTTCTCCTCCAGAGGGCTAAATGGCAGCCGTTTGTTTAGACAGGAACAAGAAGTAGGGGTTTGAAGCATTGCCACCAAACTATGGCTAACTGCCTTCGCAGCGCAGGATCACCGGGGGGGCGTATAATCTCTGGAAGTAAAATCACTGCTCCTGGCAGGGAAAGCTAGTCACTGCAGTCTGGCTGCTCCTAGAGGCCAACACTGAGAGTGCCTGGTGCCAAAACAGATGAGGCGCTGCTGGTACGGGTCGACAATGTCAAGCAAGGCAAGGCCAAAAGAAAGAAGTCATCCTCTGCTATGTTGTTGGCTTCTGTCGCTCAAGAAAAGTGTATGAGGAATGGTGCAGACACTGGGTTTTAGAAGGGTTTGAGAAGGGCTTAGCTTTTAGCCTCCAGGTACTGTATCTCTAATACACTACACTAATACACTTCAAAATCTTACATTAAATATCCCCTGCTAATTCTTCATAGACACTGATGTTTCCTGTACCTTCTGTAAACATAATGTAGAAACAGTCTCTCACCATCTGTTGTTTGTGAACTATTACAGAAATTTTGGGCAAAAAAAATTCTAGAGTCTCAGTCAGTCTTTTGTAGCTGTTAACTCTGCCTACTCTTAGTTTTTAAGACATTATTTGTTAGTATGATAATCCAGATGATGATGCTCTCCATCATTCCATATCCAAGATATGCAAGTTGTAGACATATACAAGTTTTTCATTCACAAAGAGAAATTTTGCAGATCACTTCCTTAGATCCATATAGAAGGTAACTCCATTAAAATCACTCACATTAGCAGATAACAAAATGAGCAACATGCTTCTGGGTTATAATGAAATGTTTTCCCAAATACCAATATTTAAATATATTTGCTGTCATGTAGCCCTGTGTTTTTAATATTCTGTTACCATGTCCATCTTCTACTTTTTATTTCATTTAAATTAAGCTTTTTTTTAACCAGGGTAGGAACGCTGAGAGCAATGCTCTCTTTTGCAGAAACGCCCTGGAAGCTGCCCAGTACAACCACAGTCTTATTTGCCAGCCACTGAGCAGCTCCACTGGAGCGGTCGGGGTTAAGGGTCTTGCTCGAGGCAACCTCAGTGGCGGTAATGAGGGAGGGGCAAGTGCTGCCTTTCACTTTCCCAACCCAGATTTATCCCGCCGGTCAGGGGATTGAACCGGCAACCTCCTGGTCACAAGCTCGCTTCTCTAAGTTTTATGCCACACTGCCAAACCTTATCATTGAAAGTATTCGATGAAAATCAACTTTGACTTTATTGTGATTCCAGAGGGCAATTGTGATGTCAGCGTATAATATGATATGTCATACTGTAGCCTGACGCCACAGTGTACTACATGTTTAGTACACTCAGTATTAAAATATAGTCATTTAAATGCTGTTGAAAAAACGGTTATGCAACCTAGACATCTGGCTGATTAGAAACAGCTGTGATTGTAATTATGCAGGCTTTCCTTGACTTCACCTGCAACATTTGATCATTACTAAAGAAGCTCCAGTGAGATTTGTTTGTATTTTATTATTCTACTATGTCATATAATGATGACACATGAACGAATGACATATGGTATTAATGTAATGTGATTCCGTAGCATAGACTTACGACATTATTCAGTGTACGGTGTTATGTCACAGAATTGTATCTGTCATGATAGTATGATGTCATTGTCATTGTCTTGAAAAATGATCTCACCAGTGAATCAATCAATGGGATAAATGCGGTTGCCAAGTAAACGTTTATTAAATGGCAGTAGTTTTTAATAATAACATACATTTCATATATTAATGTAATTTAATAGCTTTGATGCAGAAGCAGGGTTGTGAACTGACTGTATTGCAGTGATGAAACGTAGGATCATCCTGCATGCTTGCACATGCATGATGATTTTCAGTGTACTGGTTATCATGATTCACGAGCTACTTGGATTATATAATCTCATGACAAAAAATAGCTGCAGTGTTTAAACAAGAGAGAGCCTTTCGCTTATGTCATTGGGTGTGGGAATTCCTCGCCCGCTGCAGTTTGGCTCAGATTACCCGGCATGTAAACATTTTCTGGCAAGGCATATGAGTAATCCCATCTCATTAAGCCACTGTTAACAATGCTTGGTCAACTGTGACTTCCGAACGCGCACATGAATGAGAAAATAACCGGGCTCGAGAACGCTGTCCCTTCTAACCTCTGAGCTCGTACGAGGGGGAAGCACGTTCTCCACACGTTCATCAAGCGGCCCTTAATGAGTCAGAGAGACGGAGGGGAAAATCTGAGTTGAGGACGAACCTCCAATGTGTGACAGCAACAAGGACTCTGGGTATCTAATTGGCGCGCATTTCTGCAGTCCTCCAGCAAAACTTTGTTTCATTTGCTGTTTAACTGACAATATCTTTAAGATGCCAATATCACAAGGTTCATCATGACTCTTACTGTGTTGGCAAAGACTTTTCTCCTACATAGAGTCCCGGAGAAGAAGTTCTGCAGGGATCTGAGGAATTTTAAGATGACTGCCTCCAATATACCAGTCCAATTAGAATCAATCACAGTCCTGACTCATTCCTTTAGGATCCTCTTATAATATAAGTAACCTCCAAGGCTTGACAAAGAATTAATGGATGTGTGTAATGGATTACCCTTCATCCTCTCGTACTTTAAAGCAATCCCAGTTGTGATTAGTCATTTACAGAGACAAAGAGAAGCTGCATCTTTAGCATCCATTCCCACATCTCGGAAAGAGGTCATGATAACAGAAATACACTGTAAAAAAAATCATAGACCCACAGGAACTTAGTGATGGATGATGAAAACTTAATGTGTCTGTGATACACTTTAGGATAAGTAATGATTTCATAACAATTAAAACACTGGGAACCATGATGAAAGTCAGTATTAAATTAGTTAATTTAAAGTTAATGAATTATAATAAATATTAAATGCTATAAATGTTGCCAATGTGACTGAAGAATTGTTGGTTCAGCTTAATATCTTAACCTTATTGAACATGTTTTGTCTGTTTAAATTCAATCAACTTAAAATTTTAAGGCAGTATGGACACTAACTTTTTTAAGTTTAAAGTTTTACAGTGTAGATAAACACAGCATGAAGTTAATGTTGATATTTCGAATATTCAGAGGAGCTTTTTACATGGCAGATCTTTATGTTCGATGTGAGGAATATTTAATATTCAGCACACTGGCGTGACTGCAAATACACGTAACCTCAACCCTGAGACAGCAGTGCATGACTTAAAAGTTGCAGGCTGCCTCTCGCAGCTGTAACAACTGTACGGTTGCACTGGAGGCTGTTTGGCTCTGCGTCGGCCACCATGAAGCTGATGTCGAAGCTTGGGGACCCGGCCTTTTGAATGAAGTTGTCACTGTTCTCCATCACTTTCAGTCTGAGCCTCGGGAGACGTGATCTCTGAGGACGGGGGGGTAACTTCAGTTCAATATAATTGTTTGTGACAAGCGAGTTCACATTGGTGCTCGCCCCCCCAAACTCAGCTGTCGGCGTGAAATTTTTTCTTAGAATGAACATGTTGTTTGTGAAAACGGAGAAAAAAACATGGAGGGATTTGTACTGTTGCTTTTTCATGGCATATTGCCAGCCGATCTCTCATCATTCTTACCTTAGGCAAGGCCAGCATGAGCTTAGCTCTGTAATCTAAAGAGAGCTAATGATAGCATCACAGGGGTGAGTGTACTCCCCGATCTACTCTTTCCTTCCTCCTCATCTCCGTCTTTTTAACTGCATGATCACTCATTCATCTCATAAGGTTTTATTCTATATCAACAAATAGATTAGAAAAAAAAAAGTGGTACCTTAAACTACATAGATTTCTTCAGCCTGTCCCCTTTGTTTCCTGGTAGAACCTTTTATAAAGGTTCCACCTGGGACACTTTCCTGTCTATGTTGAAATGGTGTCGTTCAGAACCCAATCTTCAGTAACTGATTAGCTGGTTATTGAAACTCTCCATACAATATTCACGGAACCTTGGTGCTATCTAGATATCAATGAGCCTCATGCAAGAACATTTTTATATTCTTGTCTGAAATTGCTCTTACTTCTTTTGTATGAAGACCTCATACGAACACGCCACATCAGATTCAACAGCTTAAGAAAAACATGTAAATTATCCACCTGTGTGTATTTCAGTGCACATGCACAAAACTTAATTAACACCCTGATAATATCATATATAGCTGTGCTTCCTGCTCTATGTGTCAGGAAGTGTGCATTCATAAAAATGACATCAAAGAGAAAAAAGAAGAACTTCATGAGTTTGGAGTTTGACGTTCTGCTTTCAGAGATCCATAAAGGAAAATCTGTCATTTTATCAGTGTCAGGAGTGGAATTAAAAGACCTGCTAAAGCGAGCACTGTTAATGCTGTGTTACCGGAGGGCCTAACTGTCACTGAAATAAAGAAGAAATGTCTCAATATGAAAATGACTTAGGAGAAGAAAAAAAACGACTCGCCACAGCCACAGTAAGGGGCGATCGATGACTGCAGTGAGAGGAGAGGGTTAAGGGGAAGTTTCCATCACGGAGACAGAGGACAGAATAAAGTGAGGATATTCGCCTGGACAGAGACTTCATAAACCTGCATGTGCAGATATACGGCCCATACACCTGACAGCAGGTAATAATAGATCATTGAACGAATGATGATAGGCTTTTTATGTAAATTTACAGTTAGATTATAATTTGAAATGTAGTCAAACAGGATAATGACGCCATAGTTATGAAGTGGAATTTAATTTTCAAACTCAAAATGTCTTCAAACTAATGAAATATACAGTCATTAGTGACTGTGACAGGTCTGAACCACTTGTAACTTGTGTTACAGATGGGTACCGACTTGTTTCAAGTTCTAAACTCATTTATTTTTGGTGGAGATGCTCAAAATGTTCTAGAAGTAGGTACTCGAACGACAACGGGACCGCTTCCATGTTGGTGATTCTATTCAGAAACTTTCCACCTAAGCGTGTTAACAAGAACAAGGTTTATACTCCCAGGAGTTTTATCTAGATCCCACCAAGGGGGTTCTACTAAGAACTATCATATTCCAACTCTTTCTATGAATAGTGGTCATCCATCATCTTAACAATCTGAGCACAACTGCCAATGTTTAAATTAATGAAACAATTTCAATGAGTAAAAGAATTATTTAAAAATAGTGGTGTCATACTTAAAACAATCCTTGAAGAACTCTCTCTTCCCAAAAGGGGCTTGATGGTTCCGGTTAGAACCTCAACCCTGTGGCGTATTGAAAACGGTCAGATGAACGCATGCAACAAGAAAAAATATGCAAATCTGCTTTGTCCTATAATCCAGCAGCGATCACAAGAGGCACTAAAGAGCCGCGGTGGAGTCGTGGAACTGCACCTCTTAAAACAGGTATGAACAAGAGAACATTTCAAATAATTCCAGTCTCCCAGAATAACACAGTGACTCATAAATATCACCTTACTTCTGTGTGAACCAAAGTGAATATCAGATACAAAGAGCTGAACATAGCTTCACCCACTCACCTTTTATTTATATTGCATACTTGGCAGAATCCCAGCTATATATTTCTGCTCACTATAATGCTGAGTTAAAATAAGGCTTAAATAATGTAGAATCCCATTTTGTTCATCCTTGCTGGGTTTTCACTAGTATCTCAACATCATGTAACTTTATAGTGTTTTACATGTGGTTAAACTCTATGGTTAGTAAGTTACACTGATTATAATTACTGAAATCTATTAATAAGATGGAAGCTTTAACCCTAATTAATATTTAAAATATAATATGCATCACAGAGTGTACTGATGTTAGTGTAATATTCACAATATAGGATGGACTGTAACACAAAGTTCTATATATAAGCACACAGTTACGTGAACGTTGTAAAAGTTCAGAGAGCTGTACACTGTGTATTTATTTAAAGCAGAGTTCTTTTAGTCCTTTCACTCCTTAAGTTCAAAGCATGTTAGTTCAGACTGATGTGGGATTTTTTTTTTTTTTTTTTTGTACTTAGTGATGGTCATTCACTGGATGTGAGAAAAATGTGAGGGGAAAAAAAAATCTATCACACAATAGCCAATCAACAGGTGACTCTGAGGCTCTTGGGAAGCTCAGGTAATGAAATGTTCACAAGTCACGACACATCTGCGAAAGGTCAAGAGCACTTTTGTAATGCAGCTCTCCCGCATGGAGAGCACAACCTTGGACAACGGATACAAAGGTTACATCAGCAGCCCTAAGTGAACGGGTGATATAACACCGTGACAAGTAATACGTCCTCGTCGCACATTAACATCACAAAAAGCCCTACGTTTGAGCATTTTTGTTAAACGGATAAAGGGTGAAGCACTGTGGCACGCTTGGAACTAACACGGTGAGATCTGTAGACATTAATTAAATAAGGAATGAAGCAGGTTAACATCGATTTACTTTCTCTGCCCTCTTCATTCTTAATTCATTCTTCTCTGGTCTGCTGATAGCTTTCATGGTAACACTTTACTCGAATTGTCATTACACTGTCATAAGCAAGTCATGACACTCATGACCAAGAAGGACTGTTTATGAATGTTTCTGACTGCTATCATTCGATCTTGAAATCTTTAATACCTTAAAGTTGACAGTTTGAAATGTTTTTCATAAGACAAAAAACACATTTTACATAACATCTTGAAGAAGTGCGTCATGAATATTTTCCTTGACCTCAAGTGAAGTAGTACATTTTAGACTTGTCATAAAAATGTCATTAAGATTTATTACATTAATACATTGTTATGTCAAAGGTTTTTGTAACAGTATCTTGAATAATTTCCTGGACTTCAACTTAAGTAGTAGCATTTAGACTTGTGATAAAGATGTCATTAAATGTTATAAGGTCAGTTTGATGACAGAGTATAGTACAAAGGTGATTTAGCTCACAGAGTTACCTGATGACAACATTCATAAAGACTCCTCTGTGTTCATGACATGTGTTATGAAATGGTTATGACACTGTAATGGCAGTTCTCTGCAAACCCCATCAAACAAAGTGTTGTCAAGTTGATGAGCTGTCAAAACACTTAATGACAACATTTAACAAAGACTCGTTCATCTTTATGACAGGTGTCATGAGATGGTTAGGACATTGTAATGACAGTCTTATGCACACTTCTTCAAATACAGTGTTACCGCCTCCACAAATCCTGTGCACAGAGGAAAAATAAATATGTCCATGTACAGTATAACTAAAGAAAAATAAAGTATGTCTAAAATCATCCACTCCAGACAGAGCAGTTACATTGCAGAGCGGTGTGTCTGTGAGTAAGATGAGGCAAGACAGAAACATAATGATGTAATTCCAATCTTATTTAAAAGTTTAAAGCGATACTCAACAGTTAGTCTTTTTTATTTTAACCACAAACCCAGTAGGGGATGGAAGCAGTGGGGAAGCAGCCTGAGATAACAGCTCAGTTCAAATGGTAACCTTTAAACTCCCTGAAATGATTCCACTCTGTATGAGGGAAGACCAGATGGTCGTGGTTATGAAAACCTACAAGCGCCTGAAACTGACCTTGCTGTAAATCCACTTTTACCATCTTCTTTACCTTCTACATTTTGCTTACAGGGGCAAACCGTTCAGTCAATAATGGAAAAAATCACCTTCAGACAGATTGACTGCTTTGAACAGCTTGACTCCAGCATCACATTTGAGGATTTCAGCTCTTCCTTTAGCACAGATTGCTACAGTAAGTTAACTCAGCTAAGTTTTCCATTAAACATCAGTTTATAGGTTACCAGCATCCTGACAGGAAGGACAGTGTGTAAGACAGCAGAGACGTGGGGGAAAGAGCTCGCTGTAAACCACCATCAATCAAAGAACAGGAGAGCTGGCAAGGTTTGTACTGACCCCGCACACCTCAGCACGTCCTCGTCACCAAACTGTCATCTCAAAGTCAGTACAGGTCAATTGCCACCTGGACTACATGGAATCTCTGCAGCTTCTTTCCTGAACCTATCACTTCCATTTGCCTGCAGCTCCAAGACAAAGTTATTCAATCGCACAGCCTCTCCTCAACACAATTACCCCATTGTGCGGTTGTTTTCCCTCTGCCAGTATTTTACATATTGTATGTCAGTTATGTGCTGCTTGTTAGTCATGCTTCGCCTTGCTAATTGCTGTTTGGCAGATTATTTTATGAATTCTTACAGTCATGGAAAGAAGAGTGTCTTTATATCACCCTGTTTTACATTTGTTGTGCCAGAACAAAGGAGCTCTTGTATTCTTTGCGAAGTGTTCAAAGTTAGTCTACTTTTTATGTGAGGACCAATAAAGTTTCTGATATTATAACTTTAAAAAAAATGTGGTTTTCCTTATGCTGTCACTCTCGAATAAAAGACTTTTACATGTTACAGTCACACATGCAAGTTTATCAGGTGATGCTTCCCGAATTCCTGTTTATATTTAAGCCCTTAAACACAATGCATCCTTATAGCTGTGACCAAATAGGTTAATTGCCAATGACTCCCAAAGCAATCGATGGAAAGTACCTGAAAGAGGCATACCAGACCTTAAGTACCTTATGTAAGTCATGCAGCAGTTTGGTGAGGCTTAGGGATCGAAACTGCTTGGCTAGGTTTAGGAAAAGATCTGAGTTTGGGTTAATAATTAGTATGCTCCATATATCATGTGATGGAAGTGATAGAAGCAACATAATGTAATGTAAGATAACGTAATGTAACATATGCAACTCAATGCAAGGTAACATTGAGCAATGCCAGCAGAAAGTACCCACAACAACTAAAGGAAGGTAATATTCCACTTCGGCACATCAAGAACAAGGTAACCATCACATTGGAAACTGTGATGCTGTCCTCCTGAGCCAAGTCTGCTGAAAGACCAATAGGGAGCACCTCTAGGCAGCAGTACAGAGGATGATGGATGGAGGATGTGTCAGGGAGTCCAGTCCAGTCACTGTGTCAGGGAGTCATGTATTATCCCCATGATCTTGTTTATCAGAAGGGAAGCATTGCCTGGTGTTCAGTATTTCATTTCCCTACAGGGACAGTCTCTCAATGGACAGCTGCTCCTGAGCTCAAGGGCTGCCCCCAAAACTGCACAATTAAAGGTACAAAATGGAGCCCTGTGTAGCATTAATGGAAGTCCAACTGTTTGCCCTGCTGCACAGAGCTCACACAAGTCATTGCCAAATCTTTCTTTGAACTGAATCTAATGCAGTCCCGACCCGGCCCAAATCATCAGAGAAATTTCATCATTGGAAATCCTCACACAGTGTTTCTTACCAACCTCTAATATCCTGGATGGATATTTAAAGTTTTTTAAGCTGTGAGAATGTTTATTATCTGAAAATAGCCCACGTGGAATAAGAAAGCTTCACCATTCTACAGTATGACTCACACATAGGAAGTGGTTACTGACCGAAAATAGGTAGTTAGGTGAACTACTACAACATTGTTTGGTAATACGAGAATAACTACATAAACTGCAAGGCATCTGAAAGGTCCAGTGCGTACAATTTATAGGTTGGAAGGGAAGGGAAGGGTAAGGTGAGGTGTTTGCAATCAGTAAGCTCACCGCTAGATGCCACTAAATCCTACACAGTGGTCCTTTACATTTTTATTCAGGGAAAAAGACTAAAAAGACGAATTGTCAAGTGGCTCTTTGAGGCTACTCACCAACAACACTGTTGAATGGAAGAAAACTGAAGAGACAACTTTACTAGTCTTAGATCCCACCAGGAAGGCAAAAAATTTTGTCCTGGAGGTGGCGCCAAAGTAAATGCAATGATCAGCGTTGTGCCTGTGCATTCATTTAACATGCTTATATTTTTGGTGTTCAACTGAATGTATCAGTGAGCAACTGATAAATTTAAGCGTTGTCATATCCCATGAGAGTTAATGACACGTCAGTTGATAAAAAAAAAAAAAAGTGAAGAAAAACAACAGAAAAAACAAGAGAAAAAACTTATGATAATGATTAAATCTGTATTTCATTTAAATGATTTGTCATTTATTTTCCAGGACAGTTTACTTTGTAATATTCAGGAGTTTAGGAAAATAATGAATGTCTCATAAAGAATTGCTATATGATGTAGAACCTTATGTTACATGTAATTTAAACAGGTGGGTGTTTTGCTGTCCTGCCTATGTGGACATAAAGGATGTACTTTTTATGAAAATGTCCTCTATTTATGATGTTTATTTTGCCATGATGAGTATGACAAACTTGAGTTGCGCTTTAGAAAGAGCACCTTTTTTGCAGCAGACTTTATTTGTCAAGCTCGGGAAAGAATGAAAAATATTCTGTTAAAGACTGAGCTCTGTAATTTTGTAATGAAAGGGAATTGTTTGAACACTCTGACTGTATTTTTCATGTCTTTTGTAAACCCGTGAAGGTTGGGTTCTTTGTGTGCATGACATGGAAATAAAAGACAATCAAATCATGCCTGGAAGCCCATCAGTGGCCTAATCAGCAGCTTAAATTCCCTGTGTGTGACTGGGTAGGCTACAAGACAGACCATGTGACCACACACCCCTGATGGAGAAGCCATATCTGTATAATAATGAGCTGGAAACAATGTTACCATACTGGAATATAGAACATATTACACTCCTCAATTCTGAAATTTGCACAACTTCTTTTCAACACATCTCACCTAAAAGTGGATTTTATTCCTAACACTTAAAAAAAAAGTCTCCATTTTTCATGTACCTGTTAACAAGTCAGGTGATTTATTTTATCCTTCAAAATGCCTCCTAAAATGACTAGAAGCACCATCTGTAACTGTCAATTCTGTGATGAATGCTGAACAGCACACCACTTTTTTTTACTGCAGCTAAACTCAAAGAAACTGCTCCAATGCTGCTTTTATCATATATCAATGATTACCGCTTACTTTTGTTTGCTTTGTCTGATTTTAAGAATTAGTATTGTCTCTTTAAAATGTCAAAATCACAATCATAACTTCCCTTGTTTATCATACTGTGATGGCCAAGGCCACACAAATGGACAGTTGAGGGTAAAACCATGCACACACTCACCTCACTTCCTTGTTCAATGCACAGTTTAAATTTGCGGTCAGCCACACCCCAAACAATTCAGGTCCACACTACAGTTTATTTGAGTTATAATTTCTTTATTTTCCTTTAGCTTTACACTGTTTAAATGGGGTGCACACATTTTCACACTGTAAGGTTAAATTTAGTAATTTTCTGTTGTATTAATCATTTTTCTTTGTCTTCTTTTGAGTTACCATGCTGGTGGGGGCGGTATCCTCCTGGACAGGCAAAAGGTGTGGCCAAAGGGTGGAGACTGTTAAATCCTGTGGCCAGCTCATCAGGCCATACCATCTCCAGCCATGTCAGAGGGGGGGTTTGGGTTTAGTTAGTTTTTCCTGTGTATTAGTTTTAGTGGATATCCATTTTGTTTTTCCCCTTTGTGTTAGTTGGTTTGGCCAAGCCAGTATATATGTTCCCTCATGTTTCATTTTGTTAGGTCAGTTTGTTCAGTCAACACCTTGTTTTGTTGCTGTCATTTTGAGTATAGTTATGTTCTGTTAACCTCTTTTATAGGCCTAGTTATTAAGTTCCTGGTTTATATTGTTTGACATTTTTGGGATAAAAATTCCTGTTCTCCTCTTTGCCTCACTGCTTGGTCACATACACCGACTAATGGAGTAGAATCAATTCATCCAACTTAAAACCTGTTAGTCTCTACCTTCGGTATCTTGTATTGATGTACCTGTAGTCAACCTTCAGCTTATGTACACAATTCATTTTGCATGTCTTCTACACTCCTTGCTGACTCTATCAGCTCTGTGTGCATGTCGCTCTGAGTGTCAAACTGTTACCGTCTCTGAAAAGTTTGTAGTTTCGCTCATTCACAGCAGTCATAGGCAGCTTAGATTCACTTGACTTGCAATGAATTCCATCGCTGACCCAGTTTAAATGCAAACTTTTTAAAGGAACAGTTAACCTCCAAATCAAAAATACATATTTTTCCTCTGGCCTGCAAATCCAGCTATACTTTTTTGGTGCGAGTTGCATAGTTTTGGAGACAGGTTTCTGTCAAATATGATTGAATTAGATGACAGTAGCCCTGGGGTGGTCAAAGCCCCCTCACTACAAAAACATTAACAATGTCTCTTTCAAGAAATCATGACTTGGTTAATACATACTACTTGCTTTTCTATTAGAAAGTAAGTAGTACCTACATGAAACTGGTCACAAAAAGGTCATGATTTTTGAATTTTCAAATGTACTTTTTTGGCACTGAGCACCAAACGCCATTTAGTCCCATTATACTGGAAAAAGACATCTCTACAGCAGATATCTCCAAAACTCACACTGTAATGGGTGTGGTACAAACCCAGTGGCAGCACACAGTACAACATGGACAGTTGGTAATGACCTTTATTTTCACCGCAGGCAGACACTGTAAACAGCAGGCAGGCAATAAGATAGTTCAGTTCATAAACAGAGCCTCTGACTTGCTGTGGCGGGGATCAGACCTGGCACCTCAGGTTGAGCGAGCCGAACCAGGGAGCAGGTGAATTCAGATCGTACGAGGCACAGACTCGTACTCACGGTGCAGTTGGCAAACAGGTGACAGTACTGTGAAGGGGCAGGCAAGTCGTCGGGGTCAAGAGCCAGGATAGGTATGCAGTCCGAGTGAACAAACCAGCAGGGAGCAGACGGAAGACGAGTTGGCACCAGGTGAGGAATCGTGAGTCTTGAGCGCTCACAAGATGGCGGAAGCACCAGCGGTGAGGTATGTAGATTTTCTCCACAGGGAAACACAGTCACTCACTCTGTAACGCAGTGGTGCCCAACCCTGGTCCTTAGGGACCCCTGTCCTGCATGTTTTAGATGTGTCCCTGCTCCAACACACCTGATTCAAATGATCAGCTCATCATCAAGCCTCTGCAGAAGCCTGACAACAGCCTGATCATTTGAATCAGGTGTGTTGGAGCAGGGAAACATCTAAAACATGCAGGACAGGGGTCCCTGAGGACCAGGGTTGGGCACCACTGCTGTAACGTCACGAACTGCAAACATTCCTCAGCCACAGGAAAAAGCAGACAGAAACCAGAGATGCTGAAGAAACAGGGAAATCAGTCCAGAGAAGGATGAAGAGTCTTACATGGAAAAAGCAAAGAACTGGAGAGTCTTATATACTGGGCTGATTGCTGATGCGCTGCATCTGTGAGACCAGGTGAGTGGAGTGGAGTGATCAGGTGGGAGTGGCTGGCAGGTGGAGTGAGGCAGAGGCGAGGTGAGTGGAAAACTACTGGGAGAGCAGAGGAGCTGAATGCAGATGGATAAACATCACTACAGGCCAGGGAAGAGTATGTATTTTTGATTTTTGGCGTTTATCCTCCACATTCAATATCTTGCACCGATTCTATCTGTTTTTTATCTTCACAATTCATTTTGTATGTCTTCTACACTCCTTACCGACTCTATCAAGTCTGTATGGATGCTGCTCACAGTAGCTGAAGTCAGCGTGGATGACCCAGTTTAAATGCAACAAACATTTCCTTATAAACTACTCAAACCACTCCTGCAGCAAATGCTCACATTAGAAACATCTAAAACGTACATATGAGTGAACAACAGGACTTTTAAGAGCAGACATTATGACATGTTAGAGTCTGAAAAGTGCAGGTGCTGCTAATAACCATAATGATGATAATATTCATGTCTTAGCATGACGGTAAGCCTGTGTGCACAATCACAGGACCCCGAAACCTCTAACAGCTAAATGGAATTCAGCCAATCTTTTTTTTATTTACACCTGCGCTTTCCCTACTGTGACATGTCAAAATGTGAAAAATGCCTACTGCATGAATTTTCACCTCAGCTGAACCTCCAAAACCAAAAGAGTCTCACTTTTTACGAGGAGACTTCAATTTTTCAAACCGGTATGAACAACTTTAACACACATGGCTGTACAGAGAGACAGAGAGAAGCTGAGAAAACAGTCCACGGCTGTATAAAATCACATAAATTAGCATGATGCAACAATGCAGACATCAAAACATCCCACAGCAGTGACCTCAGCTCATACCTGACACAAACTATTATGCATAAACATGACAACAGGGAATAGTTC
The DNA here is from genome assembly GCF_056507025.1 of Lutjanus erythropterus. Taxonomy (NCBI): domain Eukaryota; kingdom Metazoa; phylum Chordata; class Actinopteri; order Lutjaniformes; family Lutjanidae; genus Lutjanus; species Lutjanus erythropterus. The sequence continues at coordinate 8,893,138 of NC_139339.1, read as the reverse complement.
AATTAATACTGACAACAAAATCGTGCATAAAATGGTTTGCTTCTGCTTTTTGTTTCAGGAAACCAAATATTCCATCTGACCTGTAGCAGGAAAAATATACCTTTCTCACTGCAGGCATTTCAACATGTCACTGACAGATGTAATTAAGACTGCTTAACATTTAGGTGCTAACAAGGCAGCTGCTAACATTGTTTGTATTTTTAGTTACACCTGTGTGAGTTGATTAATGCGTTGAATTATCAAAGTTTTTCCGTCTCTCGTCATGGTTTGTTTTTATGAATATGATTACAGAAAAGCTGGTATGGTAAAATGACTGTTGGCTACAGTCCCTGAATGTAATACAGTATGATTTCTCTGTTGGAGAGAGTATTCAGATCCTTATGTAAAGGAGTAGTGTGTAGGATTTAGTGGCTTTTAGTTGTGAGCTTGCAGACTTTAAATACCACATTTTACCCCTCCCCTTCCAAGCATGTAGGAGGACCTACACTGGCTGTGAAACTCCCGAAAAGTCTGAAAAAGCCCTGTAGAGCCAGTGTTCTGGGCAAACATGGAGATGCAAAGTGGCAAACTTCATGGACGAGGACATGTACCCTCTTTTCTGAAAAATAAAGTATAGACTTATAAAAACAGAACTCTTTTCAATCATCATGTTTGACCCACTAGAAGTGTGTGGCGGTTGCTATACCTGCAGAGACCCTGTTCTCTACCGATATTTCCTTATTTCTCATTATTTTGTTGTGACACTTTACTGACCCAAAAAGCTTGGACAAATCTTACCAATTCTATCTTCAACTGTAAAACAACTAAAGCCACAAAATAAATGGGGTGGCATTAAAAAAGTACAAGTCTGTCTCAACTGCTGCTCAAATTAAGAAATCGAAATGACAGATGAATAAAAAAAAGTGTTTAGAAATGATACTAACTTAAAAATATGGATTGCCAGTAGAATTTTGTCTTTTGTTTGTTGCTTATTAAAATGCTAATTTTCAATCAGTGTGAACTTAATGCAGATTATATAACTATAAGCCTCTTTTCTTGGTTGTTGCCGTTTTCCAGTTCTTCTGAGGGTAATAAGCAGGCTACAACTTCCCTCTCTTTCTCTTTTTTTTCTTCTTCTCTTAATCAACACTAATACAAAAACAGAACAACACACCTGAATTCACTCTCCTGGGGTTCACAGCAGCATACTTCTCACTCTACTTTTGTACGTGGCACACTGCGGCTTCACTCACACCCGTTCCTCCTACAAAACGGCAAGTAAGAACTAATTAACTTATAGTCAAGGGGACATGAAGAAGCAACTTAAATACTACACATGAAAATGCATTATTAAAATAATAGTCAAGTGCTGTAAATCAGTCATTCCCAAAGACTCACAGGAGATTTTATTTGGGTCCCTGAATAAATAAAAGACTATGGAGGAAATTCTGCAAATTTAAGATTTATATCTGCAGTACACATTTTATAAAGCATTTAAAATGTGTATGTTGATTCACTGATAGATGCACTTATACTATATTGTTTTCCTAATATGCCTAAATTAATTTCTCATTTCTAAAGTTTTCACGTATTTGTTTTCAATAAAGTGTCAAGATAATATAGGGTGATGTGGAAATGGCAGTAAAAACGGTCAAGAACGTTTTATTGATGAGGCTCATTATGACTTGGGTCAGGATGGTTTGTCATTTTTAAAAAGTGGGCGTCCAACAAAAAAACAAAAAAAAGTTTGGGAAACACTGCTGTAAATGATAATGAAATAATGATGTACTTTATTTAGCAGAACTGCATAAGTAAGCAGCAGAATTATTCCTCCTGAAATATGTCATGTACATACTAAACTGCATAGCTTAATTAGAAACACAAATTAGTATAATAACTTAAATAATAAAAAAAAAACCAAAATCTAATGTGTGCAGTCATTATAGTTACGAAACATAACCTTAAAATGATAAATTCTGTTACTTAGAACTCTACTGCATTATTAACTTTTTTTTTAGAAAGTTAATAATGCTTGTAAATAAGAAACAGAAATATCAGTAAAGTAAAAGCACCAGAAATGTATATTTAAACTGAAGAAATTACCTTTATGGTTTAGGCTTTAATTGAGTTGCCATTTAGAGTTTTCAGTGTGCAGCAGTAATAAATAATGATGCTGGATGATACTTTTGATATCAATATTAAGATTGTTTAACTTTTCATAATGAGCCCAGTGGCCTTCAGAGTCTCACTGAAGGACAATTTGACTGTTAATTTTTTTTTTTGTTTGTTTGTTTGGTTTTGTGGGAGAACCTCCCGGTGTGAGCTGCTGCTCCTCTCGCCGGCCATCCAGCGGCTGGACGGAGCAGTGCAGCTCCTGAGCGCAGCATCCCTGCTGCCGTCTCCTCTCTCCTCTCCTCTCCCTCTCTCTCTCTCTCTCTCTCTCTCCAACCGTCGCCGGGAGCAGAGAGAGTGTGTGTATGTGAGTGAGTGTGTGTGTGCGCGCGCGCGCTGGTATAATCTGACAGCACGCTGGGGCTGCGTTTCCTAAGAAAAGCTCCGCTCTCTCTCAGTTTTCTGCCCGTCTTATTGCCGCTCTCATTGTCTTTGTCGACAGTGATAAAGAGAGCAGGTACCATCTGTCCATTCCGCCAATTTATCACGAGTTAGCTTCTTTTTTTTTGTTTGCTGCTCTTCACAGATGTTATGTCAACACTTTTTGGGTGGTGTTGGTGGTGGAGGTGGTAGAGGTGGTGGAGGGAGGGGGACTCCCGGTTCTAATGGAATTTGTTGTGGCTGTTTCTTCTCTTTCAGTTCAACCAGGGGCCTGTTTTTGGAATAAGAAAAGCATTGCTGTTTTCTGACTTTGAGAGAAGAAAGAAGGGACTCCTCTGGAATTTCCTAAGGAATTTAATCGGACAGCCCCGGTGAGTGGACATTTTTTGACATCTGAAAGCTTCATGATTCAGAAAGCATGCAGATATTTATTATTCTGAGTTCATTTTTTTACGGAAAAAATAAGCGAATCCTTCATTTTTTCCCCCCATTCTTCTATTTTAATTACAGTTACCGGGGCTTTGCATTCTCCCGCCGGGGTTTATAGTAAGTGTATAGACTTTTTTTTCCCGTGCATTTTCTGTGGTGTGAATTGCAGTTGAAATCCGCTCTCTGTGTTTTTATGTGTGGATTTAAGTGCTGGCTTGCTGTCTACTCCAAGTTCTGTGTCGTGCCGCGATGTGAGTAGGTGCCCAGGGCGCATATTTTTGCATATCTTGGAGCTGCGTTATGGATAATGTAGCGCACAACGTGCGCCGGTCTGCTGCTCGCCGTTACACTCAAGATGGTGGCGAGATATTTACAGATTTTTATTTTATCGGCATCATTTATAACACAGAGTCGTCTTTGCCCCCCCACCCCCCTTCTAAACGGTGGTCTGCCTGTCCCTCTCTGAAATACAGAGGACTCACAAGCACGCATGCTTCAGTTTCGTGGGATATTCTGTTTGTTAGTTGTTGGAAAGTTTGGTTAAATGCTTGCTCCTGAAAACTGTTCGTTTTTGAATATGTGTGCGCGCGTGCGTGTGTCCGTGCGTGCCCAGGGGCTCCTGACTCAGGTGATGCACATGGTGGGTGGGCTGTGACTCACCTAGTTTACCCATTTTGCTGCTGTTATCTGACAGGCTTTGATGTCAGATTTGACTGGTGATTGACAGTGGATCATGCGCAGTGGTGTGTCAGCACAGCCCCCACCCCACCCCCCTCCATCACTGCCAGCCAGCTATATTTGGAAGTTACCAAATTCCATGATTTATACAAGCCTCTCTGTGTGTTAAAGAGTATTTGTCAGACTACTACTGACAAGTGATTCATATATATAGCCAATTACCCGTGATTTGCAGTCATACTTTGCAGCCCCAAGAGGGGGGAAAAAAAAAAAGTGGAGAGCCTGTAAAAGGCAAGATAATGAACTGAAAAGTTTGTGTGCCTCGGCATTTTGTAGCCAAGCCAAGCCGAGGAGAAGCAATCGCAAATGAGGGCAAGGACAGCTCACGCCAGCCGGAGAGATGTGTCTTCCCTGGCTAGTGTGGAGTGACAGAGGGCTAAGTGAGCATGACCATTGAGGAGAGGTAATAGCATTACGGTCTGCCAGTCATGAGGCAGTGCAAGAGATAGGCTACTGTTGCATTTCAAAAGGAACTAAATGGGAATCAGACAAGGACAGGGGAGTATGACACGAGGGCACGAGGAATTTAACACCCAAGAACACCCACACATGGCTCAATACAGCTAGTTTTCTGTTATGATAATTATGCTGTCTTAATTGTAAGCTGTTTTGTGCTGTGCCATCAGGGTTATTTAGATGGGGGGGTATTCTTTTTGGTCTGTAATTAAAGTTGGATTTAGCATTGCTTCACTAGTGTCGCCCAAAGGTTTGAGATTTGCTCATCTATCTATCTATCTATCTATCTATCTATCTATCTATCTATCTATCTATCTATCTATCTATTACTTTGTTTCTATTCAAAGTACCCAGAACTTTTAATCCCAGGAACTACTTTTCAAGGAACTAAAAGGTTCCTTCAGTGTGCTGTTTAACTTTATAACAATTATAGCTGTGTTTCCACCAAACTTTCCTCAAGTATCAGTTACCTTAGGAGGAACAGTGAGGAGTATCTAAATAAAGTTCTGGGGACATTGGACAGACAGCAAAGTCCAGGCCTTATTGAGCATATATGCTGTGGACAAGATCCAGCAGGAATTACTGGCTGTCAGTGTTTTATATGGCATCATACACTGCATTTCCTCTGAAAGTACCAGGAACTTTTAGTCCCAGGAACTACTTTTCAAGGAGCTAAAAGGTGCCTTCATGTTTACACATCATTTTTGTGTACAATTATCAAATAGCTAAAGCCACATTTCCACCTCAGGAACCTTCCATAGGGACCAGGAACCCTTGGAGGAACCCATTTTCACTGCAGGGATGATTATCTAAATTAAGTTCTGGGAACAATATTTCAACCGGGCAAAGGTACCTACTCGGGGAATAGTTCTTTCTAGTATTATCAGTTCTGGCTGGGGGGAGTTTTAGAATCAAGGTAATGACAGATGGACCAACAACAAACTCAAGGTCTTATTGAGCATTTATGCCGAGGACAAAATCCAGTGGGCATTGCTGGCTGCTGAAGCTTTATATGGCATCGTATGCTGTGTTTCCACTCCAAGTACCACTTTTAGCCCCAAGAAATACTTTCCAAGGAACTAAACAGTTACGCCAGTGTGTCGTCTGTGTTTTCACTGCAATTAGCCTGCTGATGTATGAAAAAGTGACAGCTGTGTTTACATGTCATTTTTGCATGCAACTATGCAACAGCTATAACGCTATAATACCAATTTAGTGCGGTGCAAACACACTAATTTACACAAAAGGTTCCTAGTCCCTGAGGAAAGTTCCTCCTTAACTGTCTGACTGTCTATGTTTACGCTGTGTTTCCACCCAAAGTACACAGAACTTTTAGTCCCAGGAACTATTTTTCAAGGAACTAAAAGTTTCCATCAGTGGGTTGTCTGAATCTTCGCCGCATCCTAAAGACCTGAAAATTAGGCTGTTTACATGTCAGTTTTGTGTTCGACTATACAACAACTGTGACGCGACGGTAGCCAACAATTCACACTGGATTTTGTCCTCAGCACTGATGCACTGAGTTCCTCCAAAGGTTCCTAATCCCTGGGAAACGTTCTTGCTGTGGAAACATGGCCTATCTATCTATCTATCTATCTATCTATCTATCTATCTATCTATCTATCTATCCTTTAAATTGCAAGGCACTAAGGAATATAGGAGCATTGTGGCTGATTGTGTACCTATAAACAATGAATTTATAAATACAGTAGTGTTGGCAGCAATGTAAAAATAAACAAATCCAACAGGAACACCAACAGGAGACAAATACACATCCCCTGCCTCCTCTTTCAAAGTATTATTGCTTGCACAATAAATTACAACATGACGAAATGTTAAAATATAGCTGTCCTTTAGGCTAGTTATCCTCATGTGTAAAGACAATTTTTGAGCTGTAAAGTGGATTTGAATCATTTGCTGTCAGGCAGTTTAATGTCTTGCAAAGCTTTCAAGGATCAGTCCCAGGTAAGAATGTCCCTCGCTGGCCTTTTTTTTTTTTTTTTTTTTTTACCCAGCAGCGCTCCCATTTTATAAACTAGCAACATTCTCCAATTTTCCTTCGTCTTCCCTTTTGAGTGATACTCCCAAAACTACTCGCCAGGCCCACATCAATCATTGCTGGATGAGATTTGAGCGAGGGCTAGAGGTAGTAAGCAGGGATGACGGGTCCGCTTGCTCACAGTTGCACAAGCTCGTCCACGGTGACCCCGAGAGTCACGGCCAAGCAGTGCCAGTTAGTGAGATAGCTGCCGTGTTTTTGCAAGTCTTTTTCTCCCATTAATTATGCCTTAACATAGGTTTGCTCCAGTCTGACCGTGTTGACAACACACCCACTTTTCTTCTGCCTGCTGCACCTCCCTGGAGAGAAACAGGAGTAAGCTGTAATTATGGTTTATAAACTTCATCCAGGTGACATAATCGGGGCATGGCTGAGATGGCGAGGGGCTGTCGTAACATCTGCTAATAAATTTATAGCTGTTTTTTCTCCTTTGCGTTGCAGATTTCCTAGAAAATCTTACTGTATATATACATGTTTGCATACAGTTAATCCTTGTTGGAACTACAGTCTCTATAATGATTTAGAGGGAATGCAGGGGGTGCACAGTGTTACAAGAGAGCAAATATTGCCTGATTCTGAAAGCAGTACAAATATAGAAGAGAAGCGGCTATATTATCCCTCTGTTTTTACTGCGAGGAACACCTTGATTGTGGTCCAAGGCTCGGCAAGCCGAGTAGCCGGCTCCCAGGGGCCATTTTATAATGAGGATGCGCTGTCAGATAATTAGATACACCTGACGCAGGCGTTTTCAGGAAATTTTGATTCATCCCAAAATAAAATGTCTGTGCCTGCCAACATGAAAGCGGAAAAAAAAAAACATCCCGCTGTCACATTGCCTCTCCTCTCATGGTGGCAATGTTTTATTTATTTATCCACATCTTAATGCTCTTGGATGAGGCGGGCTTCATTTTGAGCGAGCTGATGCATTAGCTGCCAAAGTTTCTCATCTCTTTTCTCATCCCATGAAGCCAAGGCTCCCTTGGCTGCATGGCACCAGATACCATCTGATTTGGATTCTAAGGCAGTGGTATGACAATACTAAACACTCCTCGGAGGGCTACGGAAACATGCGCGTCATGTAACCAGTCACGTGTCTCTGCAAAATGTGAACAGCGCAGGTGTTTATTCATCTTGAAACAATGTGTGTGTTTTCCTTTTGCACTTCCTTGACAGTGTTTCAGTACAGAAACTAAATGTTTGGAGATTTAAAATTAGATGGATGCACATGCAACTAATCAGCCATTTCATGCACATAACTATATGCAGCAAGAGATGAATGATTAATTGAATCCACTCTGACGCCCACACATACGCGTGCAGACACATATTTATACACAGGGCCGTGCACACAAACACAATCTCTTAAATATAATGTCTTTTTCTTAGCTCTTGATTAGAAAATGCTACGTGAGACGAAACCCTCTTACCTGGGCTGTTTATTTATCAGGCTCGTGGCTCCACTCATAAATCAGACACTCATTAAGTTGTTAAACAACAACTTTTGCCTTCTGCAGGAGACATCAATGCTATTAAGCCTGATGTATGTGATACAGTAGGAAGGTGAGCCGTTGCAGGCTGGGCACGCTCATGTTATCCAATTAAGAGAGGGTTTGTTTTTCTCTTTTTTTTACTCTGGACACATTTTATTTGGAAAGTTCAACGCTAATACTTAAGTTAGCATCTATCTGTCTTATCACATAAATGTATGCAGGCTGATATTGTAATAGGTTGAAAAAAATGTGTTTTGCATGGCATGTACTGGAATACTTTGTCAATTTTTGTGTCTGTTTTTGCCAGAAAAAAGAAAATCTGCTATTGTTGTAGACAGACCATGCAGTTTTCAAAGATGCTTCTTGAGCTGCGCATGTCAGAAATGTCTTTGCTAGTTTTTCTAGCTTTTTTCTGTAGTAATTTAAAGCGAGACATGTAATTTTTGCTAAGCTGTGGCAGCTATGGGATGATGGTAAATGTGATAATATAGTGTCACATTAAGACAAATACGAGATAACTGTCTGGCTAAATTGGCCAAACAATTAATGTAAAACATCTGTATACTTGAAAATCAGTGCTTGGAGTCTAAGTTACATTATTGAATTATATTATTTCCAGTAACCATAATTTTGTATGTTTTCATAGTATCACTGTGATAGTACTCTGAAGGTTCTGTGCACTTTTGTGTTGCAGAAAGAAATAAAAGTTTGTGTGTTTACAAGGAACCAAAAGAACAAAATATAAGAAGACAATAGTGTTTCAGTTGTGTTCCTCATTTGCCCCAAATAAAAACGTGGTGGTTACTTTGTTTACAACATGTCAGAAGTACCAGACAGTGGAACGTGGCACCTAACTTAGTTCCTGTTGCACCAGTTTCATTTTGTGTTCTTTCTTTGTGTTCTCTAGAAACAGGAACCGGTCGTTAAGGGGAGAAATAGGAACCGATCTTTCCCTTTCACGTGCACAAAGCACATTTTTTGTTCTTTGCCGTGGAGACCCCTGATCTCTGTATGCTAAGCCTAAAGACAGGTCTTTGTATTTCTCCATTATTGATACAGATTTCCATCAAACGGTATAAAAAAAAATCCCCAAGCTTGAGAGAGAGGAGGGCATCAGCGCTGGCCTTCATCAGTGCTTTTTGCTATCGGCTAAGCGGGAGTTTCCATTTGAAAAACCTGGAAAAAAAATTGCAGACGACTTTTAAGTCAGTGAACTGACTCAGTATTGTTACACAGCAATATCTAACTAAAGACAGCTAACATCTGCTAACATTAGCCACCTTAAGCTGTATTTTTATAAATAAATCTTTTAAGTTTTAAGAGAAAGAGGGATTTATTTCTTATGTCAAAAGCTACATAGCTGTGCTTTACAGTGAATAAATGTGAGGTGCAGTGTGGATCTCAACCAAATAATTGTTGGCTCAGGTTTACAACAAATCTATTCATTTTCTTTTATGTTCTCATTTATGAATATATATTTAGATACCAGGATCAAAATACAGACTGCAGCGATTGCAAGAATAAGAGAGATCAGAATCCACATGAAACACATATATGGTAGAGCTTGACCTCAGCCGCTGTATTACTGTACAGTACATGTCTGGCAGCAAATATGATGTCAGTTTCATCATATCATTTGATCTGGAACATATTGTCTTCTTGTGAACAGTCAACAAAAGGTTTCCTGGCTTTTCTTGCTTCACTGGTGATGCAGAAAAAGAAATTCACCTGTGAGCAAGTGTCAAAATATTTCTCGATTGGCAGCTGTGTGGGTTAAATTGCCAGTTTCTAAGTGCAGTTTTCAAAGCACTGCTGTGGGACAAATGCAATAATATGTGACCTATACAAATTAAATCCTGCGATATTTGAATATGTTGCTATGACAGTTGAATGAATCACCGGAGCTCGGTCTACTGTGCAGTGGTCTTTGCTCAGTGTACTGTACATTAGCATGGATGGTAGTTGTTGTATCTAGGACATATTGTTCATGCTTTTATTCTTGTTTGGCTGTCTGTACCCACAATCCATGACAAAGTGACCAAACATATGGCTGTGCTTGATAGTGCTCCATTATTTCCCGTTACCGGACTTCTCTGTCACGGTGGCAGGACTTGTAACCCGGGCTCAACGATGCATGATTTGAAATTCATCTCTGCAGTGAAGACTGTGGCGAATGTTTCCCCTCTCTGCTCGACTCACTGTATCGTTATTGCCTAAAGTAAACCTGTGTCCATATTGTGCAGCTGAACTTTGAAAAACAAAAACAAACAAAACAAAAACAAAAACCCAACAACGCTGCTTTCTCTCCGCTCTAACATGACAAGAACTCACAAAACTGATGGATGCTGACAAAAGGCGAAGACAGGAGGAGAATGTTATGGATGTGCTGCCCTGAGTCAGAATCCCCTGCCTGAACTAATAACTATATACACTGCACTGGATACACTGTCATGAAAATCAGCACTGTCGAATGCAGCACCGTCCACAGTTTTAAAATATTTATAAAGTTGAATTAAAAGATATGTGACACATTCAGAGAAATATTAATTAGCAAGAAAAGTGGGTCACACTTTATTTTACTGTAGACATAACAAGCTGTACTTTGTATCAAAATAGAAAAACACTAGATTTACTTGACACTATACACCTAGCCTAATGGTATATTGTACTTTAAACTGAAGTGCATTATTTCCCACTGTTAGACCCTTATTAGACTTTCTTAGAAGGTAATTTTGGACAGATTACAACAGAACTGTACTGTGAAGTAATGTCTGTTATTTTCCACAGTTATGCAAAAGTTCCTAAAACACAAAATCGCCTTACGTTGCATTACTAAAACATGATTTTGGCCTTCACTAGGTAGAGCTGGTTCACATTTTTGTTTTTAAATGGGGACGTAGCAGATATTTCACATTAGTTTACAGAGCAGGTCTGTTGTAATGTATCCTCTGAACATCTGATAAGGGTCTAATATTGTCTAATGAAGAACATATTTCTATTTTTTTGTCTTATTTTGATGCAAAGTACAGCTTGTTGTAGAGTACTGTAAAATAAAGTGTGACTGAAAAGTACTATGGCATTTACTGCAGTGCCATTACACTGGATTGCAGGAGACTGCAAAGGCATTTCAGATATCATCTTCACACCATCTTGCATGTTAGCACAACTCACTGGTAGTTCCTCTCTTGATGCGATAGGTAATAATTTAGACAATGACTTGGTGCAGATTTTAAAGAGCAAATGACAGAATGATCGTACATCCTGATCTTTTTGTAAGCCGCATGCACCACACCATGATGGGGTTATTTTGTCTTGATACGTGCTATTGCTGTGGCATTCCTGTGCTATCTGGCGCCCTGAAAGATTGCAGAGGGCACTGGTATGTTGAGTATTGGCATCACAGTCTACTGGGATATGGAGGCAAAGAAGAAAACAGAAAGGAATAATGCAGGCAAGCTGGAGCCAGGGTACTCTGCACAGTTCGATGCTGCTGCCTCTAACCGACATGAACAAGAGAAATCAATTAGACCTACTCGGTTGCTATCCAAGGGACTTCCACCACGGGAAAGGGTAGAGCGAATCAAAGCGTTTGGAAAAAAAAACAAAACAAAAAAGAAAGTATGGCAGAGGAGGAAAGTGAAGTCGAGTGGCAGTTTGTTGTATTCTTTGTAAGTTCAGCCGCCTCTGACCTCGAGATAACATTCATTCTCTCGGTTTTCATCTCAGGCATGTTTATAATTCAAGACACTTCCGCATCTCTTTTTTTTTTTTTAACAGTGATGCAAAGCTTTCTCTCTTACCGTCCTCTCAGGTCAGTAATGAGAAAAAAGAAAGGCTGGCAAAAATGCTCCTCGCAAGAATATTTTGATGAAGCCGTAGCTTAGTTTTACCTGCGGATGCAGCAATCTCTGTTTTCCCAGCAGCTTTACATTCACACCATTATGTTTATATTCATACCTTAAAGCCATTCCAGCAGTCACTTGGAGGTCATTGCGAACAACATTTCCTTTCCACACCTTGATGGGCACCGCGGTTTTGTTTTCCTGAGAAGAAAAGAGCAAACAAGCCGGACTGTGAGGGTATTATACAAGTTTTAAAAGTTATATTTAAACAGAGTTTAGTTTTGAAAAACTCTATTTGGTTTTAACAAAAAAATCCCTCAAGATTAAAAAAATATTCTTCATTTCGAATATATAATAGTCCAACTATTGTGGTAGGATCAGTGAGGCTAGTATCCACAGCATATCATTTATTAATAGTATTTCACAACCAGCTGAAGTACAGTCACACTGTCATATGAAAATATATGCAGTTTCACAGTAAATGTAGAGATCCCGTGAATCCTGCCTCCAAGCTCATTTAAAATCCATATGTGGATTAATTACTGCGCATAACAGGCGGAGATGATTGAAAGATATGAGGTGATTGATGCTTTGAAATGATGACTCATTGGACAGGCTCTGCTACACTGACGGCGGGTTCAGACCAGCCTTCTTTAGTCCGGGTGCACTGAACCCTGTAGTGTTTAAACTTCTGGTGCCATTCGATCGGGCTGGTGTGAACGCTGGAGTCGAACTCTGGTGCGGACCAAACAGCTCGGACCACTGTCAAGTGACCAGTTATCAAGTTTGTTTCTGGTGTGAGCACCATTTGAACCATTCACCAAGTCATTTTTAGGGATGCCCAGGTCAAGCAACTGCTGATCATCAGCTAATATTTAGCAAAAAAATTGTGATTGGAATGAATGCTTTCTAGTTGCCGATTACAACAAGTTATCAATGACACAAAAAGGCCTGAGCTAAATCTTTGCTGAGTTGGCATCATTGTTGAAAGCCAACTAATAATATGAAATAGTACAACTATTGTGATAGGATCAGTGATGCAAGTATTCACAGCATATCATTTATTAATAACAGCCAGCTAAAGTACAGTCACACCGTCATATGAAAATATATGCAGTTGCACAGTAAATGTAGAGATCCTCTGAATCCTGCCTCCAAACTTGACAAAATAGACATTTAAACCCATATGTGGATTTCCCGAAGATCACGAGAAAATTACTGTGCATAACAGGTGGAGATAGGTTGAAAGAGATAAGGCGATTGATGCTTTATGCATATTTCATTGAACAGAGCTCAGCTCTGTACTGTAAATACTGAGGTTAGGAGTGCACAGCATGGATTTCACAGGACCCAGAGGCCTCATTGTCTTTGATCAGACTGAAAGAGGACACTTTTTGATCGAGCCCCACCTTAGACATTTAAATCAAACCCCTGACAGGCTCTAAAGCTCTACAGCCGGGAGATAGGGTGTAATCTCTACACATAGGAGAAAGTGGACACCCCTGGAAGTGTGCGAGAGTCTATTATAATGTACATTTTGAAATCCCCCCCTCCTCCTCCTTCATTTGATGAATATCTAGCAGTTGGTGATAGGGGAGTTATTCTACAGAGTGGAAATTCAATTTGACAAAGAAGACCTGCCTCATGGAGTCTTTTAAATGGTTATGATCGCATAAAGTCTGCAGTATAACAGACCTGGAAGGATTAATGAACAGGAATCCATAACTTTTTTTTTTGTCTGTGTAGCTATTTATGAATAAATCTGCCGTGGAGGAATCAGAAAAGACGGAGAAATGCTGATCATGTGCTGATAAAATAATGAAAAATGTTAACAGCACAAGCTTAGGAAGTTGTGTTCCATCTATAATCCTGTGTGTGCAGTTAGCTCAGTCCCCTGACAGAGCACACATGTAAACACAGCACCCCCACCTCCCACTCAGCCCTGCTGTAGGTTTGGCTGTGGGTGCTCGGCAGATCCCTCGGCATCATGAGAGAATAACAATGAGGGTTTTGGGAGGGATCAGTTCCCCAGCACAGAGCCATACTGGGTAGGGTTTATGTAAGACCCTGGCTTCCTGAGCTCTCTGCCAGTTTAAGATGACAAACAAATGGTACCAAGTAGTACCGAAGCGCCAAAGGGGGGGGATTTAGTCTCTTCGTTCTACCCCCCCTTTGCTTCATCCTCCCGTCAAACACCCTCCCCTCTGTTCGTGCACAAGCCTGGTTATGTGTCGTGGCTTGTGATACCAGGTCCCATGTGTATCCATGCAAGTTGATATGTGTTTTCGCACCATTTGTTGGCTCGGCAGCACCATCGCCCACTTTGAAGCCACCCCCTTCCCTTATCCTCCTCTTCCTCCCTTTGTTTTCCCCTTCAATATGTTCCAATGAAAGAAGGCTGGGATCTGTCAAAACCCATCCTTTCTTCTGTCTGCCTTGTCAACTTTTTTTTAGGTGGGCTGCCACGGAAATTCACTCAGCCCTGACACCCCAGTGGTTTTTGAAATATCAAAACAGGTTGAGGCTGAAGTGTTGTCTTTTCTGAAGATACAATTTAGTCATCAGCATTTTCTGTTTACACATCATGATGCAGTGTCTCTAATGATGTGAATCACATCATAGCTATAGAACACCTGGTTGAGTACCTTAATTATCTGTCATTAATTATTAAAGCTTTAGAAAGAGAGCTAGATCTACTTAACCTGTTTTTGAATATCCCCATTCGTTATCTATTTCTGGATTTAGTCTACCAAAAAAGTGTGCAAAAAAAATCAAAACCAGCACTATCGTAGCAGTGATGCAGACAGACAGGCTCGCTAAATAGTATTCAGAGGTTGCAGAGCTTATTGACTTTTAACCTGGACCACTCAGAACAAAAGAACACTTCGCACACCTACTTGATGGGAGAGGTGCATAGGAGAGGGACGCCTGGACCAAAAGGCTGCAGAAGAACTCCAGCACAGCTAACTTGTAATATTACATTTATTTGCAGTGTCTCTGTACGTTCATCTGGCCTGTATGTCCGATGAAAGTCCAGTCCTGAAACAGTGAAAACAAAGATGATACTGTAAGTTAGACAGTATGTGGACTTGTCTTGAAGCACATTGAGTTTACACTTGCCTTATGAAATGCACTATATAAATAAAGCTGACTTGACTTGACCTTTGCAACCTGGACTTCTCAGAAAAAAAAAACAGTCTAACTCTCGTTTAGTCTCACTGCAACCTAACAGACCTCTTTAACTGCAGCCATTTTGAACTGTTGACCCACTGGAAAGGCTCTCCTTCACAAAAGGGCAGGTTCAGACCGGCCTTGTTTAGTCCAGTTAACTGAATCCTGGAGTTTTACCTCGGTGCGGTTCGTTTTGGCTGGCTCAAACTCCGGCGCTGACCAAGCAGCTGCTCTCTGGTCTGCCTCCAAGGGGTGGTCTCGGACACGCCAAGTGAACTGAACCAAACAGAAATGCACAGCTGCATGTACAATTTCATTGGTTAAAAAAAACAAGATCAATCGGATGATGATCATTATAATCAAAATACACAATCGGGATGAATGCTTTCTATTTGCCAATTGCAAAAACTGATCGATGACACAAAACACCTGAGCCATCTGTATCATTATGGCATACTGAGTATCCTAAAAGAGCACCCAAAATGATTTATATATCATTTACTCACTCTGTGTTGCATTTAGTTCCTGTAGATTTTTTTTCCATATTTAAAAAAAAACTATACCAAAATATGTTTAAAAACTCTCACACAATCTGTGCAGTATGAGCCTCATTATCTAGCTGTACGTTCTCAGTACTTCCAAAGAATCTTGCTAATTAAATAATTTCTGGCAGCTGATAAAACCCATAGATAATCGGCAATGTGGATTGGTGGCAAGAAAAAAAAAAAAAAGCGCAGTCGAGGCATCCCTAATGTTATCTTTTCCTTTTTAAGTGACTGGTGAACTAGTACTGCTTTTGCTACCAAAATGTGGCTTGCCAGGGGAAACTTTGTGACCGATAGTTCCACCAAATGTATTGTGTTTCCTGGAACTGAAAATTTAAACAACATATCATCATGCATTGATTTGATTCAGGAACCAGAGCTTTAGGTCTGTGGGAGCCAGCTAGTGATAAGAGAAGGCCCACATTCCCTTGGCGCCGTGTGTATATTTAGAAGTAAAAGTGTCTTCACTTTTTTGCAAACAGAATGTCTCCAAGTCTGTCGTTCTAATCAACTTCATCTGGACTTTATTGGTTGGAGAAAATCAAGACTGGCACATACTTTAATCCATTTTTTCCCCTACTGGTTCAGTACTTAGAAGATCATTTTGGGAATATCCCAGATGATAGAAAAGTCAAAAAAAGAACTGACAGAAAGAAAAGGGCAGTTTCTCAATCATGTCCTTCCCCAGACACTATGAGGAAGACATATTGTATACAGAGTCTTCTGACATGCAGCAGTCCAGAGCCAGGTCTCCCTGTATGCCTGCACTGCACAGAAATACACCATAGATAACATTAGGATCCATTGAGTAGGGAGTAAGGGGAAAATCGATGTAAGGTGAAAATTAAATTTGGCCCAAAGAGCCTTTAGGCAAAGTGCAATTTGAAAACACATCTTTTATTTTCCCCTGGGCGTCTGATCTGGGGAGGCAGGAGATGGACGGTAGATCTAACTGTCATGGAAAAAAAAAAGGCAGAGGTATGCTACGAGGGAAAGGGAAACACCTCATCTCACTCCTAATGTGCCTCCCCCCCTTTGATTGTCTAATTCGGTTAGGGCCGTGCGTCCGTTATCGGATCATATCAAAGGTCAGAGGCGTCCTGTAGACAAATCAATCTCCCCGTCTGAGGAGGCGCAGAGGAAGCATGGATTGAGGGAGAGCCGATCCATCTAGTGGGCCCAGAATGAAGGTGGGTGAGGAGAATGAGAGGTGGGGGCAAGAAAAATAATGGCATCTGCTGCTCGGAGAGAAGTGGGCGAGGAAGGCGAGATTGAACTGTTGACTTGGGGAATGCGATATGCTCGGAGAGAAAAAGAGTTTACATTATTGCTTGCAAGATAAGAGCAATTCTTTGAGAAGACCTGGCACATTATGGCCTACCTGACTAGCAGATAGGCGAGTCTGCTGATATGTTCCAACAAGACTGGACTACTGAACAAGACAGTGATTTTATTCCAAAAATGATACAAGTTTTAGCACAAGACTCTCCTCTTTTTTCTATAATTCAAGTTTGACGTTCTTATTACAAAAACCCCATCTGTCTGGTACTCACCACTGCCTGACACTATTAGCTCTGTAGTCTAATAGGTGTGAAGATAATCCAGTGGCTGCACATCTCCTCATGCATGGCTTCCCACATTTAATTCAGTTTCTTTCATACAGTCAGTTAGAGCAGGTTTACAGTGCTTCTGTTTTTGTGTTTTGAGCTGTCTAACTAGGCTGCTTGTTCTACAGTTTCACAACTCGTGTTGCTGCAATTAACTGATCACTGGAAAAATTAATCAATGACAATTTTTGAGAATCGAGAAATAATTAAAATTTTTCATCAAGTGAACATGCCAAATGTTTGCTTGTTTCAGCTTTTCAAATGTGAGACTTTGCAGCTTTGTTGTGTTTGATATATTTTTATGGAATTAATATCTTTGTGTTTTTGACTGCTGGCTGAACACAACAAGCAGCTTCAAACTTAAAGGTGCCTGTTGGAGGTTATTGCAAGCACAATCTGCGTTTACATTTACTCGCCAAAACGCATTGTGTGTCTCTTTGATGCCTAATAAATGTGTTGAATGCATGCCTTCCTGCAGCAACGTTTGCAAAGCCAAGATGTTGACAATTTTAAAACCTGAATTGTTTACATCCATGTTTATTTGCTAGCTTGGCTTGCTAGTTGGCACATTGCTGTGTTTCTTCACCTGTAGATACGGTGTGAAACCATTGGCAGGAGTGTGTATCACATCACACGTACGGTTGTGTGGGTGCTTGAGAACAAACAAAGCAAGGACCCACTCATGAACTAACTGCTTCATAGTGCTACTAGCAGTCACAACCTCCACAGTGTACCTTTAACTTGTTGACTGGATATTTTCAAAAGATGAGTGAAGCAATTCGAATGAGTAGGTAAAGTTGGAAAAAGCAGCAAGAGTAAGGTGGTGGTGTGACAAACTCAGAGCACACATTTGTTGTTGCATAACACGATTTTTAAGGTTTAAAACAATTTTGTCACTTTTTCTGTCACAAAGTTGCCACTTTGAGCTTAGGGAAAATAGTGATTGGCTTATCCCACTTTTTTCTGATATCCAAGAATAAATGATTTATTTAAAAAAAAAAAGTCAGAGTAATTGGTAATGAAAATAATAATTAGCCGAAAGCCCCAGTCATAACAGTGAGTGATATGCTGCCTTTTGGGAGGTCCATTAAAGGCTGTTCAGGAGAAGCCCTGCTGTGGTGAAACCACTATTTATCATTCCCCTCGTTCCTCGTCACACTGAATATTTTTAATTCTCCAGTCCTCTTAGAATGCCCATTAACAAATAGTCATAATTAAACCAACGAAGCATAAACACAGTAGTGGTGGGCAGCAGTCCTGGGCAAAGTTTATAGGTGAGTATAAATCATCCACAGTTTAATGCCAACAAGATGTTTAATTTGGTACCCCTGAGTGCGTAATTAGTTCAATTAGCCTCGATCCTGCACAGAGAAGCACATACAGAATGGACCCAGGTTGCCCTGTGGTCTCCCAGCATTAAAAGGCAACAGCGTATTTCCTCCTGTAAGATTAAAACTCACTCTGTAATAACTCACCCGAGCCTTCCCTCCAGACACCGTAGCGACGGTTCAGTGTGAGATAATGTTTGCTCAAGCAACTCTCAATGAGATTCAGCGCTCCGGTGACACCATTACTCTAAGCTCATTGCCTAGTCAGGTTGGGTGGGTCTACCCTGCCATAGAAAAGTCGAAGCGCGGAGGCGCCAGAAGAGAGAGCACCTCTCGAGACAGATTACACGTCTGTGGACAAGCGAATAGGCTTGCACTTCACCTCTGCCTGAGACAAGCGGGTTATTATCTTTTTGGTGTTTTCTTTTTTTTCCCCCCTTTCACGCTCTTGCCAGTCATGTAATGCATCCTGGACAAGATGCTCGCCCGGCAGCCCGAGCAGGTGGACGACAAGGCAGCTTACACATTTCCGCTAATTGCAGGCAGTCACTGAAACGTATCTGAAATGAAGATGATGGCACAAGCCTGCAGAGGAAGTCAAAGCAGCCTAGGCCCGAGCCAAAGTGTTTTAAATGGATTACACCAGTGTGTCATTGCGATTACACGCTCCTCGCAGGGACCGCGACAAGATGAATTGTATTTTATGGCTTTACAGCAGATCTTTTTTCTTTCTTTTCTCCTCCAAGTTGAATGCATTTTTTCCCTCTTCTACTATATAGCGTGGACTGAATGTGGGATTGTTTTTTTTCCTTTGAACTACCTCACAAACAGTTCATCTTCCTACTTTTCCTTAAGGGGGCATTTTATGTTTATCTCAGAGTGGAGAGGCTGACTGAGTAACCATGTATATGTATACATTTTCATGCTCAGTACATGATAATTCAGACTTATTTTGGCTTATTTTGCAAACACTAGAACTCGGCCCTACTTTGTACTCTTGGTAGTGAACCTCAAACAGCCTCAGAAAATGATATACACTCTTAGAAATAAGTGTTCCAAAACAGTTCTTCCTGAAGGGCTGAGGTTCTACTCAGAACCATTTGCTTTTAAAGAACCCTTTTTTTTTAAGAAATTGATTGTCAATGAGTCTTTGTAACACAAAGGGTTCCTCTCTGAACCCTTTTTGGAAGAAACAGATCTTCAAAGATGCTTTGTACTATAATATAAAAGGGTTCTTGGTTGAACCCACTGAGTATGTTCTAGATAAAACCTTTGGTTTTTGGTAGAACCCCCTGGCTGTGATCTAGACTGATCTCTTGGAGTAGAGATACGTTTTTGGTAGAACCTCTTAAGTGGGTGTTAGATAAAACCCTTGGAATACAAAAAAGGTTTTCCGTATATGCTTCTGAGTTTGTTCTGGATAAAGCTCTTGGAATATAAAAGGAGTCTCAGTAGAACCATTTGAGTGTGTTCTAGATAAAACCCATGGAATATAAAAAGATTTTTGGTTGTGTTTTTTATAGCACCATTAGATTAGATTAGTTCTGGATAGGACCCCCACACAGGGTTCTGAGTGCAACCAATAGAATGGTTCTACTGAACTACTCAGAAGGGGTTCTACATGATGGATCTATAGGTATGTTAGGTTCCAGGTAGAACTCTGATAGGGATCGAGGTAGAACCTTTGTTCCTAAGAGTATATAAACATATACAGCAGTTTTTCCTCTGTGTAGTGTAGGTCCAGTCATGTTTAATAATAATGTCTTATCTTTCCTTCCCTGTCAGTGTAACGTATCACTGCAGCCGTGGCATTTACATGTAAAGCTCAGAAGCAATTCACAAACAGCTCTTCTCTCTTACATATACTATATACTGCATGTCATAACACACACTGATAAAACATGATTTAATAACAGCGCTTGAGGAGTGTCCTCCAGTCCCAACTATATCTCTACAGAAGATCACTGGATATGTCAGGGTGCGTGTGTGAGCACAGGTTATGAGAGCCTCAGAGTCAGAAATAGACTGTGTGTGCGTATGAGAGAGAAGAAGTTCTGTCTGGAAGGAGTCCATCAAGTATAGGGGAAAAGGGCAGAAGGATTAAACACTCGAAAACTCCGCCATGACCCAGAAGAACACATGTTCATAACCTCCTCAACAACTTTGATTTGCACTGCCTCTCTACTTCCTCTAGTCTGTGTGATGTACACTCTTAGTGAGGCTTGTGGAGACACAGTGTTTTCAGCCAGTGTGATGTGGGGGTGTATTACATCTGGTACCGCACTGGTGGAAATAACTCCTCGCACAGGCCCGGGCAGAAACTGTGAGACTTCTGCATGAAGATACCGGAGGCTTGTAACAGAGGTGTGAAGTTCTATGCCGTTAAGTTGGAAATGGGCAGGGATGTAGAAGTCAATGGAGATGGAGTGTGCTTCAGAATAAACAACATAAATACATATTTTATAGTTTTCCTCTTTAATTTCTTTAGTTATCGAAGTTCACTAAAAAATGAGATGCAAATCTGAAGAATCTAGGACCAATCACAGTGTTTGTTTACAATAACTTCCGGCAAGGAAACCCCCGCGCCAACGTACAAGTTAATGGCAGCAACATGTTTTCACGAATGTTTTCTTTTTTCATCGTGTTATTTCAAAGTGTGTTCATCTCATTCATCTAAAATTTATGTTTTCTATCACTGTTGGGTAGATTTGGCCCATCAGAGATGTAAGCAAAGCAACTCAGTTCATTAAATAAGCACAGCGGGAGCATCAGAAAGGTCCACCATGTTTAATGATATATCTTTAAACATTTCAATTACAGCTGAAAATAAAAAATTGGTATCTGTATGCGTCCCAAACACAAAAATAAGTTAATGAAGGCAGATGGCAGGATCTCGGCAAATACAGCATCACCTCACACTTCTAGTCGGTCATAAGTGATGATTATGGATTATGGGATTATGTTTACACAAGTCTATACATTGATTTTAAAGAAAATCTTGCATATTATACATTTAAATGTGTGGCCACTTTGATATAAGCATCAATATTGTTGTGATTCATTGAGAATTTGCCAATTACCACAACCACCAGGGTCTGAGTGTGTCTGTTGGCGGCAATATTGTTCCTGTCAAGTGATTATCTACTGTTCTATGTACATATAGTCCTTCAAATAGAGTGTATTTGTGTTTGGGCTGACACACACGGCTTCACACACACACACACACACACATGCACACAAAAACATAAAAATCAAGTTTCAATCAGAAGTAACACATAATACAAAATCAAGCCACAAAGCCCAACTCTGAATTATACCATGCTAGAATCATTGTTCCGTTCATTTGTTCTATCTTAGCAGAGTGACAAGCAAACAGGGAATTACAGATTTGTTGTTGTGGTGACGGTTGTGTAAGGCAGTTGCATTTTAAGGCAAAAACAGCCTTACTTTTATCCGTGTTTACGGGTGCAGCGTTTAGTCGGTCAGTCAGTCAACGTTTCCCGACCCCGGTCCTGAGATAATAGAACATGAGATAATGTTAAAGTTCTGATCGATCCTAAGTGAATCTTTGAGTTATGGTAGTTTCAAGTGTGAATAAAAGGTGGCAACCCCTACATGGATACGGCCTGTGCGCTTAGTGGTGGTGGCACTTCCTCATGCAGTAATAACGCCTTGCAAACATACAATTTAATACATCCATGATAAGGCAGCAACCGGCCTATGCTGTAATTGATTGCTGCTGGGTAAGTTACAATCTTCCACCTGGCTATCCTCAGGTGTATTCCACCCTGAGCTTCACAGAGATGTGCCTCTGCTGCCCTCTGCGCTGAAACAATCCGTCAGTCTCTCCTCCTCAAGTGCCTACAGGACTTAATGCTCTTACTGGGTTTTTATATCACAGAACACACTTGCTCCTCAAGCTAATCATAGCACCAGCGTCTCTGAAATGCGATCGGTCTTAACAATGACCATTGTGCGCTCCTATTGAGTACCATACAAATTAGCCTCTGTGCTGGTGGCCAGTGGGACAATGTATTCTGCTGGCTTTATCACATCTCGCCCTGGCCTACTATTAATCTTGTGGACTGTATGGGATGAATTAATGCACCGGGGGATTTGTAAGGCTATGGATATGGATTACATTGTCCAACAGTATATTTGAATTGGTTTCTGAATGTAATTCCTGCAGACTGAGATTAAATTCAGCTGATAAGAGCCTGCTGTAACAAACCACATTATTATTGCCCTTGTCAGTCTGTTGTGCATGGCAAAATGAAGCAGTGCTCCCATAATCCTGTTCATCTACAAGAGGTCTGCATCTCTGATTGAATTTCATAAGTACAGTCGGTGGGGATTGGCTGGAAAGTGATTGCCATTTTGCTTAATATGTCCTCTGCAGACTCCTGGCGCTCACCTTCGAGCTCTTTTTTTTTACTCCTGGTTTCTCTCCTAATTTTACCTCCTTTGCTTGTGAATGAACTACTCAATCATGTATAAAGTGTTCACCAGCATTTTACCAGAAACTGTCCACACTGAACAGACAGGAGGCCGTGAAGAACGGAACATCTCTCCATCAAAAAACAGACACTCTTTGAAATAAAAGTGCCAGCAGGAACCGTACGGTTCTTCAGCTTGAACGCTGCTAGTGGTAGTGAGCCTCAAAGGGCCTCGGAAAATTATACATACACTCTTAGAAATGAAGGTGCAAAGTAGAACATAGAAGGACCCTTTCTCATCTTGACCCCACCCAGGGTGGCTGTACTAAGAACCTTAATATTTCAAGGATTTCATGTAGAACCCGCCAAGGTTAACTTGTATTCCGTCAGTTTTATCTAGACCCCAGCTGGTCCTACTGGGAACCCTTTTATATTCCAAGGGTTTCATGTAGAACCCACCCAGGGGATCTAAAAATATACTTAAGGGTTTCACCTAGAACTCTCTTGTCTTCCAAGGGTTCTTTGAAGAATTCTTTCTCCCAAATAGTTCCAACACCCCTAGTCTTACAAAGTACACTTGACAAACCTTTTCTTCAAAAAAAGGGTCCTTCAGAAGCAAAGGGTTCTGGGTAAAAACTCAGCCCTGCTGAAAGAACCCTTTTGGAACCCTTAATCCTGAGAGTGTACTCACAGGGATGTCTAGACCGTGGCTGCTCTCGGTCCTCGCTCTCTGTTTTTCTACTGCATTACATCAGATTACTGTATCATAGCGCAATTTCTCTTAATGCTCCCTGCACTGTAAAATCATCACTACAGTCTTTTATCTAATCCCGACCTAAAGTGATTTTTTTTTTCCTGCTCGTAATTGAAAATTATGTTCTTAAATGAGTCGTTAAGCGTTGCACATTTTCTCCCACACACTGAAAGCATTTTCCTCCCGCTTTTTTTTTTGACAGTCACATTAAGAGAAGTTAATGTGTCGTGTTCATTCCAAGCATCTGCACTCAGTAGAGGCAATAGGAAATCTGCACCCCTGGCTGCGCCTAGCAAACAACGCTCACACCTCCGCAACAATTTGGTTTCATTTTTTCTTGGATTATTTCTGTTTACCTCTTTCACCCATGGCGGCACAGCGAGGACAACTGCTTGTAGCTCCTCGTGGTTTCTGGCAGGCCGGTGGGCGCTACCAGCTATGATGATTTCCAAGCCAGGGAAGATGAGAAAATAAATTAGCATTCAGCTCCAGGCTGTGGCACAATCATGGTGGAGCATCTCCAAAGAGAAACACAAGCATCCACATTTAAACTCGCATATTAATAAAGTGTAGTAATGATTCACTCTTCCCCTTCCCTCTTGCCACCTCCACCTCTGCCCCCTCAGACGCAGCCCATTTGCTCAAACACATGAGAAACGGGTGGTGTCATGGCATATGAGGGAGAAAAAGATCCAACATCCAACATTAAGCTTGCTACTCGCCTGAATGAGCCAATGAATTTTTTATAAACTGTCCCCAGAGGTTCATAAACATTTGAGAGAGAGAGCAAGAACGACTGAGTGAGTGGCAGAGACAGGCATGGGAGGGCAGAGGGGGTCCCGTTTCGGGGTCCTCGCAGGATGTTGTCTTGTATCAAGCATGCACAGACACCTGCTGCGGGTGAACTTACAGGGAGGTGGCAGCACTTGCTCCATAGCAGCTGTAAACAAGACTGCGTCACTCCATGTTTTTCGGCGCTTTAGAGCTGACCCCGGCATCCATTTGGCCCTACTTTATGATTACCATAAATGCCTGGATTGCCTACATAAAAATGTGGAGTGGAGACGAGGGCCTCCGCTTCCATTAGTGGCCGCTTTTTACTGGAAGGGCCAAGTGTGTCCCCAGGGTAAGGCCAAAACTCTCACTGTCCTCTACAGTCTGTCAAATACTCTGTAATCAAGGACTGGGCTAAGTGGATGGCTGCACTGATGGTGATGCTCATAAAATGATTATTCATAGTGAATACACTGAGTGTGTGTGTGTTTGTGTGTGTCTGAGAGAGGTAATAGGGGGCAAGGATGTTTCTGCACAAAGAGATCATCCTTGAAAAATTAAAGCTCAATCAGTGAATACCAGCTAAATTCTTGACTATCCTCCAGCCAATCAGACGCTGCAAAAGGCTCTTATTAAATTGATTCCTACAGATTAGCAGTGCTTTGCCTTCAGACAAAAATAAAACGTGATATTTATATTACATTTTGTAACTATAGCAATGATTAACCATTTAAGACAAACTTAGCCAGAAAAACCAGTACCCAAAAATTGTAGGAAAAAATCAAAAGGGTACACACTAAAAAAGTGTCCTGTGTATTTTTCTCTCTCTGATGTTCAATAATTGCACTCTTCACTTGCATAATAATCACTGGCAGTAGCTGATTAAAGAGGGTTTTGAATAGGGAAGTTTTCCCATTTCACTTTTTCATACTTGTATTTGTAAGCACCATGCTAAAGTAGTGTGATTTTTTTTAGTTGAGTAGAGTTTTGTACTTACGCTCTGCATTTGCATGTAATGCAAGGGAAACCATGTTTCAAATTACTGTGCTACAATACAGCTGGAGTGAAGAAATGTGCTAGTTTTCTCATGCTGAACAGTAAAGCACAAAAGTGGCAATTACCAACATAAATCATCATGTTCTGCGCAACACGCACATTGCAAACACATTACAAATGCATGACAAACCCATCACAAACACAAACTAATATTTGCATTTGTAGAACATAAAATAACAAACTAAAAGTCTCAGCAATGCATCATGGGAAATTATGCAAATGCGAGCCATCTCTCAGCCTACCAGCTGCACACTTCAGTGTCTCAAGCCAGAATTCTACAGCACCCCACAATGGTTGAAGGACGTCATTACACAAGTTACATTACGCAAACTAGACAAGCTTTCCACAGCAGAGGTCAGTTTCGGCCTCATTTAATCTTACAGCAACTACAACAACCACAACTACTACTATTACAAAGGATAATAACAATAAATAATCATAAACATCAAGAAAAAAAGAGGGCTAGTATCTGTATAGTATCAATATCAGCAGATATCCAAATTCAGATATCAGGTTGTAAATGAAAAAGGGTGGTTTTGTACATCATTTTTTGGAGAAAAGCACATAAATTCTACAACTTTTCAGGCCTTTTATGTAGATGTGTTGGCCCAAAAACCATGATGTGTCTTTTAAAAGTCCAGTTTTGCATTACTAAGTAAGGTCATTTTTTAAAGTTAGTCCAATAATTCTATTTTTTCAGTATGTATTAACGTTTTTTTTTTTTTTTTTTTTTTTTTTTTTTTTTTTTATTAAATATGGGAACTAAAGCAATAACATGAAAGCGTCAAGCTGTCAACTATAGGCACATGGTCCATTGTAATCCACGCCTCATAGATTTTTCAGGTCATTTAATCATTTGGGAGTATGAGTCTGACTCAGTTTTAATATCAGCAATTGTGCAGAAATGCCCAGGCGCTGCATCAGGTTGTAAGGTCTTGCTGAGACAGTACATATAATAAAATTGCCCTGTCTTATTCAGGGATTTGAGTTTCAATTTGATCTCATCCTGTTTGTTGAGAGAAAGCAACTTTTTCTCGAGATAAATCTCAATGAAGGAGAAAAAATATGGAAATCCAAACAATAATTCAAAGGTGGCACTGAATACAAATTTGCGAGCGGCTAAAAATGCATTCAAACAAGCCAGTACAGCAACCGTTGTGATTAGCATCGACTGTGCAGAAAAGCGCATTTGCCTTTTCTTTAAGTGAAGAGATTAAAATGTGAAAGCAACTCCCATAGGAACTCAGGGGAAAGCAGCACAATAATATATGCAGAGGGGGGGAGAAAAAATCTATTATGAGCACGATGACAAGAGATCAATGTTGCCTCTTATTCCCAGTGACAGTCTGAAACTAATATACTCATTAGCGTTAATGCCACCGTGATATAAATTGAACAGGCTTTATTTTTAATAGTCCTGCTACAGCCTGTGTTGGGTAAAGAGTGGCATTCTCTGTGCCGAAATCTGCCATGTGTCCTTGGGCATCGGTGCCTAACAGTGGGGTGAAATTGGATGGCTGTTGTGAAAATTGTGCAGGGAATTGTGCTATATTGTTCACCTTACAAATACCTGTACTTTGCACTGCTGTGTACTCACGTTGAATCATTGTATGTGGATGGCGGTGTATAGGGAGAGCATTTTGACAAGCAAGAACATCTCTTTTGGTGTGTTTTTGCCAGTTTACCTTCACCATGCTGTGTGTGTTAATTCAGATTTAGCAGCAAGGGTTCAGGTCATTGCCAAATCCGAAGATTAACTCAATTTCTCTTTTTTTTTTTTTTTTTTTTCCTAAATTCAGTCACTGAACTGTCTTAATTCAGGATAAAGGTGTATTTTTTTTACAGTAATAATCAAAATATGCCTATGTGGGGTTTTTTCTGAGGAAACAAGGTTTCCAAGGTAAACGGGTTTTAATTCTGAATGAACGGTCCCCTTAGAAAAGCGGAGTTACTGTATATATTCAAGCAAAAGCAAGCTTAACGCAAGAAGTGCAGCCATAAGCGATCATTTGACCTTTGACTTCCAAACTCTGTTAGCTCTCATGATAAATACCAGAGTAAGAGATTAATGCATTTACTCTGTTAGTTTATCTTTTTAAAAATTAAACAACACATGTCATTTTGTAAAGTGTATTTATATGTTTTGTTTCTGTAGAATAATAACCATCAGTGATCCAATTCAAATTTTAGATTAATCAAGAATTACTAGAATTAGAGCGAGAAACAGTTAAATATATGTATTTATATTTATATTTATTTATATGTAATAAGTAAGGGTACTTTGTTTTGTTATAGGTGCTGAGACAAAAAAATATCACAACTATCCCTGGTCTCCCCTACTTTCTTTTTATTAGAGTCTAATTAATCATTTGTATTTTAATGTCAGGAAATTTTCAATAAAAGCTCACAGGTGGTCTCGATTTCCAGAGATGATGATAGTTGCCTGTGGCTGCATCCTCATTCAGCAGCATAGTACACATCCACTGAGCTGAAGAACAAGTAAAACAGCATGTAGAAAGATAATATTTTCACATCTAACTGTGAATTAAGGATTAATTTCAGTGAAACCAGAGTTGGTGATACTTGGAACGGTGGAAAGACTAACCCTGACAGTTTTGTTTAGTTTTATTTTAGTTTTCTGTTTAGCTTCATTAAGCTTGTCTCAGTTCTGGAAAAGAGAAGAGAGACCTTGAATTCAGGAAGTGTACACTTTTCTTTTTGATCAGTAAGAAAAATGGGTGTAAAAATATTTCCTTTTGTGAATTTATGCTGTTTGTGAGACTCATTTTTAGAGGGTGGATCAGCTCAGTTTATGTGAGTCATGAACATTAAAATACCCACTGCTCTTGGCGGTCTTTGAAGTGGACAGACTGTTAAACCAAACTCCATTTGTTAAGCAGGCGTTTTATTTTAGGGATGCATTGTTTCATAGTAAAAACTTTAGTAACATCATCATTAAGACTTTTTTTCTGATTCACTTCGACCTACAGGTACAATCGGCATATGTGTCGTTTATTCAGTAACATCAATGACTAACCTGTGATGAAGCCCTGCTGTATATCCATGCTTACATCCCATATGTAGCATATGGTTTGATCTGATGCTCTTGCACCTAGTAACAACCGGTCACACATTTGGTTTGATATCATTTATGTTCCCACCTAGAAGTTAAAAGAAAACCGTTTCTTCCAACAAGACATCTGTTGCTTTGGAAAGACTACTTGCAAAATGCTAATGTGGTCAAGACTTTTTACCCCCTATCACGTGTCGTCATATAGCCATTTGTTCATTGTAAATCATGTAAAACACAAGATGCGGTCCAAAGGAAGGGGAAAAAAAAAAGACAGTTCTGGAAGGAGAAAGCACTAAGCTGCTGAGGCTGGGAAGTTTTTCACAGCTGCTGCCGGCTAACAGCAACAACAAAGCCAGGAGCTGGGATTAAACAGTGTGTGCCACA
The DNA here is from genome assembly GCF_056507025.1 of Lutjanus erythropterus. Classification (NCBI taxonomy): domain Eukaryota; kingdom Metazoa; phylum Chordata; class Actinopteri; order Lutjaniformes; family Lutjanidae; genus Lutjanus; species Lutjanus erythropterus. The sequence continues at coordinate 8,864,464 of NC_139339.1, read as the reverse complement.
TACTAGAGCTGACTTCTAATGAGTGAACGCAATTTGCTGCATTTTGGAGATATGCATTTGAAATATAATGGTCAGTAAATTGCATCATTAGTGATGAACCATCACAATTGTGGCCAGTCCTGATCATCGCTAGCAACTGATGTGGTTTTCTGTACAGTTCAATGGCGACATTTTTAATGAGTTCCCTCTATTAATACTTGCTAGGCTTTAAGTTTTTTTTTTTTTGACCATCTATTCATTTAATAGAAATTCAAATAGAAGATTAAAGGAATATAGAGGTGAGAGAAGAAAGCCAAGGTTTTAGCTCAAGTGTCAAGGTGTTCAGTTGGAACATCAGCAATAAAGGTATCTGAGATGTCTTTGTTATGAGAACTTGACATTATGAAACTTAAAGAAATCTGTTCATCTTAGTGCTTTAACATTTCATCACACTGTCATATTTGTTGGTTTTGACAGTGGCCATCATAAGAGAAATATAAGTGCGTCATGAATATTTTCAGATAAAGTGGTACATTTTGGACTTGTCATAAAGATGTTATTGAATGTCATTACACTGTCAAATGGTTTTGTGACAGTGTTATAACAATTTCCTGGACTGGTCATTTTGTGGACAGTGATTTAGCTTACAGAGTTAGCTGATGGACAGATAGCGGATAGCTAATGTTAGACTACTGGTGTTACCTAATTAGCTTGGTTAGCCATGGAGCTAGCCACCTAATTAGCTGACTTGGCCCCAAGGAACAAGGACCCAAACCAAGCAAGAAAACCAGTATAAAGGAATATATTTTTGTATACTGAACAGCCACCATACTCAAACACTTCTGAATGTCCATGGTAGCAAAACATTGTATAGATGTATTCATACCTGTTAATACAACTTTTGTTTTTTGCATAGACCGTCACTTTGAAAAACTTCCTGAAAACAGAACAAGTGCGAGTGACCGCTCAGACCCGTAACCATGCAGCTCCGTCTTTTGCCAACCCAAGACAAATAGTCTATAGTCACACCTTCCGACAGAGAAAAAGCATGTCACTAGATTCCACTGCCGGTTCAGTTACACAGGGCCGGCTTACAGATCGATATGAGGCTGCCAATGACAATGTCTGTGTTAATGCCTCAGCCCGCTGCTGCATTCTCCCTCACAAAGCCATTTTTGGCAATCCCTCCCTCTAATTACATATGCATTCTTTGTTTTCTCCCTGTCCATTCTCTGCAACAAGCTTATAACAAGGGCTAAAACGCTTTTCATTCCCTCATTTCACTTACTGCCAGTGGAATTGCTGAAATATTCATTCAGTTATGCAAAGAATGCCAAGTCGGAGTTTTGAGTGTGACGAGTGCTAATACTGAAATGAGGGGTTGTGTAATTGTGTGCTTCCTGCTGCATCGTAATCATGTGCTCGTGTCTGACTAATAGCAGTTGTGTCCAAGTCAGCCACCTAGTACCTGGGCGTGCTCGGAAAGACGTGACGGAGAGGGTGGAGGGAAGAGGAGAAATTAAGAACAAAAGAAAGATGGAAGACGCACGAGCAGAGACGAAAAAGGGAACAAAGAAGAGACAAGAAAGAGGAAGGAATATATTTCTGTGGGTATGAATTATTCAAACGTCTCCAAGAAGCAACCACATCATTGGTGCTGTTGCCCTCTTGCGTCTTTCTGTTCGGACTTTTTTTTTGTGTAGTTTGATTTTTCACTTGAATTGCAATGTGACATTATCTCTCATGGACTGGTTATGTTTCATGACCCCAAAACAAGAAAGTCTCAGCAGAGAATAGATGCAAGTTGTCACAGTGTGAACTTCAATTTTTAATGAACATGTGCAATTTTGAAGAATGGGAGTTGTCGTGAACTGTACACTGTAAAAAAAAAAAAAATACCAGGAATAATAACTCATCTTTTCTCACCAGCATAACATTAATATAAACATAAACATATTTTTTATAACGATATAAATATATAGTTTCATTTCCTTAAGTGAATTAACTTAGATTTCCTGTTATTTATTATTTTCAGAACTTGTAATTATGTTTTTTTTTTCTAACTTTAAGTCTTGACTTGAAATGTTGAGTTGAATGAATTTACTGGAGTTCAATTGACAAATTAAATTAAATGTCTAAAGAAACATGATCAGCATATTAACAGACCTCCCAGCATGCATTGTGCAAAAGTTCAAACTCTCCTGAGAACCTTCATTTTTTTTATAGTTTTATGGTCCATATGAACTGTGTTTGTCCAGAAAAGTTTATTTGTTTTGAATCATTACATGTTTTTTAGGGCAGCCCAGACAATCTTTTTAAGTTAAGATGTTTATCTTTTTACAGTTTGAGCACCATTTTAAACCCATGAAACTGATAATATTCTTAGCTTTTTAATCTGTGATAGCACTTGAAAAACACCTTTAATGTTGTTAGTCTAGTCCAGGGTTTGACAGGCCCTGTCTTTTCACTCTGTCCTTTGATCAGCAGCAGGTCGACGAGGTGCGACACACCCTCCTCGTCCCACTTTGACTGCTGTGCGACGAATACACGCGCTCGCAACTGTTTGGTTTCCATGGCAGCCACTTTTTTTGCGATTCAGACTAATCAAATATTAAACATTTCCCTATTTTTGTGCCTTGTATATATTATTATTCGCAGACAGTTCCGTGCTCCAGTTCATACATTTTATCAATATCAAAAACAGCAGGGAAGGAGGTAAAGAAAAATCACTCTGCCACAAAGCCTTCAGCTCTCCACTGTTGCATCCAGCAGGCTTTGTGTTCGCCACCTCAGCTGTGAGCTTCTGTTTGTCTAACAGAGCTGCGCCAGCAGAGAGGAATTGTACGTTAGAGGAGGCATTCTGTGCATGTTTGTGTGCCTCCATATGTGTTTGCACACTCACTGAAATTGCATTCTTTTTGAATAAATAAAGACATTCAAATTGACTTTAAATGCTAATGAATTCCCATTTTAAGTGTAAAGATAAACCAGTAAAAACTAAATAATGACAGCAGGGCACATGTAGAATGCACTCCACTGTTTTGGAACTAATGAATATATTGTAAGCATGAGGTATAGACTCTCAGCAAGTGATGTTTCAGTGAGCTTTAATAATGGCCAATCACTTCAGCTCCCGTCACTGCCTTTAAACGCCGCAGACAGTTTTCTAATCGGCCGAGAGGAGAGGAGAGGCCAGGCCGGCTCCTCCTGAGATGAAAGTCTTCTTGTCATAAGGCTCTCATACATGTACAGTACAGCCGGGCTAAATTAGTGCATCAACAGAGAGTTAATTGGCAACTATTTTGAAGAACGATTAATCATGTAAGTCAGTTTTCTAGCAAAAAATGCAAAACAGTACCCAGTTACAGCTTCTCAAATGTGAGGATCTGCCACTTTCTGGCAGTCTTATGTGATAGTTAAACCAAGTCAAAACTTTTACTGCCTTATACGCAGTTAATAACAAGTTTCCTTGTGCAATGAAATTCCTCCTGTACGTTTAACTCTGAATGACATTTAATATGGAAACAGGGAATAAAAAGTGAAAAATATAAATTACAAGACTATAAATGATATCAGGAGACACGAAAAAAGAAAGTATCTAAAGATCTCTAAATGTACAATATAAAATATCATGTGACAAATAAATATTTGAACTGTAATATTTTAATAGTGAAAATAATTGGCAGATTAATTAATTGTTAGTTACAGCCTAACAGTGCAGTGCGTCAAATATAATGATATACTCCAATATATTAACTTTATATTTTAGGCTGGGTTGGGGCAGCAGTTGCAGATATTTTTGCGCAGTTTCAGCTGGGAGCGGGCGGTGAGCTCTCTCTGTTACGTACGATATGTACACTACGCCCAAAAAAATAAACAAAATAAACATGCAAAAGCTCAAGAAAGGAAAGCACACCTTCTTAATCCAAGTTTTTTTTACGGGGCTATACTTCATTCAAGCTAGACAGAAAAACAAAATAAAATTCACCAAAACTGTCTTGGTTAGCCTTTCCATTGTTCCAACAATTACCAACTTTGGTTTGGTGGAAATAAATCCTTACATCACTGCATTAATTCTAAAAAATATTCTGGATCTTCAGGCTGTTTTCATTCCACTTGTCTTTCGGCTAAGTGGGTGTCTATGGACCCACTGAATTAGAGTCCTTCCTTGAGCAACGGCTCTGATAAAATGAAAAAAATCGCCCCCAAACATTCCCCAAAACTGTAATAGTAAAAGATACTTTTGTCTGTTGCCTATATTTGTGTTATTCATTTATATGTTGGTTACATTTTCCTGCTTGACTGAATGCAACTGCTGCAAACAAGTCCTGCTGCTTCTGGCCTTGTTTCTTATGAAAATGCCACTTCGTTTCTGCCAATTTTGCACCTGCAAGAAAATCCTGCACTGCAAGTAATGCCTTCATCTCAGCCTGTCCCTACCCCGCAAATATGTTTATGGCTCCTGCCGACTGTATGCGTAATGGCGTACAGGTGTTGAGCGTGTGAATACTGTATGGACTTCATTACCAGAGCAAAGGACTCGTGTCTGGAGAGCTTCTTGTGCTGAGGTAGAAAGAGCAGCACTAGAAACAGCTGATTCCTCTCAGTCTCTTGGCAAAGCAGAGAAAGTGGGCCAGCGGTTGTATAAAGAGGAGAGGGGAGGAAGAGGACACACAGAGGGAGAGATCATAGACTGAAACACACACACACACTTCTTCAAAACAGAATTTTGATATTCACCATACAAAGCCTGGTTAATTTTACAGTCAGACTGCATGTACCTGTAGTCTAACATTAATGATGATGTTATGGTAGAGTTTTAGAGACTCCTAAAGATTAAAGACTTTTCTTTGTAGCTCTGCAGATTTTGTATACCACCTGCTGGCAATCTCTCTGCGAGTTCATTTTTTCGGGAGCTTCTCATTAAATTTATGAATGCTTGAAGGAAGTCAGATTTTCTATTCTCTCCATCTGTATTTTCGTCCATATGGGACGAAGTGCTAAATAAGTTCTTTTCTCTTGTCTCTCTCATTCCTCCTGACGTCACTCCGCTCTGCTCCGCTTTTCTTTGCTCGGCAAGAGTTTGCTGAGAAAGCCAACACATGCATACATCAGCTATCTAATCTATCTCTTGTGAATTCGTCAACACAGCGACTTGCTGTACTGTACCCCAGTGCCAGCTGAGGAGGTGGGAATATTTTCACTCAATCTTTTCCTTTACTTTCTGTTCTTGCTGCTACCATAGAGTGAGAGCAGCACTGTAAACAAAATTGTTTTACTTAAAAAAGCTGCTTTAAATTTTTAAGTTGGTTGAATTTGAAAACCTTTTGTAGTCAAATAAATTTGATATTAATTCAGTTGTACTTGAGAAAACATGTTCATAGTGGTGAACACTACAAATGAATTTGATTTACTTTTACATTTTCTAAGTTTGAAGACTCATTTAAGCTTCAGCTGCTCCTTGTGGATCTATTTGGCACAAAGACAAAATATATATGAAACTGCTCCCCCTGAATTTATTATATTTTAAGTTTAAGGTGGCAGACTGAATTTAATACTAACCTTCATCATGGTTCAAAGTGTTTTCATAATTGTGAAAAGAAGCGACCATGACTTATCTGAAAGTATATTAGAGTCGCTCAGCAACTTTTCATCACAGTATAAAAATGAAAAAGTTGTGAGGAAGAATTTCAAGGCAACTTACTTCAATAGATTTTTAAATTCTTAGACCAACTCAGATTCTTGAAAAGGGTTGATGAATAAACGTTTTGTTGAGATAATTTACTTTTCTTCTCGAGTTTTGATTGTCAGAAACCCCCCAAAAAATTGTATTTCAAAGGTCGTCAAGTAAATTCATTGAAGTGAAAGTTAATAATAGTGAATGCTTGAATATTTTTAATGCAATCATTTAAGCGCTCAAATAATGGCAAATCATGTTCACAGCTCATGGTGAACATTTTTTTTAACACAATTTTTAGGGTAACTAAAACTCAAAGATTCAAGTTTAACTGAAGAAAAAAAATGGTTATTTATCTCAACAGAAGATTATAAGTTAGCAAGACTTCGTTTACTTCAAAACTTTGAAAACTTTGATTCAAAACTCAAAAATCTAGAAAAGGCAGTTGCCTAAAAATTCTGAGTTTTGTCTTTGTTTTTAGTACGCATTTATGTTTCTTTAAACTATATAAAAAAGAAGGGTGTCAGGAGAATTTTAACTTTTGCACCCTGCATGCTGGGAGGTCTGCTAATAGGCCGATCATGTTTCTTAAGAAACTTCATTCATTGAGTTGATTGAACTCTATACAGTACATTCATTCAACTCATTATTTCAAATCAAACACTTCAAGTTTAAAGAACTCATATTTATAAGTACTGAAGCAAAACTTGTTTATTTATGTTAAGTCAATGAGAAAAGATGAGTTCATGAAATTCCTGTATAATTTTCCTTTTTACAGTGGGAATCGGAGGGATAAAAGTCAATGGTGGGAGGGGTGGGGGGTGTCAGAAAGGTCAATGCCACACCATTAACTATGGTGAGTGTAGGAGGGAGTAATAAATAAAGAAATAGATAAATAAAAATAGGCTCAGGTAGTTAGCAGCGTAATGAGACAGCTGCGCCCATCAGCAATCGATGAGCTCCAGAGACAGTAATCACTACAGCTTCCTTAACAGTGTTTTAATTGGATGTCAGTCATTTACACTGCCGCTGCAGCAGCCCTGCTCACACAGACCGGCTCTATGTGCTCGTGCGAGAAAATGATCTAGGTGTGTCTGCTGGTCTGTGCCCCTTAGCGCGCTGTATAATTACATAATGTGTCCTTTGCATTTGTGTATAGGCGTGTGCACTTGAGTGTGTATCAGCATGTGTGTGGCAGCACTCACCAGTCATTAGCATTGATTTTTCCAGGAGGGGCTTCTCTCTCTCCCTGGTGTCCGTCTCTCTCAACACCACCACACACACCCCCAACACACCCTCCCCCTCATTGCTCTCTTGCGTGCAAATAGCTGTAATTTCGCTCTCACGGTGTTGGCCACCACGGGCTCTTGCCCTCCTGTGGCGTAAAAGATGGCAGTCATCGATCGGGGCATCTGGACGCCTGCCCTGCCCCCACCCCACCCCACTGAAGGCTCCCTCTGTCGATGGGAATCTCAGGTAAGTTACGAGCGCGCCCGCACGGCCTCCAATTAACCAACAGACTCAATGCCAGCCAGCGCCTCCCTCTTTCCCAACATATTCGTCAGCTGTTAGCATTGAACTGCACAGCCACACTTAGGCCTTTTTAGAAGTGTTGTCGAGCGCTGTAGCTGTAAGCAGAGAGGAGGTTTTTGTATGTATGTCACAAGTGAGGCGTTTTCAGTGAGAAGTGACTACTCAGTGACAGCCTAGTTTCCATTTCTCAAAAAAACACCTCTTTCACCTTGGATGGCGATTATCATTCACAACCACCATGACGGTATAATCATAAAAAAATAATTGTGTGGCCTTTTTCTATGGAACACCCCATCATAAATGCACAGCCTATTGCTTTAGACGTGATTGCTCAGGAGTAATCGGACTCATAACCAGTCTCACCTAGACGGGGTACCGTTTCCTGCAAAGTCACGGGGTGGAAGGAATAATACTCGATGTGATTGTCCCTGCTGAGCACAAATCCCAGTTGCCGTTTCTGTGCTGCCTGACAAAGTCATTATTTGAAGTCTGCAGTGATTAAATATTGAGTGACATGAGAGATGCTATATTGAATCAAGTTCATTATGTTAGACACCACCTCTGCACCAATCAGGGTTCTCTGTCTCGGTCTCTCCCCAACATGCAGGCATGCTCTGAAGATGCCGCTGCATTTGTGCTCACTGACCTCACCTTAGTCAGGTAACCAATCACAGCCTTTGATTGGCTAATTAAAGCTGTATATTGGATTATTTGAAGTGGGTCTTACGAGATACTTACCCACAGTCAGTATGCTACCAGTATGGAAGCTAATCAGTGTCCTGCTGTGGACATGGTCGGCAACAAAATGTATTTTTGCCACTTAGAAAAGGGTCTCCCCAAAAAATCTAAATCAGCTTAAGTGTATGATACATTTAGAATATTATCACCACTTAACCATGGATACAGATAGTCTTTTTTGACAGGAAATTATTTTATATAAGCCAAATATTGCTTTCACCAAACCAACCAAACTCCATAGGCAAAATCAGTAATTTTACCACGCAGTAAATTAATAATAGAAAGTAAATAGTTACGAGGGAAAGTAACTTTTTTAACTATATTATTTTAGTGAAGCTTTATTATTTTTGCATAGATATTATTTTAGTGACAACTGTCAATTTTATTGTACTTATTATCACTAATTACTCCTAACCACAATATGGCAGAAACAATTGACGTCAAAACTACAGTACAGTAAGATGCTGCTTCCAACCTTGTAAAGTCTGGCAGCAAAGTAAAGTGGTGAAAATGTTGTAAATATATTTTTTATGTGGCTAAAGGTTTTGTTGTGAACCCTGTCCACAGCAGTGCATTGCTTAGCTTCTGTTTTGGTGCCCCTGTAGGCAATACACTGACTATCAGTAAGTACTTCATACAACCCCACTTGGGATAATCCAAACTATCCCTTTAATGTTAAGAATACCAGCTAGTTAAATCATGTTGGTATCGTCTTTTGAGATTATGAAAATGCGTAAGATGGCTCAAAACAAACAAAAAAAAAAAAGCAGAAGCAAAAAGACCAGAATTAATCAGACAAAGACAACAAACAGCCAAGCAAGAAAATGAAGAAAAATAATAATAAAAAGCTTCACAGCTGTGTGCCTGCAAAACTGAAACTCTGGCCGCTCAAGCTGCAATTAATATTCCAAGACCACGGCTCAACTGCCACCGATTATTTCAAGTGCCATTGTTTTTTTCCCACCACTGAAGAGGCTTAATCATCTTAATGTTTTAGGGAGAAGTAGTGAGAAGCTTGACATTTTGCATTTTTTTATTCCCTTCAATGTAATAGGGCCAGAAATGTTTGCAAGCCCGAGCACATTAGGACCTGATTACTCCAATTTTCTTCCATCTCCATACCCGATCCCACGTCTTTCCCTCCTACCCCCTCCCTGGATGTAAACCCAGAGAATCTGTCATTTTGCCAGGCAGCTGTTTTTTGGCAGGTTTTCTTGCCTCCTCCTCTTCTTTCGCTCCCTTCCTCTCTTCCTCTCCTCCCTCTTCCTCTCTCTCAGGCACTAAGCCCACTGGGCCCAGTGGGGAAGATCTAGCAATCCGCGTAATGTGAGCATAATAACACCAACAAAACATCTCATTCCACGTTTAATTCAGTGTAGCGGCTGGGCCACCGTGTGTGGGATAGAAGACAATCCTCTCTGCCTTCTCTCGCCACTACAGCCCGTGACTGGCTTTACTCAATAGGTTTTTATGGAAGGCAAACAGGATGCATGCACGCAGCTATAACTTCAAACAAGACAAACCACGCCGTGATTTTTAATTCTCAGCAGCGTCCTAATGGTATCGTTTGAACGTGTGTGTGACCCTTCTTTGCAGAAATGATGCTGTGAATATAAAATTTACCTGATTTCAGTGGCATTTAAGGTTATTGCATTATGAGAAAAGCCGGTGGCATTGTAATCAAAGGCTTTTATGCCTTCTCTTTCTGAATTCCAGCCCATGGGGTCCTGATTTCATCAGCTATATTACAGCTCTCATTACTTCAGAAAAAAAAAAAAAACACAGTGGCCCACATTTTAAGTCACTGCTCTTTTTATGAGCTTCTTTTGCCTTCAGCATTGATATCATCAGGTTTTTTATTGCATCTCTATTGTCCATTTCCCTGGTAGTCATAGTATCTGAATCAAGGATTTTGAATTTGTATGGCTTTTGTCTGACATGAGCTGCCTCTGTACAAAGCTCTGCACCTATCAGGAGCAATTAGTTGTTGATCATTTGTGTGCATGAATTAGTCATTTGTACCCTTGAATTAATAATTTGTACCCTTAAACTTAATTACTCAATTTGTTCCCTGAATGTAACAATTAGTGCTCATAAATTACTCAAAATATACATGTTTAAAAACGTAAAGAAAATGCTGCATGGTCAGTTTGTTAAGGGAGAGATTAGGAATGCTGGCAGCATACTCAAATGATTAGATAATTCCTGTAAAGGTCCAATGTGTAAGATTTAGGGGGATCTATTAGGAGTAACTACACAAATAATAAAGCTGAGAGAAATGGATTTATAGTTTTTTGGGGGGTTTTTTCACTAGCCAAAATTTGTATTTCCTGCAATTTAATTGATAATATTTTTTTATAGCTCAATTTTGACCAAAAATTTAATTATTGTGGGTAGCCTTCGGATGCCAGTATCGACAGAAGGTGTCAGATATTAAATATAATATTCATCACTTTGTTTATTTTCTGTTGTTGTTGTTTTTTAGATTTAAAGGGATAGTTCACCCAAAAACAGTGTTGCAGAATCTACCAAACAATGGAAGTGAATGGTGACCAGTTTTCAAATGTAAAAAACAACTGGGAAAAAACTAAAATGCCTCCATAGTGCTCGCCTGCTGTAATCCAAGTCTCCTAAAGCCTCGACATGCCATTTGCACACCGTCACAACACACACCCAGTTCAGACAGTGTGAATGTGAATGTGGCTCCAAGCTAAGGATCTGCAGTGAAAATTCAGGCTAATAACATGGTGTAAATAACATTTTTAGTCAACTTGGCATGTTGGGGCGTCAGGAGAATTGGATTACACCAGACGAGCGGTATGGAGATTCTGCACAACAAACTCCAGCAGTGTTTTGTGGACTACAAATCTAAACCTGGCCTTGAACAGGCATGAGGATGACTAGATAATGACTGAATTCTTATCTTTGGGTGAACTATCCCTTTAAGGTTTCCTGCAGAAAAGGTCCAGTGGCAAATATATTTTAATGTCTTTTTGACAGGGGCTTGGCATGTGCGAAGACACACTGATGCAGAAATAAAGTGATAAAATAATCACAGCCTGAACCATGGAATTGTTGACTTAAAAAAAAAATCATAACACAGATTTCTTTGGAAATAAGGTCAGTGCTAAAAGCTGACTGAAAAACATTACTATGCAATGTGTTGTTATGAACAAGCCATTAATTCAACACTAATTTGAAAAAAAAACATCAACTGTACTTTTTCCAAAAAGTTTTACAAAGAATCTGACAATGTAGCGTCTTAGAATGCCATGTTTTCAACAACAAAATAAATTAAACAGAAGCCACGAAATCTTACACATTGGTCCTTTAAGCTGTTTGGGTTAAATAGTTTGAAGGAAGACATCATTACTTTGAGGGAATTACTAACATGTGCAGGCAGTCTATTAGGTTTAATGTTCAAATTGTTCATCAGTGTGCACAAATGATCAAAAATATAACAAGACTCTGTAGCTTTTACACAAAAGAGTGTTAAGTGTATACACTGGCACAAACTAAATAAAATCACATTCGGTATTTGGCAGGATCATGATCTGTATATTAATAACAGAATGGAAGCGAGGACTTAAGAAAGATAAGCCTCCTGCTGGTCCTGCGTCTCTTTCTCCCCCTGCTTGTCAATCATTCTCACTCGACAGCGAAAACTTTGTTAGCACTGTCACTTGAAGAGCTCACACTTCCAAGGGCTTTAATTAAATCTCAAACCCGAACGCTAATTATCCAGCAAAAGTATAACCTGCCCTCACCTCCCAGCATGCCACAGTCAAATCCTTGAAAACACACACACTCACATCCACAAACAACTTCCCTTCCCTGTCCCAGGTTGTCATGGTAGCTCAGCAAATCATAAGGTGCCTGGAGGAGGCGTGTACCTGGCGTGCTTGCGCCACAGTGGAGCGAAAACAAAGCCACTTAACATTATCAACACAGGTGACAATCGCATGAAAAGATCAGCCACTTACGACGGCGCCCGGGGGCGGTTTTGGAATACAGTATGACTGCACTGCACATTTTGCTTTTCACGGAGCACTCAGCCAACAAGGCTCTCTTTTTGTGAGACTTTGCGCCTCAGAATACAAATGTCAAGCAACCGCTGCTAAGATTCTTTTTAGATTTACAAACCCACGGTCAGTCAGAAAAATTCTGTTGCTGTTTGACATACTAGCACAAATCAAATTGGTTTCTCTGCTGCAAAAAGAAAAGCTATTCCATTTTGGGCAGCGCACGGGGAAAACGTGAAGTAAAGAGTAAATGTTCAGCAGTTGCCTAATTTCCCACAAGCCATTTCTTTGTTTGCATGTTATTAAAGCCAAAACCACACAGATCCAGCAGGTACCTGCTGCACTGAATTAGTTTTTCACCGCTGATCAAAAGTAACTCTAGCAGACAGCTGATGGAGTGTGCTGTATTTATTTATTTATTTTTTTTACCGCCACTTTTTCCCATGCATTTAAATTTTAAGCAGAGACAGGTTTTGTACTCCAAAGACAGCTTAATTGCCCAAATAACATATTGGTGCATTTTCATCTTGCATCACAGCTGTGTCCACTGGGCAGTAAATAGCAGTTAGCAGCAGAAATAGCAGATAGTGGCAGCAATAGCAATTAGATTAATGGAGCTGTCTTTATATAGATCGCTGTTTTGTGAATGGGTGTTTAGCCGGCGATCAGGGACTTGCACGAGACAATCGATAGCACTCTCATATCTGTACAGTAAATATAAAACGGCAGCCAACAGCTGGTTAGCTTAGCCCAAAGACAGAAAAGAGCGGGAAACAGCTAGCCCGGCTCTGTGTGAAGGTCAGAAAATCCTCCTGCCAGTATGGATTAAACAATTGAGTTATAACATCTTAATCACAGAGCTTTAGGGGTGTGCACAGTCTGGTTTGCTTGTTTTCTCCAGTTTGCAGTCTTTGAGTGATATACTGTAAAAAAAAAAAAAAAGGTTAAGAGGTTGTGTCAGCTTTGGTTAAGAAATTTACTCAAAGTAAAGTAATTTTGTTCACTGAAAGTGCTACCTTACGTTAGTCAAATTTAATATTACTACTTATTCAAAGTGTTTCCTATCTTATGTTTGTCAGTTTCCTTTTTCACAGGGTTAAGCTCACCAGATGCTGGCTGTAAATTTTATATTGAATGTCCAGATTTGAGTGTGGTATTGATCTTCTTGTCCAGCTCTCTACAAGAGAGAGAACTTTAACTTGAGAGCTTTACTCTCAACAAAAAAACTTCTCAGACAGTGGTACTTGTTCAACTAATTGTGCCACTTTAGTGCAGCTCATGCATAGTTAATTGGACCTTGCACATAGGTTTATATGCATGCATGTATGCATATCTGCATCCCTGAGTCTTAATTTTCTGGTGCAATTAACAGCTCACTACCTTGTTGTGGCACAGGGCACCTGGAGGGAAGTGAGTCCTCAAGAGAAAGGCTCAAAGGGCCTCTGCAACTGCTGCATACTAATTCGCTTTCACTTTTTCACTCTTTCCACCTCCTCTCAGTATTCCTTCTTTTGTTCATCCTACTCGGGCCATATTCCCTGTCCATATTTTTCTCTCTGCTCTCTAGTCCTTCACTTTTTTCAACATTTATGGATCTTTTTCATCAGTTGTTTCCTGTGGCCTCTCAGTGTGATGTTCCCCCGTTCACCTCTCTGTTTTCATATATGTTTTAAATAGCCAATCAGGCTTTCAAGCCTGTGAATAGCTTTTGACAAAAGCCAGTCATTGTACTGTGTTACTGTGACAATCAGAGTCATTCAGAAACAACTGAAGGCTGCCTCACAGGGCAGTAACAATGGTCTTAATAAGACTGGGATTTTTACTTTAATGCTTGAACAGCAGCAATGATTCATTCACAAGCACTGTGTGCCGTGGAGGTACCCCAATGTGTAGGCATTGTGCTGAGACTGTAAGGTTTCTCATCAGCAAACTGGGTCAACATAATGATTACCTTAATTTTGACAAAGCAGGGCTCAGGCCACTGTTATGTACCTAAGAAAGTTTTTACTTTGCCCTCTACAAATTGTTTTATTTATTAGTAGTCATCAAATAACAAAGACTTAAGTTAATAAACATTTTCTTCTAGGGTTGCAAAGTTTATAAAATGTCTGAAAATAGTGAAAAATGTTCTTTCAAAGTCTGAGGTGATGTCTTTAAATGTTCTTTTGTCAGTCTAAAACCCAAAAATATTCAGTTTACTGTGATAATAAGTAGATGAAAGCATATTTAAGAGACTAAAACAGTACTTTCTGCCACTTTGCATGAAAATTATTTGGTTTTGCAGTTTAATTCTTGTTTTTTACCCCTTGCCCAACATGGCATTTTACTCGGCCTCGGCAACAAGGCAATCCTTTATTGTTGAGCCCTGTATTGGTGGTGAATTATGCTAGATTTTATCTGATAAAATTAGAAATTAAAGATAAAGTCATTGTTGATTATTATGTTTTCCTTAATTCAATGGATCTCAAATAGTGGTCTTGCGACGGCCACTCTGCCAGCAAGTCTGTGAAAAGGTTTTGGATCCATTAATTATTATGGTTTATTAAATGAAAAGCTTCGTAGTTCAAGTAATATTTTCATTTTCATTTATTTTCATGACTCAAGACCATGATCACATGGTACAAACAAATTATAGCAAAATGACAGACATTTTTCAAACAAGCACTTAGTTTGCAAATAATGTTTGGCTTATTTGATTAAATTATTTTACATTCCTGATTATTCAAAAGAACACACACATCTAAAATACTTTATAGATGACGTTCTAATGAAACAACTTGTAACCCCTCCAGCTCTCTGTGGTCCTTGGGACATATTTGAACGGGTCCTTGGCATATTTTCTACCTTATTCGGTGCACTTGGCTGAGAGAAACTTGAAAATCTCTGCCTTAGAATCTGCAACATCAGACCTGCTGTAACCCTAACCCTAACAAAGGCTGTTACCAAGAGCTCATACAATTCATACGTCGGAGAATGTGCGCTGTCCAGGGTCCTGAAACTCCCATCAGTGAGCCCCAGTAGACAGCGCAGTACACACAGTTTTATTTTGGGGTGCATCTCATTTTTCTTATAGATATTTCATATCTGCTCTATCCTCACATGACCTGGAAATCGATCGGGTCCGTCATCATAAAGGACATTTCATTTCTCTAATGAGGGCCGAGGGGAGAAGGCTTCCCGTAGGAGGCTTTAGTGTGGATACAGTGCGAGGGCTTCCCGGCCTTCATTCTCACACACACACACACACACACACACACACACACACACACACACACACACACACACACACACACACACACACTGTAAAAGGAAATATATTGGCATGGAGGGTACAAATGTCAACATCACCCTTTTTTTATTCTACTACATCTACTAGAATTAATGGATGCAGTGTTTCCCAACTGTAAGTCTGAATTTATAAAAGCGAACGCACAAAACCTTCAGACTTTTCTAGCATTTCCTCACGAGAAGAATTCCTCTATTAATGCTCTTTTGCTTTTAACATGCTCTTGGCTGATTTTCAGGGGAGGTCACTGAATAAAAGTTTTCCTTAGGGCCATTATCATAATAGAGGTTCACTGGTTTGTCTGCTTCCTGAAATGAAATGATTTTATTTTGCCCAGTGCGTGTCATTTGTATTCAGTGAAGCAAAGCAATCAATCACTGTACATTGGAATGAAACACCCGCTGCGTTCAAAGCTTTCCCCCCTCTATTTTCTATTTTTTTTACACCAAAATGGTTGCTAAACGATTTCTGCAGACTATAAACCATCCCCATCGTACTCTACATTATTATTAAATTATTAATTTAAAACTGAAATAAATAAATAAATTAATGAATGAGGATGCAAATTATTGCAAGAGAATGTCTTTGCTGTGGCTACAAATGGCTATAGGCTAAATCCGTTTAGCCTCCTCAAACGCTTTTCAAGTATCACCTTAAAAACTCCTTAGCTGTAATATGAAATTCTAAAATAGCCCCATAAATGTTTATGTGGAGAAAGGAATTACTTTTTCTCAGTATCACCTCTGCCACCCTCACCAAGCTTTCTCTCACAGCTCAGCTGGTACCCACATGCCACAATCATTTCACTCATCAAGAGCTGAGCCATAAAACATGCCCATTGGACAAGTTATTGATGCATGCCCAGCTCTGGGTGTAAAACATCATAGTTTAACTGTCTAAGCTGTCACAGGGAAAACTGCTTGTCAAATACAGATTTCTTGCTACATTTCATTTCAAAGGACAATGTGCATAGGGTAATAATTTACTCATCTTTTGTTGAAGGACATCCTAAATAACCGCAGCAGCTACATCGTATTATCTGTGCAAACATAAACTCCAAGGCAACGTGACGCCACAGAGCGTTTACAAGCCCACTGACATGTTTTCCAGCTGTGCTGCCGTCATCGGTAACTGACGTAGCTTCAGATGACACCCGTCTGGGAAGGACATCTCATTCCACAGAGTACATGTTGTCTTTCCCTCGCGTTTGTTCTCTTTGCAGCTCTTCCTTCGTGTCTTAAGTAGGAGGAGATGTGAAGCGAGGACAGGAACAAACTGAGGGAAAAGTACTGCTAATGTGTCGAACTCTTATGGCTGTCTACTAATCTGAACCTGTAATTTTCCACTGAGTCTCACAGAGCCTATATCCTCTCAATAAATTACACATAATGCATAGTGCACATAATGCACTTATAATAGGTTAAAGCGGGAATCCAGGATTTAATCAACTGAAAGATACAATATGTACATAGAGACTACACTGTATAATACAGAAATTTAATAGAATCAACAAATTCTTTTCTCATGTAAATTTATACATTTCTATAAGTTAAATAAAATTCAAATTTGTGTTTTTTATGTTCACTTCAGAACTTATAAACTTGAGTTGAAGCCTTGAGTTTGAATTTACACTCTGGACTAAATATTTTTGCGTGCCTGTTTCATATTAATTAGAGTTCAACTCAATGCTGATTGTTTGGAGAAAGAGAAAGTGTCTGTTTATAAGTTTTGAGAAATCATTAATAATTTTTTAGAGGGAGTAGATGTTTGTAACATTTAAATTGAGGGAAATGGTTCCCCTCTTGCATATTTTTATATAGCAAGTACTAAACATGCAAAACTAACTTTCTGGTCACTCTCCTTGCAAACTTCATTTTACCACTTGAACGTCATTCTTCGTAAGTTTTGCTTGTGCTTGCTGTTATTCTTTGGGGTCCGTTCATGGACCTAAATGTAACGGTGTCAGCGGTAGCCCCGCGCTTTGTGGACAAACTCTAGAACTGCAGCGTTCTCAGAGATTGCTATGCTGTTTTAGATCAGCTCCCTCCACACCGCTGAAATGGAAACCCCGTGCACAGCTCACACACGGCTCAGGTCATAGGTTGCCTCTCATTTTCTGAGCAGATTCATATCTCGACGTTACCCCTCCTGAGACTTAGCTCCACTGTGTGGAACCTTTCTCGGAGGAACCCTGTCTCCACCGTTTGACCTCGCTTTTATTACACACTGACTCCCGAATGTCTTTCTGTTAATAGTGTAAGCTTCAGGGGGTGGAGATCCACACCCCTACCACGCGACCTCTTCACCCCATCACTCCTCCTTCATTAGGGGCGAAGATGTACATGGGAAGACTTGCTATCAGTGCAATAATGTGGCCAACTTCCACTCTGTTTAATGGAATAGCAAGAATCCCATTGTTCAAATACATCATCAATCGTGCACTGTTAGTTCTCTGGAGTTTAACTTCCAGCAATGTGCTGAATGGGCAGTCAGCCTAACCCTATAATCCTCTCACACTGCAGCATGTACGACGTCCTATAGTCCTCCATCGCTGCTCATGTTTAATATCAAACAACGTTTTATTTGTGTTTCCGCGTAAGGTGCACTAACTGCAACACACTGCTACAATTCACATCGCCCGGCCTACTTATGTGAGGAGAAATATCCACCTTCATTATGCATAGGACTCTTGACAATCCCCTCCTAGGATTAGGTATGTGTGTGACAGTGAGGGTGCAGGCAGGCAGGCAGGCAGGGCTCAGCTGAAAATGGGGAAAAGGAGGAAAATATGCAAGGTTATACATTTTTCCCCCCTCTGCTCTGTCTTTACGCTCTCTATCTTACGCCTAGTGTATCAACCTAGTGTATTATACATTAAACTGTAAGTAATGACAGAGCTCAAGTACATTCCAGTCAGCGATAATAAGGAAGCCGCAGGGATTTTTTTGGAAGATCTGCATGCACAAGCATACCGTATGAAAATGTATAGACAACCCACAATGCATCTGGCCTTTTCCTTTATTCTTTATTTTATTCCTGGTGGCAGTTGAGCAGTCACCAGTGTGTGACGGGATGGTGCATAGCACCATAATGGCTAAAAATCTGTGCTTTTTTTGCCAGCCAGTAACAAATGCAACACAGCTGCTACTGGCCACAAATGCTGATGGCTTATCGGAAAGCTTGATTTTCCTTTAATGTATTTTCCCTCCAAAAGAAATTAAATCTTTATTGAATGTGTGCCTAACTAAGCATAGATGTACATACTAATATACCGTTACTTTAAACCAAAATTAATGCCTGTATGCGGGTTGCTTTTTCCATAGAGCCTAAACTTAACTCATGTCAGTACTTTTGTAGCTTCTAACTGAATCTCTGTGGTTTGAGGTTAAGTTTATCTCCTGTGTTGTTAGTTGTACTTTCAGGTATGTGTTTTATTTGACTGTTTCATGCATGCTTTCAGCCAGACAGGAGTCGAATTGAGGCACTGCTGATGAAAACCCAGCGTTTCCCGATTTTGCTACTTCTTAATGAAAGCTTTTAGATTAAAAAAAAACTAAATGTGGGACTTTTATTGTGCAGTGAACTCCACTGTGTTGGGCTGCTGCACCAAGTCAAACCAAGCAGTAGTAGTAACTAATGGAAACCGCCAGAAATGGGTGAAAATTGCTTGTTGACCTGGGTGTCATGTTTTCATCACTGCTGATTGGATCTTCCAGTACTTTTCCCCATTAAAGACAAAAGCCAGATATTAATGTTTTTTTGTCCAGTGAAAACGGAGCTATAGACTGAATTGCAAAATGTTTTAAACTATCACCATGTGAGCGGTGACACTCTCTGGTTCCATTATATAACAGTTCCTGTACAAGCTGCACAGAAAAAGGGATGATTCCTCCTGTTGAAATTAATTAGGTTCACACCATTTTGACTTATTTCCTCTGAAAAGTACATTTGTGACACTAGTTATATCAGTCCGACTGGGGGAAATGGATTTACTTTGCAAAAGCTTTGAGAACCTTTCATGTTCTTTCTAAGTGAAAATTAAGATCTTGTATTTTAACACCTTGTTAGGATTTTGCCTATAGATTAACATTTTCTCCCTCATTATCACTGCATAGATGCTGTCTCTCGTCTCTCTTCACAGCTCTGAGCGTGAGAGATTTCATTAAAGTAGCTGCTTAATTATGTAGGTGTTGAAATTTAATTAATGAAAGGGTAGAGCAACTCCATTACTCTGACACATTTTTGACGCTCGCTGAGAAAAAAGAGAGAGATCTCGTTTTAGAAGAGCAATGTCCCTTGAAGATGTCTTTCTTTTTTCCCTGCCTGTGTCTAGCCTATAGTACCTGTCTTTTCGGTAGCTAAGCTTACACCTCGCCATCGATCATACCCAGAAGTGTCAGAAGAGTTGACAGCAAGATTCTCGTATCCCCAAGCCTCGCAGTCTCCCTCAGTGAAAAAAAAAAAGACCAGTGACAGAGAGTAAAAGCCATCCTTTCTGCTGATGTACGTTTTTGAACATTTCTTCCATGGATTCTGCATTGCATAAGAATTTTACAGTCTCTCTGCTTTCCTAATCCTCTCTTTACACGTTGTCTTCATCATATGAAATAAAGAAACACCATGCATGATAATGTTGCTGCGTGCAGGCAAGGGTGAAACCTACAGTATGTTTTGACTTAGTTTAGTGCCCCTTTACTGTATATCATGTGTCTCAGTGAAGGAAATCAGTGCTAACTTACCAAAGATTCTCAGTGATGCATGTTGGTCCTATTTTAGGCTTAGGATTTAAAGTATTTGGTATCACTTAAGTTGAAGGGGTGTGCATAAGCCTTTCATTACACTGTCATAACCATGTCATGACACCTGTCATGAACGTGAAAGCATCATTATGAATGTTTATGGCTGAACTGGGATCAAACACAGTCTCAGACACTGACGACAGGGAATACAGTACCAAGGTGGTTCTGGGTTGTTTGGCTCTTGGCACCCCAGGGCTGAATCAGCTAATATGGCAGCTAGCTCCACGGCTAACTGAGCTAACTAGCTAATGCCAGCTACAGATTACAGCAGACAGTGGTTAGCCTACTATAATAACAAGTAATCTAGCTAACCACCATCTGTACATCCATTAACTCTGAGCTAAATCACCTTGGTACTGAACTCTGTCATCAAACTGGCCTTATAACGTTTAATGACGTCAACTCAAAATGACAGTCCTTATGTTGAAGTCCAGTAAAATTATTCATGACAATGTTATAAAAAGCATTTGACAGTGTAATAAAACTAAATGACATCTGTATGACAAATCCAAAATGTACTACTTTACTTGAGGACAAGGAAAATTTTCATAACACATTTAAAATGGCTTCATGACTGCCAGTGTCAAAACCAACCATTTATGTCAGTTTAATTTAATGTTAAAACAAGAAGCTAAACAGTTTAAGTCTGATTATATCAAGTCCTCATGACAAGGACATCAACAGACATCTGTTGTCTTGATTAATGTCGAACTGTCATATCGCAGACATCTCAAACGATGTCAACTTTGCATTAATATGACACTTCATGAAGACTCCTCATTTTTAATGATGCTTGTCATGACATGGTTATAACAGTGCTATGACAGTCTTAAGCACTCCCCTTCAAATAAAGTGCTAACCAAGGCAGTGCAGTCAACTTTCTTAACTTAGGAAATTACTCATATCTCATATTCAGGAGAGCTACAGAGGTGTGTTAACCTGTTAGGAATCAGACTTCCACAAACATTCTGTGGGAGGAGAAAAAAAATTCATCTGTGACCATGAGGTTGATGAAAGATGCAATTTCTGGCAAAATGTAAATCATTTTTGTGACTGACTGTGTGGGATGCAAAAGAGAGTGCATGCTCTTCACAAACAGAGGTACTCCCAACTTGCAGCGGCAGGGGGGAAAAAAAGCAGCGATGATTTGGGCCTATTACAACCAATAATTTCACAAGTGATAAATCAAACTTTGATGGCTCTGAACATCACTTCAGATAATGTGCGAATTCATTCATATTCACAAGCTGCTTCATGCAAATATAGTGGGTTAATTATTTATCTATTTAAAATTACAGATGGTGGGGCTATAATAGTTGCGAGAAATGTTCATATTGTTATGGTGTATTTCCCCTTGACAGAAATAACAATTTTCCCCCAGCTGTAAGGGCATATAAATTAACAAGGAGAGCTGCTGAAGGGGGGATTGGACAGTGCTACAGAGGACTCAATGAAGAGGTGCACCACAGCCCACAGACAGATTGTAGCATCACTGCTGCATGTGCAGTACTGCAATACATATACACAGTGCATCCTAAAAAGTTGTTTGTCAGTGTTTGCATACCATCTCTTATGCAAATGGGTAGTGTGATATTTTTTAACATTTAAAAGCTAAGGGTAATTACCTATCTTTATCTTATGTTCCCACAGGGGTCCTTCAGGTTCCTGCAGGAGGGTAGCCAAATCATTGTTTGATTGATCATTGATGATCTTTTTTGTTTTTGTTCGGGTTAAAATATCTGAAAATACACATTAGGACTAATCTAACATATAATCAGCAAAGATAAACTGTCCTGTTCATAAAATAACCCAGAAGTTTGCAAGTTCTGCAAAGGCATGTCCTTGAAAAATTTAAGCGGCGTAGGTTTGTTAGTGGCTGTTCTCGCCACTGTTCAAGCAACCACTTTGCATCTGGGAATCCCCAGACGGCTGGGAGGTTGCGAGATCTCTGATTGTCTGGTGTCACGAGACTTTATGTTGTCAAGACTGGATTCAGTGAATATCACGAGGTACGAAGTTACAGGGAGAGTTTTCTGTGTTGAAGAAAATTAAATAAAACAGTCATTTCTTCCAGAAGGCTTCTCTAATCCCATGGCTCATATGCAGACAGCCTTGCACAACCCCACGCACAAATAAACACACACACACCAGAATCCAACCCCAGGTGCGTTCTCATCTTCCCAGCAGGTGCCTGACTGGCCAAGTGCCCTGGCGCCTCCCTCAGAGAAACACTGTGTCTCTCACAGTGTACTGAAGTGACCTCCCTCCCTTCCCTTTCAAAGCAGGGAGCCCAGAACAATGTGAACCACATAGCGACAGAACTTTGACATCTTTAGCGCAGAAAGTACAACTTCCTCAAAGTTACTGTTACTGCTGCGGCAAACGCATACCCTGTATCCAGGTGGAGGATTACACAGGTGACGAATCCATCTGAAAGCTGGTGCACGGTGGACTGGATGGGCATGTTGAGTCACAGAATCGTTCACTCACAAGCCCTCTTTAGTGCAGATCAGAGAAAGCTTCAGGGCAACATTTGCCACGGCAGGTTTAGCCTGCATCTCTGTCCCTCAGCCCGCATGTCCAGCCATGCCAGCAAGTGGCTATTACACAATCTGTGGCACGGCGATCTCTGAGAAACAGAGGCACGGGCAAAAGGATCGGGGGCATACTGGTGTGTGTCAGAGAGCAAAGGGGGCCGGATGCAAGATGACGAGACTAAAATTAAAGAACAAAGTTGGTGGCTTCCCAGCTTCACTGTGGGATGTTCATACAGTATTAAACCGTAGATGGCCCTAAGTGCAGCAGCTCGAGCCAACCGGCCAGCTCAGGCGAGTCCGTGCCACAGACTCCCTTTGATGTTGAGGAGAGGGAAGGGAAAGAGAAGGGAGGAGGGATGGAGAGGGAGAGGGTGGCGAGGGTGGGCAGACCGCAGCTGTTTTGGCCTCTCCACTGTCACAGCTGACACGGCGAGAGCCAACAATAATTCTTCTCTGTAGTTCTGCACTACAAGCCTCATCCACCCCCACGGTATAGCCACCTTCCCCAGCCTCCTTCCCGCCTCCCCGCTGGGATGGATGCCCACCTGCCTGTCTTCAAATTGAATGCACACACATATAAATACACTAGCAAGTGAAAGCAAAAAAAGACTAACCGAAGCGTAAAAAGACTGGGCTTCTGATTGAATGCCATTCTGAGGCAGTCTCATACAAGCACATAAGCTGTCCGTGTGAAAATGCAATCACTGTAAAACATTGTAGGATAATAGGAGAGAAAATAGGGTTAGTTGAACTCTTGCATTCAGTCCAATGCCTAGTACTGAATGACTTGATAAAAAAGCACTCAGACATTCAGCAACAGCACTGCAGTGTCCTTGTCATCCTCGTGTTGCATCACCTGTAGCTGACATGGAATGTCTGGCTTTGGACGTCACGATTTACAGTCGAGTATTTTTCCGACTCCAGCAAATGTGTTACTAAAGGAAGCATTACCGCAAGCCCAAACTGATGTCACTTGCCTCTCAGCATTTGGTGTTTTTGACTTCGAGTAGCACTGTCGGCAGAACATGTCCAGTACAGTGACAAACAAACTGTAGGTGGTCAGACTTCCTTAAGTGTATTTTAGAAGATGACAGTAGGATAGTTTTCTGAGAAATAGATGTGTTCTGTTGCAATCCAAGTACCACTTGAGAGTTGAGAGAGTATGATCATTTGTCTGAATTGACCTTTCCTAAATCCCACCCCTTTTTGCAGAACCTCTGTAAACTTTTTCCTTTCCTTTTTCATTTGCTTTTTCTTTGAAGATGGTTAAAAGATGTTGCCACAGCGGGGCGTGACTAGGCGAACGGTCTTTGGAAAGAAATAACACTTTCTGATGGCAAATGTTAGCTAACCAGTCCACATCAATACCTACAATTTGTTTGTGTCACTGTCCTGAACATGTGAACACAGGTGTTACCAATGATACTAATTAAGGTTTGTTATATTCAAACAGTCAGGGTGCTGCTATTGTGCATATTGGCTAAGTGGAAAGGCTCAGCTACTCTAAATGGAACAGATCTTATTTAGCATTATTGGTAAAACCTATGTTTATCTTACTATTTCATATCAACATAAGAAAAGTATACTGTAACCAGGCATGGTGGGCCTGTAAAGCACTGGATTTCTCCTAATAGGGCTGTAAGTAAACCAGAGTTTAGAGGATTGTCTTGTTTTAACATTTCAAAAGCCAAAAACACAAAAGAAAATTTCTAAGAAAGTGATTGAAGAGTTTATCTGCTTGTACACATGCTGAAATGTCAGCATGCCCACCATACTACTTACATTAGAAACAGAGCTCAAGTCCCAAGGCCAAGGGGCACGTCGTCATTAGCAGACGACATTTTGTTGGGTTACAGGTTATGTTAAACAAGGCCTCTTTCTTATTATACATATCTACTGTTTAAGTTTTTTTTTTCCTCTGTGGAAACGTGTTCTGGATGCTACTATATCAGCATTTAGGCTAACATTAACATTACCTTTTTATCGTACGCTTCTATATCAGCATTTAGGCTGACATCCACATTCACCTTTTTTCAATTGAATTTGTCCTTATCCTGAAAACCCTTTCATTTGTAAAATAAAGCAATACATTCAACCTCTGGCTGCTAGCTTACACACTTGAACAAGCTAATCAAACAGGGTCTTATCTTACATATTTCCTTATATGTATTAGTTTGCCGAACTCGCTAGACACTGCATTGCAAAAACTCTTTTGCTACTTTATTTTCATGCCCTCTAGTTGGTTCAACTGATGTTACTGACTTTTGGGCTGTTTAGTTTTAACCTCTCTCTTTTAGGACAATGTCATATATGTATCCATTAAGTGCGTACTTAAATAGGTTTTACACATTGAGTCGGCTGATAAAATTTAAAATGTCAGTGTTTTCAACCATCTCATGAAGCTTACATAAACATAATGAGCCATCTAAGCTAGCTGCTAAAGCTAATAAAATCTGCCAGTAACAGATGTCATCTCACCTGCCAAATTTGATAGTTTCGACTAAAATGAGAAACCTGGTTAGAAGCAGCGTTTGGTAGAATTGCAAATAAAATCTCATGTTTGGCACCAAAGCATCAGCATAATGTGTTGGACAGTTGCAGTGAAATTAATTGCAGGGTTTGTTTTGGTGTGTTGATTACCCATTAGAATTGTAGGTTCTGGCTCAAGTAGAGGGGTCTAGGACAAGCACCAGACTAATTTTAATGGATTAAAACAGTCAAAGGTCTCACTTGAAATTTATTTGAATATAAAAGCTCTTGTTTGTCGTAAAGCAGTGGTTAATTGTGGGTCATTGTAATATTTTTACAGAAGTCTCAGTTACCTGCGTCTGCAGGAGGACTCTCTCCATTTCCAGTGACTCACATAAACCTTCTGCTATCCCGCCCCCTACGCTTTCCTCCTGCACTGAATGGGTGTCTGATTCATGCTGTTCTGTGTGATTTTAAGGAGGTCTCTTTTTTTAGAAAAGCCCTCCACTTTGAAGTTCATTTTTAGACACCCCACGGATTACACTCGGTGCTCGGTGGAATAGGTTAAACATGTCCAGATGTGCTGTGAAGAACTAAATGAACTGGAGACAATTTTCGTTGTGATCCATAGATAATTCTCAACTTTTTAATGATGCCCCTTGGCTCCTCTGGAACATGATACACCTACAGGCATTAGTACCGTTACAGCACAAAGGGAAAAGTCATCTTTGTAATAGTGAAAGCTCATTTCCCACAGTGTACAACAGTACCTCTACAAAAATAGCATGGTGATTGGGATTTATACCTTGCATGTCCCTGTGCTATTGTGAGTACGCAAAAACTTACAGTAGATTTTAGAAAATACCTATACAACTTCTCAAGGGACTAAACTCTGAATGGTGTGCAGCGTACTCATATCAGCAGTTATATTTGTGGGACAGCTATGCTATAATTACATTACTGTTGAGACATTGCATACATTTATTGCTGTTGCCATTTCAAGATTATCTTCAGTTCAGGCTAGTGTTTAATTTTATGAACAAAACTTGTGAGACGGCTACATTGTGTTGTATTTACGCAGCTCTGTGCTGTATATGCATATATTATATACGTTCACAATGGAGGTTTTTGCAAACACACTGCAAGTTTGATGCATTTTTTGGCAATCATTGGGTGGGTCATGCTCATTTCTACATTATAATGCACAAAAAGCCAAGAAGCACTTGCAAACTGATTCTGATTTTGTAAAACACACTAGAATTTATATTTCTATTTTTCATTTTAAGGCATCTATTAGTTTCCATTCATTTATGTAACATAAAAATAAATTGACAGACAATATTTTTATAAGTTATATAATCCATCAAAATTACCATAAATTATGCAGTCATTACAATATTATCATGAAGTAACACAGTGCAGACTTTTCAGATTAATCTGCTCTTTCGCTGCATTACTATGGAACAATAATCTAACATTGACAAAAATTAATGCAGACTCGATGCTAACTGTGATGGATTACACAATTTAAGCTACTCTCTAGAGTTGGCTAATTGACATAGAAATAGATGAAAACCAATGGCTACCAGGATTGCAGGGAAAAAAATAATAATTATGTCTGCAACAGTGAGCAAAAAAATGTAAAGCATTTTGTGATAAGCTAAAACTTCAGGCCAGAAACAATAAGAAATGTTCACCATCCATTTGTTTCAAAATATAAATGGCCTGTCAGTGCTACCATTTGTCAAACAAGGACTTTGGTGACCTACTAACCTGTAAAAATCACAATATTTCATCTCATTTTGGAGCTATCAATCATTTTGCAAGATTATTTTTCAACTTTTTGTCAAATGGTCTATACTCGGGCTGCCCAAAGTGAAGCCCACGCCACAGTTGGCCCGTCGTAATGTTCAGTTTTGCCTGACAGATGTTTCTAGTGAAAAACAAAAACAAACAAAAAATAATTGAAAAAAAATACATATAATATAAATCACTGTTTGTAGTTTTATTTTCGTGAGGTAAAAATGCTCTTTAAATACCGTTAGTAGGATCGTTAATTAATTAATTTTCATAATCTGACCTCGATTGGCGTAGTGACAGTTTGCGTCAGACAAATGACCCTTCACTAAGCACCGCCCTACTTAGTTACTGTTGCTATGCCTGCCAAACTATCCATTCCTGCACTGCATTTATGCAATTTACAGTAATAATGGTGGCAGGTTTAACATGGAAATTGCAGCTTTCAGCAGCAGCAGATTTCATGAGTGTAGCTGACTGATGTAAGCTACTGCTAACTCGACTTGAGTCTGCTGAGAAGTCTCCAGCTGACATTTTAATTTTTCCATCTGACATATTAAAAAAAAAAAGAAACCTGTGAAAGTGTAAATGTAAAGTTACATAGCAGCTGCATACATGATATAATGTTCATGGTAAAAGACTGAGGCTAAAGCTAGCTTACATCTCAGTAAACATTGGCTGGATGACGAAATATGGCAGGCATATCAAAATGACAGGTGACAGAAATACACTCATTAATGTGGGAAAAGGAAGTGCAGGGGTTTGATTCGTGCAGTGGACCTTGAGACAGGTCACTCAGCCAGACCAGTTGGACCACAGTCGCAGAAGAGAGCCAGGATAAGAGCTTAGCTAACCTGGTTTAGACTTGACAGCAAGCCAGAGAGAGATGCACCGTTGTTGATCCACTTTGATTCTGCATCAGCCCACATCCTCATCCTCAAACCCCCACATAACAAATGCAGAATTTCTTTAGTCCTCGATATCGTTATTGCATCGGATCCCCCAAAATCCAGCATCGGTCAGGCCCTAATCTTAACAATACAGCTTAATGAGTCCTTTTGGCTCATGGCCCGGTCTGAGCACCCTTGGTCTACAGAGTAGCTCATTATGAAAAACAAACCCTTGAAAATGAGTGCAAATGAAACTGCACATATTTTAAGCCCTTTCTCAGGCTGCCACATCATCACAACAACAGTAATGTCCTAACATTTGCATCAGCCGACAACATTTGTTGCAGCTTTGGACTCATTACAGCGCACTACAGCCCAGCATCCATCAGTGTAGTACCACCTTTACATCGATTAGGTCTATACTTCTTTATCTGAATGGTTCCCTGTACAGTGGGTGAGACACTGCAATGCAACGTTGGTATTCTGGCCAAGTATCTCTTCGCCATCCCAGGAGGAAGTTCATGCATAATGGATTAATTGTTGCACACATCCACATGTAAAGGGCCCACAGGTTAGTATTCCTGCAGTCTCACGCTGCTCGATAGGTCACCCAAATGGCCATGCCCAGCAATATCACTGCAAATCTATTGAAATAGTTCAATTAAGTCCACAAGTGCTCTACAGCCTCCAGTGAGTCGCTGCTAAAGAGCCGTAATAGGCGCCTTTTGAGCATTCCCCATCGCTGATATGTTTCAAATCGTCTCTCTCACACGCACAAACATAAACACACACACACATATGTAAAGGCCTGGGTCCCTCTGGAGAAAGACTTTGTGAATGTCAATGCAATTCAGTGGTGACAGCAAGCCGTGTCAGCAGTGAAATGGGCCCTATGTTGAGCGGAATGTAATGACTCACAAGACAATTGCAGTCGAATATGGAACGGCTTCCACTTTGTTGTGACGTGCTGAGGACGGGTGACAGGCGGGCCGGCGACACAGCGAGCGAGAGCCCTTCAAGTGGGTGTCCTCTCCTCTATCCCCGCGCATGTGTTCCCCTGGAAATATATTTCCACTCCAGCATTTTTATTTATGCCAGCTCCCCTGTTGAATGCTCAGGGATATTGGTTCTGTCTGAACCTGAGTGAGAGGTCCGGCTCTACTTTTCTTGTTATACCTGCGTTTCTTAGCATCTGGCATTTATCTGCAGAAGGCTCAGGCCCCAAGACAAAGCAGCGTGCTGTTGTATCTCAGAAGGATGATAGCAGTGTAAAAGCCATGTTCAAACAACAGAAAATCTTTCACACCCAGACAGGCCTGAGGAATTGTTGGAAACTTTTTTCCCCGCTATGATAGAAACTTATATTTCACCTACAGCTGGCAGCACAGGGGCATCACTATTTTATGAAATACTGATTTGTGCTTTGCTACGGAGAATGGAAGAATTGAAATATAACATTACTGACACTGTCCTATTTTTGACAATGCAATATAAGGTCGCGCTTTATTTTACTGTACACTAATAACACATAAGAAGCCACACTTTGTATTAAATTAGACAAAAAATAGGTATAATATGCATTAGATCATTCACTTTGTTAGAGGGTTATTAGGAACATCACAATAGAACTGTACTGTAAACTAAATATATGGCAGAGCATATATGACCAATACCTACATCTTTGATCAAAACAGTTCATTTGTAATAAGGGTCTATCTGTGGGAAATAGTGCACTTTAGTTTACAGTGCAGTTCTGTTGTAATATGTCCCTAATTACCCTCTAATGAAGTCTAATAAGGGTCTCACAAAGGGTCAACTACTATCTAGAACTTATATCTAATTTTTTGCCTAATTTAATGAGAAGTACGGCCTCTTAGTGTGTTGTAAAAAAAACCCCAATGTAATATTTATGCAGCCATATTTAAGAAGCATGCTCATTTTGTGTTATCCTGCATGAGATATAAGTTGATACCAAAGAAATCATTTGTTTCCATCTATATTGACAAGCTAAACAGAAAGAGTACTTGACTCAAATCACTAACATATAGTACAGTATTTTGCTGCAGAAGAGGAAACTGAGCACTACAAATATCATCTCTACATAACAGGCTCAGTACAAATGATGTTGATGTTACCCAGTGCATAAATATTTTGCTAGAATACATCCTACTCGTGAATGAATAACAACAAAATGAATGCCACATCCAGCCTTCCGGAGCCCTCTCTCTCTCTAAACAGCACAATTAGATGCTGGGAGATTTGAATCCTATACAGAAAGCCTCTTCATTTCAAACGTCTCTTTGATCACCTTGCTGACAAGAGCAACAATTCAGCCCCGGCATTCAAAGTAGTAAGCAAGATGGAGGTTTTTATTTTTTTTTAGCCATAATTTATGCGTGTAATGTGTCACAGTCAAAATGTGAAAACACTGAAAATATGCATGAGAAAAGGGAAAACAAAATTGAACAATATACTAATATACTAGGTGGAAATTGTATTATATTACAGTGTTATATAATTGTATTGTGAGGAAGTTGAGATGCTCACTAGTCTGAAGACACTAACTAAAACAGTGTCAGGAAATGGCTGGCAGGGGGAAACGCCAGCCATTTTGTGCCCTAATGAACTAATGATAAACATCGGCAGGCGCAGGCAGGCAGGCCGGCTCGCCAGTGGGCCCGTGGAAAAGAGACGCAGCGGGAGAAAAGGAGTTTAAGGGTGGTGGTAGCCGTGGAGCAGAGAGATGAATCACACAGCCGAACGTTGGAGAGACACAGGGCTGCAGAATTAACAAGCTACTTCCAGTTGCTCCACCAAGAGAGCAGCGTTCGAAGATCAAAGGTGGTCATTGTTACTGCCAAGGACATCTTATCAGAGCTATCTATTTTTTGGATCTTTTAATTGCAGAAGTTTTCAACAGAGTGCTGAAACAACAAAAGTTAACAGGCACAATTAGGGAAATATCCAGGCTGCGGCCACTTTGTCATTTTGTAACTTTGAAAACTTTGCATATTGATGTTTTTGCTTTTATTCTATATTCTTGATTTTTTTAAAATATTTAAATTGTGTAGTATGATTTAAATGATGTACAGTTCTAATAACTGATAGATCACTGTGTTATATGGTATGGCTTTGTTTCCTTAAAGGCTCTGACAGACTTACCCACTCTTAGAAATAATGGTGCTGACTAGAACCATATGTGGTTCTTCAGTCCGTCCCCATAGGAGAGCCCATTTAAATGTTCCACCTAGAACCATTTCAGAGGATTCTACCTAGAATACAAAATAAGTGCTTGTACCTAGAGCCCCCTATGAGTGATTTTACAATGAACACTTCTGTGGTGTAATGGTTCCACTTGCAGCCCTCTTTTGGCCCTTTTCCACCAAATTAGCTCCAGTTCTTGAACTGGTTATGTTCAAGATTCAGCCCATAGTGAACCATCATCATTCACAGATTTTGCAAAATGTACAACGACAACATAGAACATGACAAGTCCAATCGGGACAACCATTCGGGTTCCAAACCAATGTAGTTTGGGGGGAAAATGCTCTGAACAGTTAAAAATTAGGTGTGTACACTAAAACAGGGCCAGTTACATGTTGGTGGAAAAGGCCTCTCTGTGGGTTCTATCCAGAACCTTTCCACCTTCTGAGGGTGTTAACAAGAACCAACCCACTGGAGTTGTACCAAGAACCCTTTAACATTCCAAGGGTTTCATCTAAAAGGCACTTTTGGGATCTACAGAGAACCCTTTTATATTCCAACGGTTTCATCTAGAACCCACCCCGGGGGTTTTACTGAGAACCCTTTTATGTTTAAAGGGTTTCATCTACAACCCTTTTATGTTCTGAGGGTTATATAAAAAACTATATTGTATTCTACAGTGAGTGAAAAAGCCAAGAATAACCAGTAGTGTTGATAAAAGTTTAATGATATGTCTCTGGATCTTCATCGACAGAAATGAAGAGATAAAAGAAATGTGTGGAAATGGAGCAAAATACAGCTAGTGTTAAGAAAAATGTAACAGACACGTCACTAATGATTAAAACTATAAACCAGCGGAAAAATTTAAAATCAGTAGCAGAAACCACTGCGTTCGAAACAGACACATTAAGAACACTAACAAAAAGTAACACTGGCAATTTGGGACATAAAACAGCAAACCTAAACCACTCAGTTCACCAAAGGCATGATGGGAAATGTGGGCCATCGGTACAATCTACGTTACGTACACATTACACTATGTATTCCTCAAAGTTTTAATATTTGAGGTCTAAGGTTGTTTAATACTCATGGTTTCACCAATCCTTGAAGACCTCTTTCTTCTCTTTTCTTTGGACAAAAGGGTTCTTAATGGAAACCTTACTTTTGCAAAAAAAAAAACCTTGATAAAAGGCTTTTCCCTTTTGATTTTTTAAAATCAATTTCTTACTATGAGTTCTGGGGTTGTACATTCGCTGCTACAGTTTAAAGAGTTTTTTGTTATTTTGCACGAGAGTGTTTTATTTGTGTATTTTGTCCTTCCTTTTCTGACTGGGTTGAAGTTGGTGGGGCTTAGTCTTGATAAATATTAATTGGGGCTGTTTCCTCCTAAACTTTTACCTTGATTGTTGCTTATTTAGTCACAACTTTTCATGGGCCTTAAATATTTATTGCTCTTACATTTTCTAGGGATATAAGCACAAGTAGGTGATATTTTGTGTTACCTCCAGGACATTAGCAGATACAAATATATTTATAAACTTAAAAATAGATGAATAACTCAGTTCTGTTACTAAAGTTGGAGCCTCTGAACTTGAGGTTAATGGACTGTACAAACACAAACCTGCTGGTAAAGTGGAGCATTTAAAACATCAGCCATTAATGCTACGCTTCTCGCCGAGCATTCAACACTCATACAAACACAAAGGCAACCCACTGCTGCTAATTCCCCAACCCCGACAAGTTCTGTGGATGGAAACATCTTTTAAGTGCTCAACCACAGTCAATTACTGTTGACTTACAGTAAAATACAAATCAATTCCTTCTCTTTCGCTGTGTGTTGTTGACTCCTGCTGAGGCGACACAATGGTTTTTTTTTAGGGGCACAAAACAGTTTAAGCGCTCTACTTTTCTTCTCTTCAGCAAGGACAATTTGCTGCGGCAGAGCAGCTTCAGAATATCAACAGTCTGGGCCAAAACACTGGCTGCATACATCATAAGCTCCAAATTCAAGGAGTGATCTGAAGCTGCCTCCCGAAATGCGTAGCGTTTGAGTGACACCACCAATGGATTTAGCTTTTAGGCTGTCAGATGGCACCTTCGCTTAGGAATGTGACACAATGAAAGATGTTATATTTTCTTGTCAGTGCGGGTATTAGAGGAAGGAAGTCACGATATTGAACTGATAGAAACGAGACATCTGCAAATTATACACTGCTTGCTGCCGCCGACGGATCGCGTGATGGTTCTCTGTGTGACATATCCATTTCAGTCGATCTCCATAACAATTTGTACTCGCATAGATACAATGTCTTTATTGTGATCTAGCACGCACTACAGTACAAAACTAGATAACCTGTCGAAATCTCGTTGCGGAATAAACCTCCGGTATGACAAGATAAATCACCTTTGCCCAGAATCATCATTTCACAAGTCGCAAGGCCTCATAACTCTGGTGGCATGGAACTCGATATGCGTTTTTAAAAGACGGAAGTCATGTACACTCTCAGAAAATAGGCTTCCAAAAGGACTTTCTCTGAAGTGCTGAGGTCCTAATCAAAACCAGTTGCTTCTGAAGAAAGGGTTTTTCGAGGGTCTTTGTCAGGCTAAGGAGGCTTTCACATCAGGGACCAGGGTCCAGATCCGAGTACACTTGAGCCCAAAGTCCATTTTGTTTGATTCGTGTGAACATATGTGTACCATGCTCGGGTACGGTTCATTGATCCATTGTGAGATTGGGCAATTTACCCTTTTATGGTAGAAAAAGTTCTTCAAGGATTTTTGTAATCCTTGAAGGTTGATATGATGATCTCGAGTACAGTGGTTCCAAGGATTTCGAAGGGCTCAGATGGTTCCATTACACCATTTACACATATGTTCTCCTTTAGAGCCTCTCATGGGAGGGTCTGGGTGAAACCTTTCTTAGATGGTTCTAGGTATAACCCTTTATGTTGGCTTCTAGGTAGAACTTTCTGAAAATATTCCAAGTGAAACCCTTATAAAAAGTTCTACCACAAACCATAAATGGTCCTCTGATGTGGACTAGCGGACGAAACCTTCATGATTCGAGTTAGCACCTTTATTTATTAATTTATGAGAATGTAGTCTGTTACAGGACTGAGCCGTTTTGGAGCGGCAGTGAGGGTCAGTTAATAGCTCAGGAGGTTGCTAGGTGCGGTCACACACGGCGGCTCATCGGTAGAACCATCAGGAGCAGCTTGTGTTGGTCGATGTCACGGGAGCACTTCTTTTGTCTCCCGGTCAGCTGAATATTTCATAAGTTCAGAATAGAGAAGGTGGTGCTCTACTCAGGGCAACTGACCTGTCAGCTTATGCCACCATGAAAAAAAAATAAAATCTTCTTTCCGACCTTCTTTTCCACTTTAATATCTGACCTGAAAGGAAAAATACACACTTCAATGTACAACGCATGCATGTTACATTTGATTATGTGTGTTTCTGCATTTACAGATGAGTCTATTGTTGCTGGACTGTGTCAGACTGATCAAGTAAGATAAAAAAAATTGCTTTATCTTCAGCAATTGATTGCTTCTTTTGTGAGTAGCTGTTCCTTTCATTTGATGTTGTCAGGAGCCGGATATTAAGGATGGAATGATCTAATGGCGCTCAGTCACATTACTTGCAGACAACATTGGTTATTGGTAAAGTGCCGTTTTGATGGCCTTATCAAACAGTCCACTCATCAAAGGCTCAGTAGAAACAGAAGAATTAACTTCACAGGAATAAAAAGAATCAAATGAGGAGATTGATACCACTCGCATGTTTGTATGGTAAATATGTAGCTGTAGCTAGCTGTTAGCCTAGCTTAGCTTAAAGAGCAGTGTGAAACAACTAGTCTGGCTCCAAAAGTAGGCTTGGTCAATAAAACAATATTGATATGTGACAACGATAGAATCTGCATATAGCAATAAGAAAATTGTTCAGTAGTTTCACTTGAATGCACTAAATGGAAGTTATAATCTTCACCTTTAAACAACAACCACATAACTAATGAAAAATTATCCGACTTGACCCAGGCAGAAATCATGTTCATGAATGAGGTAAAATAAAAGTTTTATGTCTAATCACATGTGCCGACTTCATTCCTCACTCTTTGATGTATCTGTATGTTTTCCAGGAAGTTGTAGATTTGTTGTAAATTTATATACACAGCTCAATAAAATGCATATGTCTAGCGTTTTTAGATGATTTTATGTAGAAATGTTACATAGCGTAGCTCTAAATGCAAACTGCCATGGAAGCACATGAATATGCCCTGACTCATTAGCAGCCTTTTATATCCCTTGATGATGGAACATGCTATGAGTGACACGCACAAATCGTTCAGTCAAGTTCAAAACAGACTTCATTCAATCATTCAACAAGTGTGTTGCTTATGTCTACCACTTACATATGAAATGACAAAAGAAACAGTGTAGAGTGAGAATATGAGTGCAGACAGTGGGAAAATTGCTAGCAGAAAAAGGACAGGTCATCTCGCCAGTATGGCATTTTATAAAATATTAAGTCTATTACCCTTGTGCCTTGAAAAATAAAGTGGTTACATGCAACCTTTTTTTCCTGGCCTTCATTAAAATAGGTCATTAACAACTTTTTTTAAAAAAGATTTTTCAGCATTTTCAGCCATAACGCCCAGCCATATCCAAAAGAAACAAAATCCACCTTCCAGCATCACTAATTAACACCTTATATCTTATTTATTTTTATTCCACCCAAAAACCTAAGCATGAAAACAAAAAAATGTTACAGGAGGTTATGTGCTAGAGTATTCACTGCCTGTAAAAAGTCAAATTAACGGTTTTACACTTTGGTTTTTTGATGCATTAAACAAACCAGTACCAACATGTTAGTCAGCATTAGGCGCATTATTTTAATTTGGACAAAGTCAGGCTAGTCTTTATGCTCTAAGCTAAGCTAATCAGCTGCTGACATAAGAGTGGTATTAATTTTCTCATTTAACTCTCCACAAATGTTGATTTATTCCTTTAAGACTTACATTTAAATAAATCTTGGCAACGGTTTGTCCCAAGCGGCCTCTCAAATGAGCGTCACTATAATATGACAGTGGCTGAAGCCGCCTCCTGCCAGATAAACATCACCGTGAACTACGTGGTCAACATAAACACGGCTGTTCGTCTCACTTGTAAACGGACACAAGCCTTCATCATCTAGTGTGGCTTACAACAGCATTACAGCAGCACTAAATGCTAAACGCATTACCAAACACAGGGATGCTTCCAACTCCTACACAACGCTTCCTTCACAGACAGACCCCCCGTTCCTCCCTGCTAACTGAGGAGGAGGAGGAGGAGGAGGAGGAGGAGGAGGAGGAGGCTTCCACTGAATACACAGGAGAGAGCACAGTGAAGCATCCATCCATAGTTAGAGCTGTTTATCCCTCTGGTTTCTGGCATGCGATGCACCTTGGGTGTCCCCCAGAGCCGAACCCTCCGGGGTCTCAGGCAAACATAACGAGGTTTGACACGCTGTTTAATAGCGGGTAGCAGTGGGGTGAGCAGCACAATGTGTTGTCTGTGTCAGCACATGACAGTGTGCTTGAACTTATATTAGCAGAGAACCACCCTCCCACGCAGCCCACATCATTTCAGTTTAGTAGTAAAATTAGAGGAGAGGCACATCCAAATTCTCATTAAATTTTAACCTCTGGACTTTAGCTGACAGTCCCCAGCAGAGACAGTAAGTCTATTTTTGCAGTTATGATGATGGTTGTGGAGAGACTGAAGCGATCTGTCCAAGTGTGTATGTATGACTATCCGAAGCACCTGAATGGCTTTTTTTTTTTTTTTTTTTTTTTTATTAGCTCAAAATCGAGTAGGATGTTCTTATGTATGAACTAACATTGACCGGTTTCCCAAGCAGAGATTAGGCCTTGCTCCAGACTAAAGTAGCCTTGTAAAGCAGTTGAACTCAAACTGGCCCTCTCAAATAGTGTTTTAAAGAAGAAATAGATTTTTCAGCCTTTTCTGCAACAAACTTATCTGATTTTCCAAAAGAAGGTTAGAGTTATCCCAGGACTAAAAGGCTTAGCCCTTCAACCTCACCGAGATCAGGCATTGCACTCTCATGCTACAGTTGTTCCAGCCCACATGACTTACAGGGATAGTTTGGGTTGTTTGAAGTGTAGCTGCATGAGGAGCTGTTGGTTAGTTTGTTTGTGTTATTGTGTAACCTGAGAATTTTAAAGTTTGGATTCACTGAAGTCGCATGATCTCACAAACAAACTAA
Source organism: Lutjanus erythropterus (assembly GCF_056507025.1). NCBI lineage: Eukaryota > Metazoa > Chordata > Actinopteri > Lutjaniformes > Lutjanidae > Lutjanus > Lutjanus erythropterus. The sequence goes on along the minus strand of NC_139339.1, from coordinate 8,827,269 downwards.
CTAATGGAGGCAATGGTTGACAAGCAATTGCAGTGTTCTGTGAGGTAAAATGACTGAACATGAACAAACAAGGAATAATAAATACATTTTTATATTGGCTGGTGCACTTATTAAAAAATAATCCTTGTGCTGTGTTTGTTTTTGTTTGTGTTTGGTTGCGTCATTGCGCACAGAGTAATGCAACAGCACGGCAGGCTTTACAAAACTTTGAGTCTCAAAGTCGCCACAAACCGCAAAACTAACTGTGATGGAAGAAGAGAAGAGTGATAGAAACGGAGCGCCGCCAGCCCCCAGCCCACAGCGGAGCTCGCAGGGCGGGCTGCTGCACCCTGTCAAGACAGACGCTCGACGATGTGCCTGAACTGTGTGTGAATCTGATGTTTACACATGACAGATGATGAATTAAGTCATTAAAACAAGAGGCTTGCTGGTAAAATATTCTCATGTTGGTTGAAATAGGGATTAAGGGTGGTGCATTGAACTGGGAATAAAACAAATTGATGAATATTCATATTGAACGCCAAAATCTGATTCGGCTGACAGAATCCTAAGTGGTTATGTTTTGCTGCTGACCCTGTCCACAGCAGTACATTGCTTTGCTTCCTACAGCGGAAATCTGCTGCTTCTCCAAACTGAGGGCGTGCTGATCGCCATCTGTCATAGGGAATATACTAACAATGGAGAAGTACCTCATATAACTTCACTTAAAAAAAAATCTAATTATCCCTTTAACAATAAAATAGTTATTGGCAAGAGCAACTTCTTCATTTTGGTGAAATAAGTTCCTGAGAAAAAAAAAAAAAAATCTGCTGCTGTTGCATTTTGAACAGCCTGTTCCTCCGAGAGATGAACTAGCAATTTCCTCCAAAAGTGACATTCCTGGTCAACTATTTTATACGAACGAAAAGGGTTTTGGAAACTTAGCATTACCTTAGAGCCCGGGACTCCACTGTGAAGGAAATAAAACTTGAATTTTTAAAGATAGGATTAACTATTTTAGATATAGTAGAGGTTTAATGTATCCTCACCAGAATAAAGGCCCTTTGTGTTATCTATGATGATTAATCATTCGATTTTCAGTGTGCAAGTGTAAGAAAGACCATAAAAATGTTTTAGTAGTTCAAATTTAACAGAAAGAAAACTAAAATACGATGTTTCTGACCAGCCAAGAAAAGATATTCTTGCCCTCACAAAGTGAATGCATAAAAAACATTTTGGGTGACACCAATAAGGAACTTCCATAACATAGTCTTTTTTTGTACCGTGATTCAGATCCTCTTTCCAAGACAGCAAATGAGTGATAATTAATATAATTTCACACAAAGTAGTTTGATCAGGCACACCGTGTCACAGATAGCGTCATGGCTTGGAGGTTTGATCACTCAGATAAAGGGGTGAAAACAGCTCTAATGTGTGGGGAGGAGCGGAGCTGCGGGGGGAAAAAAGCCCCCTGTAAAAATTGCAACAGTGCAGCCCTTATTTTCCTCCCGATTGATACTAATTGGCAGCAGAATGCCTTCCTGACAAGCCTCTCGCCCTCAGCACCTCCCGCATGCGAGCGTGATGAACTGCCAACTCCGGAAATAATCCCAAGTTTAGCTGGGAAGGATCATCAAGGCCTTTAAAAATCTGCTGGGACCTGAAAGATTTTTTTTCTCCCCCTTTTAACAGACATCTTAGGCTTGTTCTCTTTGCCTTTTTCCTCTGTAAGCCCACAAAGTGAAATCTACTTATTAATTTAAACTCAATTACAAGAGGAAAAAAAAAGAGTTAAATCCTTTTGACAAGGAAACAAGCCTGTGTTCATATTAGTGTTATGTGTAAATATATTAAAAACCTTTTCATTTTTTTATTTAATTACAATATTACCTTAGAGTTAATTACAAAGGATGAAATAAAAAACATCAATCCAGGGATGAGGAAAACAGCCACCCGCTGTTTGCAGGTAACAGCCTTCAGCATTTATTTATAACTGCCTGATCTTTGAAGATGTTATTGTTTGTGCAGTTTCGTAGATGGCATACCAAATATACCGGGATATAGATCTTGAGAAATTGACAAATTCATTTACCACACCTTGCACTGACAATTCTCATTCTTCACATATTTAAAAAATTGACTTTATAGTAAAAGATCATTCAGGTTTTCGCAGGGCTTAGGATAGATTTTTTTTCCCCGCTGCTGCGTAATTTGACACTTGACAAAGTGCAGCGGGTTTCATGGATGAATGAGTGTATCTATCAGGTCTGCTCGCATCTAACTGTACCGTCCAGTGTGCTGTACTTCCACCTCAGCTGAACCTTAAAAAAAAAACTTCTTTTTCCACAGTTAATATTTACAGGTCAGTGAGATGCTTAAGGTTTTAGAGGACAAGGACACAGAGAAAATATTTTTATGTAACCCCTTTCTAATCACAGCTGTTTTAATTAGTGAGTCATTTATTTAAATATTTTTTCTTAGCAACTGTAATGGACTGCAGTTACACTTATTTTGTAATATTGTGTAATTTTATTACATGTAATTAGTAGTGTTGTCAAATATCAATATATTGATACTGAATATTTTAAATGCTTTAAATGCTCGCGAGTTGACATAATTTTTGACCACCAAAATCTAATTCATTCAGACTTGAGCCCAAGTGGACATTTGTACCAAATTTGAAGAAATTCGCTCCGAGCCTCTCAAGGTGTTTTTTAGTTACACTGACCTTTGACCTTTGGCCACCAACTTCTAATCATTTCATCCATCATTTCATCATCACATTTGAAGAAATTACCTCAAGCCCTTTTTGAGATATCGCATCCACAAGCGGGTAGTAGGTAAGATCAGCTGCACACAAGCTTCAAGTCCGTCGATCACTTGCGCACACAACAACGCTTGCACACACACATGCACACACAAGCGGCTGCATGACGTACACTTGGTGGAGATAAAAATCAGAATACATGCTCGAGAAAATCTAGGCAGCGTAATTAGGGATTGACAGTTTTGCAGCTATGGTAAAGAAAACGAATTTATGGTGGCAGCATTTTAGCAAACTATACATCACATCACTGAGAATATAAGAAGTGATGTTTCTTTAATTTCGTGTTTGTGAGAAAGGCATGCAGAGGGGAAAAAAATATTTTTATGCCTTTGGATGCACTTGGGAAGGGTCATTAATCGAAGAAGCGCCGCAGTTCAGTTTTTTCCCCCCCTACTCTTTTAGGAGAAGGCAGGATAATGCGCTGATGATAAATTGAGTTTATGCGGAACTGCTAAACTCCATCTCTGGTGGTAAATCTCTCCCTCTTTCTCGCTAACTTCTCTCATCACGGAGAGTTCAAGTCGGGGCACCTTTGTGGCCCTGTTGACATTTGAAACAAATCAGCTTTGACAGGTCAGGATCCCTTTAGAATCACTGCCCCACAAAGAGGTCAATCACTGGATGAATGATTTATCTCGGGGAGGATAGAGTGTTCCTTTCCAGCTGAAACAAGATGTATGCTAAAAATCATCTCTGAGTAAGAGAGTTAAAATATGCTCCGCACAGCCTGACTTGGGCAACAATGTGTTGAGCGTGCTTACAGCATTGTTAGCGTTCAAGACGACTGTATTGTTGGACTGTGAAGGTCACCTTTCTTTCTCACTTGAATGACTTTGAACATAAATCTCCAGTAATAGGGGAGCAGAGGTCTATCTCAGTGCACATTCAAGCCCATGTTGTCTGGAGCTTGTGATTCTCCCACAGGCTATACAGTACACCACGCTGCCAAGCTCTCTTAAATGTGCCAAAATGCACTCTGCCTTGAGGTGCACCGTGTCCAAAACCACGAAGCCTCATCCAGCCAATGATGTAAGTCTCCCTTAAGAGCAATGTGTGCAAACTGGATTTGTTCTGACCTGCTCCAGTAGTCTGGCAAATCTCTCCATGGCAGACCTGTTGATGAAATGATTGTGCATGTGCATAATGCATGTGTCTATTAAGCAAAGTGCGATAATATGTCTTTTTTTTTTTTAGTCAATTAAGTTCTGTTTATTTCTCCATTGGACGCAGAATCCTCTCCAGGGCAAGATGATCTCTTTTGCAGTCAGAACACCCTCAGCTTTCAGCAGTTATTGAGGTCATGTCCTATTACCATCTGTCTTTAGCTGCATCAGGAGTAATCCTTGAGTTCACTCTCCTAACCTTATTAAAGAGATCAAGTGCAGCAAGCAACCGCTGCAATTTACATTCGCTTGGACCAACTGCTAATATCATCATATGGGTGCAGTGACATCATGGCGATCTTGCTTTCCATTCCATCTGCCATTGCTACACTGCCTTACTTTCATGACTGAAAGAAGTCACATTAATATCTCAGTTAGGAATAGTTATGTTTAAATATGTAAACTAAGCAATTCATAGGTTAAATTAAGGGTGGTGGATGGAAAGTTCCAGGGGAGTTCACAGGCGCAGCTCTCCATGCCTCTGAACCCTCATCACACTAATGTGCATCCCCATGTCGACACGTGGTATCCACTAGGCCGGCGAGGCCAAGGAGTCTCGACAAGACACAGCAGTTCCAGGCAGAACCTTTCAGAGGCTACTAGGCCGGCTGCCCGTTAGCTCATGAAGCTTGGCCTCATGTTATTCCCGGACATTACAGCGGGGCAGAGGTTCAAAATGAAGCCGTTACTTTGTGTTGACAAACAGCAGAGTAGGCCTATTTTTTCTTGTGTTTCATTACAAAATAGTGCCAAGTATTACAGGTATTTGAGACTAGTGGGATTCAACAACTGCAGGGCCAATTTACTCTTGGTTAGAGAAAAAAAGACTTCAGTAAAACCACATAGTGACCCACTACAGGATCATCAAACTTGTACTTTGGTAGAGGGATCCTATATGTTTATCATAGTATTTCACAATTTAAAAGTTAAGTTGAGTTTAAGAACCAGTGTGTAGAAGATAGTGGTATTAGAGGTGAGCTTACGATGGCCAACACCTTGTCTCACCCTCCCCTGTGGGAGAACCTACAGTAGCACGCAAAATCTGAAAGGCCAGATCTAAAGGCACTGTTCAGTCCATGGAAGAGGACCCACGTCCTCTGTGGATATACATGGTTCGTTCTAAGGTAGAGGAAACATAACTATTATTATTTTCAGGTGATGATTCACAAATGAAAACAAATTCATGTATACCGTTTTCCATTTCTGCTATATTCTGCCAATAAATCTCCGGAGACACTGGTGGTTACTTGTGGTAACAGCAAATGCAGTTTAATATTACATGTGATAGAATCCTGCGGAGAGCAAAACAAACTATTCTTGTTTTAATAAATAAGTTAGGTAATAATTGGCATTTTCATTTCATTTTATGATCTCATTTTATGCTGCTCTTGGCATGAGTCTGCAGCAAAAGTGAAAGGAGTTGGTTGGCTGCTCCTCCTTGTTCAATCAGTCCCTGCAATATTTTAAACATGTCTGCCGTCAACAAATGCAGAAAATGACAGTCGTCTTGTTTTGTCGACACACTTTTGATGAACAATCGCCTGCAAACACTTTGCATTTCCTGTGATTGCTTCCCTATTAAAAGTCAACTTGTGTCTCGCCATATAAGCTGCAGCAGCAGGAAATGTTTGGTTGCATAAGTAGTGACTTAATACAGAATTTTTGTTTTGGAAACTTTCATCAGTGGGCCCTGATCTCATTCAGTGATCGACACTGACTTAACAGACTAAATTTTGAGATTGCCACTTTAAGTTTTTCCTGCAGAAACCTACTGTCCATCGTTCTACATTTAGGTTTAATTAAAACAAGGAACCATGAGCTGACCTGAACTCAAGCCACACGTCCTCTGTTGGATCTCTCTGGAATCTGTATCGGGGGTATCAATCTACCTGTCTGCAGTCTGATATCAAAGGTGATGGATGATGGCTGGCCAATGCCAAAGTCAGCTATTTTCCGAGGAGCTATCTGGTTCAGACTCAGTCAAGCACAAATCTGAATGTCACAGTCCCGCTCACATCAAAGGGCCCCTTTTGGATTCATTAATTCGCAGAGACGGTCCTCCCTATCAATTATAGCCATGATTAAAATGTTGTGGAGTTGTCTCGCTCAGACTTGGAATATTTTCACTGAAGGCATAACTTCACAAGTATGGCTCCTTTCTTCAGAGAAATTAAATCCTTTAAATCTTCTTTCTGTTCTGCAGTTCAGAAAATAAAATGCACGGCAACAATCATACTGGGACTGAAACCAATTCATTAACGTGGTGTGGCTGTAGGTACATTCAAAGAAAAACAGGAAACAGGGGAGCGACTACCAGTACAACATTGCTTAAATGTATACAGAGGTTAGAAAACTGCATGAGGGCATATATTTAACTCTCAGTAATTGGAGAGAGAATGCATGAGAATGACTTTTGAAAAGAATAACGGGAGTTGTGATAAACCCAACAAAATTTAGATAAATAAAGAGTGAAAATAACTGAATTTACTATTCTTTCCATTGGGGATTATTTTGTAAGATTTAAAGCATGTAAGATTTAGTGGCATCTATTGGTGAGCTTGCATATTGCAACCAACTCATCTCAGCCCATCCAAGTGTCAAGGAGAACTTATGGTAGATGTGCAACTTGTGCAAAATGTGAAAGGCCATGGAGAGCCAGTGTTTGGTTTGTCCATTCTAGGCCACTGTAGAAACATGGCAGTGCAACACAGGGGCCTCCATGGAAGAGGAGCGACACCCTCTTTAAATATAAACCGCTTATTCCAAGATTATCAAAACCACAATGATTCTTAATGTCAGGTGATTATACACTAATGAAAACATACTCATGAATATTTTGTTCTATTTCTGCCATATTCAGTTAATAAACACCCATAAATCTCGCACACTCGACCAGTTTTTTGGTGTAATGTGCTAACAGTATGACAAACTGGTACTGACAATATATTTTTGCAGGCTAAATAAGTGAATGCTAAGCTAATTTTTTTTTTCATAGACCAAAATGAAAATATTTGTCAAATCCCTCCACAAATTAATATTTTAATTTTTGTTTTTTTCCAATTTGTTTGAAATGGGAAAATGAACAAACATGATCCATTTCTAATCCGTCCAACTTCAAATATACTGTTGATTTGAAAATGTTAGTTAATTTGACAAAGTAAATATCAAACTTTGACTATGTAAATACTGAAATTACTAATACATACATTCATACTCTTATATAGGAGTGATGTTTGTATATATATCCCCAAATGATCAATTAACCATTTCTTTCTTAACTGCGAGAACATGTGAGAGATGGACGGGTTTGCAGCCTGAAAAACATATCAGAGAGAAAAAGTAAATACTTGCAAATATAAACAGGGCTTCAGCGCCACTTGTTTAGAGAACCCAATCCCCCCTTCCTCCTCAGTCAGAGACTAATTTTCCTCATCCATCCATCTGACTTGAAAGACCCTCTGAAGAATCTCTTCTGAGCTTGTTTGTGGCTGATGTTTGCGATGTTTATTTCTGCAGTGCACTGGCGCTGCCTCACAGTTACTTCACTGAGAAGTGAAAATGAAATTGATTGATGACAATTTTGCCTGTATTTTGATGAAGGGGATGGCAATGGTGTTGATTGGTTTGCCCCCCTCCCCCCCTTTTATTTCTTCATTGTCGACATAATTGCTGTGATCGTTCTCATCACGTGATGTTTCCTCCGTGTGCTTAATTTCAGCCTCTACCCTTTCCCATAAGCACAGAGAGCCAGGTGTGAGTCCGTGCACTCTAAGCACTCTGTTTTGCTGAGTCCTTTATTTTCCGTATTGTTTAGCATCCACACCAGTTGCCATTAAACTGAATCCAATAGCAGGAAAGGCAATTAGGGAATCTCAGTCATTTCCATCTTTGTAAATGTCACTTTATCTCTACAGTAAGAGCAAGTGACGCTTGGTAAGCTGCATCACTAAAAAAAACAACATGCTAATGTGCAACAGTGCACCGCTGCTGTGTTGCTTTCTGTCTTTTATTCTTACAGTCCAGAATCTTCAAACACAAAATGCTTATCTGTGGGAATCAGCGATCTGAAACATAACATGGTTTGCCAAGCCAGACAGCACATAACTGCTTAGTGTTTCACTGCATAGGTAGGCATCCCTCTGACCGTGACGCTTCAGACACACTGGGCCTGATTTCATCAAAACGCCTGCATCCCAGGGCGAGACAAAACAAGTTCTGAAGTGCACAGCTTCATGTTCAGAGCCGCTGTGAAATAGCATGAGCTCGGACAGTAAGGATGCCATCTTTTATTCTGAACTACAGAAGAGGATTTTTTTTTGTGTGTGTGTCACACCGCACTCAAACTGTCAAACTGCACAGATTGAAGTCTTTTGTTTTTAGAACATGAGACATCTTCAACCTTATCCTGTCCTTAGTGTAGCTGCCTATTGCTGAACAACAAACGTCACAAATAAATCATTTATTGCTATGTTAACAGTTCTCTTTATGCCTCTTTTTCATTTCAGCTTTTTACTACACTGTAAACATAAACTGTTTCTTTTAAAGGACCAGTGCGTAACATTTAGTGACATCTAGAGGTTAAATAGCAGATGTCAGCCAACTCACTGAATGGCAATCCTGCCAAGTGTGTAGGTGTAGGAGAAACTATGATGAATGCAAAGCTTGCAAAACACAAAAGGCCCTATTTAGAGCCTGTTTGCTTCTTTTGTTCTGGGCTTCTGCAGAAACATGGTGGGTCTTCTTCCACAGAGTCTGCCATGTTGCACTACTGTCTCAAACTCATGTTTATAAGTTCTGAAGTGTTCTGAAAATAAATACTAGAAATTGTAAGTTTGATTATCTTAAGTTAATGAGAAAAGATTAGTTGATCACACTAAATTTCTGTAAAAAAAGAACAAATTTACTCATTGATTGTCTGCATATCCAGTCAGTCATTTACATAAAGTTAATGAGAAAATTTTATTCTAATTTTGTTTTACAGATTTTTTTACAGTGTGTTCAGACCTTTGTCTTTTTTTCAATTCAAGTTCCATCACCCTGTAAATACTGCTATTTCACTGACAAAGAAAAGCCTGTCGGGCGCTGCTGTGTCACACATTAGTGCTCTTGTGGTTTTGGCGGACCTCAGATCAAAATCCCCACAACTCCAATAGCAGGAGACGAACCATTTCCCCCCTTCATGTCCTTACACCAGAAGTGTTCCTGAAGGCAAGCAATCAATAGGGCTCATGCTGAAAGGCTGTAAACCTGAAATAGTACCCATGACAAGCCCTTGAAGGTAATAGGTCAGATGTATTGATTGATCTGTTCATAAACACACATTTTAGCACGGCTCCCTGTGAAATGTTATGTCCATGTATAAAGCAAACAGCTGAAAATTGATGTGATTTATCTACGTCCAGGTAAAGATTTTAATGTCTCTCTGCCTCTAATTTTACAGGAAATGTAGCTTTGAAAGGTTTGTTGGCTGAGAGGAGCCGCTACATAAATCATTTGTGGCAACTTTCTGAAATTATAAAGTGCCTCCTCAGCCAAACTGCAGTGCCAGAACTGTGATTCATACGTCACACCACATAGCATTGTCTCACCTCTGCTGTCACACTCGGGAGGCATCATGAGAATGTCTGTGCCGTAATAAAATGTTAAGGCCAGAGTGCAAACTGACATTTACTGCTCACTTAGTTGTATGATTTTTTGAATGCGCCGCATCCATGCACTTGGGAGAAGAAGACCTTTCTTGATAAATAGCATCATAACCCCCTTCTAAAATGGCATTTTCACATCTTCGTAAACACTGTCTACTTTCATATTTTTTAGGGATTGTATAAAAATGATTAGGGAAGGAAACTAAAGCTTACGTTTTATTTTTTTCACCATTAATAATATTCGTTTTGGTCCCTTTAGACTTACTAAAAACTGCAAAAGTTGAAAGGTCACTCACCTCTGCCTTTTCATGCTAGCTTTTTATCCTCCGGCCTGTGGAGCTCATCATTGAACTAGATCATTATGATCTGAGTTGCAGAGTTTTGGAGATGTTGTCTATAGAGATGTCTGCCTTCTCTCCAACATAATGGGACTAAAGCACTTAGCTTGTGGTGCTCAAAGGGACAAAAAATGCATTTGAAAAAATTTGAAACAGCAACGTCTCTTTCCAGAAATAATGACCCAGTTACTCAAGATAATCCGCAGACCTTGTTATGAGCAGTTGCATGTAGAAACTACTTTCTTTTCTGTGGTACCAGAGCTACTTTCTTTCTTTCTACAAATCTGACAAATTGGTTTTATTAGCTATTCTTAATGAGCATGATAAAACCGCACTACTATATTGCAAGGGGCAGCTGAATTAAGAAAAAATAATTGTCTGCCCTGCTTGTTGTTGGAGTCATACCATTAAATTATCCAAATAAAATTACAAAAATTACAAAAAAATACCACAAAAACCATTTGGGTGTTTGCTGATTAATGAAGCAGATAGGCGATGGATTCATCCAATAGCCAAACACTAATGTAGCTAATAGCTAAATATGCAAACCAACCACACGCTGGATTTGCATCCCATCATAAAAGAATATAAGGGCCTATAGGAGAAGACGACCCTGCTTAGCGTCACTGTAGACCAGAACGTGCGAAACATTTCGAGTCACGGCACATTTTCACTCTACACTTCTGAAGTGTTAACCACGCCAACGTGACATAGATTTCTGCTCATCCTGAGGAGACACTGTGTCCTTCATCAAACTGAAATTGAGACGATGCAATCTCTCTTTCTCCCCTTCGTTCTCCCCCTCCCCCTTTCTCTCCCTCTGTCTCCCCTCGCTAATAAGCAGTGCTCTCTTCTTCATGCATGAGGGACTCGCAATCGCTCCCCTCCCTCAGTCAGACAGATAGCAGGGGAGATGGATGTGTCAGTCAGTCAGCGCTGTCTCATCTCAGTCAGGTGCTCTGTGTACTTCAGGTTATTTAGAGGCCTGCTGGCCGGTAAACCGCACACGGCTCGTTTTTTAAGTCTCAAATTTGTCTGGGGAAAGCAGAGCTGAGCTCATTTTGCTTAGTTGTTTTCCAGCGGTTCACAAGGCTGCTTTTTTTTTTTTTTTTCTGCTGGTACTTCTTAGACGCTGGCCTGCATGTCAATTTACAATTCAGCACTCAAAACAACAAATAAATAAATAAAAAGGACTTAGATGTAGTGTTGCTTGTAGCATTGGGTGGCAAGGCTGTTTTCTTCAGGTCCCTTTTGCCAAGACGTCGCCACCCCTACCCGACAGAAACTGGAACAGTCAGTTCAGTACATCTCTCCATCTGCCTCTCTGCAGTGTCATGTCAATGAATAACAAGCGCCCGGCCACAATCTCCAATTATGCAAATCGATGGCGGGATCCAGATATAGGGTTGTTTGTGGCAGATCTAAATGCAGATGCACTGATGGTTTAGAGTTCCATCACATTACAGTCATGAATAAAGGACTGTCATCTAAGACCCTCTGCTCAAGCGTGTCTGTAAGCTGCCAGTACGTATTGTACACTACAGTCGCATTATTAAAGAAGTACAAAGGTCTGAGAAATATCATTTTTCTATCTGCAAACTCTATTAATTTCCTACGGATCATCTGAGAGCGTCTGTACGACATCGTGATACAAAATATGGCACCAGTTGAGGGCTGGTGACATGTTTTGCAAGTTTCTTTTACAAATCAGTGTTTTGTAAAACTTAATTTGAAGGGTTGTGCATAAGGCTGTCATAACATTGTCATTACCGTGTCTTGACGCCTGTCATGAACACAAATGAGTCATTATTAATGTTCATGACTTGTCCGCAAGTGTCGTTCAGTCAGTTATGTCATTTTTAATGCAAAGTTGACATTCTTTGAGATACCGTGCAGCTAGCGAGCTGAGTCGGTCTCAGTGGACACGGGGTAATCCAGTGCCCAGGTGGTTTTCTCGGCAGTTTTGGCTCCTGGCGCTCCAGGGCTCAGTCAGCTAGCTAACCAATCTAACACCACAAATAACAGCAGACAGCAGTTAGTCTACTTTAGTAACAAATAAACTAGCTAACCATCTGTCCATGAGGTAACACTGTAAGCTAAATCATCTTGGTACTGTACCCTATAGTCAAACTGGCCTTATTTAATGACATCTTAATGACATGTCCGGGAAATTATTCACACATTATGACACACTTACAATGGACTCATGCCAGCCAGTGTCAAAACCAACCACATATGACAGTATAATGTAATGTTATAACACAAAGCTAAACAGTTTCCTTAAGTTTCTTAATGTTGAGTTGTCATGACCAAATATTATTGGCCTGATTAATGTCAAGTTGTAATTACAAAGACATGTCAAACAACGTCAACTTTGCTTTAAAAATGACATCGTTTACCATGCAACACTTCAAGACAACAGTCATAAACATTTATAAAGATTCCTTCATGTTCATGACAGGTGTTATGTACACCCCTTCAAATACAGTCTTACCATATGTTTTGACCACTTTAATCCCCAGCCATCTAAAGTCCACCCATTCAATCAGCTCTTGTTTGTTTGGAGTGGTACTCTGTTGAAATGCTTGCGGCCTAGTTCCAGTTTGTGACAGCTAATGATCACTAACTGATGGTGTAGCAATTTGACTCATTCTCAGTGAAGGCTGTGAGCTCATTCTCAGCACTGTAACACAAAATGCCTCAAGTGGTTATTACTTCTAACCTCTCAGTGCAAGTTTGACCATTTTATTTCATAAAAAAAGTGAGTTTTGTTGGATAAAATTGGGCATATAAAGTTCACCTGCTACCCAGACACCAATCATTAAGAGAGTTAAATAAACAATACATTTGGTATCTCTTCTAAATTAAGGTTCTGACCTGTAATTTGTATTAACTTCCCAGACTGTGGAGTTCAGGCAGGTCAAACCAAATGCTAAAGAGAAGGCCAAGCTGTTTTCTCTCTGAGTGACCACAGACCACACACAAAAAGATGACAATTTTGTTTATGAAATGGACTAAGTGGGCAAACTATTATTGCAAAGGCAAGGACCGTAGGCTGAGTAAGAGCAAAATAAGCAGCCAGATGCCATGAGTTTCTCACATTCCTCATGGCCAACAACCTTTTATTGTTGAGAACAATTTCTTTGCTCAACTAGTGAATCTCTGATGGCCTTGGGGGCAGGATGGTTTAGTCATCTACATTTTTACACCAAGATCAGTCTGTACATTTGGATTGAATGGTAAACCCATTTAAAATAGCAGATTGACTGTTTTCCCACTGGAAACACTCGATTTGCTTCTGTTATTTACTGATGTTTTCAGTCTTTGTGTGTTCAGTACTTTTGTAGCCTTTACTGAATCTCTGTGGTTTTAGGTTTACTTTCTCTCCTGCGTCCCTGTTTATACTTTCAGGTATTTGCTTTATTTAACTGTTACATTTTTGCTTTCAGCATTAAGTTACTGCTGATGAAATCCCAACATTTCTTGGTTTTACTGCATTAAATGTTTTTTTCCACTATTTCAACACTTGACAAAGAAAAGTACATGATAAGTTAAACACACACCTTCAAGTGGTTATAATGTTATCCCTGTTATAACGGAGATGCAAATCCCTGCTGTGGGGGACTGACATGCCAGGTCAAGCTGAAAATTTAGCAATGGAGGCGACAAGCCTTCATTGCCTCCACCAGAAAATGGTCATAAATTAGCGCGTCCACCCGTGTGTCATTACCACTGATCGAAGCTAGAGCTGATCAATACCCAGCAGATTTATTTGACCTGGGAATGAATACCAATTGTACCCTTTTCCATTGGAGTCAAATGCCAGGTATTAGTGGGTGTTAGTGGGTTTTTGTCCAGTGTAAAAGGGGTGATAGTTTGTGGCCATTTGCCTCACAGTCTTGATCTGATAACAAAATGTTCTTCAAAATCTTGAACATCTTTGTGCTATTGTAAAGCATCTATAGAGGGATGCAACTTTTCATCAAACCTGATGATTTTCTTCATCGTCAAGTTATTGACGTCACCACAAAAGCATTGTTTCTCATTTCCTCACAACAAAGGGCTTGTCAGCGCTCGCTATTCAAGTCAGAGCTCTACTGCCGCAATCACAGCCAGAGTGATGACCTGATCCCACTTAATACAGCCTTGTTTGAAGTGCCCCGTGGATCTACAAAGGAGCTGGGGGGCTAGAGATAGTGTGAACTGGTGGCTAAATGCAGCAGTTCCTTCCTAAAGAGCACCACAATAAGAGGCATGGCTGATTTTTCTCCCCTCTTCACTTTTTTTTTTCATCTTCCCATCCTTTTTTTTCCTGTGTGCTCACATCTGGGTCGCAGTCATGGCAGCCTTCTACTTGCTTTGTAGTTGATTTAATTGGCTAGTGTTGCATCTTGACGTGGAGTTTTCATTATCACATACTGTAGACTTGGCCCTCTGCTCAAATTAGAGCACCCAGAGGAGGCTTGGACTTAAACACTTCAAATCAAGATTCCTGTCACAAAAAACAGTAGTAGAGTAGAGTAGTTGCTATGTATTTGTTTGAATTTGTTTAGCAATTAACCTTAATAGTCACGGCATCTCAACAAAAAAAATGCAAAAGTTCATCGTTGCTCAAACTTCCAATGATATTTAAAACATTTAACATGTATGATCATTTGACTTCTAATAAACTTTTTCATTGTTGTAAAAACAGTGCATGCTGGGAAATCCACCGCTAATCATGTTTCTTTAGAAACTTAATTTAATTGAACTCTGTACAGTACATTCATTCAACTTATTTCATGCCAAGTGTGAAGTGTTCTAATAATACTAGACATTTTAAGATTAATTTACTTGTATACATAAAATTTCTTTGTTTACATTAAGTTAATTGGAATAGATTAGTTAATTCCACTAAATTCCTGTATGATTTGTTTTTCAGTGTGTGTCAAAAACACTGTAACAACTCCCAATTTACTGTAAATATGAAGATGGATTTCATCATCTCTCACTTGTTATTCTCTGGCCAGTTTTTAAGAGAACTCTTCCATCTCCTTCCCCACGGAGGCATCTTGTTTAAACACGCAAACCGCTGGGAGTGCAGCCACAAATGCCTAATTGAAACCCTTTTCAGTTTATGAATAAGAGAACACCATGTGCCCCGGATGACAGAATGTCTTTAACGGCGGGGCATCATTGCAGATGCAGGGCATGTTGAGTGTCCCTCGGACGGCCCTGTTACATAACGCGCCACTGCAGGTGCATCTCATAGAGAGCGGATATGAATGGCAGGCGGCAGCTTGTAAGTGACCATCAGCTTGTGAGTGGGGGCATGGGGTCAGCCGCATCAGAAGCATGACAAGTGAGGAGTGTTGCACTTTGCTATGCGTGCTAAAGCTAGAATCAGACATGATAATAATAGTCAAACTATTTCTAGCTAAGGCAGGTGCGAGTTCGTCAAAACACCACATGGCAGGATATGAGAATGAAATGTGTGAGAACAGCTCACAAAGCAAATGTTTTTCCATATCACATGCACTCAACGTCTTGCAGTCTTAAAGAAGGAATATGTGATATATTTACTTCTCTTTTTGTTTGCCCATTTCATTTTTTATTAGAGTTTAAAGTAATGCTGAATGTTACCTGAATGTGTAAGTGTCGGTTTATGAGTTGTAATAAATCTTTAATAATCTTTTAGATGGAGTAGATATTTATAATAGTTAATTTGACCAATTTGCCAGTGGAGTTTGGCAAGCGGTCGCTGAACTTCAGCTACAGAGCATAGATTTTCAGAGCAGTGGGCTTTTATTTTTGGGATAATGGTCTTAGCTTTACATTGACAGACAAGTGAATCTATTTAATATACTGTCTATGGCTCCAACTCAATATTTGGACTTCATTTTGAATACGAAGGTCTTACATATTGATCCTTTAAGTGATATATGTTATCCAATCCATGAATGTCAAAGGATACAAAACAAGCAGTCAACTTTAAGATACCCAACAGGACTTAATTTGGAAGGTGTTAGCATGAATAAAGGCTTTGTGTTTCGTCCATGCATATTGCATGAGCATCATGGAGTTAAAATAACGCAGTTCTGTAGAAGTAAAGTGCTGCATCAAACACTTCGAAGCAATCTCAGTGCAGTTAGATTAGAAGCTGTAAAAGATGGATGTGGTGGGGGAGTGAGCTGCTACACATCCTCAGAGTTGCTAGCAGCTGTTCAGGGTAGGGACTTGGCAGGTACAGATCGCGAGGGAGCTCGCTAGCAACTCTCTCCTCCCCTCCTCCTCCCTCAGCTAGCGATGGCCTCATTTATCTGTCACCACCCCTCCTACTCCCCAACCCCCTTCCACTCCAGACATCTTTGTCTAACACGCCTTCACCGTCGCCGTCGAGCCGAAACAACTCCCGTCACTTTTGTTTTTATTCCATCAATTACCTCCCTGCCAAATGCTGTGATCGGCCACTCTGAAAGCTGCCTGCTGCCCCGACAACTTCACATCTTCGCTGTCACTGGAGTCCTGTCACTTAATGACTTACCAATACGCTGAACATAAAGACTGTATTAGTCATTCATATTATATATTCCCTGCGCTGCCTCGTAACATGGTGGCAAAAATACCTATGGGCCCCCCAAAGCACATATTGTTGTTCTCCTCTGAAATATGCCTTCAATTAGAATGTCATATCGCTGTGCCTCAGTCATCTTTTGCCATTGCTTCGAGTGATGACAGTGAATCGGGCATTACTTCTCCATCTGACGGATGCCTCCCTTCAGAATTTCTCATTAGTCAAATGCATCTCTATTCTATCACAGACAACTCACATTGTTGACCGCGCATCCTTTTGCTGATGACCCACACCCCATGCATTTAAAGCCCAATTAATTATCATAGATAGTGGTCACATAAATATTTCACTGCAGCAGATGCCAATATTTCATATCGTGCATTTGAATTTACAGGCAACACAGTCACAAACAGAGCAGATAGGCATCTTCCATTATAGGGATAGTTTGGTTTATTTGCAGTGGGTTGTATGAGGTACTTACTGATAGTTACTTCATTACCTACATGTGGCGGTTGGCATGCCCTCAGTGTGGTGAAGCAGAGATGGAAGCTATGCAGTGCAGTGCTGTGGACAGGGTCATCGGCAAAATGTAATTTAGCCACTTTAAAAAAATAACTAAATCAATGTCAGTATCAGTTTAAGTTCACACTGTGTGTAGAACATTTTTACCATTTTATTTTGTGGTCAGACAGCCTTTTCCAGCAGGAAACTGCCCTTATATTAGCCAGATATTACTCTCTCCACACCAACCAAACTTCACAGACAAAAACAGTAATTTTACCTCGCAGAACAATGGACTTTCTGATCTATTACCACCTCATTACGGTTAGTCTGTTTGTCTTATTGTGTGACTTTGGTGAATCCAAACTATCCTTTTAAAACAGCAAAGTCACATAATAACACTAACTAATTAACTGGTAGCTGCAGCGGTAGGCCAGCAACTCCTGTAATCTACAAGGTAAAATTATAGATTTTGCTTATGGAGTTTTGTTGAATTGGAGAGAGCAATATTCAGCTTAGATAATGGTCGTTTCCTGTCAGAAAAGTTAACTGGTCAAAATATTCTAAATATAGCGTCCACTTAAGCTGATATCAATTTTTATAGGTGCACTTTTGTAGTGGTATATGTTTCTCACGGGAGCCCCTCTCTGCTTCTCCTAACTGGTGAACTGCCAACTGGTATCTACTGTAATCAATAAGGATCTCATACGACCCGCTACAAATAATCTGAACTATCCCACCCACAGGTATGTTTTTTTTGTGGAAGACAGTGATGTAAAACTAAAAATAATCAGCCAGTCCACTGGTAATACAGGCTGTGCTTTAACGCAACAAAAAAATCCATGTGCTGTGCGGATTTCTAACCCTGTCAAGCAATGTCTCTTCAGCAAAATATCAAACTGACCGCATGAAGTCTCCATCTCCT
Organism: Lutjanus erythropterus; assembly: GCF_056507025.1. Classification (NCBI taxonomy): domain Eukaryota; kingdom Metazoa; phylum Chordata; class Actinopteri; order Lutjaniformes; family Lutjanidae; genus Lutjanus; species Lutjanus erythropterus. Next base: position 8,809,338 of record NC_139339.1, on the reverse strand, counting down.
CAAAACCTTCCCAGACCAGCTTCAATTGTTTTTCTCCCCCTGCTCAATACTACTTGCTGATGAAAGCAGAGTGTCTCACCATTTGGACGGCCCACGCCGATAACAGAGCTTTCAGTCTGACAATCGGGCCAAGCAGGTGTTTGGCGTTGTGTTGGGGGAATAGAGCAGCTCAACAGCACATTGGAGGATCAGAGGAGGCTTCAGATGCACCTGGTCACGTGCCAAGGCCTCCCTCCCCACACAATCTGGCCTGTTCTGTTCCCACTCAGTGGCAGACGCACCTCCGCTGGCAGCTCTGATGGACGCTAAGCTCTGTTCTGGTGACAAATGCAGAGATCATTCGCTCCGACCCACGCAAGCGTTTAATCATGATGCACTGCTACTGCTGCTCACACCCCAGATATTATATCGCGTGAAGTCCTGTTACTCTTACATTCTGAGAGCTGCAAGGGTTTTCGGATTATGTAAAAGTCATTTTCATGCCAGGTTTTGCCTTGTTCGGTGGGGTCCTATCTGGAGTTTCACGTGGAAACCATCATGCAAAAAAATCAGCTTTATGCATGGTCACATTAAAGTGAAAGATATTTTAAGAAACATTTAGTATGCACTGCACGTTTTGGACTCAGTACATGTCCTCTACTGTGCACAAGTAATGGCCATGGAAATCCCTGGTTAATATACTCTCTTAGAAATAAGAATTTTAAAAAGGTTCTTCCTGAGGGGGCTGAGGTTCCACCCACAACTATTTGCTTCTGAAGAACCCTTTGTTGAAGAGAGGTTTGTCAATAGTTCTTTGTAGGAATGAAGGTTCCATTAAGAAATCTTTTCATCCAAGAAAAACCTTTTGAAAGAGAGTTCCTCAAGGATTGGGGAAATTCTTGAGGAACTTTGTCAAGGGTTTGTCAGTAGAACCACCTGCATGGTTTTTTATAAACCCTCTGGAATATAAAAGGGTTCTCAGTGGAACCCCTTGGCTCGATTCTGGATCAAATCTTTGGAATATAAAAAAAATCTCAGTAGTAGCCCTAAACTTAAACTTTTGGTTTAAAAAATGATTCTCAGTGTTCGGTTCTGGGTAGAACCGTCTGAAAATGATCCAAATTAGACTGTTATAAAAGGTTTTACTAGAGACCAAAACGGGCTCTGCTGTGAGAACAAGCTAAGGAACCCCTCATGGTTCTGGTTAGCACCTTTATTTCCAAGTGTATGAATAATTCCGTGTTGTATTTGCAGACCTTTAGCAGAAAATTTCCATCTGACTGTCCCCAAATAAATGGACTGTTTAGATGTTCAGACTGTAATACTTGGAGATGTGGAATGCTTATGCATAAAATTGGAGTTGGACAATTTATCTTAACATGGAATCACATTTATTGTTGCATGGCAAATGTGTTTTTCATGCTGGCTCCTCATTACATGCAGCTGGCTGAATGTCTAGTGTTTAATAGTGGATCCAAGCTTTCATACTGTACGTGTGGATGTAGTTATGAAATTTCCCACTATATGCCCGTGGTTTAAATTTATCTCCGAACCTGTGTGCAGGGAAGGTATCAACAATATCAAAGGTAGCCTGAACGATGGGAACGAGAGCATCCCAGAGGGCCTGCGGGCTGAAATAAGACAGATACAGCTGAGTGAGCCTTGATGGAAAAAAAAATAGAGAGAGAGGAACGGGTCAAAGAGATGGGGCTCGGGCCCTGGGGAGGCCTGAAGATGGGAGAGAACATGAGGCATCTTTCACCAAAGTCAGACTTTCAAAGGCTGAACAGTAACCTAGTGACAATGTACTGTACGAAGAGCAGGAAGATACTTTTTAAGCAATTAGAAGTGAAAGTACACAAGGGCTTGCACTACCACTATGCACATATTCAGCAGGAATAGAAGGCATTTGCTTGGGTTGTCCTGCCAGCTTGGTCAGCCTGTCCTGAATTATAAAATCCACTCCCTTCCTGACAGAATGAGAGTCTGGCGAGCCAGTTTGTAAAAGATAAATACAGTCCAAATCTTAAGTTTAAAACAATACTTCAACATTTTGGGATATATTTATTTATTTTTAGAGTTACACAAAAAGTCTCCTATCTGTACTGAAACAGGCCTGTTCCACCAACTGGAACTGAAAAATAGCAGGTTTTCCTTGGCAACCAAAGTAGATGCGATCTCTGTTGATGACATCCTTTATTACAATGGTTTCACTCAAAACTGGTTCAATATATAGTTCCAAGAAATGGAACTCTGACCAAAGATCAGAGCTAATGATGGAAAAGGGTCTTTCCCACCAACATGGAACTGGACCTGTTTCGGTTAGAGCACCTAAGGAGCCCTTTTTATGATGGCCTTGAAGGAACCGGTAACAGAACCTAAAAAGAAAAGCTAATTTGGTGGAAAAGGGCCAAAGTGAAACTACAGCCAGCAGCCAGGTAGCGTAATTTAGATAAAGACTTAAAGGGGCTAGCTTGGCTCTGTTAAATGGCAAACAAAATGCCCATACAGAGCAAGCAACCAATGGGGACCCTAGGAAGTCGCTACAGCCAGCCAAGAAAAGGTCAGCACCTACTGTAATGCCCCTGTAAAACCAAAACTTTGCGCCCTCAGTCAGTTTTTGTACAGACTGTACAAACAAGATATAAGATTTTAATTAGTGAGCTTTAGAGATGCTGGTAGGCAGATTACAGATTAGGCTAAAATAACTGTTTCCTGGCTGTAGCATCTTATTTGACGGATGGGGCATGAGAGCGATCTCAGTCTTTTCATCTAACTCTTGGCAGGAAAGCAAATAAGTTGGATTTCCCAGTATTTCTTTCTAGGAAACAGCATTCTTGGAGTAAAACTAAGAAATACAGTGATATGATTGAGTTATTTCTTTATAGCACTGTGCACTCCATTAAAAAGTGCCAGTCAGTAAGTTTGCAATCCAAGCAAGCGACTGCTTTTAGAAAACTTTTGTGTGTCCTGTCTTTGTTCCCTTAAAGGGATAGTTCAGAATTTTTAAAGTGGGGTTGTATGAGGTATTTATTGGCACACCCTTGGTTTAGAGACTAATAATTTCCATGTTTACGTTGCTGTCAGACAGCCTTTTCTGACAGGAAACTGCCATTACAGAGGCCATATTTTGCTCTCAACAAAGCCACCAGACTCATTTCACAAATTCAGTAACTTTACCTCGCAGAACAAGGACGTTTCCGATCTGAACCAGCCCTTTAAAATGCCAAAGTCACACGATGACACAAACAAACCGATTAAGGCCCTTGGAGAGCAACTTCCATTTTCTGCAAGGAGGTAAAGTTGATGTTTTTGGCAATCAAGTCAGGAGGCTTTAGAGAGAACAAAATATGGTTTATATGACTGCATTTTCTCATCAGAAAAGGCTGGCAGTACTTTGATTAACTTCCTGGGGCCTTGCCAACGATCATAGGTAGATAAAACATCGACTTTGGTTAAGAAGAACTCAGCTCCAAAAAATCCAAACTATCTTTTTTAACAGAACTCTGATTTCATTTTTTATCCACCTCTTAATTTGTAGTAAAACCTTGCTTTGATGAATAAATGAGTAAACATTCTCTCTTCGCTGCAGAGCTGTCCCAATTTTACCCTAGCAGGAATCAATGATGGATATGCTTATGTGACAGGATGATTTCATAGATTTCTCAGTGAATCACATGCTAATTGCTGCTTTATGCTCTTGCAAATGAAGTGAGCAATTTGCTGTTGCAACACAATGTTAGCAAATTTGCTACTTTAACAAGCACATCATTATTAATTTTATTCTGTCCTAAATCTGACAACACTGAACAATTTCAGCTTTGCAACTGACAATGCTAAGTGGAAAATATCCATTTTCCTGATGTTTTTTTCTTCTTTTAAAGCAGATTTTTTCTCCCACACCTCCCTATTTGGCGTCCCCTCTACTGTCTTACATGATATCCAACTGCGTCCTTGCAGAGCTGATAAAGCTGTGGGACATCAAGGATCATCAAGGTGATGTCTAGTTACTAGGCCCTGGTGTTTTCTACCAAGCTAAAGCCACTGCTTAAAACAACGCAGTGACAGAGCTGAACTGACAGCTGAGAGTTGCAATTACTTCCAGGTTACTGAAAAATGTCACCGCCAAAAAACAGTGGGGATTTACCGAAGGGACTACTGTTTAATCAGCCAACATTCACTCTGTGTTCAAATTTAGATCTTCTCCTAGGGATTTTGTTGCTGTTTTCATGGCAGCTATTCAAGATGTTTTTGCCTCCAAAATTTTCCTAAAGAGCTATTGATGTGCGTGCTTCGGTATTGTTTCTCAAGTGAAAAGCAGAATAAATAGCAGCTTTCGTGAGTGCCATCCTTCAAGGTTTTTGAAAGTGCTCATGCAAAAGTGAAGAGACAACTTTTGTGTGAAGTAGTATATATGCATTCAGATATGTGGGCAGCGTGTCCATAAGGTGTTGCATGACGCTACGAAGCAGCCAGGCTGTTTCTAGCTCGAAGTCACGATTGCTCACAGGCGTGGACAGCAGGAGTGAAACTCCAGTTGCACTCTCTCAAATGTTAATAATCAGAGATGGATGTCACAGAATGGTATTTAAATTGAAATGCACACAGGAAGACAGAGAAATTCATGATAATACGCTAATAGTCATACAGTCAATACAGTCAGTGTTCCAAAGGACGACCATCCGACTGTTCCTCTCTTTGCCAGAGCGGTGACTCACTGCCACTCAGTTGTTCTCAGGACACGCGGACAAAAACTCTGCAGATTTGATTAGAATTCTCGCAATGATCTGAGCCACAGAGCAATTACTCGTCAGGAACTGTAATCACTCAGAGTCTAAGCATGCATTTAATTATAGGAGTATTAACAAAAAATAATCGCTCTTGAACACCAGTCACACAGAATGAGATTTGGCGAGGGGACTGTGAGATGATTACTGCCTGTAAATCTAGCCATAAAATTGGGGGCTATTATGTGTCGTACTCAAATGGCTTGTTCAACAAAACTCTAATCGCATGCATAATTTTACACAGTTCATTACTGTAGTTCATTAAGATACGAGAGGTGCTTTTCAGAATGAAGGCTGTTCGTTCAGCCTATAGCGTGGTGTAGAATATTCACTGCCAGCTCGAGATGTTAAGACAATGTAAATTACACATTCAGCGCTAAATGAAGCCGCTGTAATCGCAGCACAGCACACTCTCAGAAATAATGGTGCCAAATAGAACCTTAAAATGTTCCTCGGCTTATTCTCATAGGCACCTGCTAGAACCTCTTATATAAGTTCAACTTGAAAGCTGCTCTTTTCCACTGGTTCTTAAAACGGTTCTGTTCATTGGGACCTCGGTGTTATCTATGGAACCAGCTAGAATTTACAGCAGTTTTAAGTGGAACCATTGTAATCAAGGATGTCATCAACAGCAGGTGCTGCTATTGGTTCCAGCTGAGTTCAAGTTTATCAACCAGTTTGTTTTTGGTGCTCAGAACGGTTCCAAATTAGGCTCTTGAACTGGAAAAGGCCAGTTCCATGTTGCTGGGAAAAGGTCCTCAGAGGGTTCTACCTAGAATCCAACACAAAGGGTTATTCCAAGAACCATCTGCGAGAGGTATGAGAGGTTCTAAAGAGAACTTTTCTAAGTTATAATGGTTTTTCCCATTCCCATCCCTTTCTTTCTATTATCTGGGTGCCAACAAGAACTCATTCAGGGGATTCTACTAAAAATCCTTTTATATTCCAAAGGTTTTATCTAGAACTCACACTGAGGTTTCTGCTGAGAACCTTATTTGTTCTTAAGGTTTTATCCAGAACCCACCTGAGGGTTCTACTGAGAACCCTTTCTATTCCTAACATTTTATCCAGAACTCACCCCAGGGGAGGTTCTACTGAAAAACTTCTTTAATTTAAAAGGATTTATCTAGAACCCACACATAGGGGTTTTACTGAGAAGCCTTTAATGGTCCAAAGGTTTTTTCTAGAACCCAACCAGAGGGGAACCCTTGACAAACCCTCTACAAAAAAGTTCAAGTATTTCAACAATCCTGGAAAAACTGTCTCTTTCAAAAGGTTTTTTTTGGGGGGGGATGAAAAGGGTTCTTCCTGGAACCTTCTGTCTTCCAAACCCATTCTTCAATAGAGGGTTCTTCAGAAGCAAATGGTTCTGGGAAGAACCTTGCAGGAAGAACCTTTTTGGAACCCTTATTTCTAAGAGTGTAGTTTAATAGCACATGGCCAGTTCCATGTCTTGCCACAGTGTGTTTGTAAAGGCACCCTATCACCATATCTTGATGTTATCCATGTAAACATCAATTAAAACCGTTAAATAATTTAAGCAAAACATAAGTCTCTGCACGTACTGGTTACCACCGACTCTGTGGTGCTGCTTTGTTTTCCCGTTTTAGTTTCCCTCACCCTCTCTTAGCGATGATAACGTGTGACAACACACAGCGCAGGGGGCCGTACAGCAGGTGGCCGCCGGGAACCTTCCTGTCTCTCAAGCGACCAGCCTCTGGCAACCACTGACCTCGTAACACACACACACACACACACACATACATACTAACCACCTAGAGTGTCAGCCGTAACAGTGTAACAACCCAGGGAGCTTGTCCGACATGCTGAGTCGACAACACGGGGAGCTCAAGTGGCAGCAAGGACAGCAGCCTCGGGGGTTTGCTCGCCATGTACCTACGTCACTGCGAGAACCGCATGGTGTTGACAGGTCAAGCAGATAAAAACACGGAGGCTGGTGTAAAAACATCATGGAAACTCATAAACCAGGCCTGCTGAATTTTACTGACTGGACAAGCAATGACTAAGCTTGTTCTGCTTGTGCGAAAGCCCTGTTTATTCAAATCAGAACATTAGAAACACTGTTAAAAAAAAAAAGTCAGACAGAAATTTAGTGGAATCAACTCATCTTTTCTCAACAACATAAATATGCAAGCTTTATTTATTCAAGTTATTAAACTTGAGTAAACTTTAGTTTTCATAACACTTCAGAAATGATAAACATTAGTTCTTTGAACTTTAAGTCTTTTGGCTTGAAATCATAAGTTGAATGAATGTACTGCAAAGAGTCCTATCAACTCATTAAACTAAGTAATAATAAGTAATTTGTTTTAATATAAGTCATAGTTGTCGGTTTTCATAATTATCAAAACAAGCAGTTAGTATTAAATTCTTAACATTTAACAAATTTACTTGGAGCAATATATTGTCTTGAGTTGAGAAAAAGTTGAGATAACTCAAAAATTCAGCTTAATTCAATAGATTTTTGAGTTTTGATCCAAATTCTGACTCATAAGTTTCTGAAAAAGTTTTACCAACTACTAATGTTTTGTTGAAATAAATTAAGTTTCCTCTTTAAATGAACTTGTATTATAGAAATTGAGTAAGTTTTTTGTGTGAAATAAAGAACTGATTCTTCAGACTGAGGACATGTAAAAGGAAATTAAATTTGTTTATAATGTTCATCTTCTTTAGCTTGCTGAGCATGTTTTCTCATGTACAACTGACAACAACGCTAGTCAAATAAACCCATAGAGTGTACTTGTTTTGAATCATTATATTAAATTCAATCAACTTAAAATTGAAGGTAGCCCATATACTAACTTTTTAAGTTAAAACAAGCTGTCATATTTTTATAGTGCGTGGAGAAATAAAGTGAGGTGTTGCCTTCCTGTCAGTTTGAAACAGCTACTTGAGTTATTGATCTCACATTATAAAGTGAGGCATTCGTCTACAGTAAATACAGTATGTTTGAATAATGGCAGAGAAAGCGACACAAAGAAGGTTGTATTGTATTTGAACCTGATGTTGTACTCGCATGGCTCCCAAGGCCACCTGGGAACATTTGCTTATTAACATTTAATGACATTCACATAAAAATATTTCACATGCAATCCCACACGCAGCTTTTTGGAAGGAACTAAAGACGAGACCACGAGTGCCCAGACTATAAATAACAGCCTCGCAGAAGGAGGAAAAAACAAAAGCAGAGCTCCTTCCAGCTACACGAATCGACAATGATAAGTCCACCAGCAGTCATTTGTCTTCTGTCGAAATTGGTGTTGAAGCCTCCTTCCCGTTCTTATCACTCTTGGCAGTTTGTGTTATGTTTATATGCAGTTATACAGTGAGTGCCCTTCTGCCTGACAGCCGGGCGGCTCCTAAGCAGGGAGCGTATATTTCAAAAGAGGGTGCCCTTCTGGCAGCTCAGAGGCTTAATGTCAAGGGGGTGTATGTACTGTGGTAGTATTTCCCTGGAGATTACCTTTAGGTTTAATCAGACGCAAATGTGGCTGCTGATTGATTATATGAATGAAAGCAAACTATGTTTTTTTTTTTCTCACAATTCTGGCAATTTCCTACACAAGAAACTTTGCATGCAGCATGTATGCACATACAAATCATAGCTGTTGGTAAGACAGAGAGCAGAAACTCCAGAAAAGAGCTCAAGTTTTCAGAAGAGTAAACTGTTACATACAGTTAGACAGGATGTAATTCCTTCATGTTTTGCCATGGAAAAAATGAAATTTAATTGAGGGGAAATGAAAGTACCAACAAATAAAATTTGTTATTTTAGCCTTCCATCTACTAGCCTGTGTTTTTAAATAATAATGATGACCTTTAAAATTATAGAATAAATTAATTTACACCTTAATATTTACTTACTAGTGTAATATGTTCAAATAAGTGATTTAAAAGTAGCTTAACAACACCAAATTTTGAATTCCTCAAGAGTCACTGGTACTCTGCTAAGCTAACGTTAGGCTTTTTAGCTTTAGGAATAGTTTGTTTTTTATTTCTCTATGACTGTATTTATTTTTTGCCTTATTCATTCAGGGATAACAAACAAAATTGCCAAGAAGTCAGTCACTGTTAGCTGTGGCTGTCTCTAGCAACTTAAGCAGGATTTGGCTAGCTTGCTTTAGCTAACTGTGTAGTTGACCATTTGGCTTTTGTGTTTTCTTTTGACTGCACCTTTAACATGGTGTTTTATTTGGGATTATGTATTTTATGTATTTCTATGGCATAAAAATGTTATTTGGCAAAATAAATGTTAAATCAGATTTTGGCTGAAATAAATTTTGAGTAGTTACTGCATTTTGGCTGTTGTAGGGTAGTATCAGTGTTTGACAGAAGTGAAAAATGTTCGGGACACATGCAGGCACATAAGATAGTACTCTTTTTATGCTTTTATTTTTGCTACAAAAGTTGAGATAGCAACTAATCTAACACAAAGTGCTCACACACTGCACTCTTATGTTTCACAGATTTTTGAAACGCTTCATGTTATAACAAACCTCTCAAATGCAGCCCGTTATTATTCCACAGCACTTCACGGGAAGTTTCAAATTACCAAATGGCAGTAATTCAGTCGCAACTTTTGTTATCTAAAACTTGGAATTATGCCTCATTCCAAATGCCTTTTTGTCACATCCTAGATTAAATGACTCACTGAAATCATTCAGCTTTTCAAGTGGCATACAGTACACAGCGGCATTGTGCGCTCATGCAGGAAAACGCTGAAGTGATTGAACAGCCAGAAACCATGCCATTTAGTAGTGTAACACTCAGGCAAACAAAGCTTCTTATATGTCAGGGATTGCATTGACTTTTACCTATACCCGGAGACTAAAGACTCGCTATTACCTGCAATCAGTTGTTCATTAAGCAACTACTGGCCTCACTTTGCGTGAAGATTACAGGGGTAAGAGCACACATCACTTGTCTTTCAAGCCATTTCCTGGTCTTAAAAAGCATTTGCTGGAAACTGCTGCAGTGAATCAGAGGCGGCAGATACACGAGGCAGCGGATTGTGATGTTGCCGCTTTCCCACCCTGCACACGTTCAATAATAGGCGGAATCAATACTCTCTCACATTTTCTCTGTAAAACATTGCCTTACGCAAGCTTTGTTTGATCTACAAACGATGCAAAACAATTAACCAAATTTAACAAAACCAGGTATCCACGTCGAGGATGGGCAAGTAGATAAAAGATGACACAATAGCTTTTCATTTAGGAAATGGAGCTTTTAGAAGCAGGGAGGGAAAAAAAAAAAACAGTCCATCAGATGGTGTGCTGGCTACTATACTTTCATCTCTACAGGTCAAGGCAGGGTGAACCCTTATCTAAAGTGATGACTCAAACCCCACTGTCTGGCCAAGGCTGGTGTGCTTATATGAATCACACCCAAATTCTATCATATTTCGTGATGCATTGTCTCATATACTCTTGACAGTGCACATAACAACAACTGTCAATGATGAAAAGAAAAAGGTGAGTTAAGAAATTATGTTTTCATTGAACATTATAGCTGCAACTAATGAGCATTTTCAATATCAATTTATCTGCTTATTATTTTCATGATTATGCGATTAATCTATAATGTGTCAAAAAGGTTTAAAATAAATAACTCAGAGCCCAAAGTGACATCTTCAAATTAAGACCTGACTGACAATACTGGATTTATGGGGGTGATACAGATATCAGCATGAGGGCATTAAATAATTCTAATATTGTGTATCCTAGGTATATTTTTTATAGAGGAGATAACGTATAGAATATAGAATATAAACACACATTTCTTTAGTTTTATTTAGGAGGCAGGATATTTTACAGTTTAACAATAAATCTTATTGTCTGTAAAGTCTGTTATTTCTGTATAACAGACCGTTCCTATGAAGAACAGAACATTGCTATAAATCCTTAAATTAATTTGAAAATTTATATTTTTTGTCAAGTTACTGACTTTTTTGTATGAAACCATGTAATAAGCGGGATAATGTACAGTGAGCAGGTCAGTATTGCAAAATAAATTATGGTGTTGGAGCATATTTTGCAATACTGACCTGCTCCCTGTACATTATTGTTCTGTTAAAAAACATTTTCATGTTGATGCATATCTGACATCACATATACCGATATAGCAGTGACAGGCCAGTATTGGGCCAATAATATCAGTTGACTGATAAATCAGTGTCCATCTAACAATGCAAAACACAAGCTTTTCATTTTATGTCACAAACAACATAGAAAAGGAACAAATGGTCAGATTTAAGAAGCCAGAACCAAAAAATGTATGACATTTTTGCATGAGATATTGCTACTTTTCTTTAGATCAAATAATCAATTAGTTAATCTTTGCAACTGATAACACTCAGCATTCTGTAAAAATTGATGTGGAAACAATGTTGTGAGATACAATTGCTTTAATTACTCAGAACAAGTGTGGTGATGTTTGTTTTGGCTCGCTTTCTGTCTTTGTTAATCCTTCAGTCTTGGCTTAATCATTCTTGAAAGAATTTTCACACTTTCACATGTGTGTTTTTCCCATTCTTCTCTCAAAAGCTGCCAATCTGCGGAGTACAGAGAGCCAGCCACAGGCTCTTAAGTATGCTTTTAGGGACCTGCATGGTTGTTTTCATTCATCTTTTGTTTTGTTTTTGTCAGATTTGGTGCTGTTAAATGATACAGTCTGCTCTTATGTAGAAAATCAGCAACATAATGAGGCATCATTAGCTGCTTTGTTTCCCTTGACAATCCAGGCCACGTACTATTCCATGTGGCCTCTATAGAAAAAAATAGGTGTAGCAAAATTATAAGTTTAACTTTAAGTTACTATAAAGTGTAGCAGTAATGCTTTTATATGTCTTCATATAAAAACAGATTGTGAGATGCTAATTACAGACATTTACACCTCATGAAACAATAGACAATCAGAGTATAAATGTGATAATGATGCTATGAAATCACGGGCTGCAAATTTGAAGAAATCCAATGAATTACAATCTCGCTTTTAACCTAATGGTTGTGTAGTGTATCATCTGCGCCTGTCGTGATAGCAGTCACCTTTTTTAAAAACCACCTACAGTATATCAGCGCCACATGCAGAGACGCGGTGCAGTGGGCGAGAACGATGATAATACCCGAGGTGTGATCATACCATGTTCCTGCCAAATAAAAGTGACAGGAGGAGACAGTAATCCCTGCTCGTCCTGCTGCAGTTTTTGACTGTAATCTGAGATTAACGTCCAGGAAACGTCCTTATGCGAGGTGATTGCACACTAGGGCAGATGTTGCAGCGTGTTAAGTCATGTGTAGGAGCCGGAGCGAGTAGATAGATGAATGAGCGCTCACGTTCTCTGGTGTTTTCAAATCTGTTCACCTGAGGGAACAATGTCAGGAGGCTGCCTTGTCAAAGATAGATAGATAGAAAGCTTTGTGTTCTTTCCATAAGTACTGATATACTGTGTATTTTAATCTGCTCAAAAGATTGCTTCATAGAGGAAATCATCCAGGAATAGATTTTTTTTTTTAACCAGTTTCGTTGGGGTCCATGTGGATTTGCTGGTTTACATTTCCACTATAAGTTACACCTGAACCTAAAGTAATTCTTTTCTCACTTTTATTTGTTCAAGTATTTTTTAAGTTTCACTTGGTGTAGGTGAAGGCTGTACAGTTTTTGGATTTAAAGGACTCTTGGTAAAAGGTATCCTGTAATAAGTAACGGTTGAGTACACTGAATAAAGGATGAATGTTTTTTTTAAGATATTGATTGCGATATCAGTTTATCAATGGTCAGTTTTACATTTCATTTTTACTGAAAAAATATACAAATGATGATGATGATATTTTTGCTGTGATCTGCATCAAACAAGTGTCTGGAGAATATGATTTGCACAGCAGCAAGAGGCTTCATTTATTATGGTATATTGTGACACATTATACCTTTAAACTGCAGAAAAAAAAGTCATGCAGGAAGTTTAATTTAGTCAAGTTAATCAAACTTAAAATTTCTGTTTACTTTTAAAACACCTAAAAACTTGATGTCTTTTGACTTGGGTTGAATAAATGTACTGTTCAGAGTTCAATCAACTCATCAAATTAAGATTCTAAAGAAACATGATCAGCATATTAACAGACTTCCCAGCATGCACTGTTTCACTCAAATTCAGTCAACTTAAAATCACCTCAGATACAATCCGGATATTGCAATTGGATGCACTACAGTTTTGTTCATGTTTTTATTAATTGTTCATCCCTGAATGTGTGATGTATGAAACAGCAAGTAAATGTGAATTCAGTCGTCTTAAATAAGTTAGGACTGACGGTTGTCTTAAATTCACTGTGAAAGAAGATATAAAACTTTACATTTTTCTTTAAATGTTTATTTAAATTAATTTTTAAGTAGAAGCAACATATTTTCTTTTATATTTACTTCATTTTTAAACTAAATGACTATAAGTTTTTTGGTAGTACTTAACAGAAATCTATTTTTGAAGGTTTTCATTTATTCTAACTGTATTATATATACAGTTTTCCAATACATATACATTTAAATCATGAACAAGGAGCTCAGGGACACTTTAATATAGACAACATTAATCTTCATAATGTTATTAATTATACTGAATGGCTGCCTCGAAGCATTCATTAAGGTGTTAACAACTAATCAAGTATAGTCTCCTCTTGTGCAGAGTCAGAAGTGAAAGGGTTAAATCCCTACAGCAGTACCGGACAGTAGCAAAGCCTTGAACAATGACTTAATGCACTCCAGTGACGCTGCTTCACATCCCTCTAATGGATCATTTTTCACCTGGCACCTTGGCTCTCTTAAGATCAACTGAGAGGGATCAGCTTCATCGATCGCCTTCCTCTACACCAATCTGGATCAATAAGGATTCCTGCATTATAAACCACCGAGCCCATTTCCAGAGCTGTTCCTGCTGCTGCTGCTCCCCATCATGATCTCAATCTTGTCATTTGAAATTGCATAAAGAATTATGTTGATTGCTGCTAGCCCCATGTTTAAGGCTGCTGCGTGTGCAAGCATTTTTTAAGCGATGCCACACCTTAAAGTTGTATCCTTCCTATCTTCCTCTAATTAAAGGTAGAATTATTGTGAAAGCCTTATGATGTCCATCTTTAGCCACAGCTGCAGCGCGTTTAATGACAATCGTTCTCGCGAGTTGTCTTCATCAACACCCCAGATCTATTCCCTGGGTGCGCATCCTGGCAGATGATTCACTGGCATGTTAAAAAAGCAGTTGGAAGTCTCCGAGATTGTTAAAACCTGCGGGGGGAAAAATGCATGCGCTCCATCAGTATGCAATACATCAAAGATGCCGAGATGCCTCAATGATGCGCTCGCTGGCATGATCAAAACAGCGTGCTTAAAATGCAAAATCTCACCATGATGGCTGCGATGGGAGAGGAACACTAATACAAACAGCAATCTCAGGGAGAAAACAAAGCAGGGCGGAGTGGAGCGCCTTCAAAGGAAATATGAATATGTCATGGCGATAATGACCCTTTAGCTCGACTTCAGCCTCCATCCATCCACTCACTGGGAAGACAACCCATTCCCAGTATGATCAGATATCATAACTGTAAGATGAAAAAGGAAGCAATTATTTATACTGCTTGTTGACACTGGCATCGGATACTTTGGTGTCAGATCTCGCTGGGTAATGTGGCGTTGGAAGGGGGTGGTGGAAGTGAGAATACATTCTCAGTTTTACCTGCGGCACTTCCAGGCCTTTATTATGCGAGGCTGCGCGGGGTTAACGGCACGGGGAGGCCTCTACGCCTGTGAGGATTATTGGCAATGCGCTCCCACAAAACAGCTGTGGAAGGCAAATAATTGTCTTAAGGTGAATAACAATACCATGTTATCCCAGCAAGAGGGGTGGGGAGGGGTTTAATACAAACCAAATAGAGCTTATTTCACCAACCTATGTTTCATTTATGAGATGCTCATATGAAGCCTGTTACTCTTGGTTTATATTCATAGCTTATGCACAGAAATGCGAGGGGGTAAAGGGATTTAGCAGAATGCACAAGGAAATGAACAGGGGTTGCAGGGCCATGCCAATATCCTTATAACACAGTGGTACAAGGACTCTCCCCTGAGTGAGTTTGGATTTTGTGAATGAAACCCCTCCTTATCTATTCTGCTCGGGCTGCCGATCAGTAAATGCTGCCCGGGGCGAAGCCCTCTCTGCAGCGCGCACACATTCAAACACATTTGCAAATGAGCCTGTTCCTCCAATCTAAATAAGCCGAGATGTGCAGAGCCAGAGGTAAGGCATATTAGGAATGGCCCGACTTGGTCATTACTTGGTGGTAGCATGCAGTATCGCCTCGGGTTAGTAACTGAGCAAGGCAGCCGTGACATTGAGACAAAGAGCTTGTGTTTCTCACCACGCCAGGCCATGCTGGGCCTGTTTGTGACTCATGTTAGGTCAAACAGACACCGTGTACCGAAGCGAAGGGACTGTCTGGCAGGTTGACCGTCAGAATCAGCGGGGGACTCGCCAAATCTCTGGGAGCTGGGACTGTAGACAGAGGCTGGCTTGTTGTGTTTTAGCAGATTCTGGTCACAGTACATTGGATTTTGACTTGACTTTGGTAAACAGCTACCACTATCACTACAGCAACTCCTAGTAGTGATTACAGTTATGTCAAAATTATTACACTTGATCAGTTTGGGTCAAAGCCACCCTTCTGTGCTGTCAAGAGCTCAAGCTTCTCACCCATGAGTAGATGCACATTTTATTCTGCACAGTGATATGATTGCAAGTGTGGAAAGAAAATATTTTTTATATGAAATGGCTCACAGAGAGATTCCTCTATGGCCGACACCTGCAAAACTCAGCAAGTCATGTCAAAACTATCTAGATGGATAAACACCGCTACAATATTTTTTTTATTTTGGGGTGAAGTGTCCATTTAAGGCTTTGCAGGACTCTTTTGACTTTCCCTGTTTTGATTCACTTTGACCCCAAACTATATCTGTACTCACCATTTTCCATTGGTCTCCATGGACACTTGACTTTTGTGTACGTTTGCAGCTTTCAGTATATGTGACTTAATCTCCTCGCCTTATCAGCTATCCCCCCACAAGCTCATGCATGTGCTATAATTAGCACCTAATGAAGATGATGTGATTAGTAATTGCACAAATTAGCAGAGCCCTGAATCTTGATTTACTTCTTTTTTTAATGGCTTTTAACACAATATTGTTAATCAAAAAATTTCACATAGATTTGCACTGGTACAAACACAGGCTTAGCACAGACAGAATCAATAGTTCATCCAGAAGTCATCTGCATTATTTTAGCCTCTAAGTGACCCAAGAAAACAGAAGGACTTTACAAACTCTTGTTGTTTATCAGCTCCAGTCGAGTTATAAATTAGTTTGACTCCACAAAATGAAAAACAAACACAAAATATGTGTTATTTTTCATTAATCATCAGTGTGAACATAGAATTTAAAAAGAATATCTGAGACAGACTTAGTGCCTCTGAATGAATGCTGACACAATGAGCTAAAACAACAAAAGAGCTTTTTTTAATTTCATTTGTCAGTGTTCACCTGGTGCACTGAGCCCTAATCCTGTTTACACATTGAAAATCCCTGCTTCTTTTGCTGTTTGATCTGGTTTCTGCCTTGAGCCACATGCTCTAGTTTTGACACTCTTCCTTGTCTACCTAGTGTTTCCCCCCTTCTGCGCGAGCAAAAAGAAAAGGGGGTCAATTGAAGAAAATGAAGAAAATTGCAATTTAAATATTCATAAGGCTCTTTGTCTTTTCCCTCCCATCTGTGTCAGGGAAAGATCATGCTATTCCGCCGTGGATTTTGGCAATTACCTCTCATTGTAACCTCCCCGTGTCCAAAGTCACCCCTGTGCTCTTGAGAGGCACGAGCAACCTTAACAAAATTGTGAGGTTAGGAGAGGATGCTAACAGATTGGATACTGCTGAAGCTGACATCATTTCACTGTTGTTGAATAGCAGCACCTCCCTGCATTGTCTACGGCGAATTAATCCTAATGCCATGGCTGTGCAGTCTGACAAAGATTACATTGTATAATTGCATGTCTAGCTCTGACAAAATGAGCCATTGTGAATGCCAAGCAGAGGGTCTAGATGTGGGGTAAAAATTATTTTGTTTTGTCACACCAGTTATCTCCTGATTTTGTTTTTAGCACTGTATATGCCTTATTATTATTTTTTTTAAGTGCAAGTCTCAAAAAAATATCTTTTGGCCAATTTAATCTTTCTAAAATATGGTGTACCCAACTCTGTAGTGACAGCAGTGCCATCAGGGTCTACATAGCTCAGACAGGATGTTGGCAAAAGGCTTCAGCTAAAGGCCAACACTCTGCCAGCTCTGTCACACTATCATTCCAGTATGGACCGTAGGGAGCCCGCTCCCCAGTGTCTCTGTTCTCTGAGTGCCAATTATGCCATCCAATTGAATTATGCCCCTGAGTGGTATTATTAGCAGTTGTTGAGGGATCCAAACATTTGTATTCATTAAGGCTTGTTCACAGGAATGATTGAATGACCGGCCCAGGCTAATTAACATGTGAATAAAGACAACACGTAACGAATTTGAATGTTTATTAGCCCCGTGCTTTGCAAAAAAAAAAAATAATAATAATAAAAAAAAATAGCCACTTTTGGTGCATTTATTTCCTGCCTGTAAACACAAAGTAATCTTGGCCTCGATGCCATTTAGTTCAGCCCGAGTGCCACTCGGCACATCTTGAACATCAGTCCCACAACATGTTTCAAGTGGTAGCCAGGGCTCAGTTGGAAGTTGTTCCACACAGAAGAGTATTCGGTTTAATGAAGCTGTGAATCAAAGAGGCACCAGCTCATCCTAACTGGTGCTGCAGCTAATGTATTCCCCATTACTCCTAACTCTGCATGCCACTGACCCAGCGGTGATTCAGGGTTTCTGTGCCCAGACATAACAATACTAATGCCAAAATTAGTATTTATATAAATGCATTTTTTGGGGGTAAACCTGTCAAAAATAGGTCACTGACTCCTTCACCACTGCCATTATGCCAGTTTGCATTTATGATGTGTCACATCCAATGTCACATACGCGCCAGAAAACTGACTCAACCCGTTTCTGTTCAGGAGACCAAAGTAAAAGATGTTTTTTAAAGTCTGTGTGTTCAGTTCTTCAGCAGTTTAGTTTCTCTCCCGCATCTCTGTTTGTGCTTTCAGGTATTTTACTGTTTCATGTTTTTATTTTACTGTTTCATGTCTGCTTTCAGCTGTAGGCTATAGGAGTCGAGTTAAGATACCCAACATTTACTGATTTTGCAGCTTCGTAGTAAAATATCTGGGGACTTTTATGTGAAGGATTTATAGGAAATTAAATGTGTTTACAGCTGCTCGACTCAAGACAAGAGCATCATCAGGTAGACAAACACCATGAAGCAGGTAACCCTGTTGTAATGGTGATGCAAATCCCTGCTAGGCTGATGCGCCGAGTCAAGCCACGCCAGCATATGGGGATGGAAAAGGGACAGAGGTGACGAACCTTCTAGCATTGTACCTGAAATGTAGCTGATAAATACCTGCAACTACTGCAGAGTCATTTGACCCACAAAAGCCAGATTTTAGTGGGAACAGCTGTGTGTGTGATAGCTGTGTGATATCACTGCGGTTTCAGTTTTGCAATTACCTGATTTGCCTCAACGTTCAAGCGACAGCAAGACCCCGGAGGAGGGATTGTCAGCAGCCGTCTTAGCAGCCATTCAAGCAAGGTTCTGTCGGCTGTTGTTGTGGCACGACGGCAACGTTCTTTGGAAACTTTACTTATTTATTAGCCTTGCTGGCAAACTTCCATCACCAGCTCAGAAAAAAACCAAAGCGTTTTTTCTGTATTCTTTTTCACCCCTTGCCCGATCAGGAAAGTGAGTTGCTAGATTTACTAGCTCGACGTGGCATTTTACCTGCCCCGAGCAACTGGGCAATCCTTATTGTTGAGCCCTGGCGTAAAGGGGGCTAAACAGAACATTAGTCATACTTGCCCCAGTGTAATCTTATTCTGAATATCGGGGACAACAGATTGGACTCACGGAGCACCTTTTATCAAAGCTTTCAGCACCGCGCTCAGTCAGGTTTTACTCATTAAAAAGTCTTGTTGACACCAGATGGGAACACAGAATTACTTCAGTGCTACAAATGTTGCCCCTGTCAACTGACACTCAAAAACCGGTCTACATTCATAAGCTGAAGTCAGTCACTTCTGAAACCAGAACTTCAACGTGATACCGTCCTTTCTTTTCCTCTGCTTTAATCATGCCCTTCCTCTATCCGGGCCGCCCTCTCTTTCTCCAGCTCTCCCACTGTGGCACAGCTGATTGGGCTACTAGTTTGTGTCACAAAGCTCTCTCAGTGGGAGCGAGGAGCCAGTTGGCAGAGTCCTTTCCTTCAGTGAAACGCCCTGGGTTCCTGCATGCTCTGGTAGTTCGCCTCTTTCATCCCAATCTCACCCTGACACAGTCACATCCAGTGTACAGGTCTATTGTTGGTGGGTCAGACCTGGCACCACCACTATGTGGGTCAGGGCCAAAGAAGCAGCATGCACCTTCTTATGTGTGAAGTCAACCCCACCAGGAAGTATTGCTCTTTTCCTCTAGACTTATTTTGTTCTCTTTGGCAATATCTGTGCTCAGTGTAAGGCCACCGTAGGCTGCAAAGCCAGTGCCGCCCCCTTTCTTCTCGCCTGCAAGGCACTTGGTCATCTAAAACTGTTCACAATTAGTTGGAAGGAGCCTAATCTCTCTCAGGATGACTGCAGCACACTTAGTCAGAGCCACAGTAATCTAAACTTGGCTGACCTTTCTAGCTGATGCGTTTATTTTAACATAGCCCAGCAGAAATCTCTCCACTACCCGCCAAAGACGGCTTGTTTTTGTCTTCACCCTTTGATGTAAAACACATCAGTGTAAAAGGAACATAACTCACTGTCATTTTATACCCTTTGATTATAAATGAATATGGTTTCACACATTTAAATTTTCAGCAAGTGCAGTCATTTATTTTGCCAGACACCAAAAATCAAAGGTAGACAGTTGCGAGATAAGATCAATCAAGAGCTCTCTTTTTCCCCTGCTCAAATTCAACTTAACAGAGCTGCTACTTTATCCATGTTTAATCCCTAGCCTCATTCCTCCATAACAGTTCCCCCATGCGCACACACATAATAGGGTAGAGTGTCTTATGACTCAAAAATTGGTTTAGGTTGGCTATTCAGCTTAATAGCCACATGGATTGAATAGACAGTCTGCAGAGCATTTCGATTCAATTCATTCTATACAACTTGACTCATCTTCTTTTACTAAAAAAAGAGAAAAAACAACATCCAGTGGACCACAGGCCGAAATGTCGACTTCAAAGGCTTCAACAGAGCAGCCGAGTTGGTAACCTTGCCTTGTTTACTTTTCACTTTTAGGTTCCTAGCTCCAAATTCAATTTATAAAATTAAATGTAATCCAGTGTGGGGAATGCAGGTAGCACACAGAGGTTTGATTAAAAATTTAACAATACCATGACAGGAAAATCGAATTAAGAACATGGCTGCCTCAGTCAATCAAGTGCTAGGCTGTGGAAACTCATCAGTGTCTCGCTAAGGGAGGCAGAATGTGTGTTTTTGTGTGCGGATGTGCTTGTGCGCGCATGTGTACACGCATGTACACGACCCTGCCATCTCAGTACACTAGATAATCCACATCCTGGACAAGCGCAAACTGCAGTCTTCCAGAACACTGCAGAAGGTAATTACAAATTAGGCCAGCTCTTGGATCATGAGGCAGGCGGCATTCTCCAGTGCATCCTATCACCCCGACTCTCCCCGGCCAAAACAGGCTTAGGCCAAGTGAACAATGACTCAGACCTCCCCGCTGTGACAAAAACGCAAGCAGGCGTCCTGCACTAAGCCCGCTGGGGACTGTTGTCCTTGGTGAATGGCTTACCGGTGAATTAGCACCAGAGGTCAGTGGTTAGGGTGCACACTGAGGGACTTTCTGGGGAGGTATATATTCAAGGGACTGTAGATACAGTACAGTACGTGACAGTGACAGTTCACCCTAAAATTAAAAATAGACATTTTTCCTCTGGCCTATAGTGCTATTTATCCATCTAGATTGTTTTGGTGTGAGTTGCTGAGTTTTGGAGATATTAGCTGTAGAGATGTCACCCTTCTTTGAAATATAATGGAACTAGATGGCACGTGATTTGTGGTGCTCATAGCGCTCCCCCAAAAAATCCACAAATCATGAACTGGTTGCTCAAAATAATCCCAAACACCTTGTTGTAAGTCGTTTCATGTAGGGACAATGAAAGGAACTACTTTCTTTCTGTTACAAAGAAAGTAGTTCCTCCATGAAACTGCTCACAATAAGGTCTGTGGACTATCTGGAGTTGCTGAGTCATGATTTCTGCAAAGAGGCACTTTCTTTGTGGGAGTAAGAAAGCAGTTCTGGTAGATTCATCTGCAGAAAGAAATTAGTTCCGGTGGATTGTACTGTAGAAAGAAAGTAGTTCCTACACAAGGCTGCTCACAAGAAAGTCTGTGGATTATCCCGAGTAGCCAGTTCATGATTTCTGCAAAGAGACACTTTCTTAAGACTAATAAGAAAGTAGTTCCAGTAGATTCTACTGCAGAAAGAAAGTAGTTCCTGCATGAAACTGCTCAAGTCTCTGGATTACAAGCAAAGTGTCATTTAGTCCCATTATATTTGAGAGAAGGCAGACATTTCTACGGTCGATATCTCCAAAAACTCAGATTCTCACACGAATCCAGATAGATAACTAGCACTGCAGGCCAGAGGAAGAAAACGTGTTTTTGATTCTGGGATGAACTGTCCCTTTAAGTCAATCAAATCCTGCTGCTGTTAGTTTGCCCTGAAGTAAGACGAATCTGATACGAAGCTTTGGCATGCGGTTCTCTTCGCAGAACTCTTAGGTGAGGGAATAAACGTCTATCTTCATCCAACAATGCTTTTCACACAGGCAGTGGCGTCTTAGTTTCCCCAACACATAGGAAGACATCTCCGACTGTTCTGATGATGATCATCAAGCTTCAAACTTACGTCTAGTCCCCTGACAGGATGTACACGCGTGTATGAGCAAGAGAGAGCTTGTAGACAGCAAGCCTGTGATCACTCTTTTGTGAGGCAGAAAGTGTGAGAGAAAGTGTGCGAGCGAGCTAGGGAGGCAAGCACGTCATTATTATTTCGAGCGTGCCGGTGTGCGCGCACATGCATATGCCGCCTGTCTTCACGGTCATCGGGGCTGATGATGTGTTCAAGGTGGCACGACAGCTCGGGGATGGCGCGCTGGGCGAATGCTAAGGGGAATACCAGCCATCGAGACGTTCCAGTTCATGAAGTGTGCAAATCAGGCGACAGGGGAGGGGGAGGGACGGAGATTAGAAGGGAATGGAATAGCCAGGCCAGGGCCAGACCACCTCATCTGGGAGGAGAGGGAGGAGGGGATTAGAGGGATGGAGAGGACGGAGAGGCAGTGAAGGGGAGCAAAGAGGAGAGGGTAATAAAGGTAGGGATACAAAGACGGAGAGGACCTTAGAGATAATAGATGAGTGAAAGGATGCTAGATACAGTGAAGGGATGGTGAGTTGATGGCAGCAAGTACTTCACTCTTAGAGATAAAGGTTCCTGAGGGGCTAAGGTTCTACCTGGAACCATTTACTTTTGATGAACCTTTTTTGAAGAAGGAGTTTGTCTTTGTTAGACTGGGGGCTCAATTAAGAACACTTTTAATCCAAAGATTGTTTTTTTTTTTTGAAGGAAGAGTTCTTGAAGGATTGTTGAAATCCTAGAAGAAGTCTTCCTTTAAGGGTTGTTTGTGCCATAATATAGAAGGGTTCTCAGTAGACCCATCTGGCTCAGTTCTAGATAAAACCCTTGAAAAATTAAAATGTTTCTTGCTAGAAACACCTAGGTGGGTTCTAGATAAAAAAAAAATCATGGAATGTAAAAGAGTTCTTGATAGAATCCCTTGAGTGGGTTCTTGATAATTTCCTTGAAATGTAAAAGGGTTCTCAGTAGGATCCCCTGGGTTGGTTCTACATAAAACCCTTGGAAAATGAAATGGTTATTGGTGGGGGAATAAAATACGGTTCTGAGTAGTACCTCTTGTGTGGTTTCTAGATAAAATCCTTGGAATTTACAGAGTTCTTGGAAGAACCCCTTGGGTAGCAAGGTTGATAGATTCTTAATAGAACCCCCAGAGAGGGTTGCAGGTGGAAACATTGCACCATAGAGGGGTTCTGTCCAGAACCTGCGAAAGGTTTCACCCAGAACCCCCTAAGTACAACCCATCATGCTGAGTTCTAGGTAGCTCTCTCTGCAAGGGTTCCAACTGGAATCTTTATAGAAGCTGAAGAACCCTCTATGGTTCTAGCTGGCACCTTTATTCCTTAGAGTGTTCCCCGCACAGGCTGTATCTTCAATAGAGCAGACTCCTATCAAACAGCTTAGCTTTGACTGCCTTCCTCCAAGAGGATTTTTTTTGAGAGCTAGTTCCAGCGTGAATTAACAACCGCGCAGAGCAAACACGATATATTATGCACTCCGCCTTCCTTGGAAGTGATAAACAAGTCTATATACTGACTTGTCATGCATGTCATTTTGGCCCCGGGCCACCAAAAAAAAAAGAGAGAAAACCTCAGTCTTGTGTCTAACAGTAGCAACTTCTTCAACATCATGGTCTCAAATGAGTCTTTGTATGTTGATTTTTTTTTTCCCCCCTCACCCTCTCTTCGTTTCCGTGGCAACAGGAGTTGAGGATTTGGTTTAAAAAAAAAAAAAACCCTTTTAAGAGTTGCCAACATTCACAGACAAGTTCTTGGATCCTTTTGCACCTTACTTTTTTTTTTTTGCAAAGTAAGTGTTTTTTTTTTCCTCTCTCTTTTCTTTCTTTCTTTCAACCATCCTCCATTTTTCCAGCAGTTTTCTGGTGATGTTCAAATAACCAGATTAGTGTGAAGAGCGGTATTGAAGTCGCAAGGGCAGGAGCAGCGCCAACAATAGTGCCTGGCAATTTCACCTCTCTGAAACAAGACACATTTTAATCCGCTTGTATGATTTAACTCGCACCCGCTGTAGGTAATACCCTTTAACTTATATATATATATATATTCTTTCCCACTCAATCAAACCCAGTGCATTCATTCAGTGCAGATATCAAAGAGCTATTCTGATTAAAAACTCTGAACAGGATCTTAAAGGTTACATTCTGCCTGTGTAAAATCAAATTGGATACATCCTTTTACAGCACTTGTTCTGTGTATACACCATATATCGTACTCCGTAATCTTATCAGATGAGAGGTCTATCCAAGTAAATTTTTTAAAGGTCATACAGTGATGTGTATTATTATTAATCTTTATCATGACATGCTATCTATCCTCACAAGTTGAAGGGCTGACTAACATAGTTCATATTTCTGAGTGATGATAATGAGTGACTCCTCCCTGTTTTGTTAATAAGAACGTGGAACTAAATGGGCAGATCGGCTGAGTGATTTTGTCAGGGCTAGGGAGTAGAGAGTGTGTGTGTGCGTGTGTGTGTGTTTGGGGGTGGTTATGTGTAATGGTGCTTCTCTCTATTAGATCCCATGATGTAATCCATCTTCTGGATAATTAGCAATGAGGGGATAGAAGGGAGGAGGTGGAGGAGCTGGCATACGCTGTTATAGATGAAGGCTCTTCGTCTTTTGCCCTGACGGAGGGTGTGTTTAATAGGTGTGTGGCATGTTAGTCTCTCAAGACAAACACAGCAGCTTACACACTATCTGTATGCTCTCTTATACCATCTGAGCAACTGCTTCTACTGCCGTACCTTTTCAGCTGTGATTTTTTTCTTTCTTTTTATTTCTCAGGCTGATTACCATCTAATTGACACCTTTGCTAGTTACTGTATTTTAGTGACTATTTCCGAACAAATTATGAATTAAATTACTGCTGTGTATCATTCAGGTACACTATAATACTATATAAAAAAATATAGCTTACTGTAGTTTTGCTGCTGCACCTCGTTGGCTCAGTTTTGGTAGTTTGTCCTAAGCTTTAAAGAGACTGTTTTTCACTGGCAGAAAATAACTTTCTTTCCCATCATGGGTTCAGTGTGCACGCAGCATTAGCCTCAGATAGCCAGAAACAGATGGGTTACCACAAGACAAACTATTTTGGTAGTGAGGTAAAAAAAAAAATAGAAATACCATGGTTTTAAAGTAGTGGCTCTCAACCTGGGGGTTGGGACCCCCGAGGGGGTAGCGAGATGGTTGTGGAGAATGAAATAAAATAACATATTGTGGGAAGTAGCATGGAATGACAGCCGGAAAGTAGCAAAGTGAACTGAACTGAACATGGACCATTAGGTTCTGAACAGATACAAACACTAAACAAGTCAAATTTGTATTTTGTAGGGGTGTAATTTTGATTTAATTCAATTCGGGGTCTGAGATTGTTTCAGATGAACATACAATAACACAAAAAGTTACATTTATGTCAACTCACAAAAAGTAATTAGCTTCTGGCAGACACAGACATGCCGTTGGAATTTTAAAATACATTGTATACTGGATTGTTGAACATTGAATTATCATGTTCGTATCACTACACTCCTCAACAAATCAAACACATCATCTCACCCTCCCCTTCCAAGCATGTTGGAGAACCTACAGTGGCTGTATCTAGAACCAGTGTTTGGTTTGTCCATTCTGGGCTTTTGTAGAAACATGGCAGTGCAACATGGTGGCCACTGTGGTAGACAACCCACTTCCTCTGTAGATATAAACACTAAAATGATTCCCTGTAAATCTTACAAACTGGACCTTTAATTTTTTTTCCCCATATTGTCACGTATAAAAAGATTATCTGATTATTTAAACAGCAATTGCATAGAAACAATTCTTCGTAAGCTAGCTACTGACATTTGTTTTTACTGTTCTGCGTGTGAAAGGAAGAAATCCACATCCTGTTAGTAGTTTGCTGCTGAGATCACAGTGTTTGCCACCTGCCATGTCTTTGTCTCTCTTTGCTTTAAACAATCATTAGGTGCCGAGCTAACAGTGCAGTCTTTTTCTTTGTCTCCTAAATTTGTAATTAAAAAATTGGAAGACATATGCTAGCTTATAGAATCACATCAATTAGGAAACTGCCTTATGTGTGGGTAGATTCAGGTACACTTGCCATAGTCACACACAAAACACACACTTGCACACACTGGAATAAAGATGAAGTAGACTAATGGTACAGTATATAGGTAGTATAATTTTAGGGTTAAGATGAGATAAAATAAAACCCAAAGATTCCCAGGAGACTTTGGGGATGCCTTCTAGACTGGAAGTGGACTGAATGTCAATGTGACGCCTGTGGTGCAATTACCGCTTTCACGTTCCATCTTGAGATCCTTGATTGTTTCAAAGAGAGCCCTCTGACTTTTCAGATTGGCATATTGCCTCCTGCTCTCTGGCGCCCAAACTACAAGCAGAGAGCATTGGCGTGAAGGAATCAGATTTATTACTGGAGCCTGAGATTAAATAACAGCACACAGAAATGGTGCTGACCAACGACAAAATAAGTCTGCATGTGGAATATGCATCTCAGTGCTCGTTTCATTTTTCCCACAGACGCTCAACAACAAGTGCACTTCAGGTCATCTATATTTAATTTGAGTGGCCATCGCAGGATGATGAATGTAAACGAGAGCGCGTGTGTGTTTGCACTGCTGCCGCCAGCGATGGCCAATAAAGTCGCCCTTCCTTTTGATTCAGATCGAGCTGCTGCCCTGCTTCTTCTTCAGAAAACCACTCATTAAACCCGGCTACACGGCCGCATGTATGTGTACTCCAACATGCAAGCACGCGATGCTTTTGCGAGTGTGTGCACTTTGTGTTTGTGCTTGCGCACGCTCCGGCGAGGTACTTGTCAGGACTCATGGGAGGGGTCAAAGGGAGAGGTCGTTAATCAAGACAGACAGGAGCAACACCCTGGCGTTCCCAGGATGGCGGTGTAGCTGGGAGCTGCGGGTCCCTCAGCCCAGATCCCTCTCTGATCAGAGCACCAATTAAGAACCGTGCTGCTCCACTCCTCAGCGAGAGGCAGGGAAGACAACCTTTTGTTCCCTGGCCTTACATCACAGTCTACGAGACAAGAGCCCAGGAGCATTTAGGTCCAGCTCACTTCTGCTACAGCACGAAACAAAATATATTTGGTGCACTCTCTGATATATTCTAGAGAAGTGGCTCATGATTTACTTTTTGTGAATTACATCATCCTAACTTACGGGGTTGGGAGGGTTACTTTAAAAAAGTCTTCTGGTACAATTACTGATTACCAAAATGTAATTAATAACCTAATTCAAGTGTCACAATATTAAAGTAATATAACTTTATTACATTTTTACTGGATTTCTGTATAGCTAACATTAGCAGTTAGTCTGTGCAGCTAATGTTAACGGTTGGTCTGTGTAGCTAATGTCAGTGGTTGGTCTCTGTAGATAATGTTAGCTACACAGACCAGCTGCTAACATTAGCGTTGGTCTCGCTAATGTTAGCAGCTGGTCTGTGTAGCTAACATAAGTGGTGCTGTTCCTCTTTTTCAGATTTAAACACAAAATAATGGCCAAATTTCCACCCAGTGAAGATTTTTTTCACTTTTATATTGTTCTTTATTTCAAAATGTATTACTTAATTGTATTCTGGCTATTTTTTTGTACTAAATTTATTACTAAATCTATCTGTAATCTGAATACTTTTTTTCTGTAACTGTAATGAAATACAGATGCTTCTTTTGGTATCCTAATTACATAATTCCGTTACATGTTATCCTGCACTCCCCAGATAAACAAGGCAATAAGCAAGAAAACTCCAATTGCAATTCACATTGTAAAAAAATTTAGAAAAAGAACTTAAATGGACCAAAAAAGGCAGTAATTAGACAGCACAGGCAAAAACTAGCAAAGTGTTATCACTGACAATAGAAAGCGTCTCTCAAGGATCTTTCCATGCTTCGA
Source organism: Lutjanus erythropterus (assembly GCF_056507025.1). Classification (NCBI taxonomy): domain Eukaryota; kingdom Metazoa; phylum Chordata; class Actinopteri; order Lutjaniformes; family Lutjanidae; genus Lutjanus; species Lutjanus erythropterus. Next base: position 8,781,501 of record NC_139339.1, on the reverse strand, counting down.
CACCACTCATCAAATTGCAGGGCCTCTATTCATCCTTGTCTTTTTTTTTTTTTTTTTTTACCTCCCCCAGACAGCACTAATGATCAATTCCAGCCCTCAGCATATTTATTCATGAGTGTATTACACCTGGTTCCTCTTTGTTGCCGATGCATTTCCTCAAGTATTATGTGACGCCTTGCCTCCTACGCTTCTGGCTCAGATGGCATTTCTCTCTTCTCCTTCTCACTACCGGGCTTTGTTGAACCTCACACACGCACGCTTTCATGTGCAACACACGGAGGTGCACGCACACACACAGACACGCTGCCTTTTCTCGTTGGATAATCGGAGCTCTTTTATTTAGTTTCTGTCTCCCCCCACTGTGAGTCAGTTTTATTCTGTCTTTGTCATGGCGGTCATTCCAAGGAAGAGAGTGTGAAATGTGTGTACGTGCACCTGCTTGTGTATGTTTATTTCTTTGTTTAGTTCGTTAATAATGTCTATATGTCCTTCCATGCACTGCCGCTTTCCTTTTCTGCCTCATTTGTGCATCCTCCTCTTGCTGCATTCATGTATGGGCATGCACACAGATTACAAGTGTGTGGATGCACCCGTGTTGTGTGTGCCTTTGTGGCCTTTGATGCAGTCCAGGAATTATGAAGTGGCATCAAGGTATTGAGTGCAAATAACTCCTAGCGACCTGCCTAGAGGGGTTTAAACTGATGAAACTGCACAGCAGACTCAGGAGGTGCAGCTTGACTGTGGATACAGACTCACTTATTAATTTTTACAATATCCTCTGCACTGTACTTAATTCAAAGTATGGCTTCTGCCAATGATTATTGTAAGTATTCATATTTTGTTTTAATAATGTTTAAAAAGAAATTCTCTCAAGTAGATCACAGGTTCCTAGGGCCAAGATAGCATCCTCAAATTGCCTCTTTTCTACAATTGACTTATTTTCTCAATGGTGAAGCTGAAAAAAAGCAACTAATGCTTCCATTCACAAAGCTGGGAGCAGCAAATGATGACATTTTGCCCCATAAACAGGTAAATATAGACAGCGCAGTTGCACTGGAGCCTGTGAGGCAGGGGGGCCCATAAAGAGAGCATTCCCTCCAAAAATGACTTATGTGACAAAATGATTATGATGGTTGTGCACCCTGAAACTACACCTGTCATCAAACAAAAACTTATATTCCTGCAAAAAGGCGAACCCATCTCAGCTGTGGTTATCAATTTTGTAAAATATTAGCAATCTATAACAGAATAATATATGTATTCTACATAAACTACAAAAGTAAACAAAAAAGTCCATTAATTTGACTGTAAAAATCCAACACATAAAATATATAAATATAATGATAATGCGTGTGTGGTTCGCAACTAGTAACTAGCGTGTATTATCTTGCACCACTGTTCATAAATGACTTAAATGTTTAATCAGTCATCAGAATTATTGTGGAATAATTTCTTTTCAACTGACTGATCGATCAGTCAAATAATTTTATGGTAACAGCTGTGCTCTTTGTTCCCAGGACTAATTTTTAGTAACAGTTCCCAAGTCCACACTGAACTTAAAAGTAAATGGGCTTTTAATTACGCCGCTCCCTCTGCCTGGAACTTTCTCTGATTAGACTGGAAACTGCAAAATCAGTTGTTTTTTCGGGTATTTTAGGATCTTAGCCTAATTTAAGGCATTGTGTTAGATTACCAGTATTTATTTTTAATCGTTTCAGACGGTTCCTGGGCTGTTTTAAGATGCCATTAAGGTTGTTTCTTCAATGAAATCTTTAATGACAATTATCTGTCATTTTGAGATCATCAACCGATGCATGTGTTCACACAGCTGATAAACAAACAAACAAAAAAACATGTCAGTTTCAAGCCCTGCACTCTCATGTATCCTGCTCATGTAAATTTTGTGCATGTTAATAAAACAATATATTATAATGTATAGAATAATGCAGTTGAATGATTCCATCTAAAGCAACATGTTAATGACTAAGATAACCATATATATATTAGATTATAATGCACATAAAATGTAGTGTAATGGCCTCCAAGTCACTGACAGAAGACATTGCATTTTCTTACAGATGCTTCACTGGTCTTATCTGTGCAATATTGCTGGCCAGTGTGGGCTGCATCACATCTGTGTGTCTCTGTGTCCTTGTTTGCTTGCCCGCGTGTGTGTGTAAACACAGCCACTATGTTTGTCTGCCTGTTTCATCTATTCACAAATGCTTCAGCTCGAGTTTCTTGCCTCTCTATCTCTCCGTCTCTCCCTCCTTATCTCCCCGTCTCGCCCTCTTTCACTTTTTCTTTTTCGCTTCTCTCCTTGCCAGGCTGATGGGATGCACCATTTTAGGGCCAGCTCGGCGGTTAGAGTTTCCTCCCACTGATATGATTAGGTGTCATTAGCCGGTTCAGCCCGTCAGGCTAGCCCGACAGAACAGCAAGTGAAAAAGGTCTGAGCTATTGATTGCCTCTACTTTAGAGCCTTCAACACCAATCTTTGGCCTTGTTTCATTCCTAGAATTTAACCTCCCTGCTATGCCACATGCCAGTGAGTCCAACCTGAAATAGTGAAGAATAGCATGTGTGTATGTCTCTATGTATACATCAATTTATCTGTCTATCCTCCCATCCGTCTCCTTGACTCTTCCTCTTGATGTCCTGCAGCCATCTCCTCCCTCAGCTGTGTGGTCGCTGAAGAATATGAAGTTTTAGCTGTGGCTGTCTCGCTGGGGAAATATAAGTTGACTGTCTATTGCATTACTGTTTCTAAGCCTCACATCAGGAGGTGATCAGATTCCCTGAGGTAGAAGGAACAGGGGGAAATGGAGAAAGGGATGAAAGAATGTGTGTGCCGGTGTGTCTCTCAATGTGTGTGCCTATGTGTTTATATTGAGGGGTGCACATTAGGGCTATTACTTTTCACTAAATCACATTTGAACAGGCTCTTGTGCTATTGTATGTGTCTGAATCAGGTAGGGAGTCATTTTATGTTGTGCATACAGTGTATACACAAACAAAGGCAGCTCCTCCAAACATAAAATCATATCACCTCTATAGCTCTATACAGCAGGTGACCCTGTTTGTTTTGTTTGCCTGTGACAAGCGAACTGACTCATGCAACACTCTTTCGGTTCTGTAACCATACAATTTAGAGAATATTATAGATTCAAGTTGAAACTGAAAAAAAGGGCAAGGCTCAGAGAAAACATTGCAATGACAAAACTGTCTGCTGCTTCAGCACCGTGGACAGCGCCACGGATTCATCAACTGCATAGTGGGTGCTATATTTCAGAGCCACGGTTGGGGCCATAGATTCTAATTTGCACAAACTTCAGTCAGTGAAAGGATCAATGAGTCAGGCAACATTCGACTGATACCAGGGGATGAAGAGAGGGGCGATGCATTTTGGTAATTTTGCTGACAAAATTTCTACTCGAATGCCTTTATATAAAGAAAGCATGCAAACACAAATTCAGTTACTTTTAAAAAAAAACATTAGCAAGGACAGTATGGATAGAAGAAAAAAAATTATGCTAACACATAATGGGAATTCCCATTAACATGGTAACAGAAATTAGCATCGCAGCCACTATAATATTATCATAAACGGATGCTTTTTATTTCACATGCTTGACATAAAATAACATGGTTTAAAGGCATATTCTTCCTCCTCCTTCCTTTGTGAACTCAATCTGCTACTCTGTCATCAACACTGCACACACTTACCAGCTACAGCAACCTGAAGGAGTCAAAATTTACCTTTTCCTCACAGTTTAGTCTTGCTATAAATCGGAATATTTCAATACTTTTAGAACTGTAAACTTGAGAACCGTAATGAAAACTGAATCAGCACCCAACTATCGTGATAGTATCAAACTGGGAGATAAGCATATAATCCCAGCAGTAATGAACAAGATACGTAACCTGACTGATTTTACACTATGTTGTCTAGAAGTTGTAATGGATGGTGTTTTAAACCAAAAAAAAACAAGCATTCAGCATTTTTTTTTTTGTGGAAGAGAAAAACTTGTCACAGTGGTATGTCAGAGTTAGTGTGGCCAGAATCATTTAAGCTAACAGAAAAGCCACAAGTATGTAATTAACAGATCAATGTAACAGCAGACATCTTTCATCTTATTGAGCCTCAGAAGGGGTGACCTACAGAGACAGAATACGACACTGACACACATGATCACCAAACCATGTTCTTGTTTGGCATCGATACATGGATTCAGCCCGTGTTTTGTTAAAGGAAGGACACACAGGTGTAATGGTGCAAAGAGTGTTTCCTTGAAATATATCAGGCCCTTCAATACAAATTGGGGATCACTGTAAAGCCACAGTGTACCTAAGCATTGTGTCTGATAAGGTCCATCCTTTCATGGTCACACACTGTTCTCCCAGCACAATAATGCACCATGTGACAAAACACTCATCATCTCAAGATGGTTCCAGGGACACTGACTTCAGTTAGTGCAGGCTTCCCTAGTCCCCAAATCTCCACTCAAAAATGAAAGGATTGCAGCTTGAATCTGTCCCTCAGAAAGTCTTTGATAAAGCCATAATTCTATCAAATTAGCACCATAAAATAATCAGAAATGCTGTTTTCATTAGAGTGCACATCTCTGCAAAGCAACACAACAAATATTTGGATGTAATCTCTTTGTAATTTCATTTGTAAATGTCATTTTTTCCTCAGTAACTGTAACAGATTACGTTTATTTTGTAATTTAATTACTTGTAACTAGTTACTGCCCAACATTGCTAGTAGGTAACCCTTGTTTTTAGCCAAGCAGGCCCCTGCCAACCACTTAAAAGGGGCGAGGAGTCATCAGTTGGTATAAGTTACATGTTTTACATAGGTCTTTCAAGGTTTTTCAAAAACTGAATCACAGCAACCATGACAGGTTCTTGAGCATACAGTAATAAATGTGCATTAAAAAATTTAGGCCGATTGGTCCGGTAGCATGCGAGATTAGCTCCGGACAAGCTCACTCACATACACACTATTGTGCATGATCTTGCTCAGCAGAGTTAGAATTAATCTGGATAATGTTCTGGATAATAAAAGTTTTCAGATTGGCACATATTAGACAACATATAGAAATTAATAATATCGGCCTGGTGGATACATCCGTCTAGCTCTCATGTCATGTAAGTTTAAATCAGTCTTCCTGTTTATAATGTGTCATTACGGTTCATTATTTAAGGTGGTGCTCATTTTGTATGATGGCAAACTCCCTATCTGAACTCTACCTGAGTTTTCTCAGCACTCCTTGAGCCTGATGCGCTCGCTCCTCCTCTGATTGAATATATATCCCCACCAATCACAAATGAGGTCTTCAGCTATTTAGTTTTACTAAATCAGGGTAAGCACTTTATCCAGTGGTCTATAGAGGCAAGGACCAGTGATAGTGAGAGTGCCCAGAGCAGCGCTTTGACGCTGAGTAGCAGCTTAACAGGCTTATAACGGAGCAGGGGAGCGAGTCAATCAGCTGCTATTGAGTGACTCTGTAATGGCCGGCCTGACCATCACACTCCCCAGAGAGCCAGTTTTGTTTTCCATTAAGACTGTCATTACACAGACAGGCACGACGCAACCTCCAAGTGAGTGAGTCTTGTGTGTGTACATGAAAGAGAGAGAAAGAAGAGTTTTTTAGATGAACTATGTGACAAAGATGATAATAGCCTCACATCTGACTGAATATTTAAAAAAGACATCAAACCAACAGCGCCTTAGTTATCATACCATGCAGCCATATCATTTTATTCACAAAGAAGTAGACATAATGATAATATATTTATTAGAAATAAGCAAAAGTACACATATTGTGTAGCATGTAGAAGTAAAGAAAATAAAATACAAGTATTAATTCAATTTTGCACAAGTAAAAGTCAAATAATACAGGCTCTGAAATGTCCTCAAAAGTATTAAAGTAAAAAGTAGCCCTCTGAAGGACATTTCTTTTGGCTGTTTTTGTGCAAAAATAACTGAATCTCAACTTTGTACAAGCGTGAGTTACTCCAACTTTTACACGTTTTTTTTTTTGTCTTGATATGTCTTTTGCATGGTTTTCGTCTTGTTGCATCTTTTACATTTTTCTTCTTACATATTTTATGGGTTTTTTTTACATCGTTTTTCATCTTGTGATGTTTTTTATGTAGTTTTTCATCTTTTTACCCTTATATTTTTACATCTACTGTATGTTTTGTTATGTCTTTTAGGTCGTTTTTCTTCTTGTTTGGTCTTGTTACATTGTTTTTTATCTTGTTTTGCATTATTTTCATTTTCAGTTTTTCATTTTGTATATGTCTTTTAAGGAATTTTTAGTGGTGTTACATGTTTTGCATGGTTTTTTATCTTGTTATGTAATTTTAGTCTTGGTAAGTCTGTTATGCATGATATACACTAATGATATACCGGTCTTGATGTTAGAAAGGCTGTTTGCAGTGATGCAAAATAAAAAATAATCAATAGTTTCCCTAAACTAAAGTAACAAGCCTGTCTAGAAAGTGTAAGGAATGGAAAGCATATCAAAAGCATATATTACAGAGTTAAAGAAAACCACAGTGCATTTGAGGTCACTCAGTGTCCCGCGCCAGCTAAAGGGAGAACCCGACACTGTCCCCGTCAGCCGGCTCACCGGCCCGACAGGGAGAGCCATTAGTTTTAATCAAGCGCTACTCTAATTGAGAGGTCTCCCATCTTCATAAAGATAATTACTAGAAATGTCAGACACTACCCCCTCCCCGAGACCCGACCCATGAATAGCGATAAACCACAAGGCTGGACATGTATCTTTATAAGAGGGCAAAGCCATGGCATCTACTTGACTGGAACAATTAGTCAACATTAGCCGCAGACGGACTCCATAACGGAATTAAATGCTGGTACGTTACTCTACATCATTCCTGTTAAACCTTGATGGGCCGATCATTTGAGTTATAGAATAATAGAGTGGAATGATTGAAACACATTTAGTTGATCCACTCTGTTCATTGAGAAGTTTGTAGTTTCCTTAAAATGGTAAAATAGAGAGAGTATTTCAGTTAAGTATAATATACAATCTTATCTTCAGTATGATACATTTTGTGGTAGTTTTACTTGATATTATCTGTATGCAAAGTGAGTACACAGAGCCCAGCCAGGCTTTTATCTGATGAAACCCAGAGGATAGTCTGGGTGGGATGTCTGGATTAGAATATATGTTGGTAATAGTAATGGACAGACGGCATCATGTGGGTCAGGCTCTATGCAGTTTTTATTAAGGACCGTAACTTTTTAAAATGTCATTGATGTTAAAATTATATTTATGAGCATATCTGAACCTGCTGACTCGCTTAAAAAAGATAAAGAGGGAGAGAGAGAGAGAGACAGATGGCATAAGTGGGCAACTCTGAGAGAGTGTGCATGTGATAGAGAGTGACTGGACTGGAAATTAAACTGAACTTTATTCTCAAGTGAAATGTTTAATGTAATTTTGTGTGTGTACTTCTGGGGTGTGAGGATTGACGTCGGGTCTTTGTGAACAATGACGCCAGAGGATTAACATTTGACAGCGGTCTCATGTGAATAAGGTCAAACGCAGGTTAGACGAGTTCAGTGAAGCGTGTTATACAGCGAGTCATCTGTATAGTCGTATAAAATGAGTTGACATTTCCTCCCCAAAATGAAAATACCCATGTATCTATAGAACTGTCTTTGGTTTTTAATCATTTCAAATCAAACATTATATAAGATCAATTAGAACTTCCTTAATCCCAAAGGAAAGTCTTGTGCCAGAGACTTTTTACAATATTTAAATTACATTAACAGAGAAATAAATATAAAGAAGAAGAAGTACATGCAAAAAACAGCGAAAATAAAAATAGTAGTTGCAATGATGTGATATTGGCAGTGAAAAATAATAAAAGAAAAGTAATATCGCACATGAAAATGAAAATAAAAGTAATACTGCACATTATATATTGATATATATATCAATATATGTTGCATTCCATCTGTTCTCATGGGATGCCTTTTCTTTGTTTAGTAATTCTGTCAGAAGTTCAATGTCAATGTCAGAAGTACCGATCTCTCACTTGAGTAAACAAAAACTACTTAATATATCAAAAGTAAAAGTACTCATGAGGTATGCAAGTGTCCCTTTCAGAATGTAGTGTATTACTGTATTGGAATATTATTACTGAGGCATTAATATTCAAAGTAAGCAGCATTTTAATCTAATTTTAATTCCTCTTTATACTTTTGGGTAGTTTATTCTCTAACAGTGCATCGTGCTTTTTAAATTTATTGTTATATTCTGTGTTTTAAATTAAAAAGTGCAAGTACAAAGTACCATAAATTGGGAGTGCTCAACTTAAGTGCGAGTTCCTCATAATTATACTTCAGTAGCTGCATAAATGAACTTAGGGTACACCTAAAGTTAATTTGCTCTGCTCTAAATCAGTTGATAAAATTATAAACATGGAGCATTTTCACCTTTGTTGGGTTTCTTTTCATTCACCCTTTGTTGCCTTTTTTCACCAGACCAGCTCAGTTTTTGAAACCAGTTCCATTCAAGATTCTTTGAATATTGGTGCTACCTAACTAACCAGCCCATGTTTACATCTTTTTGAGCTGAACTGTTGAAATGAATCATGTCATCAACAGAGGGCACTGCACAATGCACAACTACTTGTAAAATATGACACACCCACTTTTGGTTCTCAAGGGAACCCACCTTTCTGAGTTTGAACCAATCTATCTTTGTTGGAAATGCTCGGTTAGGTGCATGAACTGGTATAGACCTGGTTCCATGTTGGTGGAAAAGGCCTAATTGAGAACCAACCCAGAATGAGTAAACTAAAATGCATCACTATCAACTAGACAAGATTGTTCACTCCTTGCTTACTGGTCAGATGTGGTTTAGGCGGGAGCACGAAAGTAAATGCAGGAAGAAGGTCCTGTGATCTGTACTAGAGCATATTTCTGTGAGAAAAACATTGCTATGAAATTTAGGATGGAGCAACGGCAGAGTTGACACTTGCTCATAACTAAGGGGAGTATATGAGCAATATACCAGACAAAACTATACCACTACAACGCTGAACACACTTTGAGGAAACCAGGGCACCCAGTGGACCTCATTTTTGTGGAGTGCAACTGGTAGTTGGGTTGGCTCGAGGTTGGATCATGTTTCCAAGGAGGTTGGCATTATCCAGTCACAAATGAAGCGGTTCATTTGCAATCAGTCCATGCCCACCTCCTCTCAGGGGTCGTGGGTCTTGGTGTAGTTGTTTTGGTCTGCACCCAAGTACAATTACTGTGTTTACAGCTGCCCAAATGACTCACACAAGGCCGAAAAATGAACCAGTGTATAGGTGTGAAAACACCTTTAGTTCTGACAATCAATGTATAACAATAATGCACAAACAATACTTCAAGTCTGGATAGTCACTACAATACCTAACTGTATGTCAATGAGCAATTCCCAGATAATCTTGCACAATTCATACACTTTTTTTTCTTTCTGTATTTCAATCGTTACGGCCATTGTTGCACAAAGACCATGCACAATTGAACTGTACACAGTGTCCTCAGAATCCAAAGTCACACCAGCTCTTTGATGTAGCGTCCCTGTCTCCTGAACTTTGACTAATCGCTCTCTCCGGGCCCCAGACGAGTGTCAAGAGAATGGATGAGGTGGCAGAGAGTGACTGACAGCTACTAGGCAGCGGCTGCTCCTCCAGCAACCACACTTCAGCCTGCCTATCTCTTAAACGCCGGTCGTAATTGAATATTAAGTACATTTTAGGATGCAGGCAATGTTTGGCAAATGCCTTTGAAAAGTAAAGACGCCCTGCAGCATATTGCCAGGTATCTCTCACTTTCCTTTTGCCATTCCAATCAAAATAAAGAGTTTTATTTTAGGTGGTCTTCGGAAGCAAGAGCTATGCCTTCAGAAGTACACCTCATTATTGTTAAGGCTTGTCATGCACCCAAACTGAGAGCACACTAGGGACAGTTGCCATGAACATGGCTTTTAATTAGTTAAATACTTGACATTTCTCTGTAAACTAACAAGCCCAGTATATCACACATATGGTAACAAACACAAGTGAATGGTTATGGATCTATCATATTCCCCAGTACAAGCGTTAATTTGGTCCGACCCACGCACAGGATATCAAGAAATCAATATTGCTTTCCCATGTCTGTGGCTGTGCTAGGTGGGCCTAATTGAAATGTATGAGGGAGCCTGCTAAATGATCTGTGCAGGCAAGGGAGCCAGAGTGATTGCAAACATATGGAACGGTTCCTTAGACAAGAGAAACATTTGTACAATGCTGAGAGAGAAACCGACAGAGGAGCGGGAGAGCAGGAGTGAAGGAAGGGAAGAAAGAAAAGACAGAAAAGAGAGACAGAACAGAAGAGTCAGTCATTGCACGTGACATCTCTTAATGTTCAACGTTCATGCAACTGGACTCAGGAGAGATATTTCATGAGACCCTGACAGCTTTCCAGTTGAATGCCTGAGTTAGTTAGAGATTAAGGTAGAAAAAGCTCAGAGAGATGTGGGTGTTGGCACATTATCAGGCCATTAAAAAGAAGTGACGGCGCAAACCTGGAACTGAACATCCATTGTTGTCCCGCTTAAGCTGAAACACGAAATCTTGACCTGCATGAATGTTTGTTTTGTTGTATTTGAGTGCAAAAGCCTGTATTGTGGTTTCTATTCATGATTCCTTTCTCCCCTCTCATTCCTCTGCTCCTCCCTCCCCTCTCCATCCATCTCTCTTACCGTGTCTCTCTCTGTCTAATAAGCTATTGACATTTTGCTTAGTAATGACTGCAAGAATAATGGGTCTTGTATCGTCCGGAATGAGCAATAAGTAGAAGTGGCATTTTCTAACCTCCACAACAGGTAGACAACCAGGCTCACTCAATTCCAATTGGTCAGTTTAATTGGGCTATCTCTTCCAAGTAAAGGGTACCATCCCCTGGGCACTGAATTGGCACTGCACCACACTGCTACTCCAGCGATGCGGTGATTCATCAGAGCCATGTTGCTCTGACATGTCTAATATGAGTGAGTTGTGTCAGTTAGAATCACGGCAAGGAGTTAGACAGTAAACTACACAACAAATGTGACACCAGTGTTGATTGATTGATCGGTTGATTTATTGGAAGAGCCCAGATCCGCTCAAGGTTTTTCCCTGTTTAAAAGGAAGTTTTTCCTCAGTGCTTGCTCATGGTGGGAAAAATTAGGTGTATAAAGAGTACAGTCTAGACCCAATCTATATGAAAACTGTTCTGAGATAACTTCGTAATGGTTTGAAGAATTTGTGTGCCAACACTGTACAACATAAACCATTTGTTTTCATTTAAAAATAAAGTTAGTGTCAGCACTGCCTTGCAAACTAGTAGAGGATGATGATTAAAATAAATAAACTTTTCTGATCAAATAAACTCAGCTGTAGTTAAGAAAACATGTATAATAAGCTTAAGATATTAACACTTGTCAATCACACTGATGAACATTACTAACAAATCTGATTTCCTTCTACTCTTTCTCAGTTTTAAGTTCTTCATTTCATACAAATTATTTAACTCATTATTGTGAAAACAAACAACCATGACTTATCTTAATATGTATTAGCGACAGGGTCTCAGGAAAGTTTTAATTCTCAAACAATGCATGCTGGGAAGTCTGCTAATATGCTTTAAACCGGTTAACTGAAGTCTGTACGGTACATTCATTCAACTCATTATTTCAAGTCAAAAGGTTCTTAAATGAAATACAAGAAATTTTAAGTTAACTGGAATAAATTAGTTTTATGTATTTGCATTGAGTTAATGAGGAAAGATTAATTGTTTCCACTCCTGAACATTTTTTTTTATAATAAAAGATTCCACCACGACAGTCAGAACTAACACTGTCTGGTGTTTTTAAAGTTCATTGCAGCTCACATATTTGATTCAGTATTGTAGATTCTTTTTTTCTTTTGTAGCTCAAACTTCATTGCTGAAACAACAGTTTGAAGTCATGCAGTCAAACAGCAGCTCTCACTTCAACAAAGATAAAATAAAAAGTCAACATGAAAAGGCCACCCTCCCAAAAAAAAAAAAGAAAAGCAGATTTCTTTCCTGTGGCCCTCTGGTCCTTCACAAATCCTACGTTGTTGTGAATTTATACCATTTCCTAACTAGCAGAGAAGGGATTATTTTCTGACAGCAGACTGGCAATAATGTGTCTTTACAAACATGCCTTGAGGCTACAAACAAAGCTCGAGACACATGCTGGCGGCCTAAGCAAGGCTCATGAGCGAGTGTCAAGTGTGCTGATACAACTCTTGAGTTATCTAACCGTGCACATTGCTTCACAAATGGAGGTAAATATGAATGTATTAGTGCGCTCAGTCCATGTTAAACATATGAAGTGAGCTTTGACAGGTAGAACAGGTCAAAGTATAAGCATTTCAAGGATTTTGTCATAATCCGCATCATTAAACGCACAATAAATTCTGCCACTAGAGGTCTCTCTTATAATTAATAAAATAACAAAAGAGTTTGATGATGTCGTGAAGTGGTGTGGGATCATGGGAGTGAATAATATTAAAGCTTTATTCACATTATGTTTAGTCATGTTTGCTGACTTTGCTCCTCACTTTCTAACACATCCAGAGTATCCAGTGTTTTCCCGCAGGGTACAGTAACTAGCAGCTTGTAGTAAACGCACGGTTCTCTTAATTCGACCATTGTTGGAAACATTTGGGTTAATGCAAGTAGACAACTCATATGATGTATGTATAGTGTTTTTCAAAATTCTAATGCAGATATGCTTTAGGTTGAGTACCAAACCCGGTGACAATATGGCAAGGGTTCCTATAAGACTGGTGGCTACTGGACCGAATCACAGCACATATTACGGTGCCACATGCCTGAGCTGCCAATGGAAAGAGTTGCCCTCGCATGCAGACATGCCAGACGCATCCCCAAACTTGACTAGTTAACATTACGGCAGCGCTCACTCTACGTGGCTCTGGCAGCAGGTAGCCTTTCATTAGCTAGCAGCTACCACAAACACTGTTAAAATGCCAAGCTAAATTATCTTAAGTGTGGCTTTTCATCACTTGAAAAGATTCCAGCACTGGGTGGGATGTGCAACAAATGTTTTTTCAAAAGATTGCAGGGCAGCATCCCACCGGACACGCTTGAAAGCGGACAGAAGCACCGTGCTCGACGGCTTGTATAACCAGACCAGCTGACAGTGAGGCGCCTCTGGCCCTGGAGATGGGGAACACAGTGTAGCAACAGTTTATATATTGTTCAATTTCAAGTTCAATTTGCCTTAGCTATGGAAAAAACTGGTCTTTCATGTCCTTGACCATCATTTTGTGCTTCTTTTTTTTTTTTTTAAGTATCAGTTCAAGCACCATTCAGGCACTGGTGAAAATATCATTTTAGCAGCAGTGTCGGAAAAAATCCAAATGATACCCAGCGCTAGATATGTTGCATATTATAGCTTTAAGCCATGATAAAAACATCTCTTCATTTGACACAAAAGATGCTGTGTTTACTTTTTTGTCAGCTTTTCTGTCACAGAACACAAAAAATTTCAAGAGAAGGCGCCATGGCACAAGGATCCCACAAAAGAACATCTATTATTCATTTAGTCAATATATTGACATGGACAGCCCTGGTGAGCTGCACTGAGGTAAGGTCAAGACAAAAAAGCTCCAAGAAATGGAATCTAGGAACAATATAGCTACAAATAGAAATAAAAAAAATGTTTCAAGATGAAAAATCTCAGTTCAGGGACAGTAAAACATCTGTTTAACAGGGTCCTTGCAATTAAATGTAGGATTTTGTGCTTTACATTTCCTGACCTTCAGTGCAAAGGTTTTGCATTTCTTCTACTACATCCTCTTAAGAGCAGAAAATTATATACAGGATGACATATAGATGTAGATGCCATAGCAATAGAGTTGACTGACATGCAGAATTGATTTGGTTGGCACAGGTCTGATTTCCTTTATAAGCACAAATGCAGGGGTGTTATATTTCCTACTAGCATTTCCTGCTTATCTCCAGTATATGTCTTTCTCATTCAGCCTGCCACTACAGACTGGTAAGTGTTTTGGAGCGAGCGTGATCCAGCCGAGTGTGTACAGATGTGGTAATCCATTTGTTTAAATACATCTGACATGTTCATTAAGCTGCTAAGCCACACACCCTCACATTTTTCCCTTTTCTCTCTCAATCCTTCTACCAAAAGCTGCTTTTTCTTACCGCATTGAGACGGTAATTACCATGCAGTCAAATGAGAGGATGGCAAGCAGAAACACAGCGCTTGTCTGTGGCTGCCTGCCAGCCAAGCTACTTACACTGTGGAGCACACAGCGCCCAGACAGTGCAGGCCAGAGTGGGGCTGCGTATAACTCCGGCTTCCCGAGCTAATAAAGATCATCTCTGGGTCGGAGGATTTTCGAGTGGACATGATATACCATGTTGGCAATCTCTGACAGAAGATATGCTTGTAGGGGGCGAGCTGTGGGTCACTAAAACACAAGAAATCCGACCGAAAGAGAAATGATATATAGGAACTGACATTCTTAGAAATAAGAAGGGTTGAAAGGCTTAGGTTCTAACTAGAACCATTTGCTTCTTTTTTAAATAAAGGGTTCATTAAGGGTTATTTGTAAGACTGAGTGTTCCATTAAGATTCCTTGGAACAATTACAATATAGAGGGGTTCTCTCAAGAAACTTTCATACAGGGGTTCTGGGTGAAACCTTTCCCAGATGTCCAAGGTATAAGCATTTATGTTGGGTTCTAAGTAGAACTGTTATGAAAGTGTTCCAAGTGAAATTTTATTAAATGTTCAACCACCAACAAAAAAAGGGTCATAATATAAATGTCATATTATAAAAAGGTTCTTGGTAGAAGCCCCTATATGAGTTCTAGATAAAACACCTGTAATGTAAAAAGGTCATTAGTAGAACCTCGTGGCTGAGTTCTTGTCAGCACACAGAGAGGGTTCTGGGTGGAACCACTGCACCATAGAAGGGTTCTCCTTTAAATCCTCTCCTTGGGGGTTCTGGGTGAGACCTTTCACAGATGGTTTTAGGTATAACCACTTTTGTCTGTATCTAGGAAGAACTCTCTGAAAGAGTTCCAAGTGGGGCTTTAATAAAAGGTTCTACCAGGAACCAAAAAGGGTTCTCCCGAAGAACCCTTTATGGTTGTAGGTCACTCCTTTATTTCTCAGAGTGTGAGGCACGGCACAGGCTACTGGGCTACAGCAAGTGCGATGATGACGCTCATCATCTGATTCACTGAGTTCAGAGCATTATGTACCACCACTACTGCTCTCGACAGCGACAAGTCAAAGAAATCAGACAGACCTCACACCAGACTGTGCCATTTTCACAAATTCAGCAAAGAAAATCAAAGGTTCGTCACCATCTTTCCACTCCAGGAGCGCTGGAGACTCTCTGCCTGTTTGCCCGCCTGCCTTTCAGGCATGTGGCTGCCAACTTGGCATATTACCCGGGCACTACATTGGTGTCGGCAATGAGCCATCTCTGCCAGCTCCATGATTGCCATGATCCGGGTCGGCAAGAGTATTACATGGCCACCTGGAAAGAGGCGAACACCTGGACGCAGCTTAGCGCCCGGCTCAGCCATAATACGGGTCTTTTCTCTGCCAGTATATACAAACCTCCTTCCTCTCTCTCATATGGTGCACACAAGTGATTAGGCATTGTGTAGGCGCACTGTTGGTCTACAGTAGGTAACATTTTGCAAAATCAAACTGCATTCAGCGTTCAACCTGTTCATAGGCCAGCTGAAAGTAATGGCAGATGCCAAATGACACATTGTGTGGTACACAGCAGGTCATGCACTCACCGGGAGTTTCTGCATCATTAGTTTAAATTATCAATAGTGTATTGTGCGCCACACTAGCCTCAGGGAGGTATCTTTGGTGCAGCTGGAACAGAGGTGGGTTCTAGCCTCACTTGTTGCAAAATTGTGCAACACTGTGGCCACACTGTAAAAAATAAATTATTTGGTTCAGCTAAAAAGAAGTATATTTTTAGTTGACTGAATTTGAAAAGACAAGTTGAGGTAATTTTGGGTTTTACTTTTTGTTCTCCATGTCACCACTGAGACTAAAAGAAAAGAAAAGATTAACATTAGTTAAACTTGATATTAATTCAATTGTACTTGAGAAAACCTGTTCAATAAGTTTAGGATATGAAGTTGAACCGACAGCTCTTCAGTCACTCTTACAAACATTACAAACATATCTGATTTACTTTTACATTTTTTCAGTTTTTCATTTTGCACAAATAACTTCCAGCTGCAGCTGCTCCTGATAGAGCTACTTTGTTCCAGCACTGACACAAGGACAATATGTGAAACTGCTCCCAGTGAATTTATTAAATTTTAAGTATAAGGGGGTAGAGACTGAAATCACTAACCTTCATCCTGGTTTGCGGTGTTTTCATTATTGTGAAAACAAGCTACCATGACTTATGTTAAAGTGTATTCAAGACACACAGCAAGTTTTCATCATATATATTTTCCAAAAGAAGGCTGCCAGGAGAGTTCTCTTAAACAATGCATGCTGGGAAGTCTGCTAATATGCTCATTAAATTTAATTTCATGATCTGTGTTCAAAACTTAGGAGTTTGAGTTGGGCTCAGTAATCTATTTAAGTGAGTGGTCTTGAAATTTAGCATTTTCTCTAACTTTATTGTTTTTACAGTGGATATGCTGCAGTATGTAGACGCTTTGATGATTCACATGTAGTTGCATTAGGTCAGAAACAAGGTTTCTCAGGCAGGGACACTTCATACAATATCTCACTTCTATGTTGTGAGGGTGTTTTATCTTCTATTCAAAATGTCCAAACCAAATTAATGTATATTCTGTGGCCTTTGAATATACTGTAGCTCTTTGTAACCTTTGAGAGAGAATAAGACACTTCTTGCTCGTCTTCTTTCTTCTCTATTCAGTTTTCTCCTTCTTGTATTATAAATCACCCAGCTTTTTATTCTGCACTCAAAGCGCTGTGAAAACCAGTTGTGTCCTCACCAATGAATTTTCATGACAGCACTGTCATCCCCACGTTGTGCCAAAATGATCCTCTTGACCTCTGTTGCTACATTTCATTGTCTGTGATCAAATTCACAACTTATACTCCCTGGTTTTTTATTGTTATTTTTGCACAGGCTTAACGTGTGTTTCCTTATTGTTGGCGATTAAC
This sequence comes from Lutjanus erythropterus, assembly GCF_056507025.1. Lineage (NCBI taxonomy): Eukaryota > Metazoa > Chordata > Actinopteri > Lutjaniformes > Lutjanidae > Lutjanus > Lutjanus erythropterus. The sequence continues at coordinate 8,764,244 of NC_139339.1, read as the reverse complement.
TCAGACTGGGAAGATCCATTTGCCGCATCGTTCAAATCAATCTGCTCTCCTGTCCTCTGTGATAGTTGACTTGTTAAATCCATGTGGACTCTCACTGGATTATGACCGGATAATACGGTATTCCACCTGAGCCTTAGTAATTTGCTCTCTGTCTTTATTTTTCAATCCTTAGTAAGTAGATAAAACCAAATAAAATGTACTTAAACATGATGGCTTGATCTCTTTCTAAAACATAAGTAAATATAACATCAGTTATCATTATGTTGTATACGTATATATATTAACTATATATCCCTTTGCTATCCATCCTATAGGATAAAACGTGCATTATAGGACACAAGACAGGTATTGTCCTCTATCAGAGCATACTTTTATTTATATCACATAATTCACTTCAAAAAACCCATTCGTCTTCTTGGGAGAACCAGTATTCATTAAATACGGTTCCTCTTCAGTAAGTTCAAGAGTAACAACTCACAAACAGCGGGATATAAAATCATGCCTCGGAGAGCCTGAGGAGGTAAGATGTCTGACTTTTTGTGATCTTGACAATGGATCTCGCTGGGGGCCATCAAATCCAGACAGCTCTCACAAAGGTATTCAGCAGAAGCCCAGTATCCCAACGACGTCTCCCAAATCATCACAACCATTGTGCATGTTGACAAAAAAATGGACAGAGATTTGACTGCCGAGTGAACACAGATGCTCGGGAGCGATAGCGACAGTCATGGGGGGAGTGAGAGAGCGCATGCAACACAATAGCAACAACACGGAAAGGTCACGCAGGCAAAGAGTGTCGATTAGGAAAAAAAAACAAAAAAACAATACCACTAAACAGCAAATGAGGTGGGAAGGAACTGTGACTGAGTTAACCATAGCTCAGAATTTGTGCTAATTACTAGTCCTGTGGGTGGTTGTTAGTGGGGAATGTCCACTGCTTATGTGTGCTTATATAAGCAATCAATGGCTTTAATTAGACTATTAGGTGGGATTGGGTCCCAGCAGACTACTTCCGAGCCTTAAGCAGCCTTGTTGTTTACCTTCCTGATTGCTGAAAGCGCAGCACATCAGGAGGTTGGAGTATTGTATCTATTGATGCCAAGGTTGGCTGTTTGGTTTTGCACATAAGCGTAGCGGCCATGTCTGACTCTGTGATGGATCGGTAATGGTTATTGTTCGCATGGCAACAGCTGGGATATCTCTGGGTAGATTTTTACCCACATTAGCGGTATGACTCTGGGGATGGAATTCCAGAAGGCCCAGATTGAAAAAGCTTAACAATGGCTGGATGGATTGAGTACCCTGGTCTCCAGATGATGAAGCTTATTGACTTTAATAATTGTCTGACTTTTCCTCCAGCACCACCATGAGGTATTTGTTTTAAATGAAATGTCTCTACAACTGTTGGCATTAAATTGGAACAGATTTGATGGCCAGAGGATGAATCCTAATGACTTTGTTGCCTTACGTATTTGCATAGGTAATAGGTAATGTGCACAAAACTAACGCAAGACTTTCACACAGGAGACCAGGGTTCATGTCGTATTTGCTAACTTGACCACAGAGCCCTTTACGTGTTAAACTGACACCCACTGTGCCATAGTTTGAAGACCAGGGCCAAGTTGCGATGATTGATGAGTTGGGAGTGTGAAGGTGTTGGTTTTCAGTGAAGTGTCTCAACAAATTGGACAGATTACCATGAAATTTGGTATAAACATCAGATAGTCTTAGCTGTACTTAGTATTTAATGCTAATTAATCATGCTGATGTTAGCATTGACAAATCACTGTTGTGCTCATTTGCATCCTCACAGAGCTGCTAGCACGACTGCAGACTCTACAGCCATGCTAATTCAAATATGACAACCAACAAAATAACAGATGTGATATCAGTTATAAAATGGATAAAGCTCTATCTTTATTCATATATTCATGAGTGAGTGTGAGTGCCTCCAATATTTTGTTAGCATTTTGTTTTCAAGTGGGGCACCTCTGCTGTCTATTCTCTTATTTTGCACAATTCTGTCCTTAAATTCTGATGAATTTTTGCCCCATTTTTCCCCCCAATTTCTTTTCGAGGCGCAGTGTAAGCCGACTGTGGCCTCTTCCCTGAACCGCCTTAGCAGACTTGTAGATCCAATAACACTGCGTTTACTGAGCAAACATGCTGAAAAAACACAATGGCGCTTCCCCATCTTCATATTCAATATTCCACATTAGGCAGATTCACTGACCCCTCAGAAGTGAAACGCTGTGAAATAGGAAACCCTAATGCTGGTATTATTTTCAGTAGCCTTTTATCTTGAAGAGTTGGATTTTTATATAAGCAACCAGGGTGACATGAAGAGCAGTTTTCAGCACTCGCTTTTATCCAGGAGGGAGAGGCAGAGGTGTATAGAGAGAAAGAGAGACACTAGCGATGCAGGACAGGTAATGAAGGGGGAAAGAGGAGGGAGAGAAGGAGGAGGAGGGGAGGAAAAAAAAAAAGTCAGTCTGAGCTCATAAAGAGACAAAGGCAGAAAGCGACAGAGAAAGATCCAGCTGAAAGAGCAAATGAGAGAGAGACAGTCAGCGCTGGGAGGTGGAGGGGGAGCACTGTTATAACTTCATGCATGTTTAAGCAGAGAGGTAACATGAGTTAAATGCCCAGAGGATGTGGATACCAGCGCCCAGCCGGAGAGATGACACCACATGCAATGCATCTCATGAGTGGAGGAGGCGTGGAGAAGCAAAGTCACACTGGGGACCATTTTAAATGACAGAAAATGTATAATTTTAGATTATTTAATAATAATTTAACCAACTTATCCATGAGATCCACCGGTTCCAGCATCCAAAATGTGAGGATTTTCTGTTTTCTGCCGTTTTCTGCCACACTAGCAGCATAGCTCTAGGGATGGCAGTGTCCATCGGCCAGTGAGTCCATGACAAAAACATCTCATCTATCCTCCTTTGGCTGGGTTGTGAATTTTTTGCAGACATTCATGGTCCCCAGAGGTGCCGTACGTGAGGTTGAAATCTGTGGTTTGGAGTGAAATGTCCCAACAACTTTTGGATGCTGTGCAAATTCGGCACCGATATTAAAATCTAGTATACAGTCCCCCTCAGGATGGATTCTAATAACTTCAGTTTTTCATACAGTGCTGTTACCATGTCAGATATTTTATTTGCTTAATTTTGGTTTATGAGGAAATAACAGCAAAACTAATGACAATTTTATCATCCCCTACATTACCCTGTGTTTAGTGCCAGTTAGCAAATTTTAGCATGCTGAAGAACTAAACGAAGATGGTAAACACTGTAAACATTACACCTGCTAAATATTAGCATGTTAGCATGGTCACTGTGTGTGTGTTAGCATGTTCATGTTAACATGTATATGTATAGTTTGGTAAACTCCTACTCTTGTTGGCTTTTCTTGTTGGAGAGAAAATAATGAGCTGTTTGAAGCAGTTACTTTTATGCATGCATTAGGGTTTGGCGATTGGATGCAATTTTTGTCATTTTATTTTGCTAAATTAATGGCCAGCACGAGCGAGAGCCACCACTCAGCTACAGGCTCTCATTCAGCGGCACAGTACACACCCACTGAGCCAGAGGACGAGTGAGCTGAAAACGGCCTGCAGAGCCAGAATATTTTCACATCTGACACGTTGAAATAAGGATTTATTTTGACCAAACCAGATTGTAGTGATTGTTGGAACAGTGGGAAGACTAACCAAGATGGTTTTGGTGAGTTTGAATGAAGTGTGTTTTGTGATGAGTTAAGAAGAAAAGTTAAGTTCGATAAAGGAAAGACATTTGAATTCAGAAGCTGTATGGTCGTTTTCAGTGTAAGAATAGTTCCTTTCCTAACATTCTGTAAGTTTATTTTGTTTATTTATGGATGGGGCAAACATACAAAGCGTGTTCGAATACATCTCCCATCTGTACGTGTGTGTGAGAGAAGCAAATATATTGGCAATCCCCAATTGATAGGCTGACATTGGCCAGTTGGAACATTTCTAAGATACAGAAAAATAGCAGGCATCGCTAACAGCTTTCTAGGTTTTCCCATTAACTGATTGATCAGACAGAATGATCAGCAGATCAGTACTGGAAATAATGGGTAATAGCAGCCCTAACACGTACAATCAGACTCCTGGGTTATACACTTCAGATGTACAGAACGTTCTAGATAATGCATTGTCCTGTGTTCCCATACTGTTCAGTCCTTCACTATTTCTCATTGTTGTACACTCACTCGCACACAGGCTCCTCTCGTCTCACCAGGGAAAATATCCACTGTCAGTGCGAAAAATGGAGTGGAACAGATGGCATCAGAATGATTGAAACCACCTACAATGGTTCCCACAACTTTCCCATCCTTCTCCCCCACTCTCCCTCGTTTGCTGACTACTTCTCTCTCCTCACCCCCTCCCTCTTCTCGCGTTCCTGCCCAACTACACCCATCGTCTGGATGCATCATTCCAGCCTCTTCAATGCCGTCCAGGCTCACAGGTCTTGCCAAAGAGGCTCAGGCTCAGTGGAAGCCCCATGGCGCTGCACAAAGTCAGCCAAGAGGAGAAAGCGAGAGGAGGGAGGAGTACAAGGCGGAGAAAAAAGGTGGAGGGAAGAGGATGCAAAGGTTCTGGTGTTTTTTCCCCACCAGCTCAAAATCTTGCTCTCACTTTAGCTATGTTATTTTTAGCCCACCACACATGTACTTGAAAATATCAGCGTGTATTTGTAGACAAGTATGAATAGGCACGTGGTAGCTTTTTGGCTATTCATACCCGACCCAGCTTATTTTAGCTATATAGAGCAACAAATTCATCATCAATAAAAGGCTGCAGTGGATGAATGGATTCAGCTCGGGGTTTTTCTGCAGGAGAGTGGGGCTTGTTTAGGTTTAGGCAACAAAACTACACCGTTATTGTTTAGGCAATAAAACTGCTTGGTTAGGTTTAGACAGCAAAATGACTTTATGTTTCAGCAACACAATTACTTCATTAAGTTATGAAACAAAACTATTTTATTAGGTTTAGGCAACCCTACTTCGTTAGTTTTAGGCAGCAAAACTGCTTGGTTAGGTTGTGAGAAAAATCATGATTTATCTCTGCCATGCTGATACAAATAGTTTGTTAGGTATGGACAGGTTATATAGGTGCAAATAGCCGCACTGGCTATTCCACCCAGAGTGCAAATAGCATCCCCCTATTTTGAATCATGTCACATATGTGAATGATCATTTTCTTCTTAAGCAGCCGTCTTCTTTCCGAACTAATTTCCCTCTACTCCTTTCTTTCTCCTCACTCCCATCATCCCCTCCTCCCCGCCCCGCCCGCCCTCGTCACACCTCCCCAACACCAGGCCCGATCGCTGAGCGCCAGTCATGTAAATGAGATAGTTAGCGGATCAAAAGGCATGGAGAGGTATTTTTAATAGCAGAAGAGGTGTTGATTAGTGTCAGGGAAGGAGAGACAAGGCAAAGTGCAGGCAGCCTCTATTACACCCCAATGCTTTGGGGCATATGTTGTGTGTGCGTGTGTTGACGTGTGGGTGCGCATAGGTGTGGAGAAAAAGACAAAGCAAGGAAATGTGCGCTTGTGTGTGCGCATCCTGGCATACATTTACAGTATACCTACCTACAGACATTCGTCTCTGATAGTGTGAGCGTGTGTATCATCAAAGTGTGCCTTCCCTCTGGGAGATCATCGTTAATGCATAATACATAGCTCCATATTTCCGACTATAACAGCAATAATGTTGGCAGCGCTGAGTTTATGAAGAGGAGATCAGGTGTAGGAGAAAGTGATTACAGGGCATAAACACTGCAACTGATATTGCTTTATTGTGAGAAGTAACTGGCATCAGGATGACAGTTGCTGAAGATAGCCCCGAAGAAGAATGCCAGCAGCGACGTTAATCAAGTGCTCCACTGCAGTGATTTTTCGGTGGTTATGGAGAAGTCAGAAAGATAATGAGTTGTCCTGGTGAATTAAATTAACCGCATTCACACGGCGGCCATTTTCCTCTGACGTCACGGTCCTTGTGAGAAGCTCAAATGTCGTACTGCTGTGTTCCAGGGTACAAGTACATGTGACAAATTGTTGAAGACAATGGGAAGGGAAAGTCTGGAAGGCCATGGGGCCATATTTCAGAATAAAATAACATATTTAATAACCCATTAGCCATCATAGTTAACATTAGCATTCAGCCACTTCTTAGCTAATGCTACCATTTGATAGTGGTAAGATATAAAATTATCTGAAATATCAAGGCACATGTTGGATTTATTTCATGCTAAACCTGGATGTAATTAAGCTCACAATGTACGCTAACATTAACATTAACTGTCTTGTAGTTTCTTCACCTGACCTTGGAAATGTTCTGCTTCAGTCAGTAAAGTTATGTGACATTACGCTCACTGGACCACAAATTTTTGTGTAGTGTTCATACAGATTACATCCAACACAAAAGTTAAAAGCACTTCAGCAGTATGTGGTTTGCATGGCAGTATCTGATGGGCTAAAATATGCTGTTATAGTATATGCTATTAGCTTGAAATATGGCCTGATTTCCCTGATTTATTTGCTATTTCGACTGCAGAACTCATTTTTGCATGTGCAATTGTCCCATATTGCTCCTTTAACTCCTGTATATGATGATGATCTGGCTCGGCTATGTTTATTTGTATATGCAATTCACGTCAGCAGTGGAGATTTATTAGTATAATAAGGCAACTCTCTGGTAATATACTGTATGTAATTGTAGAGTTAATTACATTTTAGCTTGACACTAAACAATGCATGCAGCATTTTTAATTAGACCTCTAAGGCATTGCTTTTTGTTTTGTTCTATAAATTATTATTTTATTCGCGTCACGCTTACGTAACACATGCCATTTGTCTTTCACATTTCATCCAGAGCAAGACGTGACCCTGGCCAGCCAGTCTTTATCTCAATCTAAATTTGAATCCAACCTTTAGATAAGGTCCAGGAATAAATAAATAGCAGTTCAAAGCTGGCATATCAGTGGCTCTTCATTCTGTGTCCGGGGGCTTGCCCGCATGCTTTTGCCCGTGTCAGAATTTTCATCTTCCCCGTTCTCCCCAGCTGCTTCCCTTGCACAGCTCCCCCCCCTCCCCGCTCGCACAGATGGCAGCGGGGTCGAAGCACTTTAATGAATTTTCAAAGGAGCTGCATTGGCAATATTAAAAGGAGCTCCCAAACTTAAACACGTCTGACACCGGAGTCACACGCATGCGCGCGATGACACTGGCACGCACATATGAAAGCATCCGCTCTCTCTAATACACATGAAAGGATGCAAACACATACACAAATGCCGCACACGCACATGCACACACAGAAACACCAATATTGCTTTCTTCACAGACCAATAACATCCACAAACACAGAGCGAGAAAATACTACATCGCACACGCCAGTGGACAGTCTTAATTAACTCCATTAGAATGACAGGCACCCTCTGGAAGGTCAAAGGTCAATTTTAATGATGAGCCTACATATGGCAGCCACCGTGTTGCCTTGCAAGGGAAACGAGCCCCACTTCTGCTGATCCATCTGTCCCGTGGTAATGACTGCACCTGGCCTCGCATGGGCCAACGCACACAGGTAGCAGAGCTCTCAGAAGTAGCTCAGCGCACACAGGGAAACACAATTAAAAAGCAATAAGCGCGCTTCCATCTTGCAGCCACATTGTTTACTCATTATGTCTAATTATCTATTTGAGTCAGAGATTTAAAAGACTTCTTTGCGCAAGCTTTTTAGACAGTCAGCATGAGCGTTTACGGTGCAATGAGGCCATAAATGACTATGATCTCGGACCCGATGAATTTCAATTGGAAATGCAGTCAATTGTCAGGCGTGTCCTCGTGACCTACGTTAATGGTTTTCTTGTTGCGAGAGGCCAATGTTTAGGAACCTGATTTGTGAGTTGAGAGTGAAGTGTCAAACATCATTACAGCCTTTTTGTTTTTCGCTTCTCCTGCTCGCACCAGAGCCCCTGGAGGAAGCACTCCAATCCAAGCCTCTTTTAGCTGGCCTTGATCGCGCCAGTCAACATACGACTGCCTGTAGGGTTTCCCCCCCGTCCTCACAAGTGGCTGATATGAAGGGCCATGCCAGTGCTGCGCTGCTAGAGGCATCAAGGCTATTGCCTCTCCCGTTCTTTATTTCTTCCTCTCTATTCTGTCCTTCCGTCTACTTCTCCCGAGGCAAGAGAGGCTTTATCCCACCTCTATGTAGCTGAACTCAGGGTCAGAACGCAGCGTAGAGCCCACGGGTCTCTGATCTCCCCAACTTCTGATCACTCATCAAGGTCTGCCAGGCAGAATTCTTTAAAAAGCTGCATTTGAAAAAGTCCCTTAAATCCCCTCAGTGTTCTTTTTTTTTTTTTAACACAAGAGGGTGGGCAAGGCCCCCGGGAAGATACATCAGACTGTGGCTGCATTTGATTTAGCTGTTTTATCATTTAATTTTTTTCCTCTCTATTCGTGCCTGTACAGCGCAGCAGATGGCATCAGGGTATAAACATATTAAGTCTTTTTAATATCCTAAAAATCTGTTCAAACTCTCCATAACAAACATGTGATGATTGCAATTGTTTAAAGGGATAGTTCAATCCAAAAATCAAAAATACATATATTTCATTTTACGTGTAGTGCTAGATTGTGTGTGTGAGTTGCTGAGTTTTGGAGATATCAGCCATAGAGATATCTATCTTCTCTTGAGTATAAAGGAACTAGATGACACTCGACTGGTGATGCTCAAAGCACCAAAAGAAATTATTTGCAAAGCTCAAGAGCAAGGTCCTAAAATCCTGACCCAGGTACTAAAGATAATCCACAGGCCCTGTTGTGAGCAGCTTCATGTCGGAACTATTTTCTGTCAATGGTAGAATCTACTAGAACTACTTTCTTTCTGCTACATAGACAGTAGTTTCTCTATGAAACTGTTAACGTCAAGGTCTGTGGGCTGTCTTGAGTAGCCAGATCATGAATTCTGGAGAGAGACACTTTCTGTGTAGTAGAAAGAAAGTAATATGATAAATTATACTGCAGAAAGAAAGTGGTCCCGGCAGACTAAAGAAAGTAATTCCAACATGAAACTCCTCACAACAAGATCTGTGGATTATTTGAGTAGCTGGGCCATGATTTCTGGAAGGAGACACTTTCTTTGTAGTGAAAGAAAGTAATTCTGGTAGATTCTACCCCAGGAAGAAAGTAGTTCCTACATGAAACTGCTCACAACAAGGTCTGTGGATTGTTTTGAGTAATATTTCTGAAAAGAGACATTGCTGTCGAGTTTTTCAAATGAATCTTTGAGCACTACAAACCGAGCGCCATTTGGGTCTACTATATTTAAGAGAGGGCAGACATCTCTATGGCCAATGTCTGCAAAACCTGGCAACACACACTGAAAATATCTAGATGGATAAAGAGCACAACAGGCCAGAGGAAAAATAGATATTTTTGATTTTCAGGTGAGCTGTCCATTTAAGAAAAAAGTGTGTACGATTGTATGATGTTCCATATAACATCAAATAGCTCTCAGCTTGTTTGTCATTGTTGAAATCTGACCTTGGAGGGGAAAAAAAATGAAAAGAGAGTATTGAAGATGTGTGGATTGAGATATACAGAGCGATGGCACATCGCTGCTGTTTTCAAACAGCAGACAGCTGCAGGAGAAACACAACATCTGCTGTAGTGCTAACATAAGCATACCTCGCTCCTGTACTGTCATGCCTGAGCGGCCTTTAAACCGGACAGCGGCGAGCCTGACAACCGCCTGATAAAGTTTGGAGTTTCTATAACTGCGTTCATCAGGCTGTCACTCACAAACTACTTATTCACACCTCGACTTGAAGAGAGATTAAAAACAAGTGAGCAATATTTTTTTTTTCTTCAAAGAACAGCCTCAGTTTGGGAGCCAATCTGGCTTCTTGTCTGACTTGTGTAAACTTCTAGATACTTCTGCAGTCTGTGTGAGCCCAGGCCATCTGTAGCCTCTGTCAGAGCTTCTCTCTAATTCTTTGTTGCAACAGAGGAAAAAAAAAAAGAGAAGTAATGTTTATATCAGCTCAGATGGAAGGGTGCAAGCTCTCTCAGTATCATTGATAACATGGCAGCACTGTTCTCTCTTCTGTGATGTCTGTTTCACACCTTCTTCTCCCTCTTCTCTCCGCATCGAGGCCCTTTTTGCAGCTAGCTGGAGCTCGGCCAGCCAGAGCCATTTTGTCCCATTATGTGGCACTGTAAAAAAACAGCTGCTCCCATTCCACACTGGTGAATAGGTTAAATGGTGACACACGGAACAGGGCCTTTTTTGTCATGGTCTAAATTGACCGACAACAGGCGCTGGAGGTTCCACTGTTCCTTCTCGGCTGCCTTCCAGCTCCATTGCTTTTGATTTCCAATTAGTGGCTACTCAGTCCTGCAGCCATTTTAGAGACAGAGCACTCTCTCTGTCTTGCTCTCACACTCACTCGCTTTCTCTGTGTGTGTATGTATGTTCATTTGCGTGTTTCCATGTGCCACGAGAGAAAAAAAAGCTAGCGAATGCAAAAGAAAAAGAATTTAAAAAATGGCTGACCCACTGATTAACTAAAATGAATCTGCTAAGAGCACTACAGGAGTAGAGGACAGAAAATAAATGCCCATTGCAGTGGTCTGGTTGAGTGCATGTGTCTAGTTTGAATAATGATTGTTTTCAGCCTCTGCCATCCTGAATGTAGGCTTCTCTATCATTTGTTTAAATGATTTTTGTGTTTGGTCCCCTCCCCCCCTCCACCAACGGAGTGAACACTTTTAAAATAAGTGGTCATTTATCGTAAAAAAAAAAAAAAAAAAGTACTGCCAGCCATTAGCTTTGCCTACAATTCTATTAAATTAAAGGATATGTTTGGCTCATTTCATGTAGATGTCCAGTCAGTGCTGATGGTAAATGTAGTCAACTGAAGCACTAAATTCCTCCATGTTTGCTGTATTGATTGAGAAAGCTGAGATAGAGGTCTGCAAAATCGCTTCTTCTGTTGCAGAAATTCTCATCATTTTAATGACCTGTGACCCCCAAGCAGCCATTACAGAGCTAACTGTTTTAACATGTGGGATGGACGGTAGCATGAATGTAAAGTGTCAAATTAAACTGGATAAACTGCCATTTCAGCTTATGTTAGTCAAACCGCTGTATGTTCAACACAATAAATGCTAGGCAAAAAAAAAAGGTTAATGATAAAAATGGTACTTGCTTGCCTGAAAATAAGTTTTACAACTAACCCGGTGCTTCAACAGTCCCCGGTCTCCCCTATATAAATACTTTTACAGAGGGAAAAATTCTTGGTATCCTTCAATTTAAACATTTACAAGGTATTCAACAGCAGTATACTCTATATGAGCTGTAAGTGCACTTATAAATCAAGTGTTTAATAGCACATTGAAATATGCTGGCTTTAGGATAACACACTGAACCATAAATGTCACACTTTATAGTGCATTTCCCTATTAGAATAAAGAAGAAGTGCCCAGCAAAAAAGATACTTGTAGATAATGAGGAAAAGAGATATTTAGAATGAAAGAGAGCTACTTAAGATACTGATCAAAGGCAGAATAATACAGCTTTCTCCATTGCCTCAACTGACCGCAGAGCCAAATTTGCAGCCACGCTGATCACCTTCAGTCCTCTATCTCTGCAGAGTTGAAAACTGAAGGGGTTGGGTGAGGGTAGTCAGAAACAGAATATGGACAAGAAAGGTTTTGACAGAATTTCCAGTGGTTGGCGAAGAATAATAGAGCCGCAAGTAATGATTAACAGTCCTATCAAACCCTCACAGATACGCTGTGGGTTTTTTTGTGTTATGAGAGATAAAAGTCATTATCTTTATGAACATTTAAGATCAGATCGAAAGATGGTGAATTATTTCTTCAGTTATTATTTGAGTGGTGATGATTTGTGATCACTGTATAGAAATACTTCGAATCATGAGTGCAGTCTTTGTTATTGGACACTGAACTGAACATTGCACCAATTTAAAATTATTACAGCCATGAATGAGTTCTAATTGTTTGTAGGAGATCGAAGTCATCATGTTGAGATCATATGTTTAAGAAGAAATGGAAAACAGCAGTGGCGCAAAGGTGCTAATTTGAAGTACCAGGAGGTGTGGCTGTCAGCGACAGAACAAACCAGCGCCTTTGACTCCCTAAAAATGCAGGGTTTCCGCGCCATAGTGCACCGACTGTTCTGTGATGAATGAGGAAAGTCAAGACTGGCTGTGTCAAAAAGGATCTCCCTCGGGGAAACTGATGTCCTTGTCCAAGAGCCGCAAAGTCTCAGAGGACTAAATATACAGAACTGCAAATCGCCCACCAAGGGCAGATGATGTCTCTGTAAATTTAATCCAAGTTTCAAGACAAACTGTAATCTGTGTCGCCACGTTTTCTTTACACGTCGACGTCTCTGTGGTGAGAAGCCATGAGTACATCCTGTTGAGAACCAAATGTGTTGGTACATTTAACAAGATGAGCCGCCGACGGTTGCAAGATAAAATGTTGACGGCGTCTTTCAAATTATACGCTGCATGAATCCCTAGTTATTATGCTCGCTGCAGTAATAGGTGTTAAAGGTGTAACATGGTGTTCGGACATACCCTGATTACATTTACTTTCCCACCACCCTCACCATCTAAACATGTCATCAGTACTTAGCTGGACGACGGATGATACAATTATAAACCGAAAGTGGCTCCGTACAGCAGCAGAGTTGCACACAGAATAGCGGGGGCCAGATTTCAAATGTAACGTTGCAGACTAGTCACGGCCTGGCATGAGGCTGCTCGACAACTAGATGTGGTTGCACAGATTGGAATCCGCTGGAAGGGGAATTATGAAGAGCCGTAGCATTATCAAACAGTCGTGGGGTGTGCACATACATAAATGTGAATATTCTGTTGTTCAATGCATCACCATGAAGGCATTACCTAATGCTAATCTGTCGAAACTAAAACTAACAAGGCTAAAAAAAAAAAAAAAAGATAATAAAGAAACTACAGCTGGTGCAAAATGCTGGAGGCAGAGTTTTAACCAAAACCAAGAACGCTGATCACATTACTCCACTGCTTAAAACACTACACTGGCTACCTGTCTCTTTTAGAATTGACTTTAAAGTTCTTTTATTCATTTATAAAGCTTGCTCCTCCATACATCATAGATCTTTTATTTTATGTCCCAGCCAGATCACTGAGGTCCTCCACCGCTTTTCTTTTAAATGTTCCGTATGTGTCCCACAAACATACTGGCGAGAGTGCCTTCTGTTTTTATGCCCCTAAACGGTGGAACGGTGCCTTTGGACATTACATGGGCAAGCTGTCTCTGTAATTTTGAGAGCAAAGTAAAGACTTATCTTCTCAGTCAGGCTTTTAATTGTTAATTTGGAAGTAATGTTATAACTTTGGTCTTTTAAGCTTCAACTTTACAACTCATATGTGGATGTCACCTCCAGATGTTTGGGTCAGTATGGGGGATGTTTGATAAACCTGGCAACTTGAAACTGAATAATGAACCAACCTTCTGAGCGTTACTTATAAAGCAAGGGGAAGATCAAAAAAAGGAACATTACGGATTAAAGTCCAGGCCTGCCCCCAACTTAAGAGTTTCCTAGTTGATTAGTGGTCATTAGTTAAAGCCTACAGTTGACTAGTTGTAACATATCATATATTTTTTGGGCACAAAGTGAGCCACCTGCCAACCAGCAGGGTGACTGAAGATTGTTACCCTAATTTACTTCAACAGAATATAACCTCACGACTTATCAATGCTTAATCAACTTCTTAACATGATGGATGATGTAGCATTACACACTAACACACTCATTTCTAGCCCAGCCTAATAGGACTGCTAGCTGAGCTAACTAACTAATGGCAGCTCCAGCACAGTTATCAGCAGTGCACAGGTGACTGCAGTGTTACAAAAGAAAAGGTTCATATTGCAACAGTCCCTGCACCTAACAGACAGGCACAGCTCTCACATTTAATTTGAGGTGGATTTTTTCTGAGACTGATGGATAAATGAAAATGTGGTTGAATAAGACCCTTCTGACTGACTGATGGTTTAGTCAAATATTAGAGTGTGGCCCCAAAGTGCTCTAACATTAGAGAGATTGAGCTTCATTGCTCATATTTTTTCTTATAAAATTGGCACAATGCATACTTGCGTCCTCTTTTTTTCATCAGTTGATCAGCTTGGACACGTGTGCAACTTGTTCATCATTCAAGACTACCACGATAGAAATCAGTTATGGTGGTAACATATTTTAAGTCTTTTGAACTACAGATACATTCCACTGCATTGCTTCCCCAACCTATTTTGGCACAAGAGATGCCACGAGCAATGTCGATATCAAGGGAAAATTGCCTAATAAAATTGTCACATCACATACAAGAAGGAAACCACTTTAATCTTGAAGCAGACTCAAAGGGTTCACGGTGTGGCTGGCAGTTACTCATCGTGGCATAGCCATTTATGCCCCATTGCAGCGGCTAGTCAAAGCAAAACTTTACAAAATTGAGTCCAGGCCGTCACTAAAACCCATGTCTGAGCAGTGACACGCTCGCAATGTCGCATCACAGAGGCTTTTTGTAATTCCCCCTAGCACTGACCACTCCAAACATCCCCAAATCCCTCTTGTCAATAGAGAAAAGACAACATGAGGAACGGACTTCTCAGCTTTTCTTTGCCTTGTCAAAAGTTTCCATATCGTGTTGTGGGTTCTGCACAGCATAACTAAGACCCTGGAAGCAGCTTATCTGCTTAAAACAGGAGGGTGAGAGAGGGTGAAAAAAGTGGCTCCGTCTTCCATCTTTTTCCTGGTTCACAGAGTGGGTTTATTGAAGCCACCAGAGCTTTGGTTTCTCCCTCTAGATTCCCCCCCACACCACCATTCCTGCTAGTCTAATCCACTTAGGCCCAATGCTACCTCCACTGGTTTTGATTGGCCAGGCCTCCAAATTTCCACCATAGGACTCAGAAAAATCAATAATCTTCACTGCACTGCAAAAAGTCCCTCTTTTAAAAACACAAAATGTGATTAGAAGAAGAGAAATGGGGGATCGTTGAGAGCGTGGAACCTCAGGTTACTCACATCTCTCTTTTAGCATGAATGGATTCTTTAGCTTTAGTACACTCTTAGAAATAAAAGTATTAACTAGAACCACATAGTGTTCTTCAGCTAGTCCCCATTGGAGAGCCCTTTTTGGTTCCTGGTAGAACCTCATATAAGGGTTACACATTGAACCCTTTCAGAGAGTTCTACCTAGAACCCAACATGAACGGTTATGCAGAGAAATATCTGGGAATGGTTTCACCCAGTGTTCCCATGAGAGGTTCTACAGAGAACCCTTCTATGGTGTAATGACTCCACCCAGAACCTTTTTATATTCCAAAGGTATTATCCAGAATACACCCAATGGGTTCTACCAAGAATCTTTATAAATTTTAAGGGTTTCATCTAGAATACATCCAGTGGATTCTGCTGAGAACCTTTTTTTATAATCCAGAGGGTTCTACTGGGAACTCATTAATGTTCTGAAGGTTTTGTGCAGCACCCACCCAGGGGGTTCTACCAAGAACACATGTAGTTTCCAAGGGTTTTTATGTAGAACCCACCTGGGGCTTTCTACCGAGAACCTTTTTACATTCCAAGTGTTTCATCTAGAACCAAGCCGGGGGTTCTACTGAGGACTTTTTTGGTTCTACCAAGGACCCTTTTATATTCCAAGGATTTCCTCTAGAATCCACCTAGGACCTTCTACTAAGAACCCTTTTATTTTCCAAGGGTTGCATCTAGAACGCACCCGAGCATTCTA
Source organism: Lutjanus erythropterus (assembly GCF_056507025.1). Lineage (NCBI taxonomy): Eukaryota > Metazoa > Chordata > Actinopteri > Lutjaniformes > Lutjanidae > Lutjanus > Lutjanus erythropterus. The sequence continues at coordinate 8,748,380 of NC_139339.1, read as the reverse complement.
GATTTTGGTACAAAGAACTCATGAGGAAAGTGTACTTCAAGGATTTAAAGAACAAACAAATTGCTCTGGGTAGAACTTCAACCCTCTTGGAACCATGATTTCTAGTGTGGAATTTTAAGTAATACATATTTTGGTGTGTTTTTCCAGTCTCCATGTTTCTCTGGTATTTACACTTTATACCAGAATGCATCACATTCAAAATTTCGACACATCCCACTCGTCTCCTTTCCATTTATACTGTTTTCTTTCATTACTGTCCCTTCAAGTGTCTCCGTCTCTCACTCCTCTCTACCAAACAACACTGATGCTAATGTCATTGAAACCCCAGGTGCTTCCAGTGCCTCTTGAAGTCTGACATCAGTCCCTGCCACCCCCCCACCCTCCCCACTCCCCTGGGTCCAATTTTCCCGGTATGAAGCTTCAAGGTCCTCAGCTGAGCTCTCTGTTTAGCAACAACAGTAGCAGTGACTGTGAATGTGTGTCAGATAGAATGGTAATGAGTGTCCCAGAGATTGAACCCCAGTCTTTCCCCTCCTCGCTGCCAGGAAATAGATTTGTTCTCACGTGGAAAACAGATATTGTAATCGCATTCCCCCCCATCGTCGATCCCCTTGGGATTTTGTTGCATGCACACCAAAAATGTAAATGAATGCAGGGGGGGATAGACATCATCGGTGATAAATCATATTACCAGCAAATTCTGCTTAGCAACACAACTAGACTGCACTGTAAGCAATGGCAACTCAGAATTAGCCCCGAGTCCATAGTATTTCCCTCACAGTACACGCAGTTATTGTCACTTCACTCCATTTTCTTGTTTTATTGCACATTTACAAGAAAGCAAAACTGTACTTTAGAAAAGTACATTCGTAGAGGGACCACTTTAATTGTAAAAAAAAAAAAAAAACGTGCTGTAATGGAAATCTAGTATATATTTCCTCGGCTGCCAGAGAGTCAGTACATGAGAGTACAGGTCTTATAATATCCCTTTCTATAAATCTTTGGAGACATGAATGTCAGGTAGCAGTGACACAGTGAAAATGTGGCTAAATGTTGTTGTTTTTTTTTACTGTACTGGTTCGTTGTTTGTGCTGGGGCCAGCCTAAAGTCTTTCTGAGCAGTGCAGGACTGTCACTTTATTATGCTGTTTGGAAACCTGGACGTGTGCTGTCAAACTAACAAGCTCGGGGAAATGTAGCAAAGGTCGAAGCACACGGGGTGAGCGATATCTGAGGGCTACTAAATTACCTCAGAGACATATGGAGAGAGGGGGACACCTTGGTGTAATGTTTGTGCAAGCACATTTGTTTCAATGGTTATGTTACACTGGTGCAAAATAAGGCAAAGACTTGTTGGTACACTGTAAAAGCAAAAAAGCTGAGGAAAATCTAAATTTAAGACAACTTACTTCGATAGATGTCAGAGTTTTGAGCCAAACTGAAACTCTTAAGTTTTGCAAAAGTTTTGCAAAATAATAATCTTTTGTTGAGATAATTTTCTTTTTTTTTGTCTTGAGATAAACTTGAACCATTAGAGTGATAGAAACCTCCAAAAAAATTGTATCAAAGACTGTTGAGTAAACTCAATTTTGGGGAGTTTCAAAACCTCAAAGATCTGAGTTTATCTAAAGAAGAAAAGTAAATCATCTCAACAAAAGATTATACACTCTTAGAAAGTAGTGTGCTAACTAGCTCAATGAAGGGTTCTTGAGCTAGTTAGCACATGGGTTCTAGATAAAACCCTTGTACTATAAAAAGGTTCCTCCCGAGAGCATTCGGAGCAGAGCTATTACCCATCCAGGGAGTCCCACCAAGACCCCTTTTATATTCCAAGGGTTTTATCTGAAATATATTGTGGGACAAGAGGTCTTTAAGAACTTCAACAATCCTCAAAGAACTCTTTCTTCCAATAAGGGTTCTTTGGATGAAAAGGGCTCTCAGTGGAACATTTAGTCTTACACAGAACCTTTGACTAATCCCTACTTCAAAAAAGGGTTCCTCATAAGCATATGGTTCTGCTTAAAATGTCAGCCTTTCAGGAAGAACCCTTTCGGAGCCCTCATTTCACAGTGTGGGTCAGGAAAAATTTGGTTTGAGTTGGATGCAGAACTCAAAAATCTAGTGAAGGCAATTGCCTTGAAATTATGCGTTTTCTCAACTTTCTTTTTTTTTTTATAGTGTAATAGATTAGGGTTCTGCTTACATCCTCTCCACCCTCAAAATCTTGAAACACTGACAAATATTAATGCAAGTTGTGCAAACTTCGGATCCTCTAGGGAAACTATCGCAGACGTTTCATGTCCCTCGATTAATAAATGATGTCCCCCTCTTGACAGGGACTATTCTTAACCCCCAATGCTTTGCAATGCTGGGACACCATCATTTTTCAGGGGAGCTGGTGACAGCTACAGCCTGCATTGAAGTTTAGCTTGCTGTACATTGTAATTTGCTGACGTTTCTTTTCTCTCTCATCCCCACCCCCCCTCCTTCCCCCTGCTCCCTCTTTTCCCCAATGGCCCGCTTACAGATGTGACCAACTACTCCACACTAGGTAAGAGTCATTTCATTTTTCATAGCACTGTTCTCAAGAGTGAGAGTCATGTTTGAGTTGTCATGTGTCTTTGGGAGTGATGTGAATGCATAAATATGGAAGAGAGTCAGATGGGGGGAGAAGTCGAAGCAGCACCAAGATGCTGCTGTTTGCTCAGTAAGGTATGCAATGCTCTGCAATCCTCACCCATCCCGTTTTCCCACATGTGTGCATGAGAATACACAATGGTGGCTTTTTCTGGCAAGCGGATTGTGTGCTCTGCGCCTTCAATTTGAATTTTATTCAAATGAGAATCAAATGGCCCAGATTGTTCAAAGAATACGCCGGCAGTGTTGACTTAAACAAGCATAGCACGGATGGTGTCTGTTTCCACACTGTAGTGAGTGTGTGGAAATATCTCATATGTTAAGCTGTGAACCCTTCCGCTGCCCCCAACTCCACGTGTCAACATAAAACCCCTGGCACTGTGGACACTGACTGTGTCATAGTCTTGGATGTCCTGTTCTCAGGGGATAACTTGAGAAACCTCCACAGGGATCCTCTAATCTTTTGTCACTTTATACTACTCTATGTTATGGTTAACTTCAGTGGCATGGCATGTTAACTTATACTCCTACCCTCTTCTTATGGAGGCTCAGGAGAAGTAAGGCACTTTCACACCTGCAGTTCAGTCTAAATCCACAAGCTTTTATGTGTAAAAATTCTGAACCAAGATATATACCAAGATGCTCAACCAAAAGAATTTGTTGGACTGCTCCTGTGAAGTTAGAACACGATCTGTACTTTCATAGGAAGAAGAATGCCTGGTGGCATTACTCACTTGTTAGCAATAAAATGTGAAATATATAATGTCTGACAGCAGGAAACAATCAATTCTGGATTGATACCAGAAACTTTTTTTTTTATCTTGGAAGAGACTTCTTCTTTACAGCTACAGTTAGGGGCAGTCGAAGGGCAAGGTAAAAGATGAGGAGCTAGACAGACTAGCAAATATAAGTAGCTAGAAGTCTTAACCTTTAAATAACGTTGGCACGGGGGATTAATATTTTCCCTGAAATTAGACATTTTAAGAAGCACATTACTCCGGGAATTCTGGGAAATGGGATAAGAAATGAACCAATAGTCCAAACACATATTTCAGGCAACACTATATATAACAAGGACAAATTTGAATTCCAAACCTGACCCATTTAAATAATTATAAGATGGTAAAATTAAAAAAAACTGCTGGTTTGCCATTATAATGCAATTATATTGCAACCTGCTAGTGTTAGAGTAGATGAGTGGCCAACTGAAAAATGTTGTCCTCCTGTTCATAATTCCTAAAGGCTGGCCTCCTGCTTTTTGGTCTGTAAGGGTCATGCTGTCTTCAGTTCTCCCACTAGATGCACATTACTTTTTTTCTACATACATCAACATGGCAGCAATCACTTCCTGCAAATCACTTTGCAGCACAATCAACAGTAGTAGTGTCAACAGTAAACAAGACCGGCAGCAGACCAGCAGGCTTGGTGAAATGAGGAGCAACTGAACTCTGGTTGAGACAAACGAACCCAGTGTGAAGACGACGTGTGATAGAGGTCAACTGCATGATTGAATCCACCTTAGCAGGGCCTCAGACCAGGACAGCGGGACCTCTCAACGCTCCCCACGGCTCTGAGCATCTGTTCATAAGGGGAAAATCAATCATCTCATCTCCAAAGTGAAGCAAGTGTGTTGGGCAAATGAGAAAACTGGCATACCTTGATGTTACTTACTTGGCCAACAATTTGTCTCAGATACATAGTTTGTCAACGCACTTGACTTTCCATGTTTGGACAGTTTTGGGAGGCTGCCACCTCATTGTGTAATTGAAAACCCAGTGCCATGCCACTACACTAACACAGTTTGGCTACCCGGCAGAGCATCTGCAAGCAGTTCTGGTCCGGCTCTCAACTCTTTGAGGCAGGCACTGGCTGACTGCTCGGAAACAGAAAACCCCTGGCTAGCTGAGAATAATAAGTACCCATGGGAAGCTGCCAGATGGACATTTACTGTGAGCCTAGCTGGAGAGGGAGAAATCTGTCAAACATCACACTAGGCATCTGTGGGGGAGCAGCGCAGGTTCACGTCCACTATGTCGGATAAGAGGAGTGCTCTTTGTCGAGACTAAAAGCTGTTAGATTTTTAACATATCACATCTCGTTGATGCATTTGCCTTCTTTCAAGGTCAGCAATTCACATTACATTAAAGCCACCTGTTACAGTGAAAGCTTTAAATAATGTCTAGATAATGGACGCTTGAAAGATGTTTATCATATGATAGCAGTGGCCATTGCAGGCGCAGTCAGTAAGTGCTGTGGAATAGCCTTGTTCATTTAACTCAAATTTGATGCCTATTTCCAGGCATTCAGTATCTATTAATTAACACTAAACTCAATTTGCATCCAGATTCTTCTGTGCTGCTGATGAAAGAAGAGATGAATATCTGAATTTATGCATGTGCTGGGATTTTTGGACACTTTTTCTCCTATCCTGCACTTAAAACATGGCGCTGGCTGTTGTATACATGTTTGCACCGTTACAGAATAACTCAAATTTGAAGGCATGTTACTGCCTGAAGATAATCCTTGAAGCCCAGTCTTTTGACTTGGAGTAAAAATGTCCAGTGTTTTTTCATACGCTCTTCAATACAAAGCTATAGGCGAGGAATTACAATTGGCTCATTATGCGTTCGGAAGCTCAAGGGCTTCCGAGCTGGTAAGGAGAGGGAGAATCAGAGAGAAAGAGCACAAAGAGTTCATCCCAGTATCGTCAGCAGTGAAATAGGACCTTGGTTCTCTTAGACAAGCTGTGCACCAGTTATTATTGCATTATGTCTGGCAGCCCTCCTCTCAGACAGGAACTGAGCCACACTTGATCAGTGATATGACACTGGCAGAGAAGAGAGTGATTTCTGGCTGCTTAGTTAAGCAAATACCATTACGCTGTTGAAGTCTAAAAGTAGATCTGTGCTTGGTATTATAAAAGGCCAGCCCGGACAGTATCCAAAGCGCTGGTCGCTTTGTAATACTCAGGAGTGGTTTCGTCTGAAATGGGCTTGGTTTATTCATCTCTCAGAGGACGAGAACAATGCTATTCATGGATAATACAACACTTTCAAGCCTCCATCTGGGTTTCTCATGCCCTGGAAAAGTGCTGCTATATACTGCTCAGAATACCCAGAACAAATGCTTAATTAGAATCATATGTTTTTTGATAACTCTGCTTTATCTATGATTTCTGTTTTCGTGTGTACTGCCTTACAAAGTCAAAATGCAGTAACTACATACTGAGTTACATGTTTACTGTAATAATATGTAGTAATATGACCATGATATGTCATCAGATATTAAGGAAAGATGCTCAGTTGACATGCTTTCTTCTCTGGCAACAAAAACTACAGCCGCAGTGACCTCCTTTGAAATTTTAACTCTGGCTGTAATTTGTGTTATGCCCATTTTACGTTCATTAGAGTTCAAATCAATGTCTAATGTTTGCCAAGCTAGTGTTTTCAGAAGGAGTGGATGTTTAGCATGATTAGCAATATGTTAACGGAGTCTGGCAGGGCAAAGGCAGGCAGTCGCTCAACTCCAGCTGTGTTTTTTCAGAGAAGTGGGCTTTTGTTTTCATGACGACAGGCTTAGCTTTAATTGAAACACAACTGACAGTTGATTATCTTACAATGCAGGACTCACCGCCGCTTGTTATTGTGAAATTACAATGTTAAACTCGTCTTGTGCTCCTGCAGCCTGCCTGAGCTTCCTGGAGTCTGGGGAGGAGGAAGCAGGTGGAAACAACTCATTTCAACCATAGATCAAATACTATATAAAGCATTACATAAAGTAATATCAAGTTTGAATGAAAAATGAATGGAAAACTGAAATAACAGATTGTGTGTTGATACTGTCGCACTGATACTCTGGTCATATGAGAAGTTCTTCAAAAGGTTTATGTTAATTATATTTTTGCTGTAAAATAATAAATACAGAAATACATATTATGAAGAAATTACTACCTTAATATATATCCATCTGTTACAGTTTAGTCAGTCAGCTTGAGAACTTTAAATCCTTTTTTGTTGTCCTCCTACTCTCTAAAGAGACAATGCACGAGTCAAAAGGTGTATGTAAAAGAATATATTTTATAGCAATGCTCTCAAGTTCACAGCTCTCATAGGGATGCTTGTATCGAGAGCAAGTGAGCAGTCATAACCCCAAACCATTAAAGAACAACCATGGCTTGTTCCTGTGGTGGGTCTTAATGTGTAGCGCTTTCTTTCTTTTAGCTGTGCCCTCTGGGTAACGGGCCATTTCGCTAATGGTGAGTTTCTCAAGCATGTGTCAAAAGCCTCCTGGCATTATCAAAAGCTCTCGAGGCAGCTTAAAGTTGCTGTATGTTGATTTTTTTTTTCTCCCTCTGTTTCTTAAAGACCCGCTACTGCTGGGGTACGTCGTTAATAAGAAATGTGACTGATAGCTTGTTAGCGTGACTTTGCATACATTCTACAGTAATTAGACTTGAGTGACAGATCCACCAAGTGTTCATTTTTACTGCCAGCATTTCAGAAATCTGCTTACACTGTATTATGTTAGCAGGGCCTGTCACTCCCTGCCTCTTATTTTTGATTGGCAATTTCTGATATTTTCATAATAATCACTCATCATGGCAGATGATCGCACGTGCGACTACCCATAGTATGCACATACAGATGCTTTAAAGATGACATGCAGCAGTAATTTGCACACCACACAGGTCTGTGTACACTTGGGCGCCCATATCCCTGTGAGTGAAGCTGGGCTGCTGTTACGAACAGATGGCTTATCTTTAACTTTATCAGCGGCGGCGGTGTCACCAGCAAACGCGATAAGTTGCTCCGGTGCCTGGGGAGAGCGGCATCCGTCAGTAGCTAACAGCATATGGTGATGGCACATTAAGGTGTCCTTTCTCTCTTTTCCTGCCTTCCTGTTCTATGAGCGGTTCTGCAGCCAAGCATCAGATGCTCACTTCACAGGACAAGGAGTGTGTGTTTTCAGTGTGTGCTGAGGGGCAGTGGGCGCCCAATTTGAGATCTCGTGCTTCATGTTTGATCTGTTTTATGCATTTTCAAAGCTCTGCAGCTCCCCTAGACATATCTGTCCATCTACGTACAGAACCCAACTATTAGTGCTGGGCTTTATATCAATGTTATATCAATATCATGACATGAGACTAGATATTGTCTTCGATTTTGGATCATGATTTGGCACAAGTGTTGTGTTTTCCTGGTTTTAAAGGCTGCATTACAGCAAAGTGATGTAATTTTCTGAACTTACTAGACTGTTCTAGCTGTTCTATTATTTACCCACTTAGTCATTATATCCACATTATTAATGATAATTATCAAAAATCACATTTCGTGAAAGCACTAGTAGTCATCCCTACAATACTGTTGTAATATCAAGATGTTTAGTCAAAAATATCAGGATATTTGATTTTTGATTTTAGGCAAAATTGACCAAAGGGTGAAATGAAATATTGGAATATTTTTGACCACATACCTTAAAGTAGATATGACCTTTTTAACTTTGCTGAGGTAATCATGGAACTGACTTTTTTCTAATAATACAGAGCAATGGGAAGAATATCTGTTTATTATTATATTATATGATGCAATGTAATGCAATACAATGCGATGCAATGCAATACTGGTGTTTTCACAAAATAATGGCACAATGAGATTTTTGATAATAATCATCACTAATGTGGATGTAAGTAAAGGCAAATAATAGAACAGATAGAACAGTCTGGTAAGTTTAGAAGATTACATCACTTTACTGTAACGGTGCCTTTAAAACCAGGAAAAGACAACACTTGTGCCATATCATGATATCCAAAATCTAAGACAATTTATAGTCTCATATCGATATAATATTGATCATCTACCCAACCTTACAACCTATCTACCTGTTCTCATCTCATTTATTTTAAATAACAGTAACACAAACTAAATAACCAGTGGAGGCAGTAGTAGATCAGCTGTGTTATTGACTTCACCAGTGAAGTCTGGTCGCTTTAGAGAGAGCGATATTTGCCTTATATAACAGCGGTTTCTCATCAGAAATGGTTGTCTGACAGCAAGGTAAAACGGTGGAAATATTCTAAATATAGCCTACACTTAAACTGATATAGATGTTTTTAGGTGGCTAAAATCCAGTTTGCCTTGACCACAGCAGTTCATGGTTTAGCTTCCTACACCTGCACTACTGCTGCTTCCCCAAACTGGGGGTGTGTCGACTGCCATCTGCTGTAGGTAATACACCGACTACGGATAAGAAGCTCATACAACCTCACATTACGTAATCCCTTTAAGCATGGGAATTGTCGGACATGGTAAAATAAAAAAGTATTTTTTTTTTACATTTGGAGAAAAATCACAAGGCAATATCAGCAACTATGTCTGTGTCAAGAAGGTGTTGTTTTTTTCTCTCTCTCCCACTAATAACAACCTCCATTGCCACACCAACCTAACCACCCCGGTAAGCCACTCTATTCCAACATTGGAAGAAAAGCGTGTTTACCAGATCCTCCATGTGTTGCATTCCTACATTAAGCTGAATGTCAATCAAAGCCTTGTTTGCTTGAGCAAGTGGCTCAGTCTTCCACGGACCAACATGACAGCATGTTGTTGGACACGAATCAGACGCACTACAAAAATTACATTCACCTCTTGTGTTGCTTGAGAAGTACACAGTAGCAGTAGAAGTGCCGGTGATGAGGCACAGAAAAATTGTTACATATCGCTATGTTTCTGTCATTAACACGCTAGAATAAATGCATTGTGAGCATCAAAGCTTGCTGCTCAAAATATAAAGCCTATAAGTCCTCAGGACTAGTGACACCTTGCCTCAAGGCAGGTGCCATTTCCCTACACTGACTACATTTGTTCCTAAATTAGAGTCATTGTTTTCAGCAAGGACTTAATATTGTGTTAGAATAACCTCCAGTGCTTTTTAAATTTACTCTCTCTTGCTTTCAGTTTTGACACCCCTTTTATGCTAAGTTTCAACTCATGTGTGAAACCTCTGATATGTCACAGCATGCATCCCACCCGAACCCCTCTAGCCTTCCCTTTTCTATTGTTATTCCCGTGTTGATATCTCTCTAATAAGCAGCGTTAATTAGCCTGCTCTTCAGAAATGAAATTTCCTATTGTGTATCAGGGTTTGGTCATTAAATGAACAAAGGCAGTCAAACGACTGACACAATAGGCTGATTAAGGGTAGAGCCACAACAAAACTTGGTTGAGAAACAATCAGGGAATCTACTTGATTCTACATCATCCTTTTTTCTCATGTTGATGAGACAATTTGTGCTAAGAGCTTGTCTCTCAAGTACAAAAGTGTGTTGTTTGTGTTATCACATCATGTGAAAATCCAGGTCTGGTATGTCACGCATGTAAAACTTTCAACTTCAAGACAATGTTCCTCTTAGTATGTGCATATAAACCAAGGCTTTGTTGTCCTTGGTCTTGGTTAGTCGGACTGAGTAGCAACACATCCCACAACATGGGACCTTTAGTAAGAACAATGCAGGGTAAATACGCAAAGCAAAGCCTAAAGGTCATACAAAAGTCTGGATGCTTGGCCGTAACCATAGCAACCTGTGACATCTGTCTTGTGGCAATCTTGTATTATAGCTAAACAGCATGCTAAAACATTTTAGGTGAGAAATAGGCAATGCAGTAACAAAATCCTGATTATAATTTGAACAGCATGGTCTAGCTTGACAGTTTGATTTGAGTTTCTTGAGCCCTACGTGTTGCACTGCATGGACTCACTGAGAATGACCTGTCGATCACACAGCAGCCTCATACCCTACTCTGTCATCTACTTTATTCTAAATCGAACCATAATTCACGAAACGAAGATCATGCTGATATGATACTTTCTACATCTTCAAGAGAGATGCCGCTAATATGCTGCTGTTTTTAAGGCTCATAACTGTTTGCAGCGTTGTGCCTTAAAATTATTGTGCAACCACGAAAATCTGCTGGGATATCAGCTGAAGTCATATGGTCTCCTTTGAGACAGCATCTGGCCCAAGCTGGCTCAAGCGTCCGGCCTCCATTTTGGCAGAACATTTGAGAGTGATGAAGACCACTGGACAGAATCCATGGCCTTGCTTCTCTGAAGGTGGAATGTCAGAGGTCGTTGGGCGGCCAACCCATCTGCCAGTCTGGCACTGTCACATACAGTACAGACTGGATGTTAGTAATCGAGTGGCATGTTTTGTGGGTGTCTGAGCGGAGACAGGCTGTGTTCATAGCCTGCTCAGATCTATACTCTGCATCTACATCATGGCACAGGATTCCAACACATTATGTTATTGTCACTGGTTTGATTAACAATGTTTTGACAGATGCAAAGTGACAGAAATTAATTTGGTTTTTGTGGCAATTGAGGTTTGTGGAGGAATCTAATGGAAAGGCATATGCCTAATAGTTTTCAAGAATATCACGGCAAACTTTGCATTCAAAATATATTGTTCAGCTAGAAGCTAAGGATTCACATTGTATGAAGTACATGTATCATGAAATCAGGTCTGAACTTGAAAGCCAAAACCAAATTTTTGCTCAGTCACAGGGTCATGATCATGGCAGGATTAACCTACTGGGGGGGAGCTTGGGGCAAAAATTGGATCTTGGTCCCCAGCGAACCCCACCAACTATATGCCTTCTGTACATTTGGTATGCAGTCTGACACTTCTAAGCTCTCATCAGGCACAGAGCACACAGCAGACTGCACATGACAGTACATTATATGCCCCCAAAAGAAACCAGTGCTCCCATGCTAGGATAATATTAACCAAATTTCCTGAGTAAAGTATGTGGTAATTTGTTTAAATAAAATTTGCATTTGCACCAAGTGAACACAGTATAAACCACAAAGAAGACTTTCACACAGGGGTATTCTTTAGCTAATTATTGTGCAGACTTTATAATATGTAATGTCTTTTATCTGGACCTTGATTCTGTAATCAAGACTGAATGAATGAATATCTATGTAGGACCCAAGTTAAGTGATGGCATCCTTCAGCAGTGCATTGTCCCTGATCAAATAAAGAAACATCAAACATGAATCCCCTAAAAAAAAAAAAGCAAATAATCAGATTAACAAAATCAAATAGCATGCAGGAACTTTGAACTTTACAGCACTTGAACATTTCTGATTGGTCAAGTACTCGGATCATGATATTTCAGCCACTATTTCATGGGCACATCAACATGGAGTTACAGAAAGCAGATCAACCAATCAAGTCCAGGCTGTGCAAAAACAGCTGATGCTTTAAATGTGCCTAATCTTTGAGGGTCTTAAGACTGTGGTGGCAATACAGACAACAGCAGGCTGAAGGAACCTTTAGTTTCCTGAAAAGTACATCCTGAGACTAAGACTGGTACTTAGCATGGAAACATGGCTTATGATTGTTTATGAAGTTACGCAGGAACTTTTTACAAAGGAGTGCCAGATTAGATCAGTTGACAGATGTCCTTTTTGTATTATTTATTATTATTCTCTATTTTTTACCATGGACCTCAGTCCAGACTGAAGAAAACTCAAACTATGACACCTTGTCTACAAAGGCTGTATAGTGAAAGCAGCACATCAACAGCTTCAGTCATGTCAGTGTCTAGACAGAATGTTTTAAGGCATAGTACTGTTGTGAAGGTCACCCACATTTTTTGCTGCACTCAGAGTGCAATACACACTCACTGTAGTTATGCATGAAAAATGGGAAAAATAGACTTGAAGCCTAAATTTGCACTTCAATTGCACATGTTGCACGGTCTGTGTAGACAGCTGGATTGATTAAAATAAAAACCATCTGTTTTGTCAGTTGCACAGAAGCCACCTGTATCGACAAGCCATAAAATACCTTCAAAGAATTGTTTCATATTCAGTCTTCCTCAGTTGACCCTACATTTAAAAGTCCCCGTATAACCATTGCTCAACTTTGCCAACTAAGAGAAAAAAATAAGTTTGACCTGATTGGAGCAGAGATTGGACCAATCCAATCCACTATCAGTAACAGGGACCAATATTGGCATTAGGCATTGGACTCGTATCACTGATCCACATTGCAATCTAAATTCCACAATGCCACTATCTATTTGAAAAAACTTGACAGCTGAGTAGCACTTTTCATATTTACTCTACCTCAGCATATACTGTAATAAGAACGCATTTCAGTGGTATAATTGGATATACAGCTGGACTGAAGAAATGTTCTTGCCACCTCACTCAAGGTGTAACAATTACTAACATGAAGTAATGTTTGCATTCTGGAACATGAAATACCAAACTACATTATGTAATTTACATTACACAAACTAAATAAACTTTCCAGCTGGTGAAAACTCTGACTGGATGTGTATCAACATCTTTTCACAACTAATACTACTACTACTGCTACTACTACTACTAATAATAATGATAATAAGAAGAAGAACAACAACAAATAATTATCATCAAGAAAAAAAGAGTACAGGTACAAATATAGCAGCGGTATCAGCACATATCAAAGTTTAGATATCAAAATAAAAAAGTGCATCTCTATTTTAAAGTCTTGTTTCAGAGTGCCACTGTTTTTCTCTATCGCAGAAGAGACTATGGGTAGAAAAGGCAAGCCATCCAACAAAAGTTGAATTCAGAATTGCTCATTCACAGAGTTAGTTTAGATAACATTCGATCAAGGACAAGAGTGAATGTGCTCTAACAGTTTTAAGTCATGCTTAACCCTGATATTCACATTTTGCTTGGTATTTACAGTATTGTTCAGAAAAAAAGCATTTACAACCAGCAGTCTTTCACACAATACAGCTAATTATGGGCTTGTAGCCTGATGTATTAAATTGTTTCTTCTCCTTAATTACCTTTAGCAGTGCAGCAAGCGTCACTGCACCGCAGTTAGAGGCAGCACAGCATGGATCTGTAGAGGCTGCATTGTATTTACCCTGCAGAGCTCTATGTACACACAAAGCTGCTCCTCCGTGTCCCTGTGCAATACTACTTTTGCTTTCTTGACCGACACCAAAATAGAAACTTGTGTTAATTAGTCCTTTGTGGCCTGCCATATGGACAATCCAGGTTTGTAAATACAGGAGAGGAGGTGTCCTCAACTGTCCCTTGTTACAGATTAAGGCCTGAAGCCAGAAGGGAGATTTGAGCCAGGCTGATTTTTTTTTTTTTTTTTGTTGTGTAGTTCTTTTTTTTCTGCTCTGACATGTGCATTCCTGCAGGTCAAAACAGGGAAATTACTGTAGGGTTTGTGTTTGCTCAGGGCCTCCGGTGTCCACAGGCCCTGCTAAAGGGCTGCCCTTTGGGGTTAAGTGTGGAACAGTGACCGTGGGATTGGAGTCGAGCTTGAGACATATGGGTAGGTTAATGAACTGCTGTGTTTACAAGACACAGAACTGTAATCTCATCACTATTATCACCTTCAGGAGACAAAGCCAAATTACAAATTGCTCAGGAGGAGCATCGCGGTAATGGCTCAGCTGAATGTATTGTTTTGTTCATTTCTTAACAGTTGCAGTAGCTCAGTAAATATGCAACAAGACACATCATCATCTATTGGTTTTTGCAATCCACAACTAATCCAGATTTCCCACATATTTATACTGAATAGTCTGATAACTACTGGAGATTGACCTTTCTGGAAATCCCTGACCACTATCTTTCCATAACCTTAACCAAGTACTTTTAGTTGCCCATCTCCAATCATAGCTTGAACATATCTTATTATCCATAAACACAATCTTTCACTTTTGGCACCATAACAGTGACGTAGTTGCCATGTGCAGACACACAGAATTTGAGAAATTTGAAAATAATAAAAAAAATATATACTTTTATGAAACACAATCTGGGTTTATGCAGTATCATATGTATGTTTAGGTCTCGCTATATAGTTAAAAACACAAAAAACTGCAGTACCATTGCATCGGGTGATATAAATCCCCAAAGCACATTTGAGGATAGAATTTCAGAATAATTCATTGACCAAAAACAAAGTTACTTTAGTGTCTTTTACAGTCAAAACACATGACCTTAAAATGAAACATTCTGTGTTCTACATAACTGACAAAAATGGCTGCAATGTCACAGTTGGGTAACAATTTCAGAGCTGTTTATATTTGCAGTCACACTCTTTTATTTCACGTGGTGCTTGTTTAAATAACATTATGTAACTGCAAAGCTGCCAGAGTCATTCATAGCATCCCCATAGCATTTCAGCGATGTGGAGAGGCCGTCACTTGTGTCACTGCAGCATTACGCTGCAATCATTAATTAGTTATCTTGTTACCGTACAGCTACCTCGCACTTATTTTATTCCCTCGCTCTCAAACTTTCCTCTTTGCCTTGGCATGATAATCACCTCACTTGAAAGATGGCAGGCAAAGAAAAGAAATCAAGATACCGTATGCAAGAATAACAAGCTGACACTGCACAGTCAACGGCAGTGAATAATCTTTCCCACATTTTATTCCTCCCCCTAGATTTCCACCGTAAACATAGCGTGTTATCTATTTTTATCCCGCTATTTTCATCTTTTCTATCAGTGGAATCGCTTTTGCTCTTCTGTTTTCTATTGTTTCATGTGCACATTGTGAGCTCTCTCTCACAGTCTCCCTCTGTGTCATGCACACAATTAAACACCTCACAGTATTGAACAGTTTGTTCAATAGCGAATAACCTTTCACATTTATAAAAGACATCATCAATCATACACCAAGAGGAAAGTAATATACATTTAGCCATCTTAGTACAAAGATTTGCACAAACGTAGGGTAGACTGGGGATGGTTGCAACAGAGGACAGCTGCAACAAGTCTTATTACTCTGATAAAAAAAACATGCATGATGATACTCAAACTGCACATGCTCTGTTAGACCCTCTCCACATCAGAAAGACAGAAGACATTCAATATCTGCTGCTGAATTCAGTGAGAAAAACTTGTTTTGGAGGCAGAGAAGTTGTTTTATTCATATTTCAGTCATACTGTTCTGACCTTTTTAATGAATTAATGAAAACTGACTTTGTTGACATGTTTAGCATGTGTCTTAGTTAATGTGTCTTGCTAACACATTCTGTCATGATGTTCTCTGGTGGCTGATGGAGTGGGGATGGTTGCACCAATGTGTTGCAAACAAAGCCATATCAAAACAGACCACACAACATAAAACTATTCTACTACCACCACACCCGATTCCAAAAAACAAAAAGTAGTTCCTTCAACACAAACAATTTGATAAATCATCTAAAAAACAACCAGAACACGGAGTTCAAGGAGTTTGCTAATGTTAGCAGCGGGACACAGCAACAACAATTTGTTAAATTCAGAAAGTGATGAACATCTGATGAGAATAAAACAAAAGTTTAAAAGTCATTGTAAGAACTGTCATGGCATTGTCAAGTACTTACATTTTTGTGCCAAAGTACCCAAATGTAGGAACTTGTTCTTGCACTTGATCTGAAAAAAAAAAAAAAATTGTATTGGTGCATCTCTAATAGTTTTAATTTGTTGCAACCGCCCCCAGTCCCCCCATCTCATTAAATCAACGAACTCATCCTCGCCAATGCAAATTATTTGGACATGCAGAAGTAGTGTAACAGAATTACAGAAAAAGATGAAATTCTTCTCCGAAGAGATGATGAACTATATCAGTGTCGCTCATGTCATCACTCTCTGAACCATATTAATTACTGAGCTGGAACAGGTAATTTACAAGGCGGACGTTCAGTGAGGCTATGTTGAGTTGGGTGCATTATGATTATATTAACATAATCCGGTCTTGTTAAATTGGATCAGCAATATTATTAAAGCCGGCATAGCTTTCACTCAGTGTCGCTAATTCCTCTCGTGCTTAACTCCTAATGAGAAATAAGGAAGCACTTACAAGGCAGCGTATAGGCTGAAAGGCAGGTAGAGATTATCTGTCTGCCTCACTCAGTTTCACTTTCTATGTCTGCGTCACGTGCATAATTACACAGAACCCACAGAAACAAAGAACTCCACACACACACTCACAGGAGTACACTCTTTCCATGCTGTCTCGGTGCCTACCTCTCTCAAATGAACAGCACTTTGTAATAAAGCCAGAAGGATTTTCAAACACATCATTATAAGGCTCTAGTGAAACTGTATGGAACGAAAACCGATTGACAGCCCGTGATTTGGCACAAAATTGAGGTTTTGAAAACAAAATCATACTGCTGTCAAAGGCAGTGCATAAATTCTGCGTCGCCACATTAGAAATGATAAACTGCAAAAGCCCAAAAATGAGGATTTGCATTTGTAACTGATTGCTGCTATTAAAACATAAAAATAAAAAGTGAGTCATAAAACGATTGTCGCCCTGCATTATAGCAAAACCTAATGCACAGGCAGGGTTTTAACAGTGTTAAATTTAGCTCGCTGCATTATTCATACAGCATGCACTGTAGTTAGCATGTTTTTGACTAAACAGTTTTACCCCGAAAAGCTGAAGTTATGAGAAAAAAGGGTTCAAAGCTTTTAAGCTGATTGGGTAAACAGTAACAGATGAGTCAGATGTAATTCCTTCAGGTTATGTCTATTTGTACTTACTACTATACCGCAAAAACAGCTAACATTAGGTTAGTTAGCATAACATAGTCAATTAATTTACTCAAGTACGTTTAAATAATGGATTTAAAAGTAGCTTCACCACACCAAATTGTACAATGATCTGACTGATCTGGCCAATACTGCTTCTCAGTTAAGCTAACATTAGGCTAGTTAGCCAGCACTAGTTTAGCTGTTTTTATTCTCCATGACTGCATTTAACTTTTGCCTCACAAACAAATTTACCAAGATGTTATTTCACAGAAATGTATATATTTACCAATTTATTTAACTGTTAGGGGGCTTCTGTCAAGGCTAGTTGTGTGCCCTGCTGTAGCTAGCTGTGTACTTGACTGTTTAGTTTGGCTCCGTTCTGTTTTAACTGCACTTTTAAAATGCTGTTTTCTTTGGAATTGTGCATTATTATGGCATAAAAATGTTATATGACAAAATAAAGGGCAGAGTTAACGTTGTAAATGCATTCAGTATGAGTGTGTAATTATAAATGTGGTATATTCTCTCTGGTCGCTTTGTTTTGTCTGGTCTGTCCTCATGCCAATATTTTCTCATAACACACGTAATTTGCACTGATTCATGACAATTATCGGTCCCGGGTTGTAGAGGGAGACCTTCAGCAGCTCTGGCATGTGTGAATAAGCTAACTTGCAGAATCACAGACAGCAGTCCAAGGGGAGCCATTCAGTGTCTTATCAGGCTATCTGACAACACACAATGCTAATTCAGGTGTGAACAGTAAACTCATTTCCATTTTGTAATCTGGCCGTGCTTTCAGAAACACTGAGAGTCTGCCCATCTCGTCGCTTCCCATTGGACACACAAACAAAAACTTAATATCCAGAATAAATTGGGAACGAAACAAGTTAAAAAGGATTAATCATTATGCGCACACATAATATGACAGTCAATACCCTATCGATCACTGTGGAATTTTAATTTACCCATAATGACACAACATTAAGTGAACCTGATTGATAGTTTTTACACATGGGAGGATACAATTATGATCGGCGCAGGCTATACACGCGCACGCACACACATCCCTGCGCGCACCAGGCCGCTGCAAATCCACACACTCCCATTCCATAATGTTATTATCTCATTCTCCATGGTCTCATTTTTCACAAAGCCCCAGGGTGTGTGAGGGACAGTCAGGGTTGAGCTCACACAAGCCCAGGCTGCACACCCGACTGCCAGCGAAGGTCTGTGTTAGTACCAAGTGCAACACTGCCAGAAGAAACAGGAACGGGGGGGGTGGGGGTGGAGAGAACCCAGATGATCCCTGCGACACAATGTAGTGCAGGACCCTTTCACACTGCCAGTGGAAGCAGCTGCTTGACTTTATTGGAGATTAATGTTTATTTGGAGATTAGAATTGGAGACTGATTATTAAAAAGACTTGTTATTACCGGGGAAATAAGTGAGCTAAATTCTTTACAGCCGCATAATGCAAAATGACCACAATGTAACCGAGGGGTTGCTGGGGCTGTTTACAAAAGCCGGTTATTTTCTTTAAAGGTCTTGTGTGTAGGATTTACAGGGAATTACCAGCAGGATGTGGCAGAAATAGGATATAATATTCATGAGTATGATTTCATTTGTGTATAATCACCTGAAAATAAGGTTTGTTTGTTTGCTACCTTTTCACAAGTTTAGAGTGGTATACAGATATCAGAAAATGCCTCCGATACGACCTAAAATGCAGCATTGGGTATTGTGAGTACGCAAAATTTATGATCTGATACCAGATAATGTATTAGGCCTGAACCAGGACCCAGCTACTTCCCAGCAGCACTCCGTATGCCAGCTTTACCTGAACATCGTATCGTGTTGCAAAGTCTGCGTTATTGTAGCCAGCTCGTGGTAAACAGAAGGTCTCTGGAGTCCGTGTCAGGAGGAGGAATAATGCAGTGGACTAAGAATTTTTCCAGCTGGAAAGCTAAGGCCAACACTGCAAACCTGTATATATTGTACATAATTGTACTGAACCGGGAATGTAGATTTTTTGAGTTGTCTTTCTTTTGTGATTGTGATCTGGATTGGACTTCTAAATGGACTATTTACCAAGTGTATTGATCTCTGAGATTTTCTTAAACACACTAGTACTGGATTGGTATTTGGTATCCGCCAACAGGCAAACTTCAGGTATCAGAATCAATATCAGGAATTGGAAGGAAAGGCTTCGAGGAAGTGTTTGTAATCTCCAAGTTAACTGCACTCTGTTTTCTTTTAAGACACTCTATATTTTCTCCCATGTACATTTTCAAAAATCCAGAATGGTACATTCTATCTATTAATATTAATAAGCAAATTATTATTAACACAATGATATATGATGTCTTAGCTCTTACCAATTCCTGTTGAAATGCTGCTCCAATTTCCTGTCTTATTCATCTTTATTAGAAATATTGCAGATTTTTTCCTTTGGTCAGGGTCCAGGGACAGAGATGGAGGTGAAGTTCTGTCATGGACTTGAAGAGACGAGAATTGGTTATTATACTCAGGAATGTCCAATCAATACTTGTCTTTGAGAAGAAATTCTTTGACAATTGTCGTAGGGATAGTGTTTTCTTCCCATCAGCCACACTTCCTGGCTGATGAAATAGACGGCTGCATTCATTTCATAGTCAAGACACGCAACTGTCCTATTTCCAGCTGTTACAACTGGCTCCGTGCTGGAGACCGCAGCACTGCTTGGACATGGTGCATCATCAGTGCAATGAATTTTGGGACTTCCAGTTCATTCTCACCGGTGCAGTTATCATCAGATGCACCCTCCATACATTACCACACAGAATGTATCATGTAAGTTTCAAGACTTCAAGTTAGGAAGAGTCTGTTTGTGCTACTAGTGTGATGAAGGTCGCAGGTTACCTGATGTCACTGTTATTACAACTGCCAACATGGTTATGTTTTCAGTCCAGTTTGTCTGCTTGCCTGTCTCTCGAAATCAACTTTTTAATGAGATTTGGTGGAAAGTGAGGCCATGGGCCAAAGGAACTGATTAGTTTTCAGATTTTTGGTGATGTATCAAGCATATTTCATGTTTTCACTTTGCTGTACTGAACTCTGAGGTGTGAAAGAAATATTTACCACTTAACAACGACAATGTCTTAACGTGGTAAAAATGATAACATATTTGGATGCTAGGGGACATAAACATGTCAGCCATGCTAGTGACATGGCTAAAATTGCATATATGGTAGTTGGGGGGGGGGGGGATATCCATCACCAAAGTTAGTATGAGATGAATCCTATCGACTTTGGCACTGTCTTGATTTTTCCATGAGTACCACTGTCAGGTAAATAAAGTTTTACTTATTTTGTGAATTGTCTCAGCTCTAGATCGACAAGCACAACATACTGACTGCCATTCATGGTTCACAGAGTATATATCCTAATGACTCAATGATGCCCTGGGGTGAGGTTCACAATTATTGTTTCGATATATCTTAACAACTCATGGATGAACTGCAGTGAAATTTGGTGCACACGTTCACGCCTCCCTCAGGAATAATTGCAATAACTGTGGTGATCCCCAGACTTTCTCTCAAGGGCCATTATCAGGTCCAAATTTTTACTTGTCCAATATTTAGTTTTATTATTAAAAACTTAATGAACTAATGAGCTTCCACTTCTTCAAATGTCAGCTTGCAACACTGTAATGGTAATGATGCCAAAGAGCATACCTGCTTAACATCAGCTTATTAAGACTGTCATTATGAGCTAAGTTAGCATTATCTCATAGCTTTGCTATGCCTAAGTACAGCTGCACAGTGCCACTAGCATGACTGTGGACTCAGTAGAACTATTGTAACCCGCCCCTTTAAAAACTTCACTCCAGCTTTTTATTTATCATTTATAAATATGACAAAAAGCACGTCATTGTGGTTTCATGTAAATAACCTGCTAACATTCTAGTTTTATGGTTGTTAAAAGATCATCATTTTATCAGGCTAATTAGCCCTTTCATTGATTATGTCTACTTTATTTTAAAAACTTTTAATTAAGGCTGTTGAAGCAGAGAGAATTTCAGAGAGTCAGATTGAATGAAACAAGATGTGCAATGCAACACTGTGTTTATTAAAACACCAATTTTCTAATCTAGGATTACAAAGGTACATTGTTTGTTCCTGTACTCTTGTGCATAATAAAAGGTGCATTTTTTAAACATGTTTAAATTCCTACCGTTGCAGGTCAGACATTGGAAATGTGGCCCCTTGGTTCTTTTTTCGAATGTGGCCCTTCTGAAAAAGTAATTGAATAGGCCTGTTGTAAGGTGTCCTGGGTTACGGGTTAGGGAAGGTTAAAAATAATCTTTCTCTTCATACACTGCATTCACTGTGTTATGTAATAACAAAGACCTCAGCCCTGAGCTGTGGAACAATCAGGAGACATCGCAGTGACGTGTTGCTCGAGGCAACTGGATGTGATGACTGGACTGCCAGCAAATCGCCAAACACATGATTAGTGTCAGATCAGTGACATCATCTAATGTGATGCCCCAGACATGGGCCAGCTGTTACTGTGGGGAGCCAAGTCTATACCACTGCATCTTTGGTTCAGAGCCATAATTTTATTTGTGGGCACAGGCGGTGGAAAGAAGCGGCTGGAAACCAAAATGTCCATGTGTCTCTGTCCCACCAGCAGCGGCGTCCATGGCCTCGAGGTGACGCCACCGGCTACTAAATCACAGAGTTAGTGATTAGCAAAGTTGGCTGGAACCAAAGCCCAAACCAATAACTCTCGACATTGAATTTAACGTTTGTCTAGGAGGTGCTGTAAAATGTTCGCTCCATTTTTCAATTTCCACATTAATATCTTAAAAGAGGTTACAGGACTCATGTGGCGTTGACATCTTGCTCTAGGGTTGTTAGGCGGTTCGTGTGATCTACTCATACACTTCCACTGTGGTTATTTGAAACAATGTGATATGCACGGATGTTTCAGGAAGCGGTAGCGAGACACAGAGCAGATATTACAGCTGTCAACAAAACAACACGAGGTGTCAAATTTGCCGTAGGGAAAACACAAACTTAGGGTGCCAGTGATACACTGAATAATACATTACACATGGAAAATGAGAACATATAGAGGCATTACACAACCTACTGAAAGAACTTTTCCTCTCTCACTTTTGTTGTTGGAAAAAATACTTTTCTAACACATCCACGAGAATAGCAACGGCAACATCTTTAAATTTAGAATTACGAATGACGCCCCCTGAACGTGTGATGAACACTAATTAACAACCTTTCAGCTTGAGAAAATGTGAGTCTCCTGTTTCTTTGCACGTTGCATCCCCTTGTTGCTGCTGCTGTGGCGGGTGGAGTGGAGGACTGAAAAGGGACGGGGTTTTTTTATGCCTCCTGCAAGATGTTGATTTCTGCACCTCACTCTCACTGGTGTAAACCTGCCGTTTAGCCCCAATTACATTTCCATGACTTTCCAGATAAGACTTCCAAGTTCCAAGACCTCTGCAGTCCTCTTGTGACATCGCGGCCGTGCTTTCTAGATTTTGTCAGGAGGACAAACGGTTCATTCAATTCAAATCTGTGTTTATACTATTTGTAGGTTGGGTGGTTGATGAGTTGTTTGTGCGTGTGATAAAGGGTTTTCGAAATTTAAATAAAACAAAAATTAAATTGGCTCTTTGCTCAAAGGGAAAGTTTTATAATAACCATTTGGGTGTTTAAAGGAAACGATTTCATTTGAAGTTGAAAATGTCTTTACCCTATTAGGAAAACAAAAGATTAAATCAAACCTTTGTGTAATTCAGCAACAAATTACTTTAAAACAAGAGCTGTTTTGAATACATGAAAGGATTTTTTCGAGATACACTTAGCTCTGCATCTAACCAGAGGTGGGAAGTATTGAAGTAAATTTTTCAGCTATCTGTGCTTTACTGGAGCATGTATTTTTCTGTTTTTTTATTATACTTTTACTTTATACTTTTTATTTTCTCTCCTGACATTTTAACACAAATATATGTACTTTCTACTCCCTGCTTTTGATGGGAATTACTGATATTATTGCGTCACTGTGCGCCACCCTCTGAACATCAAGACACACACATAGAGAAGATTATTCTGTGAGTATCCATCAGTGTGTTTCACACACAACAAACCCTGCAAGATGAAAACAGTGTAAAATATGTGACGTAACAAGTAAGACGACAAAAATGATGTAAAGCACAACAAAAGCAACTTAAAAGATGCAACAAGATGAAGACAACGGAACAAAACATACAGGACAAAAACAACAAAACATTTAACAAGACAAAAATAACTTAAGATGAAAGTTGCGTAAAATACATAAAATAAAAACAACGTATAAGATGTGACAATAAAGGCATACCCAAATGAAAATATCAGACCTAACAAGACAAAAATGGCGTAAAAGACATGAAACGAGGAAACCGACAGCAAGATAAACTCTATGGTACTTAACTGTACTTTTTCACTTTTACTTGAGTAAAGAAGTTGAATCAGTACTTCTATTTTTACCAGTCTTTTTTTTTTTTTTTTTAACACAAGTACTTCTACTTGAGTACAGAATGTGTGCTTCTGCCACCTCTTTATCTAACTGTAACTGACCACATTTGCAGTCAGTACCTGTCAGGTCAGAAGAGAAGGAAGTGAACCTCTCTCTCTCATCCGAGTGCTGGGCATCATGCCCAGACCTGCCTGATCTATGTGATAGATCCACCGCGGCGATCTCAAAGCAAGGCCTTGAACTCAGTCAATACCATTTTCTGTTGTATTGCACACCACGCTCCTGTGGCTTTTCAAGCAAATAAAGTGCCATAGGGACACGTGAAGACAGGAGGAGTGCTGGACAGGTCATCTGTGACAATCAACTGACTGTATCGTCCTCTGATTAAACTGATGCTCAAAGGCCCGATCCATATATTCTTTACCACATAAATGACTGCTGCTAAATATTAACACACACAGTATCATTAAATATATATAATTAGTTTGACCTTCAAGTTAAAACATAATTGTGCTTCATTCAACTGATCATTATTTAGCCTTAATTGGTCCGTCCAGCTCATACACCCTTCATGTGGAAGACATGTTTACATTATAGATATTTCAGCCAATAGTACCCTCAGTGACAAGATATATGGTTGTTTTTTAGCCATGGTAGTGACATGGTCCAGTCAGAAATATCTCAGTATGTCAACATTTTACTATATATATATTGAGAAAAGCTAGTTGAAGCCACCTTAAGATGTATTACTACAAGGAGGCTCCACATTCTGTGTATCCGTGTACAACAACAGTGTAAATGATTTTGATTGCATCTCTGGTGTATTTTCCAGAGAAAAATTATCCTAACCAGTTTTATCTCCATATAAATGAGTTGTCAGTTATTTAACTTAAATCCACAACGTTAGTGTTTATTTGACTGCAATCAACAATCTCTGCAAATTGCTCCCTTATCTTTCTAATCTTGCCTTGTATAAATTTCAAACCAAACACTCTCTTATGTCAAATTACTTGAATTACACTGTATTATTCATGACTTTACGCAGGCCTCTTTAACTAAAGAGCTCTCTTCAGCTACAAGTACGATACTCGGTGACAAAATCTGAGTAATGGTTAATGCTAAATGAATTATTCTAAAGAATTTTAATGGAAGCTATTATCCACACATTAACTGTGTTAACACAGAGGGCTAAAGCAAACAACTAGTAGACTTCCGAGCATTAATATTGCGCTTCTTCTTAACCACCGCTGGGTGTTGAGTCCCTGCACTGTATTTCTAAGGCTTGTGAAGATCTAACTGTAGAGTCTCAGAGGTGTATTATTCACAGAGAAATGGGGCTTACTACCATAGCCCTCATCCAACACTCACTTTAAAAGGTGTGTGCTGATGGTGTAATGTACTCTCCTGTTCCTGTTGCTTACCCTTGTACTTGTTCTCCTACCCTCTCTCAGCCTGCCATGTATTTTTCTCCACTTTTTCCCCCCTTATTTTACTCTCATTGCTCGCTTTTCTTTTGTCCATTACGTACTTTGCCTTGTTTAATCCTCTAGAACAAAACACCACCCAATCACACCATTATTATTCCCTGATTAAATTCCTGTTAAATAAAAAAACGCTCAAGTCACTCAAACTCTATTAATAAGATTGAGTATCCATGTTTAACGCAATCTAATGGATGTGTGAAATAAGCCCCAGCCATTAATGTTTAATGTATAATTGAATGTTCTACATGGCCAAACTTGTTTACTAGAATAATTGATGTTTCTGATTTCCCATTTGCCTGCAATACCAAAAGGGACGCAGACAGAGACTGAGACAAAGAGAGACGGAGACAGACCAACTTGGCTCACCCTCTGCAGCTGAAGGTGGCGAGGTCAAGCCACAGATGTTAGAAGTAATTACCGCACTTAAAACTGGACTCATTTGATGAGCTCTTAAAAGCTAGAGGCAGACCTTACATTTCAACCGCAAGCTGCTTTCCAGACAATTTCTGGACAAACTAAAACTTATAAACAACTCGACCGCTTAATAAAGAAAAGCAAATGAACTTTCCTGATGTTTTCTTCCCCACATCTGAGAAAGGCCTCCATTGCAGGCTCCAAACTGCAGCCTGAAAGATGCTATAGGTTTTTTTTTTTTTTTTCTGTGTGTGTGTGTGTGTTTTCTCATTTCATCTGTTGGGTTTGGTTTGCGTGTTTACCTGAGGAGAACAGCGGGGTGTGACTGAGGTGGAGAGTGCAGCCTCACGGTCCACTGCACATTAGACATAGCACTGTCTCCAGAGTGAGCCCTCATGCTTTCAATCTTTCTGTCTTTCTTTTCTTGATTTTGTCCTTGCAGGACTGAACGATACAAGGAAAATATTTAATTGTGATTATCCCAATATTGAGACTTGGATTTAATTTGCAACTATTTCCAGCTAAGTAAACAACAGGCCTGTATTTTTCATTTATACAGGCTGGCATTAAACAAGATATGACCACACCAAACAAACTTATCTTGTTTCTATATCGGGAGTGTCAAACTCAATTTCATCCCGGGCCAAATCAACATTATGGCTGCCCTCAAAAGGGCCAGTTGTAAATATAAGACTATACAAAGATATCTGCTTGTTATCATATCATTGGTTTTTATTATTATCTTAATAATAACGAGCTATGAAAGCAGAAGTCTAGGAAAGATAATGGCAAGCAGACAGTCAAGATTACAATGATTGCACAGATATATGGCTAAAATGGTCTTGGCACACTTGTTCAGATAGCTTCTGCAAAAACTGCTTCAGAAATACACCCACTAAAAAAAATACCTCAACGATTAGGCGATATTTTCAGCCTCAATAAAGCCGCCTTTCATTGCTTTCACTGTTACTTTTTCAAAGATATTCTGTCGAGAATGCAGGATGCCCTTTAGTTCTTGGACTTTTTGTTGCTTTTCTCAATAGCTAATGTTAGCATAATTGGCTCCCTGTTTCATGTCAAAGTGCAGATGTACGAAGAAGACATACCAGCTTGTCTCTATTAAGCACATTGTCCTACTTATATCTGCTTTGCCCTCTATCCTGAAATTCCTATCCCTCTAAATCAACTTTTCTCTTCTTTGACATGTTGCTAGGCTGCTACTAGAAACATTACTAGCTAAAACCATCCGACCAGAGTACCACTGCTGGAAACGACAATATGGTATTGAAGCACTATGTATCCTGAATACCTTCAGTTCGTGGATAACAACACCTGGATGCACTCTGGGACATATAGTTTATGGACATGGTACTTCCATAATGCAGTATAGAATTGTATTTTGCAAATTATATTCTCTGCAAGCTTTCAAACTGATATGCTGGGTCAGATTTTCCTGAAAAAAACGACACACAGGGTCACATCTTAAGTTAGGTAATGTTAGCAAAATGCTACGTAACTAGCCAGCTCATGCATAGCTCATGCTAGCCATATCTCTTAACCACCAGAATTGTTTTTTTTTTTTAAACATAGAGCAGCCTCACACATGGCATGTCTAAGTACAGGAAACAGGAAAGGAGAAAGTTGACCACAGTACTAAGCTTCCTCAACTGTCATTGGAGCACACAGCAAAAAGGGGTGGGACTTAGTAAAGGTACACGTAAGTAAGTGGTATACTACATTCCTCAGTCATATTCAAGTATAATAAGTGGTGTTATAGTTTGACTGATAACGGCTGCATAGTTGATTAGGAATGTTAATAAAGACAAACTCCTGGTAAGTCAGCTGAGAACAGACTGACAGCACCTAACGCTGCTATTTACAGCTTTGCCGGCACTGTAGCTGCTAAGCTAGCATTAATGTTAGCTGCACGGATTGACAGGATGAGCTGCTTCACAGCTTCGCATCTTCATAATGTCAATTCAGAATGTTTAATGTCATGAACTTTAAACAATACGATGCGCTCAGAAGTTTAAGTCGGAGATTACAAAGAGTCTATACACCAGCTGTCTGTAATTTACGACTGCAAAACAATAAATGCTAGCTACATGGCAAGTGGTGGGAAAATAGAGGCAGCAAAGAAGAAAACTGTAAGCAAGTAAACTGATTTAAATCAGCCTATGATTAAAACATTCCTAATAATCGGCCTTGCAGATATTTAATGAGAAAGGAAATACATTCAGCATGTTTGTCTAGACCTCAAGGATACACACAGTGCACATGTATTTTATTGAGTAATACAGAATGTAAATATCTTTACTTTGTTTACAAGAAAACTTCACAGAGCACCGCTAACTAGGAGGCAGTCAAGGTTTGTTTGGTAATTATTTGTTTATATATGTATTGCCAACTCACAGAATTAATGTTAATTAGCATTAAATTTGCAGCTGACAGTTGTCATGGCTAATAAAATCAACAGTTTCCAGCTTAAACATTCACTTGGCTTGTTACACATGGTTAAATAATTATGTTATAATTAAAACCGGCAATCTTACTTTTGGAAAAATGCACCCTTTTGATATAAGAATAAAAAAAATCGCTCAGCCTGAGCTCTCTACCTAGCTATCCTGTATCATTCCACTGAACTCTTTCATGTTTTTTCCTCTTCTCACCTCTCTGTTCCCTCCCACACACTCCTGCTCACATCACTCCAACCAATCAATAATCAATGTGCGTGGCCTGCCAAAGACAACTCACCTGTTACACTGTTTACAGTGACTGGACAATAGCCAAGCCTTGATCACCATACACAGAAGAGCTCACAGATGCACCCTCTCACCTGCTGGCTTTGCAGAGCTTCACACGCAGGAGGGGGGCACTTTCCTCTCTCCTGCCACCCTCCCCTTCTTCTTCCCTTCACACTCCTCCTTCCACCTCGGCTGCTTAACCACAGTGCCTTGGAGTCATTTAGATTTCTCCCAGGTGGTTCAAATTTAGTTTGAACTACAGGCGGGTTTAAGCTGATGAATAGCTTTTATTGAACATGAATAAATTTAAGGATTGAGATTAGTCAGCTCCTTCTCTCTGATGATCTGAGTCCGCCAGAGGATGTGCTCAGCATTTAAAAAAAAAAAAAAACTGCACAGAAGGAAACAAAAATGTGCATGGCTTCCATTGAAAAGGCTGAGGAGGGAGGGCCTGTTCTGCGTGGATCAAGTACACCTGCTTATGAAAATTACAGATCCGCTTTTTCAGTTCCGATCTGATTCGGATACCAGAATTTGGATATGGATACTAATATTGAACCATTACCAGAGGACTTTATTCTGTCTCATTCTTATTTGTAAGATCTGACCGAGATTGAACTTCAGTTAAGACGTGAAAAGTCCTGTGTCAGTTGATGTTGATGCATCATCTGGAAAGTTTTTTTTAGTTTTTGTAATGTACCTTGTGCAATAGCATATTGTAAGTAGGGATGCACCAATACCACTTTTTTTCAGACCGAGTACAAGTACAAGTATTTACATTTGAGTACTTGCTGATACTAAGTACCGATGCAAGTACTTAATAATGGCTTTAAAGTTCTTACAGTAACTTTTAAAACATGTTTTATTTTCATTAGATGCTCACTTTCTAAATGTAACAAATTATTGTTGCTATTTTGTGCTACAAGTGTAACCATGGTTAACTATACAAGTTACATTTTTAGGTTATTTGTAGTTACTTTACTGATTTTGTGTTCCTTAGTAAGCTGTGCATTTTATTGTGCATATTTCAGTATAATAATTTCACAACATTATTATGGACTTGCAGAATTAAGTTTACTATTATAAATGGTGTTATATAATTTAATAGTTAATTACCATTTACAGCATTTTAACTAGTATTTTAATGACACATTTACATGTGTAGTATTTAAGTTTCTTCTTCATGTCCCTCTTGTCTAAGCGCTAATTAGTTCCTACCTGTCATTGTTTAGGGGGGGACAGGTATGAGTGTGGGGCCATGTGTGCAACAGTTTTGTTGACCCCGCTGTGAACCCCAGAGAGTGAAGCTGCGTGTCCTGAGCTGTCAGGACGTTTTGGTGAAGAATAAGTTCACAAAGAGAAGTTGTAGCAGCTTATAACGAAGAAAAGAGGGTTACAACCTGATGGCGGCGGAGTTTTTTGTTCATCTTCGGATTAATTTGCCGAGACATTCAACTAGTTTACGCCCGCGAGGACTGATTGGACAGCGCGTGGCTGCGGTCTGCAGGTGCGTTTATTTCAGTTTTGCATGGATTTACATGGGATTTTACGGACAGTTTCCAAAGTCTCTGCGGTCATTAGCGGATGAAAATGAGGATGATGACGACGCGTCCAAAAAACAGACGGTAAGCATCAGCAAACACCTTGAACTCTGCATCATGGCGGCTCTTTAAATGTTTGTTTGTGTCGAGCCGCTACTTTTCGTGAGGTGGTATCAGGTGTGGGGTATCGGAGTAGTTTTACGAGTACGAGTACATGAGTGCAGTATCAGACAGATACCCGATGCTGGTGTCGATATGGGTGCATCCCTAATTGTGTAGGATTGCAGCTTGTGATTTTCACATTTGCTGAATAGTGCTGAGAGGCGTCCCTCATTTCCCATGATGCATCGCTGAGAGTTTATTTTTAGTTAGTGCTTAAAATGTGTTTGCTCAGAACATGCTGGTTTATGGTGGCTTATGTTGTTAGTTATGTTGGTATTTGTCATTTCTGTGCTTGTTTTTTGCACATGAATGATGTGTCTTGTATATTTCTTCATGTCAGCTGTATTTTCAGACAGACATTTGGAAGATGTTTCACTTGTGTTACATGCTAATGCAAAGCAGAAATGTAAAGCACTAATTATCTCTCAATTTGCAATGACTAGCATAGCAAACACATGGGGTTGTGAATGATTTGCAGCAATATTGAGCCCCAATATCAATACCAGATTGGATAGTGGATACCGAGGTATAGCAGAGAATTTAGTCACTGTCTTGTTGCAGAGTTCAAAATATTTCTTAGGCTGGCAGTCATCCTTCCACCTCTTAATCTCTTGTGCTTGTGTCCCCTTATCGCTGATGTCGATCTACTCCATCCTTGTCCATAAACCATGCCTATTATTTAGCCTCTTCAAAATTAAAGCCCCTGACACCAGATCTCCCCCAACGTGAGTAATATCACAGCCATTGACCTTCCCATCCCTCAAGCAGGCACCGACCTGCACATTGATCGATCCCGCTGATGGCCTTGGTGCTAATCTTCCAAGGGACCGACAGGAGGTGACGGTATTTCACTGTTCAATCTGATGCAATTACCCTCAAAATAAACACATTTTGGATAGCGGCTGACCTTCCGATGAAAGAGGATGGGTGGGCGGACTGTTTGTGTGCCTGTACATGCCCGTGTGACTGCAGTTGTTTATCAATCAAGCTGACATCATAAACAAAACATATCCTGAGCGAGGCGTCACAGAAGAGTAGTGGGTCAGGTCTGTTAGTAATAAAGATCCTCTTCCTCTAAATCCTTTTAATGTCCCGCAAGGTTAAACGCACTCAATGCAATTTCACCTACCACCACTGCACTGCTTACTTCTTAATGAATTTTATTTGTGATTCTCGGTTAGACCCCTTCAGTCCATTTCACAATATCATGAAGCGTTTACATCATGAAACAAAATCCCCTCTGGGAAGATTATTACAGCGATTAAAATGAATAGGATGTGATGAGATCACACGTGCTAAATTGAATAATGAAATGTGCTGTAATCACTCTGGGTTTAAGCAGCTGTAATTAGAGCAGATATGATTCTTTACCTACATGCTAACAGTTTTAACAGCTCTCCTCGACCTAGGCCATGTCTTTGCCATGGGGTAAAGAAGACTAGCCTTTAAATACCGTGTCTTTGAAGACAAGAGCCAATCGAGCGTGGCCCAACACGAGCATCGCTTCCCTTTTAAGTATTCCACAACAGATTTCTTACAAAGACATCCCTCTGAGCTACTTTCTTCAACACATTCCCCAAAAACAACAGCACAACACACACCATGGAGCAAAATCAATAATCAACAATAAAGGAAGAGAAATGCATTTTCAGTGTGAGATCAGAAGTTCTGGAGGGGCAAAAAAGTAAAGCAAGTGTTTTCTCGCCCAATTTGTCAGTTAGTATATTCAAGAGGGTCAATACAGAGAATATTATTAAAGGTGGATTATGCAGGATTTATCAGTTGCTGTTTGTAAACACACCAGTTAAAGTTGACCCCTCCTTCCGACCAGATTTTGTGTGAAGGCGTCAGAAGTGAACCTTCATCCTGTGCTATGTCCTCAGTCTGCTCTGCCTGTGTGTGTGTGTGTGTGTGTGTGTGTGTGCATATCTCTTTGCAGCTCTCACAGACAGAGAGTTGGTCACTATATGTTAAAGTCCCAACCTCACAACCTGTGCGATGTTATTGGCAGGGGGCCACAAACACTGCATAAGGGCTGATGCCAAAATAATGACAAACCAAGAAAATACAATGGACAATGCCATTATTTTTCCTAGACTTCTGCTTTCATAGCTAGTTATTATTAAAAATAGTTCTTTTCACAAGTCCTGAAACATTTTTTTTTGACTGCTGACAGCCTAACATCTTGTTTTATTTATTATTTTTTCATGGTACTAGCTTGAAGAGCAGAAAGGAATTTTACATCAAAAGTATTTTATTCACTACTTTTACATGCAGTATCGCAATAATGCTGCTGAAATAAAACTCTGAAAGAGTCTCTAGATGTGTATAATTCAACTTTGGATATACTTGTAGAATTGCAATGCATTATTGACCATGATTATTTTCACAATATTCTTTGTTGTGGCGTTGTTTTAGGAAAATCCTGTATAGTGTGCCCTTAAATGGGTAGTCCAGCAATTTAGTATTATGCCCATATAGTGCAGGGATTTAAAGACAGATTACAAAGAAAAAAACTGTAAAACTCAGAGTCAGATATATCCTGATTTTAAGCCACGAGTCTAAATCAGTCCTACATTTGTCATAATTCAACTGGGTAGCATCTTTAATTAGACTCTGCTTGCCTCCTAAATGTGGAGGTGAATTTTGAAATCCCACACCTCCAGATTGTAACACAGACTTACGGCCAAAAAATTTGAAGATTCAGGCCCAAGCTGAGATAACAATAACAGCATTTCTTTAAACTCTGGGAAGCTCCCTGCAGACCCACAACAGACAATATACAACTGTTTTCACAGGCTGAATAGTATCATCATGTTAACTGAAGTGCACTTTCACAGAGTGCCCCGTTGAAATAATGTAACATCATACTGTATATGTCAGTTCAGTAAACTTACAAAGGCTACTTTGACAGGATGTCATCCCAGGAGTTTGCATGTACTGACGACATTGCTTGTAGACACTTTAGTGGAGCTGCATTCAAGCCCGTACGTCAGCAGAGGCCTGCTGACGTACGGGCTTGAATCTAGCTATTCTGGTTGATGGACAATCTCTCTAACTACTATTCCGCCCTGCCGCTTCCACAAGATAAAATTCCAAAGTGTGACAGCTGAAGTGCAATTCCGTTGCAAACTTTAGACCCACTTTCATCAACCTTGCTCTCCGCCTATACATTTGGGAATGAACCCCATACACAACCTATTGTGGCGAGATGGGCATCTGCCTGTCCAGATGCACTATAGCAGCCTGTTGTTGGAAAGCTAAAGGGACAGCGACAAGCACTTAGCTGGTCCCTCAGCAACCAGTCCCATTTCCTTCCCCTTATCTGAAGCGACAAGAGGAGTTTTCCAGCCCTCCTTTGCCTGAGGCTCATCCTGCATTATCTCCTAGTGTACCAGCACCACTAGCTATCTTGTGTCCCTGATTCCTTCCGTCTAAAAATATGCTAAAAAGGATGATGGCATTGCTAGAAATTCAGGGGTGTGAAGCAGTTGTGTTGCACGGATGTTTTTCAAACCACCGATCATATCGTGGGATGATGGACTCGGAGTAAGAGCGCTGAGGGCATGCGGAGATCAGTGCAGGTCCATTTCCTTATATCTCATGCCATGTACTGCATCGCCCTTCCCACCAAATGGCTGTAGTTACCAATCCGATAAAGTGTGTGCAGAGAATGCAAAGCGACAAAACATGAACTAAAGCAGACACCCTAATGAGATATTGATTGCCCACACTGATGTTTACACTTTTGCCTGTCTAATACTCTCCAAGTCCACCATAAACAATCGGCCATCTGTTCAAGCACATTCAGAGCCCTGCTGTGCAATTTAGATACGTCTGATGTTTGGATGAATTAACTTTAAGTTTTGATACGTAAGGCAGCTGGTATAACTGACACACATATTTAATACATTTTTAGATATATACACTTTAAAAATTCATACGGGAATGTAGTGAAATAAAATGTTTTCTCATTATCTTGATGTAAATATATACTCGAGTTAATTAAACTTAAGATTTTTATACTTCAGAATTTCCAAACATGAGTTCAGTGAACTCAATGAGTTAAATGAATGTATTGTACAGAGTTCAGTCAACTCATTAAATTAAGTTTCTAGAGAAACATGATCAGCATATTAGCAGACTTCCCAGCATGCATTGCTTCAGAGTTAAAACTCTCCTGACACCCTTCGTATTTATAGTTTGAAGAAAACTCATGATGAAAACTTGCTGTGAGTCTCAAATACACTTTCAGATAAGTAACACTTGCTTGTTTTCACAATAATGAAGACACTGCGAACCATGATGAAGGTTAGTATTGAATTCAGTCGCTACCCCCTTACTCTTAAAATTTAATAAATTCACTGGGAGCAGTTTCACATATTGAACAAAGTAGCTCCAACAGGAGCTGCTGCAGCTGGAAGTTCTTTGTGTGAAATGAAGAACTAACTTTTTCAAACTGAGAAAAAAAAACTGTTAGTGTGGCTGAAAAGTTGTTGGTTAAACTTAATATCTTAAGCTTATTGAACATGTTTTGTCAAGTGCAAATGAATTAAAACAAAGTTTATTTGACTAGAGGTGTGAATCGGCGCAAAATCACCTCAACTTGCTCTTTTAACTTGAGTCATCTTAAAATTTTAAGGCAGCTTTCTTAGCTTAAGTTGGTTTATTTTTACAGTGTACTGTCATGCACTCCAGCTGCATAAAGTGGATGAAAATAGCCCAAAATAACCAAATGAATATGCATCATTTTTAAGTAGTTTCATACTGAATGACTCAAACGTAGCATGCTCACACAACTGAATTTGACACTTCACATACACAGCACAAACTGCACCCAAACAAAACACATGAAAATGCATGATTTTTAGCTGTTTTGACAATTTTGAAGACTCAAAGGCTACAAGCAGAAAAACAGTTTCTCCTTGAAACACAAGACTGAGAAAACCTCAGCAATTACATCTTAGCTCCCGTCCTCCTAAGCACCAAATGGTCCCTTTTTTTTTTTGCTGCGCTCAATTAAAATGTATATTAATTGTGAAAAAGCCCCAGGGACTTGAGTCATTCGGATCACATTCATTAGCTATGCCTTGTACTTTATAGACAGTAAATGCAAAACATCAAATGATTGAAACAAATTTTTGTTCTAAACAACAAAGGAACGCTCACCCCGAGCTCCCTGTTGTTTGCACAATGGCCCGGCTGCCTAAAGTAAAGGCTGAGAGCTCCCATATAATGAACCTGGGAAGCTACTCTTCGTGCAAAATCAATAGTGACGAGCTCCTTTAAAACTCTCAACTTTGAGCCTTTGATGCCCGAGAATACATTACTGCCGTTAACTAGGGCTCCCATCCAGGCAAATAAGCATGCAGCTCACTCTGCAGGCTCCATTTGCCCCCGTCCCTGCACAGACTTACACCATTACTATTACAATTACACTGTACGCCACAGCTGTACTCTACTAGTTGCTTTATTTATCACCCTGATCATTCCTGCTCGGCAAATCAAATGTTACAGTTTTATTAAGGGTCATCGATAAATCTGTGGACTGGGCACGACAGTAGCTTTAAAGTAAAAAGCTGCTGGGGTAGGTTTGATGTGTGTGTAATGCTCTATGCATTCTGAGCACTTCATCGCTGCACAACCCCACTCGCCCTGTAACCCCCTTCAAACCTTGTGCCACACATGCGTCTTCACGGAGCTTTCAATTTTCATATAAACCAGCTTTGCACACAGAGGTTACAGTAATTATGAAGGTAATTGTGCTGGAGAATACAGATTTTGAAGGCTGTTTGCCTGCGTGTTTGTGAACACATAAACACTACACGTGTGGACAAGAGTGTGTTTCTAAAAATGTAAAGAAGGAGAAGTGTTTTGCCTTTGCTTTTGGCCCCGTGAACTCCACAAAAGCATCAAAGCATGAATTTAAATACATCCTGCCATAGGCTGCCTTTTGCTACTCTTCTTATATTCACAGTCATATGGTGCTTTGACTGCCAAGAGTAGATGAATTCAATATTTAAGTGTTTGCATGCATTTGTGTGTGCTATGGTATATAAAAGCAGTCTTCTTCTTCGTGATGCTACTGTCGCTGTCATATGCAGGCTATAATCATATATGCACTGGGCTTGTTAAGTACTCCCCCACTTTCTTTTCAGCCTTGAATTGCAAATGCGAGGAATTAAGTTTGAAGCAAATAGGTTGGATTCTCACCTCACTGTCCGCCATTAACTAATTGGCAGCATTGCGAGCACAGCAAGGAGCAGGGAAAGAAAAAAAAAAGGAAAAGAAGAAAAGGAAACAGTCATCTTTAGAGCGTGAGAGTGAACCAAACTCTGAGTAAAACAAGCTGACAGTGAAGAGACAATTCCCATGTGTCTCCTCTCACATTTCCACTTTAATTTAGTGATCCGAAGCTTTAAATGGTGAGCTGAATCACTTTTATGAACAAAAAGATGGTAATTTTAGCAACAAAATGACGGAGACATCTGAAACTGGCATATGAATATTTGAAATAGCCCTTTCAATTAACCGTGTGTGTGCATGTGCGTGGGTGGACAAGCTACATTGTGGTTTAACATACCAATATGTAGCATGCATAGATAATAGCTGCATTAAATGGTTAGACATCTGTCTGTTCATTCATGCATCATGCATCTGTGTAGGTTGGAAGTCTTTATATATTTAAACAGATGCATGCAGCTCATGGCCTGTTGATTGCATAAAGGGCTGCTTGTCCCCAGCAGTGATATGTGTGAGATTACGTCTGTGCTGCAGAGCCCTTAAGTGTAACAGTATAATGTGTGCTGGATCTCATGTGGGAGGAAAGCTATTTATACAGATTATAACTGTGAATAAGGTGGAGAGGGTGATAGACTGTATGTAAGTAAGACTGAGTCGAATGACACCGTCTGGAAAAACCCAGGGTTAATTTATGCCATTTTTAAAGCAGAAATTAAAATGAAATAACTGGTTCCAGCTTCTAAAATGTATTTGCTGTTTTTTCTTCGTGTTTTATGATCGGGATTTCTTGGGCTTTGGAAAATAGTAGTGGGAATTTTTCTCTATTTTATGAGAGGACATAAAAAATAAGTAATCAGTGAAAAGATAATCAGCAGTTTAATCAATAACGAAAACAATTCATTGTGGAGCCAGTTCTTGATTGGACCATAATTGGAGAAAGGTGCACCTCAGTAGGGAATCTGCCGCTGTAGAATTGCATTATATTACCTATATTCATTGTTGGTTTTATTAATACCTGCTAGATGGTTACCAGTATCATCAAAGTTTTACTGTCATGTGCAAGAACTCAAACCAAATATTAAGGTGTCCTTGGTAAAGCCCTCTGAATGTAGGGACGGTGCAATTGTGTGTCTCAAGAGTCTTGTTTGGATCCTTCAGGGAGCTACTTGTGCATCTTGTTCCAGGTTAAAAATTCTTCACTGGCCTTGGAGACAGTTTCTGAATTTTGGTTTGTGCTCCTCATATCAAACTATTTGTTAAGATGTTTATATTTCAGATGTGTCCTCGTGTGATTCTTGGTCACCTTTTGACACTGTTTTTCTTTCACAAAAGCATTTGCAACTTGTGTGTACACCATGTTGGGCTCTCAATATTTAGCTAGATGTCTGACACTGAGAATATAATCCACTGAAAAGCTCTTATTGTCAATAAACAAAGAATGGTATGAATTTATCTGTAATTCTGATGAGCAACGGAGGGATTTACCCAAACCATACTGTTTTTACAGCTTGATAGAAAGAATTAGGCCCTCCTTTTCGCATTTTCTCAAAACCGGTCACTATGCCAGCATTGGTTACAACTCTAGCTGTCATTTTGCTCATAGACAGTGACACTGCAAATTGGCAATTACAAAATGTCAGTAATCTGAGCAGAAATTATGTCTGTCACAGGCTTGCGAAATACAGATGGTTTTAGAGAAACATAAGGATCCCCTAGTGAAAATGTGGCCTTTTCAAAAACATCAAACCTTCCTGTGGACAAAACTTATAACAAAACATTATTTTACTATTATTCCTGCATATGATTTCAGGTATATTTGGACTGTTAGACAGCTCAGCTTATTTGAAATTGGTCATTGCAATTTTCCTGTTCCTATACTTTCCACATATCAAATTTTCCCATATCCTGTCAACCTGTCTGCATCTCTTATATGCAATGCAATGCAATGCAATAGCACCACAATATTTGCAGACATGTCTTCTTGAGAAAAAAGGACCTACTCAGTGACTGTATCTGTTAAAATCAACAGCATATCTCAGATTAAAAACGGATGTATTCACAACATGTGCTGCAGAGTTAATGATTCATCTATAATCACTGTTTGAGCCCTCGACAGACTGACATTTACAGTTGGTGGATTTTAAGGCCATTTTAGTCAGTTTAGTCCATATTGTCTCTATACTACAGCACTCAAACTGTCCAAAGGAAACTTGGATAAAACACTGCAAAAATGACTTTTTTTTAGACTGAACAGTAAAATGGATTTACATGTTAAAGGAATAGTTTGACATTTCAGGAAAGCTCATTTGCTTTCTTGCTAAGAGTTTTGTAAAAAAATAGAACTAGAGCCTTGAGTCATGAGCTTAAAACTGGAAGCTGGGGGAAACAGTTTACGGGGCTTTCGCTCTCTAAAGTTCAACAAGTAACGTGCTGTATTAGGTTTGTTTGTAAAAAATAAATACTTTTGGGTTTAGAGGGATTTTCATGCTTTAACTGCTTCATAGTGTGCGCTGCTTGCCTTGCAACCAAAGTACGGGAAACTATTATGGCCGGAGACAAATACTTCTAGTTCTTAATTATATGAATAATACTTATAATAAATATGTAAAAATATGTGAAAAGGTTGTCAGGTTTACATCTGGCCAGGGACTATGGATGAAAACTAGCCCTTTGGCAAATTCTGGCATATTTACAGTTAATGTTTATTAATGTGCACTGTCCCTGAGAAATAAATAAATGAATAAATTTCCTGTAAAACCACAAGTTTTTGATTTTATATTTTAATATCTGTACTGATTAAATAAATCAATGCAATATGAGCTTCAGAGGTGCTGGTTGGCAGATTTTTACATTTTGGACGGAGCCAGGCTGGCTGTTTCCCCCTACTTTGAGTTTTGTTTGCTAAGCTAGTCTAATCTCCTGCTAGCTCGAGCTTCGTATTTAAAAGGAAAATTCACCACTTTTTATATGGATGTCAAGTGTTGACGATAAATATAACCGCACAAGCCCATAGCTGTTACTTCGCTGTCCAAAACATTGTGTTAGGTGACAGAAACTACTCATCTAGCGCACCCACTGGCTACCCTGAGGCGGAGACAGAAATCCAAGCTGAAATAGCCTGCAGTTCTTCCTGCATCCAGTGACATCAGTATGACATCACTGGAGGCAGGAAGAACAGATTTTGTAGCAGGAGAACTGGGCTTTTTCTGGTAATATAGCACCTACTGAAGAATTGATTGCTTCAACTTCATTTACTATCGATACTGTCTGGTCATGAACATATAAAGTGGCGAATCTTCCCTTTAATGCACTGACATGAGAGAGTTATAGATGTTCTCATCGAACTTGCAAACAGGGTGTCTTTCCAAGTGCCTTCCCCAAAGTGTTGATCTATTCCTTTAAGACACTGATTCATCTACAGACTTGACTTAAAGTCCCTGATGTCTCTTGTGTTAACACTCACACACGCTGCTCTTTGTTCAACTGCAAAAGCTTCTTTTCCCCCCGACCACGTGGGAAAAGCAAGTTCTCCACCATGAAAAGGGCATTTTCGTTTGGTTATGACTGGTTCGGTTTGTCTGGACACTTGTCTTCAGGAGAGAAATGTAAAGCGGTGTGTTTCAGAACTGTCTGTTGTGGTTTTCTTTTTCCTCCTTTTGTTCTTGACGTGAAGTAAGCACCACAAAAATCGTCTCTCTACTGAGGACTTGTCATCCCTAACATTGCCAGTATGGTCTTAACATTTCTAGCAAGTAGCTGAATCCTAGTATTCTCTGTCATGCTACCTTTGCATTAAAGGTACAGTTCAGATTATTTAATGTGGGGATGTATGAGGTACTTATAGTCGGTGTATTTACTACAGTACACGCCAGTTAGTTAGACGAATACCAGCATAGAAGCTAAACGATGAAGTGTGGCAAAAGGTATTTTAGCCACTTAAGAAAAGGTCCACCTAAAAAAAATCAACATCAGTTTAAGTGTACGCTATATTTAGAATATTTTCACAGCTTTACTTTGCTGCCAGACAGCTTTTTCCAATTGGAAACAGAAATTATATAAGTTAGATATCACTCCATTCAAACCAACCAAATTTCATGGGTAAAATTTTACCTTTGCAGAACATGTAAGTTGCTGGTCTGCTGCTTCCTTGATCTATTAGTTTGTTTGTGTTGTTGTGTGACCTCTACATTTTAAAAAGACAGTTCAGATTCACCGAAGTTACACAATAACACAGACAAACAGATAAATCGAGGTGGTGGCAATTCCCTGCTCTGCCAGATAAAATTACTGATTTAATCAATGGAGTTTGGTTGGTTTGGAGAGAGTGATATTTCAGAAAAGGCTGTCTGACAGCAAAGTAAAGCAGTGAAAATATTCTAAATATAGCATACACTTAAAGTGATATTGATTTTTTTAGGACCTTTGGACCTTTTAAGTGGGTTTTGTTGCTGAATCAGTCCACAGCGGTTCATTGCTTGGCTTCCTTCCTGCTTTTCCAGCCGGCATCTGCTGTAGATAATACGCCGACAACTGATAGATACCTCATCCAACCCCACGTTAACTAAACTACCCCTGTAAGTATGAAGTAAAAATATGTGGGTACAAAGCTCTGATGGAAAACACTGCAGTAAAGTGCTCTACATAACAGTTCCCCTTATACCCCATGCTGAATCACCTCGCGACTAACCCTAAAAGCACCTGGAAAATCTTGACCAGCACAATACACACACACGCAAACGCACACTTTCCTTCTGACTAAAAGAACAGCAGCAGCACAATCAGCAAAGCCATTTTTAATGAGCCTCTTCCCCTCTCCATCTATCAGAATGGAATTAGGACAGCACTCAGCGACTGAGGGGAGTGAAGCTGGGAGAACGGGGGCACGTGGCAGAAGGAAAAAGTCTTCATTAAGGACAGTGAAGTGGAGGTAGGAGGAGAAAGAGAGGAAGGGAAAAGAAAAGAGGAAGAGAGACTTAAGTGATCCAGAAATGCCTCTCCCCTCCCCTCCTCTCCGCCCGCCACCTAATCAGGGAGACAAAGTTATGCCGGTCAGAGCGTTTGTTATTCCGGCTAATCCCTCATCACGGTATTTCATCAGGTTTGGCATTTGGCTATCTGCATTAATTAGATGTTCGAATGGACACAGCGTTAATAACTGACACACGGCAGATAATGAGAAATCTTCCGCGCGCCCGTATCCTCTCGCCATCACACTCCCTTCCTCGGCACTGATACCTCTGTGCTTGAAACAGTGCGTCGTGTTTACCTGCGCCGGATTTCATTTATTGATGATTCAGGCTGTTTTTAGTGCCACTGGCGATAATGTACTGTCTGCACTTTGGGAGATAAGTGTGTTCTGGCGCGATAGTTTGGACTTGTTCAGAATGTCTCTCCTTCTGTCTCCTTCTTCTCTATTTTTATCTCTGCTCCCCTTCCAAAATTTTTCTTCTTCCGCTCTCTCCGTTCCCTTTTATCCCACATTTCTCCTCGCCATTCTCTCCCATTCACTCTTTCTCTATCTCACCTGTCTTTCTCAGTTTTTTTTTCTCTCTCAGAGCCTCCCAGAGGAGAGCAAGAAGCCCTATCTCTCTCTAGCACACACTCCTCACTTTTAGACTTGTCTCCACCCTCCCCCAGCTCCCCTGAGTCCCTCCTTCCCGCCTTCATCCATATCAACACCAGGTGAATAGCCCTCTCCCTAATATTCATTCACACTGTTTCTTCTTCCTCTTCTTCTTCACTGCCTCTCCCTCTCTCTGGCTGTTTTTTTTTCTGTCTCGCTGTACCACTTTCAGTTTACACTCCACGCTTTAATATTCCGTCATCCATCCTCACCCTGCCTCTCAATGCTTTGTCTCACCCTCCCAGCCTTCCTTCCCTTCCAGTGACGTGACTCTCTCTTTAGTATTCTGTAAGTCATTGCCAAGTGTATGGTGATGCGCCTCACTCCGTCACACGTCTCAAAGGCTGCAATCATGGAAGCCATCATGCCTTTGACCTTCTGTGATGCAAAAGCACGTTGCTCACTGTATCTCAAGCTGAAAAAATCTCTCGTAATTTGTTGCTTTCTCTATTTCCTCATGTTTTCTGTGATTTATTTTGCTGTCCTTTTCTTCACTCCATTGCTTTCCTTCCTCCGTTCTCACCCGGTGTTGCTCTCTTTAAAGTGTAATCCTTTATCAGACAAGGCATGTTGACAAAGAACACATTCTTATTTACAGGAACAACCTTGGGGAGTAGTTGCAGTGAGAGAAAGGGTCATACTCATTCACACCTTCACACCTGGGAGCTGCCCAGCCCCGTACTGTTTGCCAAGGGGCAGCTTTATTGGAGCACATATCACATTTGAACCGATATGGTACGGATACCAGCACCCGGAATTACGTACCTTTTTTCAGAACTTAACTCCCTCTGTAATAACAACAAAATGTGTAATATCTGTTGTAAAAAATAAGTTCAAACACCTCAATTTCAACAATGTAATTTCTTTAAAAAATGTTATTTAATACCTCCCTACCACCATATACCTTTCCAAATCAGTCCCTACAACCTGCAGCCTGTCAGTCTGTCCCCAGGGCGTTTAACACTGATGAACATGTCTTGAAGGAAGCAGATGAGATTCAGCGCAGTATGGTTTCGCTCGGCGTGGCCAAAAGCTCCGGTGGAAAAGGCTTTAGTGGTTTGATAGCCTCGCTAAGGGGCGTAAACTTGAAGCCAGATGTGCTCTCAGGTATCAAAATTTGCACCAATTTATTTGACATGAATCGTAGTACCAGCGTAATACAGTCACTACCTTCATAAGTTACCTCCTATGTTGTTGTTGTTACCACTGTAGTGCTTGTATTGCTTATATTTCCCCATTAATAGTATGCTATTCACAAATATTGATTCATACTAAGGTTTTGCACATAATAATAAATCTCACACAATGTTGTAGCATCCAAAATATTATGTTGGTAAGGAACTTCAGATGTAGCCAGTGGCTATGTTTTGGCTAATGATAGTAAAAATGCTGAGCCAACAGACAGTAAGAAAAAGTCCAATTATCTCCAACTACAAATTATCCAACAACATAATGAATCACCTGAAAATGCTGATGTTTTTGTTGCTTCACTGAAAGTCTTTTTTGTCTGTAGAGGGTTAAGTTAAATTTTTTAAATGCTAGCTGCAGGCGTACTAATGTTGACTGTGGCTGCTGCTGAGAACTTGGCTTTCAGGCTATGAAGAAAAGTGCATTCTTTTGCTAGTTAAACTGCACTCACTATTGCTATTGTCCTGACTGTAACTGTGACAAGCTGCAGGGGTAACATCCCTGTCTGTCTTGCTTTTTGTCTGTATCTTCCATTACCTTATCACTCAGATGCACTCCCAGGTACTGCACGTTTTCAAGTTTTCTGCAGGTTTATTGAGTGCAGGTCCCATATTTGTTATTTAAACGCTTTTATTATGAAGCAGCTCAGACAGGAAATGTTTTCATTCATCAGCAGTAACTTAACACAAATCCAACACAGCTGAAAACAAATATGAAACAATAAAATAATGCAGACACCTGAAAGCACAAACAGTACTTTTGTAGCTTCTGACAGAATCTTTATGTTTTGAAATGCAGTTTCGCTCTTCTGTCCCTTAGTGTATCACAACACTTGTTCAAGGGAAAAAAAGGAGGGTGGCCGTGCGTTGGCCGGGTCGGGCTTGCTTTGGCCCCAGTCCCGAGAAAGTCTATCTCAGGCATGGCTCAGTGCAGATTGGTGCACTGAAATTTATAATGGAAATGCAATTTGGCCCGGTACAGTTTGGCTTGGAGCAGCCAAAAGCACCGGTGGAAAGGGCCCAGTAGTGGTTTGAGTGCCTCACTAAAGGGCACTGGACTAAACTTGAAGCCAGATGCACTTCCAGGTACCAAAATTTTGCACCAATTGATTTAATATGAATCAGCACTCATACTACCAATGTAATACATTCAGTACCTTTAAAAGTATTGAGTTCGTTACCCATAGCAGTCAGACTGCATTTCTTAAAGGTCAGTTGAGTAAGCTTGAAAGAGTTCTCGGGACATCTGGAGATTCTGTGTATTTTCTGCTTCTCGTTCTACTTCGCTGTCCAACCTTTTCTTCAATCCTTCCCTCCTATTCCTCTAACCATCCTGTCCGTCGCCTTTACATTTACCTCTCCCTCTGCTTTTCCCATCTGTCCCTCTCCGTCACACATCAGGAGTGTGTCAGCGAGGATTCGCAAAATGTCAGAGTGCCGTCTGGTCACTCTGAGGTTTTTTTTTTTTTTTTTAACCCTCCTCTCGTCAATCTGTGAAGGTTCTCTCTCTCTGTCTCCTCCCTCCTCCACTGCCATTGTAAACAACTGAT
Source organism: Lutjanus erythropterus (assembly GCF_056507025.1). Lineage (NCBI taxonomy): Eukaryota > Metazoa > Chordata > Actinopteri > Lutjaniformes > Lutjanidae > Lutjanus > Lutjanus erythropterus. The sequence continues at coordinate 8,703,726 of NC_139339.1, read as the reverse complement.
TACGCCTTTGAATTCTTCCATCAGGTTTTTTTTTTCTTGCCTAATGATTCTCGTCATGGCACGGGGCTGAAAATTGAGGCGCTCACAGATCCCCAGTGCAACCGAGCCTTTATCTTTCAACTTTCAAATCCCAGAAGCTCCTTAAGTCCTGTCTTTGGAGAGTCAGCACCAAAAGCCAAATCTCTCAGTCAATTTACCAGACGGCCAAGTCGTCATTATTTTGTGCATACCGCCATGATCTTACTATCATTAAAATTTGTCCGTTACATAACCATCAAGGACGCGATATCTCCTGCTGAGAAAAGGGACAGAACACACTGTGTGCGCACGCACAGGCACTCACACTAAATATAAGTATATGTAAATATACTTATTTACTTTCCTCTTTCCATTTTGGAAAAAGCGATGATTCAAAAGGAATGAATGCTCAATAAGCACAAGCCATGAGTAAAATATTCAAACGGTGCCCTATTTACAAAGGCTGGAGAGTTTCTCTCCCACTGCCATCACATGTTTGTTATGTGATATAAAAAGAGACGCGGCAGCAACTCCAGAGACCTCATCCACAGATATTATGCACCAAGCGGAATCTTTTTATACCGAATGTAAACACGTTAGTTTACTGCATTAAAATCTACTCAAAATTTAGGCAGCTGTCACATTTTGCACAAAGGATATTATGCTGTGTCTTCATTTACAAAAGGTGGAGGAGGCTTCTTGCATTTGTGTTTTTTTTGGTGAGGGATAGGGATGTTTGGAGAGTACAGTAGAAGAGGGCTTGTGTGTGTACTTATGCAAAATCCAGTGTGCTCCCACACCTGTGTGTGTGTGTGTGTGTGTTTTCAGCCGGGCTGCCAGACGGCTGCTATCTTCGTGAGTCAGACGGGCAGGGAAGCTGGCGAGGCACGCCAGTCGTTTGAAGTGCTATTCTCTCCCGAAAAGTTCGATCCGCCCTGAGGAAATTTGTCATGTTGTTCCACCTTTCTGATTCCTGTATAGTAGGGAGGGGTGGGTGCTGGGTAGTGGTATTTGTTCCTATTTGCTGCCGACATCTCAATACACACACACACTCTAGTGTGTAGCAGACCAGTAAAGGTAACTAAGAAATTTGTTTGGCCTTGCTGTGAGATCCTTTCCTCTCCCATTTCTCTCCCTGGTTTGGGACAGAAGTGGGCCAAGCAGTTGTTCTTGCTCAGTTCTTGACAGGACCTACTCCATCATTGATCCACCCACCCCTTGGCTATACACCGGTTTGTTCTTCTTTTTGACAAATCTCTGATTGCTTTCAGTCTACATTTAAATCTGCCAGTCCATCCTGACCAGAAAATGAGCTTCTAGGTCAGTGTTTCTCAAAGAAAATATTAGGCCCTCTAAGCACCACTATTATGACCAGTGTCAAAATTCAGCTATTGACAGTTCACACAGGAATTAGATTTATTACTAATAAGAAGATTATTTATTGTTGACTGTTGTCTTCAAAGTAAGGCAGTGTCTTACTGCCATCTCTGTTTAGCTCCCAACTAATCTCATCAGTCTCATAGTATTTTCATTTGACATTTTGTAGTGTTTTGATTGTATGTTTTTAAAATAATTAATTTAACAATTTTAGAAGATTCCTCAGCGTACCACTAGAGGGAACACCAGTAGTACTGGCACCAATGTTTGATAATCTTGGGTCTTTTAAAGCTGCTTATTACAACCAATTTTAACGTTTATTGTTAGGCCACGACTTCTAGTTGGTGTAGTAATTATAGAGAAGGTGGTGTCAACGAAAAGTCAACATAGAGTTATTTAAAGTTTTAATGAGAAAATGTTTGGGGTGACGCTATCAGTATTTCTTTTTAATTCTTCAGTGCGAACTGAAGGTTGGATAGTTTTAATATCTGTCTGCAGTAATATGTAAGCATTAGCCACGAGGGCTAAAATCTTTACCATAGCTTGGCAACATCTCTCTTTCACCTCTGTACTGACATAATCATCCAGACTTTAAATCATCAAATATTGGATCTATAAACCCCTCACATCCCTGGATAATCTGGACCAAACTTAAGCAGCAGCTGAGGTCTGGCCGAGATTTATCCTTCGATTCTTAGGGGGGGAGGGGATCTGAAGTAAATTGGCCAGAAAGTCCTGCAGTGCGAGCCCACCATTAGTTCTGGTATGTACAATATTTCATAATAATTATCCTAAACCTATCCAAGTACCGTAATTTCCGGACTATAAGCCGCGACTTTTGTCACACGCTTTCAACCCTGCGGCTTATGTAATGATGCGGCTAATTTATGCATTTTTTCTAACGGCCGCCAGGGGCGCTCGAGCAGAAAAGGTAAGAGTGAGACAGGTGGAATATATGTGTCGAGGAAGACGCAAGTTTAATGTAACTTCGCTGTGCTACCGTGTTGCTGCTATGTTACTGCCGCGTCTCAGTGACTTTTACCGGTATGTTTTTTTAACCAGCCCTTTTAGTGCTGTGTTACTACCGTATTGCTGCTGTGTTACTGCCGCGTCACAGGCACTGTTTGGAAAGAAAAGCTAAGGTATATTATTAAAACTTTGAAAACTCTTTCTGTGTACCGTCTTTCTTTGTAAATATCTCATGTTTCAATGTGGGCACATGCGGCTTATAGACAGGTGCGGCTTATGTATGTACAAAATGGTTTTTCCTTTAAAAATGTACTGGATGAGGCTTATAATCAGGTGCGCTCTATAGTCCAGAAATTACGGTAGTTTTTAGGCCTAAACCTAGCCAACTAACCGTTTTCTAGGTATGTAATATCATGTGAGTCATTGACAATTGACCTATTCTGTTATGTAGGTATGAGGATGTGTTGAAATCATTCATTCTTGCTTTGTTCAGAATTTGCCCCCTGCTTATGAAACCTCGTATCTCTCTTTGCACATCCTGATCATCTCTACCCATCCTCCCTCCCCCACCCATATTCCTCCTCTATCTAACAATATCTACCCGAGGCTTACAGTATATGCCGGTGGAAGCCCTGGTCATTCCATCTGAATTGAATACCTTTTCTTCCACTGGTTAATTAAAGCCACTCTATCTCACATTATTAACAGAGCCCCTCTAAGATCCATCAAATCCCCTGGCCAGTCGGTAAAAATGAGGCCGAAAGGGGAAGATGGAAGGAGGGTGAAAGAGAGACATAGGTGGCAGCCGAGTGCGTGAGGAAGAAGGCGAGAGAGAGAGCATATTGTGTAGAGACAGGGAGCCTCAAGAGTGATTCAGCCATTGTTACTCATCCCCTCCTTTTTGCAAGAGGGCTCATGTCATGAGTATTTTAAGTGCTCTCCATTCCGTTGTTCTCCTTTAATCCTGTTAGATAACTCTTCCTCCCTCCTCCTTCTGTGCCTTTCTTTCTATTTCTCTTCTTCCCTCCTCCGCTCCCCGCTGCCCACTCAGCAAACGGCGAGTCTTATGCTCTCTGCCACAAAAGAGGCTAGAGTGTGCCTAAACAAGGTAGAAAAAGGAAAAGGGAGAGGAAGTGCGAGCGGGAGGGAGAGGGAAGATGACAAAGATGTGGCGGTACTGGTAGGCGTTGGAGAAATCTGCTGGCCGGTGCAGGCTCATTTGTTATGAGGAGGGATGAGCGTGGACGAGAGCCAAGACAGTGGCGAGTGAGTTGTGAAGTGGTGCCGGCACACAGCTCGTAGTTAAAAGGAAGCGGGATGGAGTTTGGGTTGATTTGAAATGTAAAATTCGGATTTTGATAGCAGAAAAAGCTGCCAAACCCAGCGACATGTCAATACTTTGGACAAGTGGAATACAGACTGACATTCAAAGACGCACTCATGGCTCATACACACATACAACTCGCAGAAAGAAAGAGCGTTCTGACATAAAAGAGCATTTTGTAACCTCAAAACAAAGGCTCCTTTACCCATTTTTTTCCCATAGTGTCTCATGATAAGAGGTTGAATCACACTGGATTCACACTTGTATGCCAAATAATGCATGATGCAATGTTTCAAACCTGCCTTGAAACCCCAATGCAAAACCAGAAACACTCCATCAACCTCAGCTGCTGTGACTTCACAAGAAATACATTTCCCACAAGCCCCCCCCCCCCCCCCCCCCCCCCCCCCAGCCCCACCCCATCCCATCCCAAGCCCATCATTTACATGAGGACAATTACAAATGAGAGGAGTTGTAGAGCAGGAGCCTGGCACTGTAGTTCATTTGCCAAGACGAGGTAGCCACTTAGCGCAGGTGAGGTGGGGCAGCCACATTCCTGCAGCTCCTTACACAGGGAAAAATTGGGTCACAAGAGCAAGGGGAACAATTTGCCATACCAATAGCACAGACTAGTGGTGGAGCATCGGAACTACGTGAAGGCATTGGTGGCAAAACCTTAGATCTGTGCTGTGGATCTGAGAGTCTGTTTGAGGAACAATCAGTCAAATCCAACAACCCTGATTTCAGATATCACTGAAAGTGGATAATTCCCTGTGATACATGCTCTGCACCGTCATTACCACTTACTTGAACAAGGCTAACTTTCTCATTCATGCCCTGACCATCTTGATTTACTTCCAGATTGCACACTTCCTCTCGCTGCCAGGGAAATTAATTCAACACAAAGAGGAGGTAGGTGGGGCAGGCACTTGTGCCGGGAAGAATTTGCATGACCCAAAAATGCCCTGCCTCTCCTCCGACTCCATAAATCAAAGGGATAGAGAGAATCCCCCGACGCCTCCATTCTTTGTCCTCAAAGGTGATAAATTGATCCCTGGTTGGCTAATAAGCAGAAGCACAGGGCGGCCCAAACTTCCCAAAGATTTATGCGGCGACAAGTGGATTTATAGAGGAGGAAATGTGAGCGATCTGGAGAACAAAATCTATTTACTTCATTCCTTCTCCCAGTACTCATGAGACTTGAGAAGGGAACTCCTTAGGGAGACCCCGGGATATGAGTGTTGGAAGAAGTAATGCATCAGGACAATAGGAATAGAGTATCTGTCATGGAGGCGTTGAATCTTATGAAATTACCTGGTTTTGATTGATGAACATGTGCCCTTCAATTACAAAGAATCTCGATCCACGTGTACATGCCCATGCCTTTGGATGACACAACTCAATACAACATTGAGTCTATTTTGTTCCTCGACTGTAATTAACCTGATCTAATAACGGAGGCGATCGCAAGAAATCAAAATAACGTACAGATAAGCACTTTTAGGTTTTCAGCAGTCATACTTCTGATCTAATAATGGGGCTCATCACTGGAAATCAAAATAACAGAAACATGAGCATTCTTAGGTTTGTCAGCAGTCCTGCTTCTGTTGTAATAACCAAGCCAACTGCTTGAAATCACAATAATGGACACTTAAGCATCCTTACGTTAGTCAGCGGTCTCATTTCTGATCTAATAACAGAGCGGATCGCTGGAAAAATTAAGTAAAGGACGCTTAAGCATTCTTAGGTTTGTCGGCAGTCTTATGTCTGATCTAATAACAGAGCCGTTCGTTGGAAATCATAATAATGGACACTTAAGCATTCTTAGGTTTGTCAGTGGTCTTATTTCTGATCTAATAATAGAGTCGATCGCTGGAAATCAAAATAACAGACACTCAAGCGTTCTTATGTTTGTCAGCAGTCTTGCCGAATGAAGGCAGGCAAAATGTGGAATAGCTTGCAGTCTTTGCCAGGCATAAGAGAAACCTTTTAAGGCAACTCAACCAGTCATTTTAATGACGTGAGGTGATACAGTGACAGGAAAAGCGGTCTTTTAGGAAGATGATCAATGCTATCATCTTCTCCAAAGCTGACTGGAAAAAGGGACAGAATACAGTGGCGTAGAGTTTCCTAACAGTGCCAAAGGCAGACGGAGCTACCCTCCTTTCCTTTCGCTTCATCTAATTCTCCCACTTTAGCCTTAATGTGTTTTCCCTCTCTTCCTGTCCTTCCTCGCTGCGTCTTCCTGTTTCATACTCGGTTTCATCTGATCTCCCACCCTTTACCCTCTTCGTCTCTTCATCTTCCTAACCCCTTTCACCTTTTTTACCTCCTCGCTTTCTGTCTACCACGCACTCCCGTCTTTGCACTGACAGCTTGCTTATCCTGTTGTGTTGATGAGATATTTGAACGATTAACATTATGCATGCTGAGCAGATTATGATAGCCTTTGGGGAGGAGCAGTTTCAGCATGATGGAAAGTTTTCAGCATGATAGAAAACTCTGCTGATAAGAGGGCTTTGACTGTAGACGGGGAAAAGGTACCGCACAAAGATGATGAAGTCTATAGTCACCTATTCTTCACCACCAGAGCAGCAGCAGCCTTCCACAGTCTTAAATCTAAGACAAAGATGGACAAGAAAATGCAGTTTGCTTCAGAACTGTCTATAGTACTTGTGTGCAGAGGACAAAAGTTGACTGAGGATAAAAAATGTGGCTATTTATAAAAGGATTAGCAGTTACATTAAGGACAGGAGGGCCGCCAACTGCTAGTTTTATAAATAAAGCACCAACACATGCCGTTTTTCACACCAACTATGCACATAACTCTTAAGTAAAAGTTGCTGCTTCATAAACTGATTTTTAGAATTTGTATCTTTGAGTTTCAACATCTCTCACGGAGACAGCTCACATGGCAAATGTGATATCCCGTCAACATCAGTCTGACTATCGCAAACATATGCAAATGCGTCTAAAATATCAAACCTCCACCCACCCAAAGCGTATCTTTTTTTGGGGTTGCATGACGCCAATTCTAAATAGACATGTGATGTACGATATAACTAATTCCATCTACGTCTGACAGTGACGCTACCCTGTGCCACTGAGGCAGCTGTTGGTACAGAGAGAGGGGGTGGTGGGGGGGGTGAGCGAGAGGCAGATCACTTCCCAAATGCTCATTTTTAGCTGGCTTGTTTGGGCACAGCGCACCAGAGCTGACGAGCTGAGCACAGAGTTTTTGACACAATGGTGTCAAACTCGGGACTGTGATGTTCAGCTCGCACAAGTGAATAGCATTGCACCTGCTGGCAACATGCAGACACAGACACAAACAGACTGTTATCAAATCCGCGCGGCAATTAGTGTGTTTGGGAGTGCTGCGAATCCTAATGACACATTTGCCTTACATTGTTTCATTAAAGCAGCTCTCGGGGAGATGGCATATGGAATCTGGTGGAACTGCTGAAACAATGTGCAAATGGAAATCGGTTTTGGAGTGATGCAGGAGATGAAATCATTTTACCTCAGTAACTTTTAACTAGAGCGATGTCGTAATACTTGAAACAAGTGGGAGGTTGTGGAAGCTGATCCATACTTAGCTACTGCGTAAGCATGTAAGAGTTGCTGTCTTGAGAGTTTTGTTTCTCCCCTTCGTTCGTGTTCTTAGAAATTATTTAACAGATGGGAGCTTCACTGTTTTTTTATGTCATGCTGTATCAGTGCTGAAATGAAGTCTATTCCTCTTCTTTAATGTTTCAAATGCTTCCACCAAAGTAAGGCTAAGAAAAATACCAACTTTAATCAAGCAACGATTGATGTTACAGCTGCACCAGTCAATATTTTTATGTGAAAAAAGGGTCTAATGACTTTAGATGTGAATGTGTGCTGTGAGAGGTGTCCCACAGTACTGATGAACCCGACCGACCTGACTTGCAGTTTCTCTCGGCTCTAAAGAGCGTTTTAGCATCTTCCGGCTCATTGTTACGGCCTGCAGCTTTACTGTTTTTACCGCTCTCATCAACCTCCAGTTGCAGCAGGCAGCTGTTTTCAGAAGAAAAGCTTGGCTAAACTCTCTATATACTACCTGTCTAGTGCCAAACTGCAGACAGACACAGTCTGCGACTTGCAAGTGGAGCATTTAGCAGGTAGAAAAGCCAAAACGGGACTTAACAGACTGTGAATGTTAGACTGAAATCATTCGCCAGGTTGTCAGAAACATGATTCTGAATCAGTGCCGTTTCCCCCGTTTCTGCTGCATGTGTAAAAAGTTGTTTGATTAGCAGTTAGCCATATCAAAGCTAATGCAGGTTTAACTAGTAACACTTTATGATAACATAAATAAATGGTTAATTGATAGTTAATTAAACTTGACTTGACAACAATACATGATAATTGTTTACTAATTATTCATAATGCCTTATTTGTTGTTTAATCATTAGTTTCTGTAATAAAAATAATTAGTTTATAACTTGTGTAGTGTAGCATAGCTTATAAGAGACTATCAAGGTTACATTTATTATTGTGGCACACATTATGACAGGTTGTAAACAATATCAAGAGAAATGCACCAAATATTTGAAACACAAATGCATGTTTAATCATTTTGTAAACTGTCTATAAACTTTATTTGGATGCATACAACATATGTAGCTTTTCCTAAACCCACCCAAGTAGTTTCGTTTCCTGCGAGTAGTATTTGTGCCTTTATTTTGAAAGTCTGCCTGGACATTGCATATGTATTATTGCTTTTATTTACTGCACATGCAAAACTGACACTTACAGCATTAAAGTTTGAAGTGTATTAGGTCAAGCTGCTGTATTTGACAATTTGGGAGTGAGAATATGTTGTATATAAACATTATCTGGATATAAACATTATCTAGACTTTACAAATGCGTAATAAATGGTCAATAAACCATTATTTGAGTGTTTGTTAATAGTAAAATAATTATTTGGTTTAACTGACTGTAAATTTAGCATTTATTAATGAGTGTTGTTATAAAGAATTACTCTGGGCTCTAATTGTAACTGGAAAGCATGTTAGTTGACATTTCTAAAGTATCAAACTGCCACTGTTTGTCACAGACTTGGAGCTGGTTTTACAGTGGTCTGGAATAAACATTGAACTAACCCTCCATACCACAGTCCATTTCCTGTGCTGCTTATACAAGCCTGATGGCGCCATAATTCCTATGCTTTGTCAGCAGCAAAGTGTGTTGTAAATTACCAGCCATTTATGACTGGGTGGGATCTTTCCAGCATTCAATCAGAGCACTAAAAAAAAAAAAACAATAAACAAATAAGGATTAGATATTTTTTTTCTAACTGCTCCCACTTGACTGGCGTTTTAGAAGTCGTGTATGGATAAGTAATATCTTCACCTCCACCTCAACATTCTGGTGGTTTTATGAGTGGAGCTGGTGTCTCTGTTGGTTACTGTTCGGGGGAAGGTCATAAACGGGCGATTTATGTCTGAAGTGCAGCCAGGAATGCTGATGCTACTGTCAGAGAGCAGAGATACTGGCTGGTTTGACTCACATTTAATGGAAACTGTAAAGTCCACAACTGCATGCCCTAACTCACGCACTTTACTGTATGTGTTCACACAGAGAAGGTGTTAACATAACTAGCAGACAGAAGATATATATATATATATATATATATATATATATATATATATATATATATATACTGTAAAACTATTCTTTTTAACCCTTTAACAGGCATTGTTACTGCACAGTTGGTCTTTTTGCTGTAATAAAAACTCAGTAAACCCCATTTTTGGCTGTTTAAAATCATTCTCCTGATTGAATAGTGTGTCTAATGGTGATTAAATCCATTTAGCGGAAATGCTGTTAAACAATATTGTGTGATAGCTGAAAAAAAAAAACCAGAAGTTGACTGCTGTAAAACAGCTCTTCAGATATGACTTCAAGTGGCACTTAAATTTGTAGTAAGAAACAAATCTTATCAGATTTCATGGTCTAGATCCCCAAAAGATTACATTTTTTGTTGAATGGCAGAATTGTGACAATAAAATTTATTTTTCTGTTTAATAAATAAAATAAAAAAAGTGTGTGACTGCCTGGTTGAGTTTCCTGTTCGGTATAAATTGAGCCTGAACCTTTACAAAATGATAAACCCAGCACTGTATGTATTCTTTTTTTCTGATTATTTATGCATTTCTTTCTGTTGAAAACTGTTATTTCTGTTGTTAACATTGTTGTTAGCTGTCACCTGGCAATCCCATGATGCTTTTGGTTGTCTGTCCACCAATCAAAAGCTATCCTTCTAACTTGTCAATTAATCTGAGGCTGTGTCAGCATGTGTGCGACTTAAACACTACTTTTTAAATCAACTTCACAAGACATATGAAAACAAATGCTTGAAGTCATGCACTTAAATTTAAGGCAAGTCAACTTAGAAGTTTCTAAAATATAATTTTGTCTCGCAGAATTGCCTTCTTTCTGAGTCACCAAGAGAAAATGGTGGCTGTGCTGCAAAGCTGTGGACGTCACATTGCCAGGCACACAATGCTAAGAGAAACCTAACTGACATGCTTTTACTGAAATAAGAATAGCAGGTTAAGAGAACAGGCTGTAATTTCATTATCCACAATAGCAGACGGCCTTCACTAAAGCAGAAAGCCAAATGAGACCCATTCAAAACATTATATTACTTGAACTGCTAATGAAATACACTCTTTACAGTGTAGATAATAAGAGACGTGGAGGCTAACTCTTTGCTCTTTGTGACACTAAAAGCCAGCTTCACACTTTCAGCAACTTACATCACATTTCAAGTCTAATTTGGGGTCTGAGTGCACCGTGTGCGCTGCCAGTGCTGAAGTTAATCGTCATAATGTGAAATGAGAACACTTCATTAGCTTTCAATCTTCCGGTGGTGTCATCTGCACCTCTGGAAAATATTATTCAATATAAACGCATGACTTGCAACACAGTCTCACACCACCGTTCACTGACACAACACCAGCTAATATGATGCTGCATTGATTTCTGCACCACCTACTTTTTTCACAGCAGTTGTCTGGACTTTTAAGCCACCATTGTTAAATTATGGGCATTTTAATTGCTATAGACAGGGTCCATTAGCATAGCTTCTTGGGTGGCCATGGCCATGTTTCTCTAAATCATTAAGCTAATTATACAAGCTAATTAATCAGTATGCTTGGAATGGGCTGCGTGAGCAGGCACTGCTCTTTGTTGGCTTGCATAATGAAAGGAGTCCATTTTTAGAAGGGGGAAAATGAAGAAGGGGTGGGAGGAGGAAACTTTGATCTCGAAAGTAAACATATGATTTTTGCATATCAAGTGCTTCGGCGAAGTAGAAAAAAATATGTGAAGGAGGATTACAGATGCAAAAAGTCAAACTAGATTCACATTTTGTAGCGCTTTGAAGATGCAGAATATTGCATGGGGACAGGAGATAGGAGGTGTGTGTGCGTGTGTGTGCGCGCGCTCGTGTGTGTGTGTGTGTGTGTGTGTGTGCCATGGTGTCCAACATCCAATTATCACTGTCATTGTCATGCAAGACAGACACAGGCTGTCAGTCATTTGACGTTTGAGGAGAGTCAAACAGTTTCAAGCATGTGCTCATCTTCCTGTTGTTCAGAACAAGTTAGAGCTGGAAATGTATAAGGTAAACATGGGAGACGGCTTAATATTGATGTGTGTGAGTGTGTGTTTGTCAAAGCCTGTCTCTGTGTTTTCAAGAATCAGGAGGACCTCTTTGCTCCTTGGACATTATTTGAGCTCCCTTGCCACCCTATTATTTCCCAGTCATCAATCTGAACCCGGCAGTTGACAAAAACAATTAAGGTTCCACGTATATGTACTGTATGGTTATCGTCTGTGAGCGTGCGTGTATGTCAGGCGCATATTCATGCTTTCCTGCACACAACTAAGGGTGTAGGAGAGTGAGTCACTGTCAGAAATTATTACTTACAAGCAGACATAACCAAACATCCTGCTATCCTGTCTCCAGTATGTGGTGGAGACACTGTCAGCATTCAGGCAGGAGTCTATTTTTAGCAGCTCTCATTATGCACAACGGAAAATCACCTCCTCAAAGTACATGAAGCATGTTTACAAAACCTAATGGGACTATGCTGATAACGCGGCAACGCATAGTGGCTACAGTGTGTTGGTTTATACCCATCTCCATACATGTAAATATGTGATTATGTACGCAAACTTAGCATTGATCGACAGTGCAGGCAGTGATCTAAGTATTTAGTTGTGAATGGACAATGATAGAATGCACTAAAGCATGATCTCTCTGTCTTTTTCCCCTCCAGGGAGATTCTGAGGAGTTCTCTTCTTTCATCACTCCTGGTCCGAGGCAGCAATCGCAATAGATTATTCCAAACGGGTAAGATCCGCCTCCCTCGAAATTGTGTTATTTAGTGAAACGCTCCGTCTGTGACAATCACCGGTAACCAAAATCCTGTTTTCAGCGTTCAAATGTCAAAGCACTCGCAAAAATCAGCAATTTAATAAACCAGAAGAAATCAAATCAAGGGTCAAACAACTAAATGTTGTTAGTATGGATGAATGTTGGGAAGGAATACATGTCCTCACATGATCTATTGTTCAGTCACGGTAAACTGGTTTCTTGACTTTTATTATCTGATATGAAAAATATGCCGGCATGGCAAACAAGTTAAGTTTGATTTCCTTTTTCTGAACCAGGCTGGATGTTGTACAAACTGTAGAGCAGTAAATGCCCTTTTCACTAATACAGTACACTGTCACATCCCGTGTCATGTCACATTTTCCTCATAGACATTTACAGATCAGCACCAGTGATGCTGTTATTTGGCTTCTGCACTGGACTGATGCTTAATTGCTTGAAATATATCTGCTTTTGCTCACTACAGCATAATGACACACATAAAGCATGCTAATGGTGCCCTCTGGAGTACAGGGATCTCTACTGCTGCTGCTGCTGCTGCTGCTGCTCTGCTGTTTGTAAGAGAGATCTGTTTTCACATTAAGATGACACATCCATTCGCACGTCTCACAGCATTTTGATAGACTACTGACAGGTGCTTTTAGCACATAGTGGAGGCCTGAGTACACATGCAAACACGCGGGGACGACAACGGGAGGCTTCCTGAGAAAAGCCAGCATGAAGATGGTTACAGCAGTTGACCCAAATAAACACACTGAATAATACTGTCAATAGAGTGGAGTGATACCGTTTGCCTTCTGTATCATCACATATGAAGTAGCAGCACAACAATACCTCGGTGAATTAACATGTCTGAAATTAAAGCTGCTACAAGCAACTCTGGACTAAGATAGTTCATTTTAGAGTTTCATTCCCGTTTCGTCAAACACAAATCCTGATTCCAATGAAGTTGGGACACAGTAAAATGTAATTAAAAACAGAATGCAGTGATTTTGCTAATTACTTTCAACCTTTATCAGACACCAACGGTGTCTAGAAATGTCACCAACTTCTCTGTGCCTGAGCTCATCTGAGATGGACTGATGCAGAGTTGGAAAATGTGGTCTGGTCTGATGAGTTCACATTTCAGATTGGGTCTGGAAGTCATGGACAAGGTGTCCTTGGGACTTAGGAGGAAAAGGATCATCCAGGGTGTTACCAGCGCTAAGTTCAAAAGCCATCTGCGCTGGTGTCGGAGCACGTCAGTGCCCATGGCATCATGGGTAACTGTCACATTTTTGAAGGTGTCATTAATGCTGAAAGGTACAAAAGATCATCCCAAGACACTTTCTCCACGTTATAACAGCGTGGCTTCCTAGAAGAAGAGTTTTGGTACTAGACCGACCTGCCTGCAGTCCAGATCTGTCTCCCACTGAAAATGTGTGGCGCATTATGAAGCACAAAATACAACACAGACTGCTGAGCAACTGTTGTAAATCAAACACGATTGTGATAAAATTTCCCTTTCAAAACTTCAACAATTAGTGTCCTTAGTGTTCCAAACACAGTGGTAAACACGACTCTGTCAAATTCAAGTTCAGCATCAAGTTCAGAATGAGCGCACATTTACAAAAAAACTGTACAGGTCGAAAAGGATTTTCAAATAATTGCATTCTGTTTTTATTTTACGTCTTGCGCAGCATCCCATGTTCTTTGGAATCGGGGTTTGTACAAACCCAGTGTCTGCATTTGACGACCTGATAATGTGACTCAGCAATTAAGTCTCCTTCTCCAGAGCTGCTCGCAGCAACTTTAAATAAATCACCTCGAGGAATAACTCATCATTATCGTCATCATAATAATGTTCTAGTTAAGATAATTAAAAGTACAGTTCGTGTCCTCTGGAACCAGAGCAGAGTTACCCTCTATCACAGTGCTGTTTTTCAGATCAATGAGTAGTGCTGTGGTTTCCCCTAGAGGACTTGCGGGTGCAGCTGTAATTGGAGCGTTTGTGTTGCTGCAAGTTACTGGTCCCTGGGCAGAGGCCAGCATACAGCAGAACATTCCTCTACATGTCCATAGGATTTCCGATGAACTTATCAAATGCACCTGCAAGGGAAGTTTTGCCCCGTGCTATTTTGAGATCAAATCATGGCAGGCCTGCTCCACTGTCTCGTTACTGGGACACAGCCCTCCTCGCCTCCACTTCTTATTCTTACCGGGAGCAGCAAATATATTCCCAGGTGTGTTAAGCAGGTGTGTGCAAACACTATGAGGCAATGATGCCTTTCGCTCAGAGCATTTCACACGTATGATGCCCTCTGTCCCTCGTGGCAATTACTGTGAAAATTTGCAAAAAATTTGTCGGCGTCTCGGGCGGCAAAGTGATCGTAATTAAGGGTGACAGCGCCAAATGTAACTTCAGTGGAAAGGCAGGACAAAAACAGTTAAGTATAGACAAGTCAGTTAGACTAACTTTGTGCCTGAAGAATTGTAAATGACAGCGGCAAAATTGTCACTATCATGCAGCCTATAGGAGGCCATTTGAATTCCCCGTTCAAGAGCCATTAAGGCATTAAATTTGAATTGAATCCACTGCGTCTTCTTAGACAGAAAGCCTTAAACACACTTGTTAAGTCATGTTGTAGAGAACAGTGGTTACATAGGTGCCCTACACCTGTCAGATGGAGTTGTGTTATATAAGGCAGAATTCGCAGCAGTAGCAGGTGACCTGGTTTAGAATAGCAGCAGCCAAAAAACTTTCCAAAGTCTACTTCATAAAACTGCTTACAGTAAATCAGAAGTGACCTATTAACAGTGAAAAATGCTGTATTTTCACAGCAAAGACCATTTATAATTGGGGGAAAAAGGGTGAAATGCCACAAGCTATAAAGCATTACTTCTCAGTTGAATAATGGCTTTAGATTTTTAAGATAGCTCTAAATTGTGTAAGTATATTCTGGCCACCCATGGGACTAAAGGGATAGTTCAGATTATTTTAAGTAAGGTTCTGTGAGGTACTTAATCATAGTCAGTGTATTAGCTTCAGTAGATTGCGGTTGACACGCGCCCAGTGCAGCTGTGGACAGCGTCTGCAGCAAAACACATTTTAGTCACCTAAAATAAAGTCAACCTGAAAAATATCAATATTTCTTAAAATGTGCACTAATTTTGGAACATTTTCACAGCTTTACTTTGCAGTCGGATAACTTTGTCCAACAGGAAAACTGCCAGTATATAGGCCGAACATTGCTCTCTCTTACCCAACCAAACTCCATTGGAAAAATTTGTAATTTAACCTTGCAGAACAAGTTAGTCACTGGTCAACTGCTGCTTCAATCAGTTAGTTTGTTTCTGTTATTTTGTGACATCTGTGCTAGTTCAGATTCACCAAAGTCACACAAAAACACAAACTAACTAACTGATCAAGGCAGCAATAGACCAGCAGCTCCAATGTTCTGCAAGGTAAAATTATTGATTTTTCCAATGGAGTCTGGTTGCTCTAGAGAGAGCGATATTTGACTTTTATATCAGTGATTTCTTGTCAAAAAAGGTGGCAATGTAAAGCAGTGAAAATATTCTAAATATAGTGTACACTTAAACTGATATTTATTTTTTGTGGACTCTTTTTAGAAGTGGCTAAAAATACTTTCCATAAGCTTCCATGCTTGCATCTCTTTCTCTCCAAACTGGGGTCGTGCCGACCACCATCTGCTGTCGGTAATACACTAACGGTGGATGAATAACTCATACAAACCCACTTCATATAATCCGGACTACCCCTTTAAGAGTGAGACTTCCATTGGGATGTGTGGTATGACCTAACTGACTAGTGGTCCATCCTTCTACCTCGAAGGGTCAATGTTCCCGCTATGATTGTGTTTCCATACTTCTTACATTTGATATATTGTGTTATGGCCAGCAAAAAAATGTGTGTGTGTGTGTGTGTGTGTGTGTGTGCGCATCTAGGCATGTGTTGTGGGCCAGCCCCGGCCGTGATGATTTATTATACCGCTTGAAGGGACTTGTACTTTCATGAGGTCACATGAGTAACATGGCAGTCAGGCGTAGCACAGCACTGTTCTTCTCTTTGGCCCTGCTGGCAGTAGGGAGGCATGCCAAAACAGCTAAAACAGATTCCAGTTTGCACATACTCAGGTGCACAGCTAAGTATATATTCATTGTACACACACACACACTCACACACAGACGCACACACAAACAAAATCAAATACTGTAATCCAAGCTTAATACCGCTTTATCACCTGCACAGGAGGCAAACGTTATGCAAATGCACATAAGCTATTTCAAAGGCATGTCAGATTTAGGCCCGTTTTTAATATGTCTTTTGAGAGGTTAATTCTATGCAAATATACAGCCTGGTGAGTTGAAAAACTCTGAGGATATTTTTCTAATAATACTAACAGGGTGCCGCCGAGATGCAGAGTGGAGTCTTTTAGATTGACCTTGGATGATTATTGTTGATCCAGGAGTTCAAGGGCAGCACCACCATATTTATTTATTTATTTATTTTTTTATTGCAAACAAATGTTAAACTGGTTCTTTGTCATGTTCAGATTTGCAGTGACACTGTGAAAAAACAGGAATGCAGGAATTTCCACTAATCCGTTCTCACTGACCTAATATATTTATAAAAGCTTTATTTAATCAAGTTAATTAAACTTAAAATTTGTTATAAAAAGTTCTTCTAGCTTGATGTCTTTTGACTTGAAGTGATGAGCTGAATGAATGTTGTCTCTAAAGTCTCTAAAGTGACATGATCAGCATATTAGCAGACTTCCCAGCATGCATTGTTTGACAGTAAAGCATCTCCTGAGTAGCACTCATAAGTAACGATGTTCCGTTGTCCTGGGGACAGTAAAGTAGTAAAAAATAGCAATTTTGAAAAATTTGAACACCATCTTTTTTTCTTTTTTTTTTAATAAAAAATAAATGTTTAGGTAAAGGTAAAATTTTCATCACTGTGCAGTGGTCAGAAGCAGGTTTGGATTTACACTGCAGTGCTGCATTTACAGTTCAAACAGTTAGAAATAAATAAGAAAGATTAACTAAAACAGTGACTAAAAGAATAATTAAAACAGAGGAACTTCAGTTCGGGACAATGGTTGTTACGTTTGGGTCAGTCGAAAGTAGAATTCAGGACAGTTGCTCCTGAGACGACATATTTAATTCAGTCCCTACTCCCTTGCACTTAAAGTTGTTTCAACTTAATATCTTAAGCTTCCTGAACATGTTTTCTTAAGTACAACACTATTAGGTTTATTTCAGGATTTCAGGCAGCTCAGACACTAACTTTTTAAAGTTTACAGTGTGTGTACCCTGCTTATCACTGACAAATCGTTGGAACTAGAGTCAAATTTGCCAAACAACAGAAATATGAAAGTGGAGCGAGTCTGAGGAGTGCTGAGTTACATTTTTACATCTTAGCTCTTCTCATAATCACTCTCGAGTGTCTTTTGTCAAATTGTGGGAAATATCAAAAGCTGACATGCAGGCTGGTTGCTTGAGAGACACACTGCGCCACAATAAAAAGAAAAAGCACGTATCAAATCTGACACATTTGTTTGTACTCTCTCCCATAAGCATCCCTTTTGCCTGCTCTCCACGACAGAAAAATAAATAAGTGCATTGTTGAAAATAGTCTATGAAAAACATGCTAATATTAGAAATACATTTCATCTACTGATTTCTTTTGCTTTCAAATGATGGACTAAGCCTCTCAGGCAGGCGCCGTGTTGATGCAAGTTGATTTTGGGGGCTGTTATCAGGACAGAACAGTTTGTGTTCTTAACGTATGTATTTTTTTTTTTAAACCAAGCTTTCTGTTTACTTGTTTGAGATATAAAACCTTATCCCGCTGACTTTTTCTCTTCTCCTAGGTGGGGGCAAAGGGGGCATTAGTATCAGTGGTGTGTCGGCGAGGTAATACTGCAGCATCGGGCAGCATGTTGGCACCTGCATGAACCAAGAGAGGAGCCTCATTTCTTGGTGAGTAGTTGGTTCTTTCAGATTCAACAAACCTCACAGTCCACAGGGCAGCTGTTTTCCTCCGACAAGGTTTTTCCACATTAAAAACTTCAAATTCGTGTTAGCTCATTCGGTAATGACTTTATCTCATTAATTCTACAGAAAAAAAAAGAGCTTAATTGCAAAATAAGCGGCAGCATGTTTCTCTTCACTTTAAGCTTTTAATATGAGAAAAGCAGCTTTTGGAACAAACTGGAACAGCGTTTTCATTGAAAAACCACATTGTGGAAGAGCCTCTTTTTTCAAAACAAACCAAAGTCTTTGTTTTTAATTGAGATCTCGTCTTTGATTTTTAGCAGGGCACTGAAAGACAGTGATTTTAATTTTGCGGATGTCAAAAGCATGTATTTAACTTAAAATATTTGGAAAGAATCTTTTAATTTGCTACATTTTTTTCCTTGCACCTGTATTTTACAAAAAAAAAAACCCAAAAAACAATTAATATTAAAAAATAAATTAATGACACTGTCAGACCTGCAAAATGTGTTGACAAAATGTTTGAAACCAAAGCCAAGGTTTTGTAGCGTGCTGTGTTAGTTTTAGTATATTCATTTTAATTAATAATTTGTTTAATCATTTGTATCAAGACAAGTATGTTGCATAAACCACTGCCACACCCCACAGTACTTTTTTCACCTAAGCTAATTTGCAATGATCCGACCGACTACATTACACTACACTACATTACATTACACATATGTCACTATTTGAAACTGACGACAAGAAAGTTCAAAGTTGCGTATCATCAGCAAAATTGGTGAGTTTCGGTGAGTTTGAGGGAGCCTGGAAATAATAAGAGGAGCCCCAACATAAGAGCCCTTTTGACCACCATATTTAATATTAACTTTTTTACCACTATTGTAAAATTTTGCAAAACCGAATCAAATGTCCTTCAATTTTCATTTCTAAAAACTTTGAATTACGTTAATTAGTGTTTTAGCACTTTTTTGACTACTTTACGTAATCTGTACATGTCATTGTGGCGTTTTGCATTTGCACTAAATTAAAGGCCTGCATCTTTAAGAGAGCACCGTCATTATCAAAAAACTTTATTTCTTCTCGTCCCCACCAGCTCTCCCGCGCACTGTGAAAGTTTTCTTTTAAACTGGCATGTAAATTTTATGTGAAACGTCTCTGACAAAAGAGGAAATAAATTTGTAATGAAACAACGCAAACAAAGGGGAGGGAGACAAAGACAGAAAAAGGTCTAATCCAAGAATAAACCAGGCAAACAGCAGACACAAACTCTACTGAGAGTTCAGACTGGATTGGACTGTGGAAAAAAAGACACGTAAAAAGCTAATTTGTAGGGTGAGCTAATGTCCATCATTATAGATTTTACATTAAAGTCATCTTTGATAAGAATTATTGTTGTCAGCGTTATTATAATCATGTAATTACCATCTCTGTAATGTACATCTCTGTCAGATGAATACATCAGATAGTTGAAAATGTAGATACGGGATTAGATTAAAGCATTAAATACATTACAGAATATATATTTAAAAATAGACATTGGCACTGGAGCCACATACATCATTCTAAGCAGACGGGATGTTATCTTGGGACAAATTCATAGAATTGTTTCCCAGATTTAACTAAGGTCTGAAATACTAAAACCTGTTCTCAGAAGAGAAAATCCCTGCTCTGGGCCTGTGCGATGATGTAGCTGAGAAAATACATTCAGCGGGGTATAAATATTGCACGGTGAGTACATGGAAGGCTTTTTGGCCGATGAATTATTACAAAGTCCAGTGGCTTTATGCCAGCCTCAGAGTATATCTCGCTCAGCTTCACCCTGCAATAAGCTGTGGCTGGGGAATTGTGGTTATAGGCACGCCACAAATAACTACCAACGATACCAGGAATCCATCACACTCATCCCACATGTTGGGTGCTTACACTTGAGTGCATTCAACAACAGCCGGTTAGCAAAAACACACACAGAGACACGCACACGGCACAGAATTGCCTGTGAGGCCTGAGTCAGGGTAAGAAAGCCCTCAAAGCATGTGTGTACTACAGTAAATACTGTTCAGAAACCTTTACGCATTATATTATTCACTCAACAAAAACATTTATGCAACACTTTTGTTTTTGATCCATTTTTCATGACTTGAAGTAAAAGATATAAGCTCTCTATACAGACAAAAAGTGTATTCCTCACAAATTTTGGTCACAAATTTGTTAAAATCTTAGAGCACCTCTCCTTTGCCAAGATAATCCGTCCTCCTGACAGGTGTGACATTTGGAGATTTTGATTAAACTTCATGATTATTGCACAGGTGTTCCTGGGACTGGGCGCAACAAAAAGTCACTCTAAAATGTGCAGTTTTATCTAGAAAAACAGACACTTATTAGGCACATTTCACACAAGGCTGCAGAAACCATTGTTTTCCCCTGGAGGGCAAAGTCATGACCAGCCCTGCTCAGCCTCTGATTGGTTAGTATTCATTGCCTCTGTAGGTTAGTTTGGTTAGGTTTAGGCATGAGGAGTGATTGATGAGGGTTAGTGTAAGAATATCAGGGTGAGCCAGGAGGCAAAGTAGGGTGATCCTTCTTTTTTTTTCTTTTTTTTTTTAATCAAGATAAAACTGCACGTTTTTTAATTTTTAATCTAATTTTAATTGTGTCCAGTCTAAGGCACACCTGTGCAATAATCCTGCCCGCTATCTTAAATCAGCCACACCTGGCAGATGCATGGATTATCTTGGCAAAGCAGAAAAGCTTTTTTTTTTTTAACAAAATTTGAGAGATAGAAACCTTTTGTTTGCACAGAAGTAGTCTTAGATTTTTTACTTCAACTGAAAATATGAGCAAAAACAAAAATGTTGTTGTGTTGAGTAGAAATTCCTCCATGAACGCTGTGTGGCACAACTGAGAGAGAAAATGTTTACCCGAATATTCACCTCGAGGACGCTTTGATAGATGGTTCATCCCCCAGCACAGTAAACCATGCCAGCTCCTCATGCTCACTCTTAGAAGAGCAAATCTGGATGAATGACGACGAGTCTATTCGCTCAACATCAGTAGAACAAGGTTGTGAAATTAGTCCATCTTCTGCTTTTTTTTTTCCTGCTAAATCACTTTTCATTCACATGAGATAATCATGTAACTCAGCCAAGCATGAAGTTAATGGTTAATGCATCTGATTGTACCGACACAATGAGAAGAAAAGAAGATCAAAATAAGCATCTAAATGGAAAGGACTTAGCTTGGTGCGCTGCATTGTCGAACCAAAGAAATGTCGGGCAGGTTGTGTCTTTTGGTGATTAGCAAAAAAAAAAAAGAAAAAGAAAAAAAAGCATAATCCCCAGAGTGCTGACATATTTCTTTTGAAAACCGCCTGTCTGAAAAAGACAGATATGCTCGGGAAAATGGATCAAATCTGTTTCATGTCAGATAGCAGCTAGGGGTTTCCCAGGGTGAATCTCTACTAAGCCACAAACAGACAGGATTAGAGATTGAAGTACTGGCCGTAGTACATCAGGAAAACACACAAAAAAAGGGACAATATTAACTGATTAGTGACAACTTCTGATAACCTTCAAATTACTTACTTAAATACAGGACTTATTTCTACACTGTGGGGTTGTTCAGAGCCACAAATTTATAACCCTCCCTAATTTGTTGTAATAAAAGTGCTAATTCTTTAACAGTACATTGCTGTTGTGATTATGAGGAAACAAGCATAGAAAATTAATTTTATTTCCCCTGCAAAGGAGGAGTAATTTTGCGGCAGAGCCGAGCCGAGCCACCGTGTGTGTTTAATGAAATGCATGGATTTAACTCAAGGCACTATGGGTGAGGTGTTTAAGTCTGGTGCATATTTCATGACCGCTAACTGCACACCGGCTGCTCATTAGTCGCGTGACAAGTAAAGGTTCTGGTGCCTTTTGAAAATCCGCTGAAAGATCTTACTGTGCGAGCACACAAATACAAGCAGGTACGGAAAAATAAACACCAAAGAACTAATGGTGCAAAAAGAGCATATAGACGTGATTAACTTTATTGTTCCTCATTCCTTATCATAGTGCATGCATTTATGGTAAATGTCCACGAGTGTTATGATCCATTCAATTAAAAAAACATTTTTAATCCGATTACAGTCTCCAAAAGAGAAACATTAATAAACATCTCCTTTCGTATCAAACTTTAGGGAAATGCTACTTCAGCAGCTTGAACTTCAAACTGAATCATCATCATGTATATATGCGGCTGTTTTCAGTGAAATGGTGGTGATGGTGTTGTGTCAACCTTTATCCAGCGTGATGCAACCACAAGATGGTGCTGTGTATCACCATTTGCTCTGCAGGAGTCTCCATCCGAGGTGATTCAGCTCCCATCAATACAGTGATTGGCTTCCACTCGTTTTGATTTGCTTTAGCCACATAGATTTACATGTAAACATTAAATAAATACTTAAGTCTTTATCAACAGTTTCTGGTTTATGAACTTCCTTAATCATTTTCTTTAAAAAACTGTACAGGTTGTAGAAATTTACCTCACTTACATTCTTCTGTACATGTTTTTAGTTCGCAAATTCAGCTTATTAAATGTTTATTCATGTAAGATTGTGGAATTAAATTCTTAATTTTTTATAGCTGGTTTTAAGAATACACACTAATTTTAACCGTGACGGCCTCTGTCAGAGTACAAGCCTGTCCTCTAAATCACAGGTTCTCCACCCCAAGGGGGTTGCGAGGTCATTTCTGGGGGTCGCCAAATGACTGTGGAAAATAAATTAAAAAATAATATTGTGGCAAGCGACATGAAATGAGAGCAGCCCCTTAAAGACAATTTTAACTTTAACATAACATTTGCATTTTGTAACACAGAATAACAAACTTAACAAACTACTCAGCATGCATGATGGGAAATGATGGTTATATTTGTGACTGAGGTGTGTTTTTTTTTACATTACATCACCCATGCTTCTGATATAATGTGTGTTTGGTAGCTTTCATATGTTATACAGTAATTCCTGAAAGTCTTGGATAGATGGGGGCACGATCATGAACATCAACCTAATTATTCTGCGGGTTCTTGACTCAAGAAGGTTGAGAAAAAATACACAGAGAAAGGGGAAATAAGGCAAACAGTCAGAATAAATGTGTTGTTTCTGTCTGTGAAGCTTTAGTGTGCATGAAGTTATAGGAAAATACATGTATGCATGTACTGCATGTAAGAGGAGTCATGATAATAACAACAGTATGTATTGAAATTATAGTAAAATCCAGTAGATGGCAGTCTGTCAATACACAATCTTTGCACCCTGTTCCTCCTCACACCCACAGCTCCTCTTGTAGGTGTGCCTCTTGTCATCAGGAGAGGTGCCTTACTTGCAATGTCTACCCTGCACAGTATGACGGGTGAGCGCAAAGTGACAGCGCAAATGGACTTTGATCGCTGCTTCGACAACAGTTTTTTTTAAAGAAAGAGCACATGGATTAAAGCCTGCGTGATAAAGTCAAACACCTCTGCAGTGTTCCTCCCTCCTTCATTTTTACCTCTTATATCTCTCCATCTCTTACACTTGTACAAAGCCGAATGGCGTCACCACCCACCACACACGTACCCCGCGTCACACACACACACACACACACACACACACACACACACACACACACACACACACCTCCTCGCCATCTGTCTGTGCAGCGGCCCGTGTCTCTGGCACTGGGAGCAGTTGGGAGCAAAGAGAGTGAAAGAGAAAGTGTCTCTTGGCTCTGTAGTCCTGAATCGCACTTCCTCTCTTCTTTCTTCCTGCTGTGCCGTTGTCTATCAAGCGGTCTCACGACATCACGCCGTCCGCCGACGGGCCCTCCTCCCCTGCTATCGTAACACCTATAACTTGATGCCATTTGGAGAACAATCTCCCTCTTTGCTGGAACCTTTATGAGCAGTAAGAGATGGAGATGGAGGATATGGGCTCGGTGTTTGCGGTGATTTCACTTTCACAGTTATATGAGAGCTCATTTCAGCTCAGTTCATTAACTACGGGGTACACATTTCCTCGCAAATTTTAAAGCCCACAACTCCACAAGAGGAAAAATAAACATGCTTGATTAGCTTATGTATTAGGCGTTTCAAATTAATGCCGCAGATGGCAGAATTACACTCACCACTTCTTGAAAGAGGCAGAAATATAAAGTAAAAGAAGCTGGGAGCGCACTGTGATGGAGTGATCGCATTAAAACTGGATGTTGCTTTACAGATATTATTACCATTGCATGCGTTGAAAAAAATGTGTTTTAATTTTAGAAAGTTCAAATAAATATTGCCTTAAAATTTAAGGTTGACTCGATTTGAAAAGACAAGTCAAATAAACGTGATATTAATTCAGTCGTACTTGAGAAAACACGTTCAATAAGCTTAAGATATTAAACCAACTACTCTTCCGTCTTTTCAGTCACACTGACAAACATTACAGAATTTCTCAACTTTAAGAATCAGTTCTTCATTTCACAATGCATGCTGGGAAGTCTGCTAAGATGCTGATCATGTTTCTTTAGAAACTTAATTTAATGAGTTGATTGAACGCCACGCAGTACATTCATTCAACCATTTTAACTTAAAAGACTTTAAGCTAGAAGAACTCATTTATAAGTTTTGAGGTTTCATGAATATAGAAAAGTTTGTTTAATTAACTTGAACAAATTAAACTTTTATATATTTATATTAAGTTAAAGCTACTACCAGGAACTTTGCGTTGATTTTGGAGTCCCCTGTGGACAGAAACAGTAGTATGTCCATCATAATAATCATAAAATTTAATATAAAAAATAAAACTGACCAAATTAAAATCTCCTCTTTATACTAACATGTAACTGTTCCTGAAAAAATGCAAACACAGGCTTGTCTCATCTGATTTTAAGTAAAATCTGACCCGCTATCTGACAAAAATAAGAAAAATAACTATATAGAAATAACCAGTCTTCTCATGGATGGTCTTGTTAACTTATGGACCTCATATAGCGGCATCAGGAATGTAATTAAAACTGTTTCATAACCAGTTAAAAACTCCTTGTAGTAGCTTTAATGAGAAAAGATTAGTTGATTCCACTATATGTGCTTCCTGATTACATTTACTAGCATTAGGTGATTGAACATGCAAAATAAAATACATATATTCCCAGATATCCCAGTGCCTTTGCACAAAAGGCCGAGAGACAGTAATATATAGGTGATTCTCTGTCATCAAGACTGTTTTCCCAGTGTACAAGATTTCCTTCTTTTCAGTGAATTTTCATAACCATGAGGCTTTACAAAGAGCTTTGCAGCCAGCTTAAGTAATTTGAACAAAAAATGCATTCCCTCTCGCTCAGTCTCCTCCATTTAGACAGCAAGCAAAAGTGCCTTCATACCAGTGCTATATTCAACCGGAGTGATAAGAAATGGCAGCTATCAGCAAGCGGTTTGGAAGCCGCATATAACTGTTATTGTGTGTGTGTATATATAAAAACTGATTTATGTGGCCTATCACTTAGCAGGCGCAATATGTGGATGAATATGGGCTAATATAATATTATGGAATGGGTGAGAGGGTTAAGGAAAGGGCCAGGCGCCGCCTCAAGGTGAAGAAAGTGTGATCAAAGTCCAAATACATATAATAAGACACATCAGTGCTCTGTGAAAGACACAATTTCAATATCTAAAGCGACGTGACACTGTCTAGCTGCTGCATATGGAGAGGGAATACAATATCACCTCATACAGTCTAATTATGTTCCATGAATGTTACATGTTATTTTTAAATGTCAACTACATTCAAGAGCTCTTTATATGTGAAAAAAATATAAGAAAAAGGGACTGAAATGAAGTTATTAGGGACCACTGTAAAAATGTTTTACATCAAAAAACCTGAATTTGAAGACAACATGAGGTAATTTTGTAATGATTTTTGAAACCAATAAATCTTTAATCCCAATGAATCAAAATAACACATATTTGGTTTAAATGAGACAAATTTAAGACAGTGTACCTCAATTTAAAACATAATGTTTTAATGGAACAATACTTTTCAGTTATCCTTGATTTGAAATTTAAATTTATACAATCAGTCACAAAATGGTGGCGATAAATAAAACAAACGGTGGCAAACAAGGCACACTATGTAATACTGAACTTAAATTATGATGTTGATAGAGATTGAATCCTACCCACTGTAGTACCAGCACGTCCCTGGAGGTATACTGTTATTTCACAGGTGCTTTGGTCTATCATTCGAATTTTTCATGACTTTGACAATCAATGTTCCCAATGACTTCATTGACTATCATTGTTCTCTGATTCTATTTTAATTAGTGCTTTTTGAACATACCAATCCACTGGGGTCCTCAGGGACCCCAGTCAAAAGCACCCACCTATCCTATCCGATGCAGTTATGCATAATAGATGGTGCTATTTATTGACTGAGTTTATTTTAGCCATGGTTCGTAATTCAGAGTGTTACACACTTTTTCCTGATTGAGTTTAGGCACTCTGTCAGTCATCTTGTGGCTCTTCCTGAGGTTTCCCCATTAAAAGGGTATTTTGGGGGAAATCTTTCCTTATCCAAAGGGTTATTTTCTTATATACTTCCATAAAGTTCCTGTGTTTCTTAAAATTGATACATTACGAGTTGATTGTGATGGACAGACAGCACCATTGCCATGTTTGCATGTGGCAAAATGCAACTATTTAATCCTTTTTTTTTCTTTTCTTTTATTAAATAAAAAAAAAATTGCAGAAATAAATTAAAAATGGAGTAAGAAGACAAAATACCCTCACCGGATCTCCCTCCAAAAATCAAACCGTCCTGCGAAAAGGGAAAAAAAAAACAAAACATAACCATGCCAAAGACCTTTTTACGGGTTTTATTTGCAGTCTTGTAAACAAATCATAGACGTGAAAAGCTACTTTTCTGTTCTGAATATCGGTCTCTCCTCCCCATTAAATGCAGTAGGGAGAAATAGGCTTGGCGGTAGCAAACAGCCTCATGTTTACCCCTTGGCGCAGAGCTGGTGCCATGTCCAGACTTGTAAATCAGGCCCATTGAGGTAGCATAATGCTGATGATTATGACAGCCAGTCGCATGGGAGTGATAGAGGGACGTTGAGTTATGGGCTTGGGGAGGATGCCCAGAACTGAAGAGTCTCACAAATGGAGAAGCACTTTCACCAAAACACAAGTCCCCAGATGGGGACTAATGCTGCAGTTGGCGGCTGTGCCACCCAAATGAGAGCACATTAGCTGCTCAAAACCCACAGAATAGTGAAGTATGTTTGTTTTTTTTTTATTTCTCGGTTCTGCCGCTTCACTCTATTACTGCTAGATAATATTTCAAAAAAAACACACAGGCTGAATAAAAGAGCAAGACACAGCCAAAGTATTTTGAGCGTGCTTTGTATTGGACTGGCATGCAATGCATCACTTAACTAGATGACTTCAGGATGGGAAATGCATTACCAGTCACTGTATTAGTACAAAATGTACTGTTTGCATTCTGCTTTATTCATCCTACTCCCCTTTGCGGATGGCCGATCATTCATTCGCATTGATCGTCAGCCATGATAATATAATCAGGCGTAAAGCCTGACAAGGCTGGCCGCTCCGATAGATCAGAGCTGCTGACAGCAGAGCTATGCACAGGTCATAAACCCTCACCTTCCCTGTTTGACCCCACATCAATTTGGCTCTTTCCAATATGAATGCAAATAACAATGCATTTTTTGTGACATGTTTATGGTTATCTCTGTATCTCCGCTCGCTCCGCCTGCTGCACCTAAATGTGCTGATGTTACCGAGCTAATGGGATTGAAAAAGGTAACCTATTGCTCACCGGTGGTCAGCTCCCCTCCGACACCTCCCCAAAACGTAAACAAAAGCATGCCCTTGCTCACACACACTCACACACACACGCGCACCTACATGTCCTCCACCCCAGTCACTTGTGTATGCATTGAGCTGATAAGTACTGCGGTTCATTTTCCCCATGGCAAAGCACAGTAAAAAACTGGGGAGTAATAATTGCTTTGGGGGGGGCGAGACGAGGATGGCTAAATATGCTTGATTGCCTCCTAAGCTTCGGTGCTGTGTAATGAAATATGGCTGCTGCAGACAGGGGCTCCCGTGCGATAGCTTTCTTGTCACTTTCTCACTTGCTTTTTTTTTTTTTTTTTTTACCCCTTCGCTCTTCTGTTCTGGCATTTTCGTCTTTGCTCACCCGTTGCCTTTGTTACAGAATGGAGTCCATCAAAGCATTTGTTGCCATTGAACACTTATCTTAGCTATAATGTAATAATTACGGGGGCCAAATCCAGCCTAATTGAGTATTCCCCACCACATCAAAACGGCAGGCGCCCTAATATTCCTCTGTTCTACAATTTAATTTGTGGATTCATTAGCATGAACAGGGTGTATGGAGAGAAACCAGATAACAAGGAACTTAGCAAAACACACTGTTGATGGAGTCAGGTTGAAGGGGCTAGTCACCAGGCATATCGTCACCGGGGTAATTATGTTACCCTGTCATTTAAATTTTAGGACCCTAAAAGTCCAAATAAATGATTCTGTTTCCACCAGTGTCCACACTGTTAAATTAAACTATTTGTTTTAACTAAAGAAAATAGTGTATAGGCTTCCTTAAAAGAAAAGCTGAAGTTATTTTGTAATAATGCAAAACAAATCAGTGTTTCGAATCAAATAAACGTCAAATTAATTCAGTTGTACTTGATAAAACATGTTCAATAAGTTGAAGGTATGAAGTTGATCCAATTACTCTTCAGTCATGCCGACAAACATTACAAATAATTTGATTTCCTTTGACATTTTCTCAGCCTGATAAGTCCACTAACATGAGTTGATTGAACTCTGCACAGATCCATTCAACACAACATTTCAAGTCAAAGGATTTTAAGTTAGAAGATCCGAAGAGCCTTGAAAATAAATCCTAGACATTTTAAGTTCAATTAACTTGAATAAATAAGTTAACTTATCTGAAGTGAGTTAAGTCAGTTAAACTAATATGACGATCATGTCTCTTTAAAAAAATATGCTGATCAGATTTCTTGAAAAACTTAGTTGATTGAACTGAGTACATTTCATTCATTCAACTCAGTGTTTCAGATCAAAAGAATTTAAGTTAGAAGAACTCCTGTTTCTAAGTTCTGAAGTACACTGAAAATTAATGCTAATAATTTTAAGTTTAATCAAATTGAGTAAATAAGTTCATTGAACTGATATGAGTTAACTAAACTAATATGCTGATCATGTTTCTTTTAAAACTTAATTTAATGAGTTGATTTAACTCTGAACAGATTCATTCAACTCGTCATTTCAAGTCAAGAACTCATGGTTATAAGATCTAAGAATAAATACAAGATATTCTACTTAAAATTTTGTCTTAAGTTAATAAGAAAAGATTGCTTGACTCCACTAAATTCCTCTGTGATTTTTTTACAGTGTATGAAGACCTTTTAATGCAGCTAAATATGGAGCTGGCTTGTTTGCTTCCATTTCTGCTTTTACATAAAAATCAGCAAACCACAGTCACACAGAAAATTGACTCTGAATTAACACGAATGAGAAGTTTTGGGCAGAGAGACCACTGTAATCATGACATTCATAATCATTGTCGCTAATCATCTCATTTGACTGCCATAAAGCCCTACAATAACGTTTTAAAAGATAATGAGTCAAATTAAAGCTCACCCAGAAAAAAAAAATGTTTATCCCCAACTCATTTTTGTTGTAACCACCCAAAGCACATTTCTCCCTGTTGGTTAAATAAGGAGCTAATCATTTACAAGAATATTAGTCCACAGGCTTGTATGGGCACAGCAGCATCTGCTAATGCATTTAGCAAGGAAATAGCCTGAGAAAATCTTCCCAGCGCATTAAATGTAAGACTGCTTTTTTTTTCCCCCCTCTTTTGCTTCCAGAATAACTCACAAGCCTAATTTGTTGTGCTACTTAAAGGAAAATGTAATTACACTTGTTTTCATTATAATTCACAAAGCCAATCGATAACTGTGGTTAAGTCATTCTCTGCTGCACACGCAATTTTCTGTTCCTTCAACTGAAATTTGGTTGCGAAACAAGTATTCTGTCTTTACTATATGTTCGGTACATAATGGTCCGGAGTAAATCAACTAATTAAAGGAACAACATAACACCGCTTTTTTTTTTTTAATGGCAAATACTGTACAGTAAACTTCACTGGGGCTTTATTTTTAGTAAGCGTTGCTTGTTATTTTTAATAAATGTACAGAAATGCCTGGTCTTTACTCCACATAGACAGGTTGATTAAGCTATTCATCCGTGCCCTGTCCCTCTCTGTCTTTCTCATTTATGCAGTTCTCTTTCCTGAGACGTCAACCACAGGATGAGGCCTGCGGCAGGTAAGACGCTGAAAAGAATAACTGATGAGCTGAGGACAAGAATGATCCGACCTCTGTTTTGCATCACTTTCCATTTGCTTGGCACTAGAACTACCCCGACAGTCATTTTTTTTTAACCGTTTACTTCCTTAAAATAACTTTATTGAAATAAAACCCACATAACTGTAGGACCCACCCTTTTTTTATTTAAATTACAAAACACAAAAGAGTTCTGAGTGTTTCTACCTTCAATGGCTACGCAGTCATATTGTCAGCATTATAGACGGTGCATTATTTCAGTGCCCACCGTTGAATGTCTGTGTTACCGTTGCCTGGCAACTTAGTTGTTTTTTTTTTTCTGTCTTGCGAAGTTAAAACCAAAGAGAAAAGAAAACGTAGAATATCAGAACAAAATGTCAGTAAGAAGAGAATGGCTACCACAGAGGCTTGAGCCTTGATGATGCTGCGTCTGGTGCAGGTTCAAATCCTATATCAACATTTGAATGCTGCGCAACTTTTGTTTTTGATTGTCGTTTTTTGAATGTCTATTCAACCAGTATTTCTGCACAGTCGCACATAAAGATGAGGCTACACTAATTTTATTAGCAGGCTTTTTATACCATTTGTAAATTAAATTCCAGTGGTGGCTGCATTGGATTGTTTCCAACTCGTGTCCTCCAAACATTTCGAATAATTCACATAATACTAATAAAAGATAAACATAACTTATTTCCAAATTGTTTCTCTTGAACAAAATGTTCTGCCTCAACATTTGTCGGCATATTAATTGATATAAAGATCATATTACGTAGACTGTCTGTCTCTGCTCGGCACTCCATTTAAACTGATGCTATTTGCACCTGATTTGGAATAGCTAATGTGCTTATTTGCAGCCATGGTGGCATATTTGCCAATGTGGCTATTTACACCTGGGTGTATATAGCCTAGCATGAAAGAAAAAAGCACCCAGCTGTCCGTAGCCAACAACACTATTTGCACCCAGGGTGTAAATAGCTTATATCAAAGTTTTGTTTCAACCTAACCAAGTAGTTTTGTTGCCTAAACCTAAGCAAACTGCGACTGGAGACTGAGCAAAATAGAAGTTTTAAATGGTAGCTGAAATGTAGTTGTGCACTACTGTAAAATTATATTTGTCAACAGTTGGACTTGAATCCTGGTCTCCAATAGGAGAGCCCTGCATTTAACCCATTTATCCAGTGCAGCATCCTATCAGCAGCAAATTTGTCGCTCTTTATGGCTAAAATAATGGGGTCGGTCTTAATAGCTGAACAGCTGACGTGTGCCTATTTGTGCAAATTGACACTACTTTTTTATTTTTTATTTTTAAGGGTGGTGGTATCATAAATTCAAACATCTGAAAACCTCAGTAGAAGATTCAAATGTAAATATGAAAAAAGACGTTCAGTACAGCCTAGTATGAACAGGCAGAATGACTGCTATGGCCATTTTAGTAGTTATAGAGTTGTGGTAGTTCTGGTGTTAAATTCCATGCGGGTTTTCACATTTATCAGCAGAGGGTTCAAGCTGATCATGTGTACAAATATCCGTCTTTGTTTAAAAGAGGAGTCGCCCATTTGGAGTGCAGCGACAGGCCAGAGAATACGTCAGGTGATATCAAATCAAGCGCTGAGCTAAATCTCGACTCCAGCTCAATCCCTCCCATCTCCTGACCTGCACTGGGGCGGTGGCGGCGGCGGCGGGGAGGGGGAAACAGACTATATCTGGCAACCTAAACCTTTTTAAAGTGACTGAGAGAGTGAGGGAGACTGACTGGCACTGATGGGACCAGACTAGGACTGTGCGATGCTGTGCTGCACTGCGCCCGGGCCTCACAAGCCTGATTGATAGAGTGTGATGAGACTGTCACCGAGCAAGGAGAGCAGCGGAGAGATAGGCGAGATGGAGGGAGGGAAGTGGGCTGACCAGGGGAGAGAGATAGAGAGAAATAAATTTGAGAACATGTGAAGGATGAAGTGGGGGAATGAAGTGGCTGGATGGAATGTGTTTCGGACACATGAAGGATGGGGAGGTGGGGGGGGGGGGGGGGCGGGGGGGGTTAGTGACAGAGAGGTGAGTCAGATACTGGAAGGCTGAAGGCTCTGCTTATATGCAAGTTAAGTTTGGCAGAGACAGATTTGTTTGACATGATATGTTGAGGAAACGGCATGAAATCAAAAAAGTGTGACGTTTGTTTTTTGTGTTGTGGTTTTGAGATACAATGGAGACGCATGAAATTTTAATTTCGGTGCTTATATGCATGCAGCAGTAACTACTTTCTGGTGAAAAACAGTCCCTATGATGGTAAAGAGTCATTTTACAGACTGATTTTTTACATTTTAAACATTATTTTTCAATTCTGTGAGCGCTACGAACAAAATCAATTTACCCCCGTGGTGTCCGTAAACTCAAATTATGGGATATAAACAAAATAGCTGAAATGTTTAACTGAATTGTTGTGGCGCATATTAAATCTGGTTAATGTCAATAAAATTACTGGTCGCTCCTTTTGATAAAGTGAGAGATAAATGCAAATCTAAATCCAGGATGTTCATTTTACAGAAACTGGAAAATAAGTATGTATGACGAGAATAAGCAAGATTTTTCAGGATATCAGAGGTTCAGTAAATACATTTACAGACAATATGTCAGAACAGGATTAATCAAAGATGCGCTTAATATGTGAAAAGATCTGAAAAAAGATCTCTTGTACATTAATTAATAGAATAATTATATGTATATTTTATAGATGTGTATTCTGATTTGGGATTTTTCAGCGTCCAATCTTGTCTGTTGAGGAATATATCTCAATATACAATCCATCAAATATCCAGTGTGTAATTTTTTTTGGATGTTATCTGTATCCTTTGATAATACTGTATTTTAGTGCATTATATCTGCAGTGAAAGCATTGAATGTATATGCAATGTTGTCCCAGAGAAAAAAGCAATTAGTGCTTTTTAATGTTAGTATCTGCAAAGTCGCAAAATGTTCATTCAGAACATAAAAGCAAAACATTCTCTGACAAAATATTTCATTAGTATTCCAGGCAATATCCACTCTCCAAATACAACATATAGCATCATAGGCATGATTAGCATTTTGTGTGTTTACTCACTCGTAGCCCTCGGTTGTGATTAGGGAAAGACTGGCGTCTGGTTTTAAATGTTGAAAGAAGTCCAACGTGACTTGAAGCATGAGAGGCATCACGTAAACTCAACATTCACCTGAAACCGCAGTCGTTCCATAACCTTAACCAAAATACTTTTATTTTCTAAAGCTAACCACACACTGTTGCCTACTCAGGTTGGGAACTCTGGCGTCCAGTTTTACAGTCCTACACCTTGTACACCCACAATACACCCCAACCAGGCGGCTGTTGTGGCTCCTCCTGAGTGAATTTGGCAGTAAGAGTAGTAGACTTTGTAAAAAATGTAAAACTTGAGAATAAAGAATATATAATCCATATTGATGTGGAAATGTCAAAGTTATTCAGCTACATTTATTTAGCTACAGAAATACATTTTTCCAGTGCTGTATGTTGTCCATGTGAATGTCATAAATAGTTTACTGGCTTGTTTATCAGTCCATCAGCACCTGCTCTGGACACAATATTAGATCTTGTGGACACATGGACTCTTGGCAGTCAATGGACTACAGGCTGAGCTAAAGCCCTGTTCTGGGAATTCCACAGTTAGTGATTTCAGACTCAATAAAGGCACCATGTTTTACTTTTATCCTTGCCTGAGGAAAGAAGGCTGACTCACCAGAACGCCAAAGTTATTATTAGTGCCTCACATGTGTGGAGAAAAGCTATGTGTATGTGCGTACGAGTGTGTGAAAGACAGAGAGAAAGAGAGGCTGAGCTCCGGCAGCAGCGGTAAGTGCATGCAGGAGCAGCATGAGGAGCTCTTATCTGCCGCCTGCCAAGCCCTGACCGGGGCCCTGACTCCTGCGCGCCCCCCCCCCCCCCCTCTGTCCCTCTCTAGCGGGGCTTCCCAGCAGTCTGCTACAGGCAAGGCGGCCAGGTGAAATGAGCAATTCCCATTCAGGGACAGGAGCGCTGTGCAGACTCGCCCTGTGAAATGGCTGCTCACTTTGGCAGATCAATGCACTCTCTTTCCCCCGTGCACTGCCACTGAGTGATAGCCAGGAAGAAAAAGAAGGGGGAAATGAGTACGGGTAGAGAGAAGGAAGAGGTGTTTTTTTGCGTGTGTGTGTGTGTGTGTGTGTTTGTTTGTGTATATGTGTGAGTGTGTGCACACAGGGTAGGGTGTTAGCAGGGCATTTAATGATATTTGCCATGGCAGCTCCGAGTGAGTGCTGTTGGAGGAAAATGGGAAACGCTTTGCATAAACTCAAAAGACATGCAATATTACTGTTGCCTCTTTGGAAAGAAAAAAAAAAGTGGCGTTCTCAGTCCCACCGGATATGAGAATATTCAGCCGCTGAACTGGAAATTTTGCCAATATGAATGATATTAGTGACAATCATATTAACATGCTTAGTTGTGCCAAAATGAATTCCATATCTCGACAGTGATGAAACCCATATCTATAGCATAGGCACAGGTTGGACATATAGTTTCAAGGGCAAAATGTGAGATGAAATTTGAATTATGCAGGTTAATTTTGTACCAGATAATTAGACAGACTCGTGTACTTTGCATACAATGTCTTTGTGCCTACCTGCCCTTATGACGACAAAGACTAATAAATCAGGATGGTGTGAAGGCTGGTGTAAGTCTGTCTGTCCATTAACATCAAAGGTGCAGTGATATCAGAGCTACAACAATTGATCAATAACTTGTAATTAATCACCAACTATTTTGATAATGGATTGATCATAATTTTCAAGTGATTTTTCCTCTCAGAATCCAGATTCTTAAATGCGAATATTTTCTGTTTTTTTTTCTCCTCCGTGACAGAAAAACTGAATATCTTTGGCTTAAAGACAAAACAAGACATAATTGGGAAACATATTTTTCATCATTTCGTTTTCTGACATTTTATAGACCAAACAACGAATTGATTAATCATGAAAATGACCAACAGATTCATCAACAATGAAAATAATACCTATTTAATATATCAAAACTCCTGACTCATTGGTAAAAATGAACATCTTATTTATGATTTTTTTAATAAGTATTATTGCATGATATATTCCATATTGCAGAAGATTTCTAATTACGCTCAGTTTACCTCTAAAATATAATATTATATCTGTTGGAAGAATTGTTTACAGAAATCACACATCTTTGACTGCAGGCTGCTCTTGCACATTTGGCTACAGATGATTTCAGAAAGGCACTTTCTTGATTGCTTATTGGCTACATCACTGGTTCTATGCTAGCATGAGTTCTAGTGCAAGTGATTCATGGTTAAATCTATTATTTAAATCTCAAAACTGGGCCATAAATCTGCCAGTTGCACAATTAACACTCACAATATTTTGCTCATCTGAACAAAGACATCAGATTGCTAACGTGTGAGCAGCATAACTGACAAGTATTATTACAGTACAGTCTTTATTGCAAGTGATCACTGTACTGTATGGATGTGTTTAACCTTAACACAGTGTAATCTATGATCAGGCTTGGCAGCAGAGTAGCCTTGGTTATATAATCTGTCTAGACTGTTGATACTT
Organism: Lutjanus erythropterus; assembly: GCF_056507025.1. Lineage (NCBI taxonomy): Eukaryota > Metazoa > Chordata > Actinopteri > Lutjaniformes > Lutjanidae > Lutjanus > Lutjanus erythropterus. The sequence continues at coordinate 8,667,549 of NC_139339.1, read as the reverse complement.
TTGACCAAGTCTAATAAACTTTGTAATCAGTATCATGTCTCCTCTTAAAAGGCCAGTGTGTAAGATTTACAGGGATTCTTTGTAATATGGTAGAAATGTGGTGTGATATTATTAAGTATGTTTTCATTAGTGTATAATCAGCTGAAAATTAAAAAAGTCTTCTGTTCATTACCTTAGAAACCAGCCATTTATATCCACAGAGGGAGCACAGAACCAACAAACCAAACACTGGCTTTTCACATTTTGCGTAAGTTTTGCAGCCGCTTTATGGGAGAGTGAGATGAGGTGTTTGCAATCTGCAAGCTCACTGTAGAGGCCTCTAAATCCTACATACAGGTCCTTTAATGCGAGGCTTAATGAATGTGTTACAGTTACTGTAAGAGCATTTCCAATGTGAAAAACCATCAAACGCTGAATACAAACACTTACACTCACTATTTGGCTGCTTTAAATGAAAATGACTGTTTCTTTTTTTACAAAGACTGCAAGGTTTTCCAGTTCTGCCACGGTTGGAGTGGAATCTTTCAATTTGCAACTCAACCAAGGTTTTAAACTATAGACCAATAACATTTCTTGAGCAACTACTAATCCCCAGTGACGGAAAAGAACGTAACAAAATCTTCTTTGATTGGTTAAAATCGATCAAGAACCATCTCTGTTTATAGAGGAGCCACTCTTTTTCTATTACAACATCTATTTCAACATTTGGATTATACTGGTGACATATACTGATGTTCATTTTTAATTTTTACAGACTCAAATGTTTATGTTTTCAATTCTTAACTTTCTGCTATTGAGGTTTCCAAAGTTTGATATAAACTGGACATTCATCTTACCTCCTGAGGCCATTTTCACATTTTTTTGTGTCCAATAACTCTAGGTCTAATACTCACAATTTGATAAGTCTTGATTTAGTCATATTCTTTACAATCTCTCAATTTCGATTTTTTGAACCAGTCTCAGTACGATGTTCTCAAATCTCATTTGTGTGGGGATTATTTGGTCGTGTGTTGTAGTCTATTCTACGGCGTTTCAGCAAGCAAACCAAACATCTGTGCACCTCAGTGGAGGGGCAGATTAAAACTTATAAGAAAATGAAATCACCTCGCTCTCTCTTGTGAGTCATGAAGGAGTGACGGTCTCGAAGCAATCCAGAGCACTTCAGATTCATTAAAGTCTGCTTGACTTAAAATGACACACTGAACAAAAAATGAAATAAGCAACGCCTTAATGAATGAGCAATGAATTAGGAATCCAGTTCGTACAAGGAAGTAAAGAAGCACTTGACCTGAAGCTAAATTTTATTCTGTGTATAATAGAACGAGCCTGTAAAGCCATCTCAAAATTGTAGCTGGAGTCTTAATAAATTGGTAGAACACATACTCAAATGTGGAAATTAATTTTTACAGTTTTACTATTCAATTTTACAAGCTCATGAAACATTTCCCAATGACTTCAAATGGAAAGCTGACTGACTTATACTGTAGATGGGCCCAAAATGAATGACTCACCCTGAAATCTCCATTGCTTTCAACAGGAAATTTAGACTTGATGATGCCAACCTCATATTGAAGGATATATATTTCACTGACAGTGGCATACAAATTGATTTAACCTTTATTGCCACTGTTCAGAGAGCTCCCTTATTACAAAACTAAGTCAAATTCTTATAAACTATTTATTTAGCCATTCTCTTTGTTTAAAAAGGTAATCTGTCATCTTTTCATTGCCATTTCCAAGCCCCCGATGCTTTCTTTCCACAGACTCAAGTCTCTCAACATCAATGAAGCCCGAGTTAAAAATATAGTCAGACCTATGCAGACATGACAGCAATAAAGTGCACTTGATTACATGGTTGAAAGTAAGGACAAGGAGACAGAAGAGCACAGGATAAGAAAATAGAAAAGAACACAGCCTCTCAGCTTTGATTGCGCCGAACATCTTGAAGTTAGAAAGTCCCGTTTGTGCGCAGTCTTCGGCGGAGGCAGGTGCGAGAAGGTTGAAATCTTGGTCATCAGCTGTCAAGGTGGTAATGAACAGTGTTTACAAGTAATACCATGCGCTGCCACATTTCAGGGTGTGAAATGTCAAAGTGTCCATTTTCTCCCAAGCTAGTCAGAAGCAACACTGTCAGGGCTTTGGCTGTAAACAATAGGGAAAGAGAGGCAAGACAGCAACAAGGCACTTTCTCCGTTTCAGCCATTACAGTCAGAGTGAGTGGGGGAAGAGTGCTCGAATGTCAAGCCTAGAAAAATAGAGATGCTCGCAAAAGGGTAGAAAAAGTGGATTCCAAGTGGATTCCATTTGGCAGACACATAATGATAGCTGTTAAACAAAACTGAGGGAAGGAAAGCAAGAGAGGCTGAGAGAGAGAGAGAGGGGCACCGAGACACAGACAGACAGAGGATCCAAGACAGACAGGCAGAGAGACACCTGCTGTTGCATCACCTGCTGTAATAATAGTGTTGACATTCAAATGGAAAGCTCTGACAATAGGAGCCGGCTGAGGCAGCACCCGGTATGCAAATAAAAAGAACACATCAGGAAATATTAGCTGGCGTCAGGACTTTTCATAGCGCACGTTGAAAACCACTTGACCCTTTGGCGTCCCACAAGTGCTTGTGTATTGTGTGTGTGTGTGTGTGTGTGTGTGTGTGTGCGCATGCAAGCAAGCACAGTTGACACATTAAATGAGCTGATTTGCCACTTAGGTTTGACTGGTGGTCTCCAGGGAGGGGTGCCCCCATGTTTGAGGAAACAATCCAAAAAGTGCCCTCTTGGATGCCCCCGTGGTAGATAAGACACAATGAAGTGCCTTCTAGAATGGCCTAATGTTTAAGACAAAAATAAATAAAGTTCCCTCTAGGATTGTCTTCCAGTGGACAACACAAAATAGAATGCCTTAGGGTGTCCTTCCAGAGGACAAAAGATAATAAATGCCCACCAGGGTGGCCTTCCAGTGGACAAAACATGATAAAATGCCTTGTAGGGTGTCCTTCCAGAGGGCAAAAAATATAAGATGCCCTCTAGGTTGTCCTTCCAGTGGATAAAACATTATAAAATGCCCTTCTTGGGGGCAAAATACAATAAAATGCCTCTAGGGTGTCTTTCCAGTGGAGAAAACACAATGCGGTGCCATATAGGCTGCCTCATGTGCTACAAAATGATTCTGAACACGGTATTGGAACTTTTTCACCATTAATGCATCATGACTTCTACCGTGGCTGCTGCCCTTTTTACTTCTTTTGCCTCTGCCACCACTGTTTCATACCAACTATGACCTAAGACTATGAATAGAACTATACTGGCATTGTATCTTTGTTTGCACTTTATAGAAACGCGGACTACTGAAGTTAATTATTTCTCTGCCTTCCGCAGCAATTAGTCAAACCTGTGCAGCAGTGTATAGGGTTTGTTTATCTTGATTGGCATTCCAATTCCACTCACACTTCCACTCCTTCATTCTCGCTGTCATGGTACCTTGAATACCCAGGTTAAACATAATTCAAAAACGGAAAGGATCATTAGTTGGCAAATTCATTCTTGACTCTCTCTTTCATGCACCCCACATGGCCCCGAAGGGCCTATCAATCAAAATCAGATTCAGCTGATATCACATTCACCATTGCACATATTTTATTCCCTTTTAAGTGCTCAGCAGTCTTTTGTATCAATGTAGACCTATGGTGATTGGAGTAGAAACTTTTCATGTTTGAGCTCAGTGGGGTTTGAAGGACTGCAGACATCAGCAGATCCTCACTGATGCACAGGTCAATACCTATTATAGTAAAAGCAATAGTCAATGTGGTGCTCTCGCATTACCAGCTCTGTTTGTGGTTGCTTTCAAAAGCTGTGGCCCTTTTTTCTACGGCACTTTGATGACAAATCTGACGTTCTAACCACACTGTGATTGTTTGTCTTGTCAGATTCTTTTTCTGTATTATGTGAGGGCAAAATAAAAAAAAAAAAAAAAAAAAAGATGGGCTTCACATCTCCACTATACATAGTATAAACTCTATTATGGCCATCTGTTCCAGAGTTGAGATTGATTGGGTGTTTGCCATCAATGCTCTTTGTAAAGGCCTGTGGATGGAGCGTAAGCTTGCCAAGTCATGACTACCGTTTTAAATCACTTCCAGAACCTCACCTTTATCGACCTGCCCGTACGTGATCATCTTTAAGTAATTGTTCTCAACTTCTTACTTAATGCAGTGCTCTCAATTCACCGGCATGTTCATCAGCAGCCAAATTCAGACCACGGTTGTCCGCCTCCATCAACCTGCAGTTAACGCTCCTTATTATTGAGCAGTGTAAAAGCTGCATTAATCAGAAAGTGTAGATTTTAAGTGTGAGTTGTTAGCTCCCGTGTTTCGCACAACTCTCTATTGCACATTACAGTGTCCATCTGCCATCAATGTTTAAAATCATTAAGGTTCTGTCAAACCTATTTGCTGCCATTTATCATGGGTAGCTACAATAAGACAACTGACTTGTACAGGAATATGACACAACTCAGCAGAAACAAAACATATAATAAATGAACCCCTAATATGGAGCCCTGTGGCGCTCCATATGTGAACTTCACCTATGATGCATTTTTTCTAATAATTTAATCAATATGGAAATAAATGAGCTTTTAATTTACCATGTCACCACAAACAGGGATGTAATGATACCAAAAAACTCAAGGTGCATTTAAAGAAAACAAAGGAAATGGTGACTTGAAAAAATTCCCCTTATTAAGAAATAAATCTGATGTGTATAGTATTTTTTGTTCAATTAAAATTTGGTCCGATGTCTTCCTTTAGCAAAATAAAAGTAACCAGCCTTAACGTAATGTGTGTGTATGTTTCAATCATGTATTTACAATTGTACAAAAAAACAAAACAAAACAAAAAAAACAGTGTAGCAGTAAGTACCAGTCCTTTTATCAAATAGAATAAAAATCATAAAACAAAACACTGGCCAGTAGATTATTGAGACTTTTTATTATTGCAATATTGCAGTTTTAGATGTATATTTTTACATCCCTACTTGGTCATACTGATCAATTGTTCAGCAGACACACTGATTTCCATTTTTCAGGTCCAATAGAGGAAATCCATGCCAGACTTCATGTTCGATCTACGACCAAGTTGCAACCGAACTATTTTTTTTTCACCATGATGACAATCTTTAGTCTCTGTTGCCTAGCTATCATGTGAATAATTCATCTTGAAAATGCAGTGCAGTAGCAAAAAAAAAAAAAAAAAAATACATTTAGTACATTAAGAAAAAAGACGTTGCAATTATTGCTATTGTGCTTGTCACTTGTTAAATCTTTGTCGTACATGGAGGGAAATTATTAAAAAGAAGAAGAGTGCAGAATTTGAATATCTGAATGTATTCAGAGAAGGAAAAAGAAAGAGAAGAAATGCTCTGATTTATACAAGGGAGCAGAGGAGTGCAGACAAGCTTGAGCGACTTTAAAGTTTTCTATGGGAAATGAGATTTGGAATATGACAGAGCTCCTAATATCCTTACGCACAGCTTCCCAGCATGTATGCTAATGCCCTGTCCTGACCACTAATACACAACAGGAAAAGTGGGCTAAATAAAATGAAGGAGGAAGCTGTGAAATATAATTCTGAATGCCTATAACGACTACAGTATCAGCCGTCTTGGATCTGTACTTCTTCATTCGGATGTTCTCATTTGTATCCACACCTGTGTCATTCACAGCCTTACGTCTTAACCTAATTTCATGGTCTGCGGGTTTGGATGGATGGCTCTGCTGCAACTTGTACACTGAGGGGAGGAGAGAGAGTACCCTGTGTGTGTGTGTGTGTGTGTGTGTGTGTGTGTGTGTGTGTGTGTGTGTGTGTGTGTGTGTGTGTGTGTGCGCGCGCGTGTGTGTATCTGTGCGAGCGTGCACTCACAATAACACAATTGTGGAAGAGCGAATGAGAGAGTGAGAGAGGGGATGCGCTGCTACAATAGCATAGAGAATTGTAGTCAGTGCCAGATATTAACCTTTTAACCTTGTACTTTTCTGTTAACAAAAATACATTAAGCTCCTCTGGATAGCTGACAGTGAATTGGGGTTTTACAGACTTTCACTGAGCATGACTGAATGATCAGAGGTGAATCCATTTTGTGGTAATGCGCTTCAATTACAGTAAAAGTCTGCTAAAAACACATAAGTTAAAGTGATGACACATCGCAGGATTTGATAACAGCGAGCGTTATTGCCATTCATGAGCAGGATGTTACACAAACCAAGCTCAGCTGGGAAAGAGCAGGGAGAACAATACTACTTACAGCAAATATTCAACATTGTAATGCACGCAGTAATCTTAAAAATCACAGACAAGATGGATGAAACTGTTGATGAGATAACAGGCATTTCTTAAGTAAGTGTGAGTAATTCCAGTTAATAATACTAAAGCACTTTATAGTCAGGGTACATGAATGATCATGAATTCACACATGACTTGTATGAAATATGAATGAAAGAGTCAGAATTCATTCATGCAGGGTGAAACTCTGTAACAACCAAAATTAAAAAAACATTCAAATAGTATTTTGTGTACAATAAGAAACATAATTTGCAACTCTATAATATGCATCCAAATAATGTTTATAGATGCACTTCACAGTTATTATTAACCATTTATAAAGTATTATAAACTTCAGTTGCAACTATCTAGATGGTGTTTAAATACAACACATTCTCTGCAGTAGTGTCTGGTAGACTTTCAAAATAAAGGCACAAAAAACTATTTGGGTATGTTAAGAAAAAGATCATGGTTTGGGTTAAAATAAGTACGTTACTTACACAAGTTCACATATAAAATACAATATAATATATAAGTAAAGAACTTGAGAACATAAGATATTATGATGAATTTGAAAACTTACTAACCATTAACAAATTAAGTTAAATATATATACTCCATCTCTCTGTGGAATGATTTTTTTAAAGGTTCACAAATTATGTGGTGATCATTAACAAATACTTAAATGTTATAATACACAACAATAAACCGTTAGTAACTAATTTAATACAAATATAATTGTGATAATCCCTTAATAGATACAATACAATACATAATGTACTATTTTTACATATTACACAAACTAATGATATAATAACCAACTATAATATTACTAATAATTACTAAAAATAATTATCATTGCATGTTTTGATATCATTGAAGTAACTACTGATTATCTATTAATTTACTATTTATTATGGATGCTTATTATAAAGTGTAAGTCTGCAACTAAAGGGGCACATATTCTAATTAATAACTCATAAATCATGGTGATTGAAATGCTTTGTTCTTGCACTAAGTCATGCAGAGATACTGTTCATTCTTGTGCATTCCTGATGGTTCGTGACGTATCACATGAATAAATTCATGCTGTTTCATGCATAAAGTCATGTATGATTTCATGACAATTCATGTACCCTTACTCTAAAGAGTTACCGCTGTTTCTAAGAGCTTTGAACAGCGTAATGCCTAAAGAGCTTTTTTGTCAATGTAATTGCTCAGTATCTTTTTAAGCAAAGTGTCAGCAATGCCCTTTTTGTTTGCCAGAGTATCTTCTGGTGTAACGGCTTATTTAGCCAAACCAGGCATGACACCAATTATACTGGAGGGGAATCGATTCCAACAAAGCACTCTGCTGGGACAAACAATAAAATGATCAAAGTGACTGGATGTTTTGCTTGCGACAAGCAGCAAAATTAGTTTGTACTTTAAACTTAGTTTTTAACCCAGTCAAAATCTGCAATTTCTTGGAGCCATTAAGAGTATTCTCCACCGTGACATAAATACATGGATACAAAGACAGACAGAAAAATGAGCAAGGAAAAAAGCAACAAAGAGGAACAGATGAAACAACAGCATCGTCAACTAGTTTGTTCCAACAACACAAGGACGATTACGGCCTGTTGCATTCTTTCACTGCAAATGTTCGTTTTCTCTGAAGTCCACAGAGTTCTAAGCAAGTCAGAATTCAAGTAATTGCTTTTCCACACATTAATTGATAAAGATGGTGACATTTTGTTTAAAGACGATGTTGCTCAAAATACCCCAAACGTCTAGTGTCCGAGCTCTGTGTTATTTTCATCAGTTGCTGACTCTTGACACATCTTCAATTGAAATGCTGTTGCAAGAAAACACTATGATAAATGTCATGTTAGAATAAAACACTAAGTTCTGTCTGAATAGCACAAGTAACCTCGTGACATATGACATTTACGTCCTGTAGAGGTCGTAGTAGACTGCCAGCATCTCAGACAAACACACAATGCACACTTCACAACACACACTGCTCACAAAACTCAGATCAAACGGTCAAACTAGGCAATTCTGATGAAATATGGATCAAGATTATACTTTACTATATTGCCCATTTCAAAAACAAGAAATATTGTAGCTAAGCAGATGCCATTTTGGCTCTGCTTTCCAACAAAGATTCCTGAAACATATTTTTCTGTACTGCTTAGTTTTAAAATGAGAAAGTTACTCACCAGGCAGCATACATATGTATAACAAATAGTTGTTTGCTGGCATCTAGTTAGACTAAATGTTATATATTGCACCTTTAAAATAAAGAGTTTTTAAGAGTCTCAATGCCCTTATCATGAATTAGACATAAGATATAAATGTGCGATAGATGATTATTTGAAGGCTAGACAGGCCGGCAAATATCCCTTGACATCAATTTTGTCCTTTTAAATTCACGCACACAGTCTGTACACTAAATACACAAAGAGAATACACAACTTAATATTAATTAAAATGTAACCTTTGTCTGGCACAGAGTCTAAAAAGGCTGCTACTGTATTTTATTATCTCTTAGTTTTGCCTCAGAGGCATTTAATTGTCTATGTTGTCATTATACATGCGAATTTAAAAGTTCAGAAAGAAAAAAAAAAGCGGCACGTCACGCAGTTTGCATTAAGCTTATTTTAATTACTGTAGTATCTCACTCTTGCTCTGATGGTACAGTCCTCACTGAAATGTACAGTACTGTGAAAGATATTAAAATCATAATGAATATGCTAATTATCCTTTTTTATATTCAGAATCCCACAATGGTTTTATATTCTAATGACAATAGCACTATTTTATGTAAGCTATAATAAGTGCATGTGATTACTGATATTATTATAATGTGTGTGTCACAATACAATAGTCCATTGTGTGTGAGCTACACATCTACAATGTCATTGTAATCAGTAAACCCTAAATTTAACTCATAAATGACCATATATGAAGTGTTAGTGACTGTTCTCCAGTTCATTTTTGGGCTGTCTGTGGCCGGGTGCGACTTGATGTCAATCTTCATTCCTTATTCCAGACGCTAGTCTGTCGAAGATAGATCCCTCATATGTCAGAACCACACAGACCATTTCCTGGAGTCCGCTGTGACTGTCAAGCTCCGCGGACCATGAAAGCCGTATATGTGATGCCCGAAATTACCTCATCGTCGAATGCCACAGACTCCCACATTGGCGTGGTCACAACTATCCCTTCAAGAGACACTAAGGGAGCTTGCTGACACTTTTAGGCAGTTCTCTGCCAACAAATATAGTGGGAACTATTTCACATTCTCAGGCAGAAACATAAAATAAATCCATTTTACAGTATGTGGGTAGAAATTGAGTTGAGCATGAATTATCAGGTTAATGGAGTCCAGGACATTCAGTAGGTTAAATCATAGATTTTGCAATGAATGATGATGTGTTTTTGGCATTTTAATAAGGCGCTACGGCAGCCGCAAAATGCAGAATCAAAAACACTGTAAATCTGTGTGAATTTTTAGAATGTGGTCCATGATGCCAGCACTATGTCTTATAATCTGTCTCCTGTCTTAACAAGAGGTGTCTGAGGCAAGAGTGGGGAAGAAACCCAACTCTCTGTGGTACAATTATAGAAGTGCACTGCAGTCACTTAGCCCGCTAATACACGGTGTGATATTAATTACTGTTTGTAAACAATGCACTTTGCAGAGATTATTGCATGCACTCGGCGTCCTCCATTTGTGTTTGGTAATTCTCACAAGTGATTAAGTGGTGAAGCTAGGACAGCTGTTCAAGATGAGTTCATTGGCATGTTTAATTAATTGCACTTGAGATAATTATTCAATCATTACTTTGATTAATTTTCTGCGTCCCAGATAATGCATCAAACGTCTGCTTGATGTCAATAGTTTTGAAAGCGTGAGTGGAACAAGGCTAACCATTTTTAGGGAGCTTGGGTTAGGGCTAAATCCTGCTTTATGGAAAAAAATAATGCTAATGTCAGCTGGCCATGATAGGAATTTATTATCATGGCATGGTTGTTTTGAGCAATGCGAATGCTCACTTAACAGGCATGCCATAAGGTTGTCCTAACCCCCCGAACACCTTTTTCTTTGTGTTTCCAACACATCAACAACACTCTGTCGCTGCTCACTTCAACGTTTTGAGTCGATTCAAGCTGCATTATGTTTGAAACATGCTTATTCTTCACCCCCTCAGATATGCAGGGTAGTGGCAACATCCAACTGAAGGAAAGCCAGGCAAATCGTTTGTGAGAGATCTTGTCAAACAGATTAATTCCCACCCTGGGCCTCAGGGTTCTGGACCGTTTTTCTGTCATGCTGCTTTGCCAGGCTCCCTCTTGATAATACCCCAAAGATAAAATTAATTGTGCAGGGAGATGTGGGATGGGGAGTATCTAAAAGGACCTTGAGCAACACATGAAGCTCTCTTTTCCTCTCCGCTCCTCTGCATGTGAAAACACAGAAACAATCAAACCGTCAGAAGCATGACACATTGCACCAACGGTCACTAACTTTGTTAGGAAGTTTCTGGAAGTGGGAAGTTCTGAGAGAGATGTGAAGGGACAGAATCAACCCTCATGAAATATCCGTGTCTAAGAATGTCTATGCTCAAATTACCATCAAAGTGGAATCCCTCACTTCATCAGCGGTTTACAAAGGGGGTTGAAACACCAATATTTGTCTACACTGTCTAGCTGTACATCTGCAAATTTAGGAAGATGTTCTTTTCTTCTTTGATGCTGACAATCAGAGTGCAAATTAACTGAAGATCTGACAGCTGTATCAAATTATGTGCCTAAATCAGTCCGCTGAGGAATCTCGATACAACAAGAATTAATTTCTACAACCATTACGGCTGGGTGTTGGTACTCATATAGGCCAAAATAACCCAGTAGCAAGTAGTCTTGAAACTTGTCCAGTCAAACAATACCTGCATTATATCCTGTTTGTACCTAGATTTAGAAAAAAAATACTATGGTTTTGCTCATAGCCATGATTTAATGAGTCGAATGCAGCATGCCAAGACGCCACTGAAATAAGTCTATGGCGTTTAATAAAAATGACTGCATAAAAAGTGGAAACATGCTTCCATTTCACATGAGGTATCAAATGAATTATTCTGTTGGTATCTCTTTAAGGGTTTTGATGCTGGTATCATATTTATTTATTAATGATGCCCAGCTCTACCAACCAACGCTGCCTTTCCCTCCAAAACATTTAGTCCCAGGGACTACTTTTCAAGAACCTGAAAGCTTCCTTTAGCCCACTGTTGTCTAAGTTTCCACTGCATTTTAAAGGTGCGTGAAGATTATTTGTGCGACACTGCACACTCGACAGTAAACATGGAGGAGATTTAAGTTGTACTGCCGTTGATTGTGATTTACTGCTTTGCAAATGGGGTCATCGAGTCAACGCTGGAAGAGAGACAAGCAGCGACAGCAAAGCCCTCCATCACACCAAGGGATTGGGCGTATTAAAAATTTCATCTGATAGTGGTGCTACATGAAAAGTCAGGGAATTGCCAAAGCAATTACAATTCTTACATAAATGTCTACACCAGTAGACAATAATTGTTGAGACTTTTCTGAAGAAGCCTCAAACGTCAACCTCATGGTGGCACTAGAGGAAAAGTCAGAGGATCACCAAAGTCATTAGGATTTATCCTGCCATAGAAATCAATGTCTGTGCAAGATTTTATGGCAGTTCATCTAATAGTTGTTGAGATATTTCACACTGTGAGCATGGTTAAACATCCTTCTTCCTAGAAATACTGCCCATTCAGCTTCACTATATAGCATAGCAGTCAAATGCAGTCATACTCTAAGTGAAGCAGACCTTTCCCACAACCTCCTGTCACTGCAAACCACTCAGAACATTAGCTAATCCCTGCTGTGACAGTGTGCAAGCACATGATGTCTCAGTCTTTTATCACCACTGGCCTTCAAAAGCCACCGAAAGACCAATTTAACCAAGAAATATTCCATAGAGGGCGAAGCACAGTAGCAGGTAGATTGTGGCAGCTGTACTTTTTTTTTCCAATGGCCCCTTGGCACCTGAGTTGCCCCTGTCACCTCCACTGGCAGATGGTGCAAATGAGCCTTTATATGCTGCTTCTAGACACTGTGACACTGAAACAAAAGTGTTGCTTTTAGTACTGTCATAGTCAAAACACATCAGCGGCTGCTTCAGAGCTGGATAACGCTTGTACTACTACTAGAGCTTAAATCAGGCTTTTGTCGGCTACTGTCTTTTTTGCTGTGACAAATGTAGACTGGAGTGACTTAGCTGATGTCGTTATTTTTATATATATTTTTTTTTGTAGCACATCCTGAGACGTTGGTGCTGTCAAGACGGCGCTGTATGAATAAGAGATGAGATCTTTGAATTGTTTGTTGGTACAGAATGCACATTCGCTCCTTTGTGTGAGGATTCTCAGTGTAGTGGAAGTGTAGTCCAAGAATGTGTCTGTGCTTACGGCGAAAGAAATTTATGTTTGGCACTTTCCCTGGATATGCATTTAGATCTCATTTTGGCGATGCACATTCTCGTGCGCGCACACGCAGCGGCGCACAACCACACATAAGCACTCGCGGTCCCCGAGCAGCCCGCATCCAGCAGTTTTGAGCTCAAGTAGTCGCCGCTGTCACAGTGTGACATCATCAACCCGGCTGGCAGTGTCCCAGTGGTGTCCTCCTTTAGAGCCAGAGATATCCTTCAACGGAGCTCATCCTGTGACGCCGCTGTGTCACTCAGGGGCCCAGACAGGCAGTGCAGTGAGGATGACAGCCCGGGAATGAGAGCTCAAGAGCAGGTAGAAACTATTGACAGGACCCTGGGGAGCAATTATGAGTGAAGCCCAAGGGCTTGCTCAAGGAACCTACGGCTTGTTTAAGTCTATCAAAAACACTGCTCAGACCTCTGTTAAAGGATAACAGTTCTTGCTAGTTAACTAGTCACAAAAATGTGTTTTAAGCTCAACTGGTGTCAGCTTAATCATATATTAACTCCACAGGGTTGTCAAACTTAAGACTTGGCTTAAAATTAAATTAATCCATTTGGCTTTTTTCTGTCAGTAAAATCTTGCCTGAGAATCTGTGAAACATTAAATGTAGTGATGTGATTAACAGACTGACCTCTTGTGAGCTTTTCCTCTCCTCAGCATTTGTATTCTTAAGCCTCAGAAAAAGCCAACAGGAATAAATTCAATAGCTGCCGTTGACACTCAGGACATCACTCTCCATAAAATACCTGCAAATGATCAAGGCAGACAGATAATGGCTTGGAAGAGGACTCGGCTTGCTGCCCTGTGACAGACATTTCCAATTAAAAAGGGTAAATAACTTGAGATTCATCTATTTCACCCTGTCCTGAGATTTATCAGTCCATCGTGCTTTAAATCTGTTCACCCCTGAAATGGTAATATCGCAGATTTGGATTTCCTGGGCAAAGAAAAATGTCATATAGTTCCAATATCCTCACATTCCTATTTAAATCTCCCTGCCCTGTCTGTATTAGAGCTTTCACGAGGCAAACCAAGCATGGGAGGAAACTAATGACATCACTACATGATGTGAACAGTGTTTCGGAGTTTGAAGGATGGTTTGGATGACTTTGTACTTAAGCAGTACTGCTGTATTGTATTTTGTGGATTTAAAGTTGTTCACAGACATGAATGGGATCTTGCCCTGTGTATATATTTCCTTTGTTTTAGTGGACCAGTTCATTTCTGTTGGTCAACTATAAGAGGAGGAGGAGTGAAGTTGTGCTTGCATTCGCTGTTCTTGGCATCAGCTGTTTCATTCTTTCATGCTTTAAAATCAGTGGCCCATTCACAGCTGTATGGCTATCAGCTAACTAGTGTCATCCAGTCACATTCACGTAGGTGTAGAAATTATAACGTCAGACGTGCAAAAGATCTCCCTAGACTGATCATTTTAACCCAAACCATGGTCTTTCCCTTACCTTCCCAAGTGTTTTTAACCACAGCATTATCACATTATAAGACATAATTAGTTTGTACAAGGTGCACATTAAAGAAACAGCATTTACATTTCTTGCAAGAGTTTCACAAACCTTCTAGACACACCCTTTTCACTATCCAATGGCAACACAGAAACATAATTTTTCTGTTGTTGAGTTTAGACAATAAGCTCAGTGATAAAGAAAAGTTTATGATACTGGCACGTTTTGTGAAGCAAGATAATCTTCACAACAGTGTTGTGGTCAAGACCACCTAAGCCGTGACAAAGACCAGAGAGTCGAGACTGAGACAAGACCGAGATTTTGAGGGGCTAAGTCCAATTCAAGACCACGACCAAGGCAGGACAAGACCGAGTCAAGACTAAGTGCTGCCACATCTCTGGCTTTCTCACCTGAGTAAAGGAGTGGTACTGTGGCTTGTAGCATTTCTGTCAGAATGCGCTTGATCTCAGCGGCAACTTCTGTCATTTAGCCTTAGCAGCAGCCTTAGCATTTTAGGACTCATTCCTGCAGCACTCTTATTACTTTGTTGATATCCTCATGACAGTGCAGTTTTCTGCCACAGCCAGCTTCACCATCCCAATATCCACCTTATTGACTAGCTTTTTTGGTGGTTTATCCATGTATGTTTCTTAAGAAGGATTAAGAACATTTCTCTGAGAGCTCCCCGAAAGAGCAGATTCTTTTCCACCAAATTTAAATGCATAATGATGTTATATAAATGGTTAATTCCTTGATATGTCTGACTGAAATACTAAAAACAACTCATACAGCAGCAGTTTCATACACAAACCAAACGCCCTGACTTTTACTTTCCCCAGTTAACCAAAGTTGCCTGGGCCCAACCATGACCTAAATCCTGTCACAGCTGGTTGCACAGACTAATGCCGCAGGTGTGATGAATGGGCCGCCTTTGGCCAAGAGCTTGCTACTAACTGGAACAAATTCTGAGCCCAAAGTGCCCTGTGTCTGCATCCCCAAAAACCCCAGCCAAAATGTGGACCTCTGGTTTCAGAATTCAACTGAGAGCGCGGCGACATTCAGCTGCCATCAGCCCAACTCGTCCGGCTACCTGGGCTACTGTAGATTAATTCTTACATTGCCTTTTTCGATTAACTTCAGCTAACATTAATAGAATGCCGCATCATGATAGTGGGGACCGTCCATGAGAAAAAAAAAGTCTCCCTTTTTTGTAAATAAAGTGACATGACTCATTAATGTGATGAATGACCATGCAATTCCCTAGGACTTCAGCATCAAGCCCACAGCCCCCCTCTCAACCCCCTTCAGGCCTCTTGTGGGCCATTCCGGGTGAAAGCCGAACATTTAAACGTGTGCCTGTAAGTGCTGAGGCAAGCAGGTCCGCCGGCCAAATGGTTGCTCTTTTCAGCTGTTGAAGCTCCCAAGGACCCATTTCACTGTTAACATCAAATCATTAAATTCACCCCATACTCAGTCACTTAGAGTTATAGAGAGATGGATAGAAAGACAAAGAGAGAGGGTAAAGTGAAAGAAGGAAGGGGGAGAAAAAAAAGGTCATTGTCAGCTGTTAAAGCTAAAGAGGCCACATTATTAGGTTGGAAATAAATGGAATCAAAACAGACAGTTCTCTCTGGTCTTAATTCCATCTTCTCAACCACGTATGCAAATCATAAGTGAAATTTTAGTTCATAAAGGAGGGGATCAATAAAATATTATATGGCTAATGTGTCACTGTCAAAGCACAGGACTTGAGATTATTCTGCCATATTAAAAATTTAATTCCATCTTCAGTCGTGTCTGAAAATCTCTGATAGCATCATACCTTGAACTTTCTTGAATGCACATTCAAGTATGCTGGAAATGAAACCTCCCTGGCAGATTTTTTGAATGGTTCCAATAAGCTTGGTTATTCTGTGACTTAGTAGAGTACAAATGGTGAATTGTGTGCGGACGTCCATTATGTATAAAAGAAATTTTATCAAAGCCAACTACCTACAGCAGATGGTGTGTAGTCCTTTAGTTGTTCAGTCTCTCTGGGTAAAGGTAACCTTGATGTACACACAAATGTGCTCAGAGTTCAGCCATTGTGTTATTTCATGCCACCTCAAGCAATTACAGTCTTCAGCTGTTTCTCTCAGTACACTGAGTACATTTGGTGTTTGAGTAGAACTCCTGCATCTGATGCATGCCACCCCAGGGTACAAAAACAACTAACTGTCCGCAATTATCTCTCTGGTCTTTTTGCAAGAAAATGTGAAATCATTTCTAAAGTATGTAATTTAAAATGCTCATCAGGGTGGTGTGCAGCAAAAAACCCAGACAAATCATGTATTTAGTTATGCAATCAAAATATGCACTTTACAGGGTTAGTTTGGCGTCTTTGAAGTGGGGTTTTATGAGGTACTTGCCTCATAAAACCCCAGTCTGTGTATCAGCCACAGCAGAGTGGGAACGTTCCCAGTTTGGAGAAGCAGAGAGGCGTACCAGCATTGAAACCATCCGCTTTTAGCCACTTTTAAAAAGGTCCACCTAAAAGAAAAAAAACAATCTGTATCAGGTTAGGTGTTCGCTATATTTAGAATTTTTTCACAGCTTTATTTCGCCATTAGACAGCCTTTTCTGGTGGGAAATCACTTATACAAGCCAAATATCACTCTATCCAAACCAACCAAACTTCATAGGTGAAATTAGTCATTTTACCTTGCAGAACAGGGGGGTTGCTAGTCTACCGCGATCTGTCGGTTTGTTTGTGCTAATGTGTGACTTCAGTGTTTCAAAAGGATAGTTTGGATTCACCAAAGTCACACAATAACACAATTAAACTAAGAGGTAGTGGTAGACTAGGAACTCCCGTGTTCTGCGTACGCTTAAACCGATATTGATTTCTTTAGGTGGACCTTCTTAAGTGGCTAAAATACCTTTTCTTGCTGACCTCGTCCTCAGCAGCTCATTGCCTACCTTCCATGCTGGCACTCCTCTCTTACAAACAGTAGAGCACCTGTTAAACACTAACAACAATCATCTCATACAACCTTACATCAAATAATCCTTATAAGTACTTTCATTTATGCTTTTGCTTCTGGGTGTTCTCTTCGACAGAGCAAAATGTTCACAGGTTCACACAAATCACCTGATACAGAATGTCTAAATGTGGCAGCTCCATTGTATCACTTGGTGCACTGCATAACTGCCTGCCTAAGTACTGATTACTTGCAATTATGTCCAAACGGAGACTGCTCATACACTAGAATCTATTATAGCCCGACCACTTTAAAGACACTTACAGAGGTGCTCTACCCTTGCTACCACTGGCTGGCTGGACTTGGTTTCTATGGGAACCAGAGAGCAACACAAGTCGGTAAAATGAGGATACAGCCGCTGGGCTCACAGGATAAGCAGTACGAAGCAAAATGAATGGAAATCTATTAAAACTAATAAAGGTGTACACAGAGAGAGTGCCAGACACTGAGAGGAAGAAGAGCACACTTTGTTTAAAAGAAAGATAGTTGGGGAAAATACCACTGCATGGCACAGTGCACTCTGGGAGTGTTTGACTTTCCCCACTTTCATTACTTTGAGCTCTGTAATCTTGATGTTCAAGGCAAGTGGAGAGATAGCAGGTGGAGGCCATCATGTTTGAACTAGTCTTAGTTGGGTACAGTATGAACTTGCGGCTGCACCGTGAGCCCGGAATCACTCAGATACAGTAGTCTGTGTCTTCTAGAAAGAGCAAAGAAATGACTTTATATCAGGCTTTCCTCTGTATTCAAAACCCGCACCTTCCACTGGCAGTCGATTTCAAAATCAATCATCAAAACACACAAAGAGCAGTTTCTTCTATTTCTATTCAACTGCAGCATCTGTGTATGTGTGGGCCTTTGTATTGCATCGGTATTATTTATGTGATGAAGTCTTAGCTCTCGTATAGTGTCACCTACAACACTGTGATTGACTAAAAGATTATGTGAAAAGCACCTGCACTTCATAAGCAGTATGAGATCCAGTGTAGTTTGCTTATTAATTTGTAACTCCAGTGAAAAATAGTGTTAAATTCCCATTCCATACTTTTCTCTTCAGTTTCCCACTAAAACTTATCTGCTATTTCTTTTTTCAGCCGTGGCTGGAAGCATAATATTTCCAGGTTTTTTTTTTCAGACTTTCCACAAATGCCAACTTGGACTCATAGATGGACTGATTAAGTTTTGGTGGTTAAAGGTGAAGGTCACTGTGACCTCATGTCCGTCTTATTCTCGTGAGCGCAATATCTCAAGAACACCCAGAGGGAATTTCTTCCAACCTGCCACAAGCACCCAGATGAACTGATTTGATTTTGGTGGTCGGAGGTCAAAGCCATTTGTCCGATTCTCGTGGGTGCAATATCTCAGGAACGCCTTCTCACGTTTTACGTGAACGTCCACAAGAATAGAGCATGTTACTCACTAGAACTAACTATGATGGTAACTTCCATTTCATTCAGAAATACGCTTAACACCTGTTTATTAAATTCCTTCAGTCTTCACCCCATATATTAAACTGTATGAGGCTTGAGAGTCATGGATGTAAATGGCAGCTTGACTGGTTGACGGAGGCAACAACCACCAGGTGTTAATTTTAGGTTGTCATCTCACCTGTAAATGTCAACAACAAGGACTGGCTGCTTACAAGTAAGCTAAAAAGCTATCCCAGGCTAGTGGGATGTAAAGAAGTGTAAGTAGTAACTGTAAGTAGTGGTAAAAAAGAATTATACTGTTAAACTATTTATAGAAAATACTGTTTTCAGCATCTGTAATATGGATATTTCAAAATGCATTTTTATTCTTCTCAATGTTTTCATTGAATAATTCTAGCATCACATTAGTTATGTGGAACATTAATTATGTAGCACAAACAATTTAAACAAATATAATAAGACAACAAGAGTCCTCTGCTCTTGCCTGCCTGTCCTTATTGAACAAATGACTCTGCTAAATGAAACAATATCAATTAATTGTGGGAAAAAGTGTGTGCAAAGACAAAAGTTGCAGCAATAGTCGGATGCCTCCCTCGGCTGTTTTTTGGCAAGCGCCCTCCTCGCCCGCGTGCATGGCATGAATAGAACAGAAACCAAATGTGTCCCTCCTTATGGTAGGTCAGACTACAAGGCAGTCCAGATTTTTTCGGGGAGTTTATTACAGGGCTGAATCAAAAACTGAATTTCAACACAGTGGCATATGAAGCTTTTGCCTCAAGGGCCTGATTTCCTCGTTCTCTGGTGTTTTAACAATGAGGCTGTACTTGACAGTCCAACTGAGGCAGTCACGTTTAAGTGGCCCTCGAGTTCAGCCTGTTTTGTGTAACAGAGTTAAAAGCACCGCAGAGTATTGGGATGGCGCTCATGTGTTTGGCTAATGAAATCAAACACATTAAATAAACTACAACCCATCTTTGTTAAATTAGTGATTGTTCATCCTGCACCAAGACATAACAAGGTATGTGGCAATGTTATCTGAAAATTATGCTTTTCTTGTTTAGTTTTGGAGCTGCAGTGCAGTGTGAGTCGAGCACTGGATGTTTGCATGTTCAGGAGCCACAGCTTTGTCTCCAACTCATTTGCCCCCCGGCCATACAGCTCCATGGGGTATTTATCTCTGTGAGTTTTTAAAAGTCATCAGTTCATGAGGAACGTCAAAATTAAATAAACATTACTCCGGGCTCACACTACATGATATCAGCCCAACATGACATATGTAGAAAGCTGGGAACTAAAATGTCAATAGTTGTATCTCATGTAGTCCATCATAGTGAATGACAACCGTCGCTGCATCCTAGACGCCTCCCAACGAAACGACTAACACGCTACAGTTTTTGTGCATTTCACAACGATTTCCACAACATTTTCCAAACATTAACCAATAAGAGCAGAATACCCTCTTCCGTCTACAACCGAAACTTGTTCCAGTACTACTTTTTCTTTCCTGAACCCAGAACCTGAACTTTGTAGTACCAAGTACAGATCTGATGCCATTGCATTAAAAAAACAGTTTACAGTTTAACTTTATTTAACAGCTGTAAACTACCACTATCATTGTTATATTGGCTTGCTCAAGTTAAATTCTGTGTAAAAGATGAACCAATGAGGAATCAAAACTTAAAATTAAAAATTAAGTAATTATTTTTATGTAGAAAAACCTAACCAGAGACAAAGGTTGCAAATTAGCATCTGCTAGAAACCCTACATGTAACACATCTGTATTTTGTTATTGTAACCTGCTACAGTGTTTCTTGCATTGTGCCTGACAAATAAGCTAATAAATAAATAGATAAAATGCCATAGACCATGACTTTGCCATCATGGATGGAAACAGTGCCATATGGGCTGCTGCTGTGAGGTAGCAGGGTCTAGTTTTGGGGGTTAATCAATTATATGGTATTGGATCATACCTATTCTCAGGTATTTGCCAATACCAATCCAACATTTAAGGCAGTATCACATATCCCTTAATGTGTTTGATTCATGTCTGTTCTTACAAAAAATCTGCAGAGACCGTTTTTGGAAGAATATATGTGTAATATGGATATTTGTATCCATGCTTCTTCATTTTCTTCTTCAATTTCAGTGTTTTCTTCTATATATATATATAAGGGTTAACTGTTGAAAAAAGTATATTCTGTGAATCACTGCTGCTAGTCCATTGTCCTGTCAAGAAATAGTAGATTTTGGTCAAAATCAAGCAGTAATAGCATGGGAAATAGGAAAATGTAGCCATGGTGGACAGAATCATTCTCAAACTTTTGATAGTCTTAGTATTACTTCAGTTTGGCTTCTGTTCCAGCTGTACGAAATCAGACATGCACCTGTATTTCTGCCGCCGCAGACGGGATGATCCTCTTAGCGCCTTAGCAATCTGGGACACTATTCCCACTACTTACTTTTGCCAATTTGCTCCTGGGAGCCCCTGAGTCCTTGTCTTCATTAAGGGAGTTCCTCATTGATCAATCACTGTCAGAGGAGTTTCTCTGTAATTGCACTGCGGCCTAATCATGACTGACGTCTCGCCCCTCCCCCCGCTCTGTCACAGGTCTCAGGACAGAGAATGTTCCATGACTTTCACACCTTCGACCTCAAGGTAGGCCTCTCTGAGGATTTTACTCTCCTCTCTGTGGTTTATCTTTAGAGCTATATGGTTTTATAATGGCTATCATAACTCAAATTTGGATATTGGTGGAGCTGATGAGGACAGGTAAGTTAAGATGGGTGACGTGAGATGGATATTTTAATATTTAGAAGACGCGGTGACATCACTGCTCTGTCTTTTTTTTTTCTTTGAAGTATAGCTGGTGAGAATCATCAAGTTTTACTTGTTTCATGCAACCAGATTTGCAGTATCACTCATTATTGAACTATAAACAATATATTCAACCAACAAGTTATTTTACAGTATACTGATAAGACATAACAAGCTGTACTTTTTATTAAATTAGAAGCAAACTAGAAATAATGTGAGCATTATTAGATAGTATTAGACATTTTATTGGACTTTATTATAGGATAATTAGACACTTTACAGCAGAACTGTACTATAAATTAAAGTGTATTATTTCACAGTTAGACCCTGATTAGATTTCATTAGATTTCACTTTAGTTTACAGTGCTGTTTTGTTGCAATGTGTCCCTAATTACAATTTCTAGTGTCTTTGTGTTCTGTGATACAAAGTACAGCTTGTCCTCTGTTATTAGTGTACTGTAAAACAAAGTGCAACCCAAAAAGTCGCACAATCCAGTCAAACTATAATACAACAGGGGCTCCAGTTGCTGGGCTGCAGTTCCTGGCTTGAGTTATTAATATTCATCAATCATGCCACATTTTCATGGTGCACTGATTGATATTTGCTGTAGGACTTGCACTCTGTTTGTCACAGTCAGTGAATAGGCCCTTACATCTGTCAAATGTATTACAGCGAGTGTAAGACAAAACACAAGTCATAGCTGCAACAAATTTAACAGCCCTTGACGTCTTTACTGAGGCACGCACAGTGTCGCACCGGCAAACAACTTCAGAAATATGCACAGTCGCCTATATAACAAATTATATGTTTTGTTATATTGTCCTTGTTAAAACTAATGGTTGTTTTGCTGCTGTTGCTTTGTTGTTATATGCATGCTGCATATTTGCCAAGTTTCCCTGTCCCTTTGCTAAGCCTTTATTCAGTTTCACCGCAAATGAAAACATGCACACGTGCAATATTCCTCTAGATACATACATGGATGAAGCAAAACCTACAGTACAAATTATGCACATACAAATATGTACTTGAGAAACTGCTGCATCTAAATGTTAGGTTGGCTTGTTTAGCACCATTGTTAACAGTAATCCATCTAGTTTAGATGTCAGGTTGATTCTATTCACTCATTGTTTTTGAGACGATGTGGCAAACTGGATCATGTTCTCTTCATATTAACAGAGCTTTATACGGAAACAATATCATTCTCACCATACAAAGCGCTCCTTTGTTGCCGTCATCTGAAAAGGTCATGTACCACACATGGCGATATCATTTGATTTTCACCGCGCGATTATTGTCGACAAAAGAAGTCATGACAACAGCGTTATCATGATATCTATAGAAAATCTGAAATATTCATCTTTAACTTTGTTTACTGTGCTTTTTGTCTGTTTTTTGGCAAATGAACTACACTCAGAATACAAGTGTGTGGAGGTGGAGAGAGAGTCATTAACCACAACTGTACAAAAGTGCAATTACACTTGACAGTTACAATGGACAATGAAAAGATGTGTGTAGGGGAGAGTTGGAGGATGGAGACAAAGGTAGAACAGAAAGATGCAGAAAGGATTTAAGAGTAGTCAGTGTTTAAGATGTGCTGGATTATTTACACAATATTATCATATGCATATTATTAACATTATTGTAATACTTCATTTTTTAATAACTCGGTTTGTGGCATTGCTGGTATATCACAACACCCCTACATGACACATAAATGCTGAAACAAAATCAAGCTCTTTACTGTATAACTGGCCAGGGAGCCTCACATGTGTGAAGCTGATGACTATCGAAATAATGCTCAATTAGGAGGTGTACAGTGTTTATTATTACAACCTTGATTCCAAAAAAAAGTTGGGATGCTGTGCAGAACTCCAGCTTCAGTTCACAAATTCTTAATGAGTTGTCAAAAGAAAAGGTGATACAAAACAGTTTGTTCTTGGAACTAGATACAGGCGTCACATTCAGAATGAGTATATATTTACAAAAAGGAAAGTTTATCAGCTGGAGCATTAAATGTCTTGTCATTGCGCTGTATTCAATTCTATATAGGTGGAAAAGGTTTTGTAAATGTTTAAATTCTTTTTTTATTCATCCTTTTACATGGTGTCCCAACTTTTCTTGGACTTCTGGTGGTAAATGACATATAAGCACTTAAGATTAACATGAAAAAAAAAAAAAGGATTTCGAGGAACTTCACTCAGATTGTTGATTCAAAGATCTAAAGTTAGACAACTCAGACTGTAGAGTACCCAGTATTTTGCAGATTGGCTCATTGCCAGTGGTTTAGATTACATGATATGCAGATATACACCATATAACCACCAAGGAAGCTCCAGGACTTCCTCATATAATTTTATGACCTCTGCATATCATCACTCTATAATGCCAATGTTCAGTTAAATATCCAAGTGTTGGCATGTTTTTCCCTGTTTTACTCGTGCGATATTTCATTTTTCTGTCAAAATTTGCCAACAAATGAAGATACAACGGGTGAAAGAGCAGTCTGTCTTGACTTGGGAAACACTGTAGGCATGGTTCTAATACAATGAAACGTATCTGTTCTCACTTTGATCTCAAACTATGTACTTTTCTTCGCTCCTCCCCAGAGTTAAGCAGTGAGAGTTGGAGAGGAACAGCTTTGAACAACAGCAGTATAAATGCACTGATGGAGCCAGATAGCGAGAGCTTGGATTGAAGCCAGTGCATGCTCATAAAAATGATTTTTATGACCATTTAGTTTGAATATCATCCATGTGATACAGATAATCTGCTGCAGTGCTGCACAAAGACAACCTTTGTTTAACTATAAACTGCACAATAAGGATCATGATTTTCTTTTCTAACAATATGGCTAAAGAGATGATGAGCAGCTGGTCATGGGATAAAAGCAAAAACCTTTCTCAAGGCTCGAGCTTTAGCAACATAATATAAAGCAGCGTGACTTCAGAATATTTCTGCTCAATGTTAACTTTTCACAACTGCAGCTCACAGTCAGAAAGACAGCCAGTTAGGTTTGCCATCAACTCCTTAATCTGCGGTGTCACACCAACACACAGATCTTTGAAGAACGAATTGGAAAAGATGCAAAAATGATGTTAAAAAAGATCAAGAGCGATTTTCCGGATTGAAATTGATATCTCTGCCATGATATTAGACCCACTGGGATGCAAAAGTTCCGTAAACTTGATGTGATTTTATAAAATGATTTGTGAGTCTCCCATTTTTGTCACTGAACAAGGTTTTACACTGGTTTGATGGCATGGATTCGTCTCAGTCCTCTTGTGATCTTGCATTAGGACAAGGTTATTCATGCTTACAGACTTACAGATTAGACTGAACGCTTCCTAGACCTGCATTAAGTGCTCTGTAAATGTAAACATGCTAAAATGCTGCTCTAAACACATCAATATCTCCTTATTCTTTAATATTTTGATTTGTAAATTCCACTTTGCAGCTCATGTAGGGATTTTACGCATGCATGTACGTGACATGATCCGTCTTCTCTAACAGAGGGCATGGACACAATTGCAACCCCCCCCCCCCCCCTCCCAATATGCTAATGCTTTATCCCATGCCGTATTTCATGCAAATGCCTTTCATCGCATATTTTCAAATGCCATTTATATGACAGCTGTAGCACAAGCATCCATAATGTTTTGGCTGGGGGCAACATTGCAACATGGATCTCAGTCATTGTGAATTCTGCCCACAGTCAGAATAAGAGAAAGTCAGGCTGAACTCTCTCTTCTCCAGAACATGATTGTTTTATTAAGGATTATAGGAAAATTGCATTCTCAGCTTTTGGATCTGGTGGGGATAATTCAGTGTTACTTTATGCATTTTAGCTATGACAGGTGAAAGGAGCTGGTCAAGTAGGAAAATAGTTATATCTAAACACATTTATTGAATTTTGTAGACTATATTTAGTGCTTACAACACACAAAGAATTATCCTAAATTCAAATTAGATGGTAACTTACTGTATTAGAGTTTAGTAGAGGATAAATATGGAGACATTACAACAAATTCTGTAAACTGAAATGTATTATTTCCAATTAGACCCTTATTAGACTTTCTAAGATGGTAATTTTTGGGACACATGACAACAGAACTGGACTGCAAACTAAAGTGAAACCACACACCTGCTGCTTACCCATGTAAAAACAGCATGTGAACCAGATTTACCAAGTAAAGGACAAAATTTAAGAGGCAGGGGAATATTTTGACTTAATACTGTAGGCAGTGGTTTGATCAAAGAAGCAGGCATCGGTCTTTCTTATTGTCCATTTATAAAATCCACATAGCCACAGCTCTGTAACTTCAACACAACCTAAAGTAAAAAGTGTGGTGCTTCCCCGCCAGTCTGTGAGATTGCAGGCGCCTTGGCATTTACCGAGCCTGCGATGTCATTGTCTGCAATGCTGTTCAGGTCCATGTACTAGGAGGAAAGTTTTAAATTTAAAATGTAATCAGCACAATCACCACAAGCAATCAGTTCCTCTTCATTTCACCTGATCGAGCCCCCCGCTAAAACGAGTCTGTTAAATAGAGCATCTTATCAGGCCTGGATTAAGTTTTGACTTTGATTAACATCTGTAGTCACAGTTTAGAATGTCAAAGTTCAAGTTTGGGGAAAATATAGTTTATAAAAATGCAAAAGCACCAGGTGTCATTATCAAGCAAGAGTTCCACAATCACTGTGGCACAGGCTTTTGGTCTTTACGTTTGTATAAATTTGAGCCATAGAATAACTGAAAGAGTAGGGAGATGATCCAAGAGTCAGTATTATATCAGTCTGATACTGACCAAAATCACTGGATTAAATATCAGGGGAAATAAAGTTTAACCTGATAAGAACATGCCCCAAAGATTAATGTGTCAACCTCACGAGTAACACAGGCGAGCAGCGCGTCACATGAACAGTAGTGAGATCTGTCAGCGGCCTTGTCATCATGTCAGCTGTGTGGAGTTACTTTAAGCTTGAGGAAGAAAGCAGAAAAACAGCCAGGTGCGATTTATGCATTTATTTAATATTAATCTCGAATGTTTGAATGATGCTGACCAATCCAAAATGCTGCTCAAAGTTGTCTGCGTGAAAAGGTTTAGATAAGAAAAAGCGGCAGTAGTTATAACTGAGTCTGTGTGTTTCTTTCTTCATGTGAGCAGCGGAATATTTGTTTCACAGTTTGATGTTTTTTAGATGACAATTTAAGCAAAGTGCATTCAGACAAATGTATTATTAACAGCTTAGTTGTTAAAGAGGGGGGAAAAGACACTATCAAATTGGTATTGGTTTCTGCAGACACTCAAGATTGCGTTATCGGACATGAAAGAGTGGTATTGAGTCATCCCCGCTAAACAGCATGAAAATATCTAAAAACTGCACCAAAGTTAAAGGAATTTTTCAACATTTTAAGGAATGCACTTATTCACTTTCTTGCACAGTGAATATGAAGCTGAAGCCAGTGGCTAGTTAGCTTAGCTTAGCACAAAGACTAGAAACAGCTAGTCTGTTGCTGTCAGGAAGTACATCTGCGTGTGATTAGCTCCGTGGCTCATGATTAAGACACTATATCATGTTTAATCCATTCAAAAACTAAAGTGTAACTGTGTGTGTAGATGGAAGTGAATTTTCGAGGTGGTGTGATTGGTGAAGACACAACTTGACACTAATTTTCCCGGGGCAGGGCAAATTTGATGCAAATTGTGCAGACGTGTCTGAGGGAAAAAATTTACACATATGTCAGAGCTTTATGAATCTCCCTCATAAACATACAGCGATTAGAGGGAAAAGGAGGGAGACTGGAGGAAAATAACAGAACTGGAGTTTCTGGTAAGATGGCGAGATCAGTCGGAGGCTGAGCTGAACAAAAACACAACGGCACAGTCTCACTGTAGACACGTCTGTTGGTAGCTAGCTTACAGCTAATATCTGCATAGTTGGCTCAGCAGTCAAATTCGTGTGAATGAAGCAAGGTGAAAATGAGGTTTGGAGGCAGCTGGTTCCAGCCAGATACAAAGTGTTAATCAGTGAGCTTTAGAGGAGCAGATTTTGTTACGCTCAGACAGAGCTAGGCTAGCTGTCTCCTTCTGTTTATCTTCACTAAGCCAAATTACAGTCAGATGGTCGAGAACACAGCTCTTGTTACAACTTAGGGGAGGGGGACAGTGGTGAACTTCACCTCTGATTGCTGTTTGTGCTTATGACGTGTCCTTTAACAACAAGCCAAAAGAAGAAGAAGTGAGTTCAGTTTCAGTCTGACTTTGTACGTTACTTAACGCTGTTTACAAGGTTCATCATTTTAAGGTAGGTTAGGTCAATTTATGTGAATTATTGACATTAAGAAACCTCTGCTCCCAGAGGTTTTTCAAGTTGACAGGCTCTTACACCAAATTCCATTCAAAAAGTAGGTGTTTTATGGAAGGACCATATTCCTTCACGGTAAAAACTTTAGTTAAAAATCACTAAGACTCTTTTCTGATTTACGTGTCATTTACTCAGTAACATCTTTAACTGACTGGCCACAGAGGTACTCGACATATATTAACAGGCCCAGCACTACCATGCTTGTTTTCACCCCATGGCATGAAAAAAAGTGATGAATGCAGAGCATAGCACTTAACAGGATAGTGAGGCATATAAACAAAACCTTCAAATAGTGTTGTGTTAATGTGCGAAAGATTTCAAAGGTGGAGTCAAATATAATATATCAAATATATACTGAAAGCAAGTCAACATATTTTCCAGAAGTTGTTGAGCTATTCCTTTAAAACCTCCGTAGACAAGATTAAGTTCTCATGTAACACTGTGAAGAAAAAAAATCAGAACAATTTATGTTTGGAGCAGCGGAGAGCACACTAACATGACTGGGAACAAATGGCTTCAAGAGACCAACATGCTGTGACACAAACTACACAGGTGCAGTTGCAGGTGCTGTTGCCACCTGCACACCTGCCCTCTACACTACAGAGAGAAGAAGAGCGAATCACACAGAACACCACATGGCATTTGCACTGAGCAGGGTTTTTTTGCAGCGTCAGTGGCAAACCTGCCATGAAATTAATTCTCCATTTACCAGAGACTTAAATTTGTAAGCAATTTGTAATTTGAGACCATAAACTCATTCGCATTGTTTGTCCACACTGCTTCAACGGGACACGGATTTAATTGTCTATCTTATATTGGCTGCAGGAGTTTTGCCATTTTTTGATAGCATTGTTTAATGAATGAATCGCAAAGTGCTAAATATTGTTTTCCTATTTTTCTGGGTAATTGTTTTTAGATAAACAGTGCTGATACGGCGTGGCAAAGCAATCAACTTTAAGAAAAGACTTGGTTCAGATGATCTGCGCAAATTAAAACGCATCAAAGTACTGTATTTGCAGTTATCCAAAGTTCATTATGAAGCCCACGGCGAGCGGTGCTGACTGACCGACTGTAAACATTTTATGAATTTCAATGTCAGTACAGCTGAGTTCATTTGGGGAAAAGCAGACTGAGCACACGGAGGGGCCACATCCGGACATAATAAACTGTCGCCCTGTTCACAGAGGCGTGGAGAGGTGAGAACACCTCCCCAGTACATCCTCAGACACATCTGTGCTCATGCCCCTCAAATGATGTTTCTTTTGAGGAGGAAATAGGTCAGCCGTGAATACCTGGCTCCTTCCATCTAAAAAAATCCTTCAACACACTTAATTAGGAGTGTAACTATGTGGATTTATTGAGTGTGATTTCGAAAATGTTGGCTTTTTTTTGTTGTTCTTAGCTGTTGTTTCATATTAACAAAGGGCATTGCATTTTTTTTTTCATGAATCTTTAAATTTTACAAGCAGCTTCATTAGGAATTGTAAAGGCACAATAATGCCAGCTCGGCCCACATTTAGCCACTGCCAACTTGGCCTTCATTTAGACACTGAATCATTCAGATTGCACCGCTGTGATTGCTTAATTAAATGCTCGGCTGTGTAATGACTTTGCTTGAAAGGGAATTAAATGTCTAAATGCTGCAGAATCCGCGTTGAGTTGAACAGAAATCAATGGGACATAGTGCTGGAACCCAAGGTGTTTTCCGACTTGTTTAGGGTGAGCGTTTTGTATTGATGCCGTCCCTCAGTCAGTGAGTCAAAAGCTCATTCCTCTTGGTCCAACGCATTGATTGGTGGTGTACAAACAGTGTGCTTACTTTGTGCTTTCTGTTAAGGCCTAGGAAGGCAGTTTACAATGCCGTACAAGTAAGCAGTGTAGACCTATGTAAAGCTGCATTTATATTTAAAGAGGTTACAACATCATCTATTCTAAGGGACTGTGAGACAAAGTGAAAACTAATTCTCATCTAAAACAAAGTCTTCTTTGTATACAGTTTGAAAACCATTCTTTACAGATGGAAACAGTCTGTTGGTCACCACTTTGGTCTGGACTGAAATATCTCAGCATCTACTGCATGGATGTGCACAAAATTTTCTGTAGACATTCTTGTTTGCAAGATGATGAATTCTAATAACTTTGGTGATGTCCTGACTTTTCCTCTGGTGCCAACATGAGGCTCACATCTGTAGATTTTAGTGAAATGTCTCAACAAAATTTTGGATGGGATAACATCAAATTTGTTACACTCATCCATGTCTCTCTTAGGATGATCTTCAGTAACTTTGGTGATTAGTTCACTTTTTGTCTAGTGCCTAGCCTGGCATTGTCGGACTGATTCACAAACGTGGATTAGTAAAACATGTGACATAGTGGTTGTTGGTCCATTTTCAGCAGGACACAAAATGGTGGCCACCAGTCTTTGTTCCCTTTGTGAAAGCGCTACCAGAATTTTGATTGGATTTGATTTGATCAACGCTGCCTAGTTTTACAGTGTTACCTGAGTTTCGAGAGCCTTTGCTTGAAAACAGGACACAAAATGGCGGCTGCCTCTTCACAATCTTTCTCGTATTACAGCTAAACAGCGCACTGAAAACATTTGTCTTGTGAGCCAGAGGTGTTGGGGTGGACATACCTGCTGATTGAGTGCCATCATCAGGTCAATATTTTAATCGGTCCAGTAATTTGATCAAGTCCAAGTACCTGTGGAACTAATGATACTCCCACCAATCTGAGACCATACTCTGTGGTTAGTGCTTATCACTAATTGTTAGCAGGCTTGTATGCTAAACTAAGATAGTAAACATGGTAACAAGCTGACATCAGGATGTTAACAGGCTTGTGTTCGAAGTAAAAGTGCAGCCTCGAAGAGCTGCTAGCATGGCTGTAGACTCTGGTTATTAATTCACTACACATCCATAGTATAGATCCAGCCCCAACGATCCTCCTTATGTGTTTATGTTACTGGCTATTACATTTCATAACTGGTTTGAGTTTACAATGTTTGTTATTCCTTGTTGGCCATTAAAGTGGCAACAAAGCATGGCTAGATGTGTCTCAAAATAACTTTCCGAGTCCAAAATTATCAGTCTTCCAGCATATTTTCAGTGTTTCACCATGAAAGCCTAAAGGCAAACATTAAAATCCAACCCACATGGAAATGGTTCTTGAAAGGAGTGCAGCCAACTAATCTCACAAACATTTGATTGAACCAAAGACCTTTAGAAACCGCCAAAGCTGGGAAGGGCATACAACTCCTAAAATGACAACCGATTATCAAACTGCCTCTGGCTCGAGACACTGTAATCCCCCAGATGTTTGCAGTCTATGAAATATGAGAGTCTGAATTAGATCTCTCAAACAATGTCAGCTTGTCTGCATCCGTAAACCCTCAGCATTTAAGTCACAAAATTAAGTTGACCCCGTCAGAAAGCTTAAGGACATGTAACAAAGCCCAAGGCAGTCTTATTACTTCATCTGCTTTCGTCTCATCTCCTCTGTGTAATAAGTTCCCACTCTAGCAAGACCACTGGGGCTAATAAGGGTTTTATCTGCTTTTGATATTAGATATTAACACCTCATCAAAGTTAAGCCAGCGGTAGGCTCTCGTCCTCCCTCCAAATTTACATTAGCCTAACAATGTCTCAAAAAGAAATCTTATCAAATTCAAATTAAGGGCGAGTTGAATAGCCAGAAGGACACTGCTACCCATCACTCAAGGAACATGTAATTTGGTTCAGCTGCAAAGAATACAAGCCCTCTTTGTAAATCACTGAGATCACAGTTTTCATGCACTTGGAATTTGCGCCTCATAATCTTGAGTCAAAACAGAGCTCATTTGTGGCATATGAATGATGAATGTTTTGCTGCTGGGTATGAAAATAGGTCTGAGTGACACAATCAGGATTTGCTGTTTGGAAAACTCTATAAATAGCGGCTCTAGTCAGCCAGTCGTTGTGATCTTTACCTGAGGGGAAACACATTTGTAGCACGTGTTATGTTGTTGTTTCCATCAGATACTCAATGCAGGTTGTAACCCTGTAATTACTTCTCATCTTTGAATGATTTTAATGCGCATCAAAACTCACATTGCTATTTGCATCCGGGGCGGAAAAGCCAGTGTAGCTATTTACACCCAGGCTGTGTGTCTATTTACCCTCGTGGTATAAGAGTGTTTACACCCAGCCAACATGGCTATTTACACTTGGGGTGGAATAGCCAAAGTCGGCATTTATATTCAGATGTATAGCTTAGCACGGCAGAGACAAGCATCCAGGTATCCGTAGCCAAGAGTACTATTTGCACCCTGGGTATAAAGAGCCATTGTGGCTATTTACACCCCCATGGCAGAGACAAACCATGATCTTTTCCTAAACTTAATAAACTAGTTCTGTTTCGTAACATGAACCAAGTTGTTTTGTTGCCTAAACCTAACCGAAAACTGAAAATAATGAGTCAAATAAGTAATAAAATTAACAACGATGTCTAATTTAACACTACAGTCTAATCCTGGTGTCCTGGGACAGGATTCAAACCCCACTCACCTTGTAGGAGTGCTGTGCTCAATCCATTCAGTCACTGCAACATCGTATTTGTTGCTCTTTATAACTAAACTAAGGGGGTCGGGTGTGAACAGTCAAATAACTGCAGTGTGCTTATTCTTAAACAGACAGTCTGAAACACTAATTATTTATGCTACACAATTAACCACAAGAAGACTATGTATACCATGTATAGCTCAAGAAGAACACCATGATGTTGTTTTAAGTGCCTCGCTTATTTTAGAAGTCTTATTTCTTTCGAAAAAATTCTCAAGGTAAATCCTGTATCTAGAGCGAGAGTGCAAAGGTTTCAGACTTCTTATCATCCCTTGTGGCATCCTTTGTCAGGTTGTATGAAAAAAATGAAATATTAACTGGAAAATATAGCTTGGAGAGATAGAAAATAAATTACTTCAGTGTGGCAGGGAAAAGAAGATTGTAAGATTTATCAAGTCAAGATGGAAATGCCTGCTAAGTCTGTGCCCCTACCTTGAAAAATTAAAGAGAAATCAAATGCCTTAGAGTACACAGCGATTGTGATGTAAAGGCGTGCGTGTGTGTTTGTGTGCGTGTGTGTGTGTGTGCCTGCATACTTGTTTCCTCAGTAATTTATTGTCGAAATGTTATTGCTTGATATCAGCCATTTCATTTCTGGTCTGATGTGTGTCAAAAGATACAAGTCTGCATATGACGCTCTACAGTAAGAGTCTTGCTGCATGTGTTTTAATCCTTCCTGAGAAATGAAATTAAACACACAGTCCGCAATTAGCCCGCCTGTACTCTCCAGTCTTTTAACACTCAACAGATTTCCTGTGAAACAGCTTGACTGGCAAAATCTATAATTGTACAGATAAGTGAACATGTTAGCTAGATAAAGGTTAAACTATCAGGGATATGTTCTCCATCCATCTATAGCCAATTTTACACATTCAGCTCAAGCAATAGTGGGTGGGGAAGAGAAGAAGAGGAAGAAAAAAAAAAAAAAAACCCCGGCAAGTCAATATTGATTGATCTGGAGCCTTAGCAATTACCTCCATGTGCAGAAGACCATGTTAAGGTCAGTATTATCTTAGCTTATTTTATGGGTCAGCGCTCTGGCTTTAGCTGAAATAAATTAATGGGGTAAACACTTTAGCTCACCTTGATGAAATTTACAGCAAGTGTAAAAAGCTTTGCATAGGTGGAGAGTACAGTGCCAGAGAGAGTGACCCTTGATATTTTTGCTGAACCTTCATGAACTTAGGTAGTAAAACGCAGGTCTTTAAATAATATTGAATCCCCTGCTATGAAACTGTAAGAGCACAATTATATATTGTATACATTTAATGAGCCTATTACATTCATGCTTTTTAAAAGCTAAGGCCATTTTGTTTTTACTGTTGAATGATGGTACTTTTTTTTTATTGTCGAGAGTCAAAACAAACACAGTTATGAGGATATTTACTGGTGGAGCTGCACAGAGACATTATCTGTTTCTGTGTCTATCTGTATCTCATTTTCTGTATCTGTATTCAGATAGAATACGTCACAATGCAACTGCTGTGCTTTCAAAGCATCACTATTGGCATATAATTAATTGTAGAATATATTTCCACATCCTCACAAACCCATTTATACTTTTTTATGTTGAACTAAACTAAGTTTTATGACCTGAAACTGACACTGTAAACTTGAAAAAGCTGAGACCATTTAAAAGTTTTGGGCCCAATAATAATAAGTTTTACCCACTAATAATGTTTTGTTGATTTAATTTACTTTTCTTCTTTAGACAAACTTGAATATTTAAGCTTAAGAAACTTCAGAAAACTGTATTTCGAAAAAAAAGTTGAGTAAATGTATTTTCAGTTGCAAACATTTCCACTTAAGACAAATATGTTTGCATTTCATTATTTGTGCTTTTCCGAATAACATAGATTGCATCCCTAATATTACTGAGTGTGTTTCTGCTCCTAGGATGTGCCAAATGCAATAACCCTTATAGACACAAATACAATTATACTGTACAGCAAAGCCTGCTGGGTATGTCAGCAGCTCTTAATACATTCTGTATAGAGCTGTATGCAGCATTCTGATATGCCCAGGGCTGCTATCATCATTTCAAACTGGGCTACTGTAAAGAACAACTATAGCAGCACACTATGCCCAATAATAATAGCACAGACCCCAAGTTTGCATGTTATTTCTTGACACCTGTGTGTATTTCACTAGAGGGAACCGGGGAGTGTTATTAGTCAACCAAAGCATTCCATCAGCTTCAGCGTATTGGCATTCTTCTGTGGCCTTCAGGCCGACTTGCAAACAGCTCTGTTATGTTCTTAAGCCCAAAATAAATTCAATTTCCAATGCAGTGATCTCCTTAATGAAAAGTCAATGTCCCTCACTCATTGGCGAGCTCCCACGGGGACAGTCAGAAAGATGAATTTATCAGCGGGCCGGAGACTGCGCCCTAGGGGACGCCACCCCTTATGATCAAACAGAATGCTACAGAGTGTGTCCGACCAGTCCTCCATTATTACCCAGCTTGTGCTCTTAATGTGAGCCGACGGAGGAGGGATGACAGTATTGATCTAATGAAAGTGCTATTTATATTCTCACAAATCCTCTCACCAGTGATTACAAAAGCACTCCACTATCGCGGCAAGCCCGGTCCCAATTTGTTAAGTGTGCAGTGTGACAGTTTGTTTGCCTCGTGTGCATGCGGTGTTATTGTATCATGCTTATTTCCTATCAGACTGCATGTAACTGTGTCTAAACATGCCCCCCGTCATATCTCAGCTGTCAAATTAACGTCTCTCTCTGACAGAGGTGGCGAAAGTAAACACATTCTTCACACAAGTACAGACGTGTAAATAAAGACTCTGGTAAAAGTACTGATTAGAGGTGAAGTATAGGCTCTGAATTGTACTCAAAGTATAAAAGTAAAAATCAGCCCCCTGAAGGACATTTCTAAAAGCCATTTCTGTGCAAAGCTAGCTGAGCCTCACCTTTTCTCTGCGGTCGAGTCTCTTTCTAGGTCTGATTCATCTTGTCATGTCTTTAGCATCTTTCAGGTCTTGTTACTTCTTTTGTCTCGTTGTCTTTTTCGTCTTGTTATGTCGATTCCGTCTCTTCTCGTCTTTTATATAATTTTTCCTCTGTTACGTACTGTTCATCTTGTTACATCTTGTTACGTCTTTTGCAACATTTTTCGTCTTGTTCCGTCCTTTATGTCAATTTTTGACTTGTGTTCTTGCTTGTCATGTCATATATTTTACATCATTTTTCATCTTGTTACATGCTTTTTGTTTTGTCATGTCATTTACATAGTTTTACATAGTTTTTACTATTTACATAGTCTTTTTACGTCTTTTATGTATTTTTTTTTTTATCTTGTTACATCTTTTATGTCGTTGCGTCTTTTACATTATTTTGTCTTGTTACATCTTTTTCTTCTTGTTTCATATTTTATGGCATTTTTGTCCTGTTTTATCTGATGTACATGATGGATACACTAAAAAAATAGTCTTTTCTTGTCATTGTCACATACATTTAGGTTGCACAATAATGCAAACTAAAAATAATCAATAATTCCCCTCAAATGCATTCAAATAAAAGCAACAAGCCTGTTTTGAAAATTTAAGTAAATACAGTAAATAACTTAAAAACAGGTTTCAAAAAAAGTTCCACCTCTGCTTTCTAATTTTATATAGAAACATAAACCCAATTTTACTCAGTATTAGAAACATTTTTACATTAACCATGTAGCTCAGGTTTTTTTTTCTTTTGCATAATTTCAGTGGAAGTTCTGCATTGTTGGGCTGCATCCCGGTGAACAGTTCAGAGGTTTTTGATTATTAATAACACTATGTCTTGTCAGCAGCTAACCTTGTGATAAGGGTGACATGAGGTTGTTGTCACGGCATATGGTTAACATTACTATAGATAAGCTTTAATCCCCACTAGGCTCGATGTAATGCATAGCAAAAGTGATGGGAGCACACAACATACATCAGTAAACGGGATAAAATAAAACAGCAGTGTGCCGAAACTACACACACACACACAGCAGAGAGAAGAAGATGCAAATAGGTTGCTTACAACGCAGACGTAATTCATGCTCATCACATTCATTATTCCATAAGTGCAGCTCTTGTGCAGCTTTCGCTCACATGACCCACAACAGGAAATCATGTGTAGTTTAACGTGCATGAACATTTATTCTACCCGTGGCTATGCACTCATGAATAAAACACTGATATATAGATAATTATTGACCTCATGTGTTTAACCGTGGACCTCCTCCCAGCAGAAAATCTGCACATCTGAACATCAACAGTGACGCCATACTGTGCATTCTCATGGAGAGTTTGAGAATGGATGATGGGAAAAAAAAAAATTAAATATCTCAGGAAGGAGTTTTAAATTCTTTGTTGTTTAGAGGCCAGCTTGGAACTCTTTATATGGCCCGTATTTTAAAAAAGGAGGCCAACATGTACATATTTATATCAGTCTTACTTGAATCTCTGTTTGCAAGGCTAAAATTAAAAAGGTACCAGCATCAAGACAACAGCTCCAACTTTTAATCTGTAAGCAATTTTTCGTGTACTCTGCATAGCTGATTAGCCGTGTTGTTAAAAGCTAAATGTTATTTAGATTATCCAATTATAGTCAGAGCACATCAATTTACGTTAATTTGTGTGCAAATACGTTGCAGTAAATTAGTGTGTATTGATATACAAAACATCAATATCCCAAGCTTTTCTCATGGACTACAGACAGGGTATTATAGCTATTAAAATATGCACCAAACCTGGGAGTTTATGAGACGGGAACTGTGTGAGCCTTGCTGAAACATACGTGAAGCTCAGGTATGGAATCAATTTCTAGATATGAAAGAAAGTGGGTCGACCAGGAATATGTTTACTTGAAGACGTCTGCACGGAGGGAGATAAACTTTTTGTGGATAAACATTGGGTCTTTATCTTTCATCTTATCTTCAAAAAATCATACCATAATTTTAAAATATATAGAAGAAGACATTGTATTCTTATGTTTAATTATTTTGGTTTTGTATGTTTTATCAGAAGATGCATGTTGCATTAGTCTTGTCATCCTAAGTAAGACGGGCCAAATGTTTGGCATGACAAACAAATAAAAAAATAACACAATAACTAACTATGGTTACAGTATATTTCTGTAGAGGCGCTAAATATCTGTTGCATCTGTTGTTCTGTTTATAACAGGTATAGGCCTTTTGAATGTATATCATGAAAAAAGAACTATAATATGAATACATACAGTAGTTCTCCCCTAATACACAACTGGGCAGCATCAAAAGAACTACTTTTCTGTACCTATAAATAAAGGTGTATATTAGGAATGTAACAATATATGAAATGTTGCAGTATCACAATAAAAAACAGTCTCATTGCTGTACTATAATAATATCTATTGCGATATAGTTAATTATTTTTATTTTATTTTATAAAAGGGCTGCTGTTGACTGCTGCATTGCCTTTGTTTTGCAGTTGTACATACAAGTCAAACAATTGAGACAATTCATGTGAATGTTTGCACATGCTGAGGTCATAGCTGGCTGTTTTTATGTTATTTTATTTATAAAGAAGACAAGCAAAAGCATGAGTTGAAGGAATAAATAATTTTGCATGAACAAAAAAAAATGCTGTGCACATCAGATTTAATACTTAATAAATCTGTGGCTGAAACATATAGTAATATGCAATGTTTAGTTGCATAAGTTGATAAACTGCTGGCATCTGAAATCACCAACTTTATGTATCTTACCATATTTACCAGAGTGTTATTATGTGGTAAGATTATCTTTACATCCCATGAGAAAACGCAAACTATCCAAATGAAAAAGGGGCCTAATTTATTGGATCCTTCACAGATAGAGGATCTCTGCTCATCTCCAGTCTCCACTGTGCGAGTCTCTCTCTAATGTGGCTGTACTGCCCATAAACAGACATTGAGTGATTAGCGCTGCTCTGCCATTGACATCATTTGCATTTTAATAGACCATAATTACAACTCGGGGAAAATAAATTGCAGTTTGAAGAATGTTTGAATTACTCCAACTCTCCGGCTCTCCTTGCGAGATAGCGGCGAGCATATGCAGGAGCTGCCTGGATGCTTAATACCGGGGTTCAGAAATGTAAAGTGAGGCAGGATTGCAAACTGAAAAGAGCAGAATAAGACAATGTTGGCTGTGTTAATGCCGTCCATTGCATTTATCAAAGTTTTTGATATTGAACACTTTGGTTGCACTTTACTTTTCAAAACATTAATAAGACATAAGAAGCATTACTGCAGTACAAGAATTAGAAATATGTTCTTTATTAGTCAGTTAAATACTACACACCTAATAGTGCACTAATAAGCATAACAATCACTTTAGTTTACAGTACAGCTCTGTTGCAATGTGTGCTTAATTACCCTATAATAAAGTGTAGTAAGAGTCTAATAAAGGGTCTAATGTTGTCTAATAAACAACGTGTTATTTGTAGGTTTTTGTCTAATTTAATACGGATTGTTAAGCCTTATTAGTGTACTGTAAAATAAAGTGCGACCAACATTTTATAATAATTTAACTGATACAGAAAGAGAACATGCAGGTAGTGGTTCAGTTAGGTCTTGCTCGAGGATACTTCACATGGCTGATAATAGACACAACTGGACCAGTTCTGGGTTCAAAAAACCTTTCAGCTACAGGACGTGCCTCTAATCACAAGGCCACCCTGCCGCCCTCCCGTAGATTTTTTTTTTTTTTTGGTTTCTCATTAATTCCTGTGATAATTGCAGTTTGACCATTTAATATCCTCCAGTCTGTCTTATCGCCGCACCTCACCTGCCGAGACGTGACACCTTCCCAGGATTTGCCGAGGGATGTCTAACCCTGGCAGCTAAAGCCCATGTGACCCTGTAAGCAAGAGTGACAACACAATAATACTCCCCGCGCCTAATCTTTCATTGGTGGATTATCAGATTAGAGGCCCCAGTTGTTTATGGGCTCGGTGACTATCGAAAAAGTTGATCTGTCAAGTTTATCTTACACTTGTCGTATCAAGGCAGTGTTGGACCATACAGTTGGCTGTGGATGGAAGATAAGGCCGACATAGCTGAATGGAACCTCCGGAAAATGAGAAACAAGGCTTTTCTTTTTACTCCCGACGATACACTTTATCTAGTTTAAGAAATGGACCCCACCAAAAGCATTACCACTCTTTTGGATTCACTTGATTTCCTTGACCTCTATGGTGTGACAGAGCTGCCCTTTTTTTTATTCTGAAAGGAGATATCAGAAATCATCCACCAGTTTAAGACTCAGGTTAGTGGTGTGGAATCACAAGTTTCAAAGAGGACATAATCCATCCTCTTTCAGGCTGCCCCTTTGTGGCATTTCAAAGACTTGAACCGATATAGGTTTCCTATCAATCTGTTGTTTTGACAAAGTAGCAGGAAAGAGAGAGTCCGTTATTGAACCTCAGGATGCGGTTCACTAATTCAGGCTAACTGGTTTCTTTCCATCACAAAGCAGTGACTCTGAAGGTCGTGGCCTCTTCAAACGTGACTGTCAGAAGATATCTGTGAATAACAGTCAGAGATGAGATCGCTATCTTTATAAATCTGGTCTTATCGGATTTGCAAGCCAAGGTGTAAATGTTTTGACATCGCCCCTGGTAGGATGGGAAGTTGAATTTCCAATTACTGGAGAGACATCCTTTATATGAGCAGAATGATAAACAAGCATAAAACCTTAATTACAGAATATTATTCAGACTGCAAACCCATACAAAGCTCTTAGTCTCTGTTGTACTCTCATCATAATTTTTTAT
This sequence comes from Lutjanus erythropterus, assembly GCF_056507025.1. Lineage (NCBI taxonomy): Eukaryota > Metazoa > Chordata > Actinopteri > Lutjaniformes > Lutjanidae > Lutjanus > Lutjanus erythropterus. Next base: position 8,627,258 of record NC_139339.1, on the reverse strand, counting down.
CCTTTCTGCATGATTACCATTCCAAAAATGTTAAAAGGGGCTCTGTAGGTGCAATCTTAACCTTAAACCTTTTAATTATTTGACATTGGATGAAATTAAATTTATTAATCAGTAAATGTATAACATTTTACTCCCCCACACTGTTTTTGTTGAGTAATCTGACCGTCTAGTTGTATCATTAAATCTAAATGTTCTGTTTTTAGCCTCACATGGCTCTGTCCTTTCCTATCCAAATCAAGGGTCTAAGGACAGAGGGTGTCATATGCTGTACATACTGTAAAACCCCTTGAGGCAAATTGTGTTTCTGGGCTACAAAAATACAGTTTACCCTTCCTGACTCTCTAAGACTCTTTGGGAACATCAATCATGTTTCTCCTTTCCTGTAGCTTCTTAGATATGCTATGTGCCTGGCTCGTCTATGTTGAAAAGAACACCATAATCTGAAGATAATTAAAAGGTATTATAGGGGGACCTGTAAAAGCAACCTAAATATAGTCATATTTTAAACAATTAATGTAGCGAGCTTGTTACCAAGAGTCTTGCTACAGAGCAAAATACTTGCTAGCCACTAGCATGCCAGCAATTACTTTAGATTAGATTAGATTAGATTAGATTAGATTAGATTAGATTAGATTACTAGAAAGTTGCCTAGCCAACTAGCTATCCAACAGTTAATGTAGATTAGCTAGCTAGTTCGCTAGAGACTTGCTACAGAGCAAAACACTAGCTAACTAGCAAGTCAACAGCTGTGAAGATTAGATTAGATAAGATTAGATTAGATTAGATTAGATTATTTTAAATTAGATTAGATTAGATTAGATTAAATTAGATTATTAGAAGGTTGACAAAGGTTCCACTGGGTAGCAAGCTTGCTCAACTGTTATTGGTGAACAGAGTGAAAAGGGGCAGGACTTAAGAAGGGTCGACTGATTTTATTTGACTTTTTGGTCAGGTCCCCCACCACAGCATGCTAACACCCTAAATTAAAACATACATTTTGGACATTACACCCACTAAACAGTGGCATGTTATCATTGTAATTGTGAGAATGTGAGCATGCTGACGTTGGCATTTATCTCAAAGCATTGTTGTGCCTAAGTGCAGCCCCACAGAGGCTGTTGGCATGGCTGTCAACTCTTAGTCTCATTATTAGCATGCAGGTCTGACTATCATTGATAATGTTGGCAGTGGAGGCAGTGACACATGTTTTCTAGCTTTTAGCAGAAAGGAAAACAGTTGAATTTACAGGGTATTTTGTGGCTTACTCCAGCAGAATCCTCTGACAGCTAACCTCTGCCAACTATATTCCACATTCACTGTATTTAGTGGATCACATTCATCAAACAGTGGCTTAACTGTTTGGGGATGCATGTCATCACTGTTGTGATTCATCTAAAGCCCTTTTGAGTGTTGGGGCACTGGATAGTGCCAAACAGCCTGAGTTTGAATTTATATGTATAAGCACTAGCCTTATATTTTAGAATAGTAACAGCAGAAAACCCTCCTAAAGGGATAATAATAATTTTCCTCTGCCCCATTCCCATCTTATTTATGGCACAGCACACTGGTTTGTCACTTCCAGCCAGTGTGATTATTCACCTGGCGAGCATATTATTCTAGCAAATACCACAGCTATAAAAATTTTTCATATTTCATTCCAGGGGTTTGATGAGAATGCGCTGAATCCCATTTTCCAAAATATTGGGTATTCTGTGCGACAAGAATATGGCTTCCCTGATTACATTATGCCTCTGAGCTGTGTTTAGCCAAATGTGCATGACTTGCAAGTGTAATGTACAATAGGTCACTGCTAGTGTGTCACATTAAGAAAAAAAGATGGAGAGAAGGCAGAACACAGAGGTCCCTTTTCATCAGTATATTTACATGCAGATGAAATCCTCTAAGTTGAATTTGTCTGTCACTGCAAATTAAAACTCAGTTAAGGTCACGTCTTTCTGGTTACAACGGAGTGAGTGCAGGTTCCTCAACTATTTCAGTGTCTTAAATTATATTATTCTAACTCTTGGCCTTGAAAGATTTCAGGGTTTCACATATTAAATTAAATTCTGGAGGTTCAAAGAAATGTTTCAGTTCTTAGTGCAACCTGGAAAGGACTCACAGCTCAGCCCAGCCACGGTGTTATATTCTCATATTTTCATTTATTTATTTATTTTTCTGGGGATTTTTTTTTCACTTTAATTTAACATCTTTCTATTTCAAAAGCAGAAGCTATTCCATACTTAAAGAACAAAATCATCCCTTGATACTAAAACAAAGGGACCCAAGCCACGACTAGAGGCAGTCTGTAGCACAGATGTCCACCACATGGACTGGACGCAACTCATTTGTTGCACTTTGCAGTTATTTATTTATTTCCCGGGTCTGATATAGGGAAACATCTGTCACCTTTGCCTAAGTGGCTGCTTGCACGATCCATGGACTATGTTTCTGAATAAAACACCCCCATATTGTCTGGCTCTCCAGTCCCGAGCTCAGGTGCAGAATCCTGTTAGGCATTTGGAACGGCCTGCTGTTGCAATCGAGGCAGGCAAGACCCAAACACCTGGAGACCTCATGTGTGCCACCAGAATTAGCAGTCACTGCCAAGCTATCACATGGCTTTGTTTTACAGTGATGTCATACCTTTCTTTGACTTTTTATTTTATTTTTTGTTGTTCTGTTGAAATTAAAAGTAGGTTTGCCATGTTACTAACAAAAATATATTCTAAAAGCAACACTTTTCTTTATGCTTCCATTTTTCATTTGTTGATAAAAGGTTTATTTCTCTCAAATTTTGTTCATGAATTTGTTAACAGTGAGCACTTCTCCTTTGCCAAAAATCCATCCACCTGACAGTTGTGGCATATAGAGATGCTGATTAAACAGCAGGATTATTGCACAGGCGTGCCTTAGAGAAGCCTGCTCTAAAATGTACAGATTGAGCTTGAAAAAGACACAGATACTGTTTTTTTTGTCCCAGGAGGGCAAAGTCATGACCCACCGTAGTCTGCCTTTCTTTTTCCTTAACTCTAACCAGTCAGTCCTCATGCCTAAACCTAACCAACCCAACCAAAGAAGGCATCGTGTACTAGCCAATCAGAGGCAAAATGGTATCTGTTGCCCTGAACTATAGCTATTTCACATAGGGCTTGAGATAACTGAAAAAAATACCTAAAAATATCTGTAGTCCTATGTGAATTAGCCATAGTTCAGTGCCTAATAAATGTCTTTTTCAGGATAAAATTGCACATTTTAGAATGGCCTTTCATCGAGACCAGTCAAAGGCACACCTGTGTAATAATCATGTTATATAATCAGCATCTCTATATGCCACACCTGTCAGGTGGATGGATTATTTTGACAAAGGGGAAGTTTGAGAGAAATTTATTTGCATGGTACTTTTACTTAGACAAAAATCAGAGCAAAAACAAAAATTCAAAACCATAGGCCCACAGTCTTGGAGCTATATATCAGTTAGACTGAAAATAGTACCCAGTGAATAAACATAAGCCATGTTATATATGGAAATGCTTATTTGTTTTGGAAAATTGTTAGAAGAAATGAATAGACTCAGTGTAAGCGGGACTGGTCCGTGCCATATACAGTCTTAATTGCTCCTGTGCCCCTTTCCGTAGTTCTCTTCCTAATGGCAGTCAGCCCACCCCCAAAGTAAATTAATTAAATGGGCATAGTGCCACACTTGAGGAACCAAATCTGACGCTCGTGTCTGAAGTATTTGAAGTGTCACCCGAGATAAAGGATGTCAGAGAGAGGTTCTAATTCTCAGAGCCCAGCCCCAAATAGCACCAGTAGCCATCTGTATTCTCGTTTCTGCAGCACTCACTAAATCAACACACTCGACACAAGCCCGAGGATGCCTCCGCACAATCATGCATGACAACATCAAAGCTTTTCTTTATTGCCTCTCCTCTTCATTTTTCCCCTCCTCAGCCCCTCTTAACTGCTATCTGGAGCTAAAAGCAGTGGTACCACTGCAAATATTATCTTTGGGGTTAGTGCAAACACTGAAAACCCTAGCAGTCTCTGTAGTCAATGGTTTCAGTCACAGCAGAGAGGCGTGTTCAAGGATGATTTTTCCCTTGAACAGGTGTGAATTCAACAAGTGAAAGCGCATGGACATGGATCACCAGGAAAGGCTTGTTGCCTGATCCATTGTCTTACACCTCTTAACAACAAATCCTTAGTAATAGACTGCTCAGAATTCTTTAGGATATCTTTTTAATTGCCTGTCTTTGTTCCTACCTCAACATATTGACGACCATAAATCTCTAAAATGTCGAATGAGCCAAATCCCCCAGACTTCCATGAGCGAGATGTTTCAATGATAAGCTGGATCTGTCATTGGGGAGCCACTCAGCACCCACAAACAGATTGAGCAGGCACCCAAGATGGATCTGTCGACACTTCATTCTGCATATCTCTATTTAATGATATTATATTTCATTTCCCGAGCAAAGAAAACACCATTACCCAAAGCAGTGAGTCGGAACGAGCCATTCTGCAACAGATTCCAGGCCTCCTTGGTGGTACAGTAATTGAATTACAATTGCATATGACACAAAGTTTGAGAATGATTGTATTTGTTTCCATTTGTTCTTTCTGTGTTACATACTAAGCTCAACTTTGCACATTGTTAATAACACTGACACATACAGCAGCTCAGTGCAGTGTTCTTTAAAGTATGGCCATGTCTAAAGGTAGTTTAAGATCTTGAGTTGATGCCTCAGATACAGCCAGAAACTAAAGGGGTGCACTCAGTAGAGTGCAGATCCCCATCAGACAACAAATTTTGAAACACCTACTGCAATGTCACCACAACTGTCAGATGCAACCAGTGGAGATTTGTAAAGTTCTGCCAACATTAAAATGATCCTAACATACGTAGCCACTTGCGGCCAGTTTAGAAGAGTTAGAACTCAGCTGTCAAAAGAGAGTCCAAGTGGATGTTTGTGCCAAGTTTGAAGACATAGACAAGAAGGGGATGACCTGAAAATATAATACCTGTCGCAACGGCTGTCCCCAGCGCAGAGCCATAAAAAACGGCTTTTAAGATTTTTCAGAAAGGAATTATAATTATTTTGCGACAGGCACCGATATTGGTAAAATGACAACAGCAGCTGTCTGTAGTGTGCTAGATAATTCCATCAGCTGTGGAAATCACCATACAAGAAGACACGGGCAGCCAACCAGCAAAGAGGTCACAAGAAATGGTCCTCGGGAAGCATTTAGGTTGATTTCTGACAATCCATATGCCCCGTCCCATATTGATAACTGCCTAAAGTTCATTTCTCCGCTAACTGTGGTTAAGTGCTTTGAGAGACATTGGGGTTTTGAAAAGTGTGCCCAGTTGTTTTGACCACAGATTGAAAAGCAGTTATCATTTCAATGGGAGCGATATGCTCATAGGGGAAAGGACAAAGAGGTCAGCAGAAGTGGAGTAAGTGCTCCCTCAGGCACAAACACAGGGCCATTCGAAAGGCCCCATAGAGAGACCAGAGGAAATTGATTTCAGCTTTATTCCTGGTCAAATGCATGACTAGGCTGGCGGGTGACCCAATGGTGGACCTGTCCACTCAAATTAGGAAGCCATTTGGAAGATATGGCCACATGTGAATGGCCAATCACACTCAATGAATATTGTACCACAATAACATTATTTCACACATCAAAACATCTAGAGGTCATCGAGCGCTCTTATTTTGTGAGTGATGATCTTTTTGTCGGGGCAGGCCCCCATCCACTTAAGTAGTTTGCGATAAGTGCACTGTGTGATCTCCACTGGCAAAACTGAACAGTAACACTGTAAAATGTTTCTGGGGCACTGTCATTGGCACAAATGACATAAAGACATAAAAGCTTTTGCTACCGGCTGCATGCATTTCGACAAAAGAGGGATTGGCACATATTTTTCCCCATTGATAATGGAGAGAGAGTGCTTTCAGCTCCACTGAGAGAAATTGAAAAAGCCCCCCCCCCCCAATGCCGATCACCCACCATCATCCTCACGGAAAAGACAAGAGGGGTGAACATTGGGAGGTGGAACTTACAGAATATCAGCTGTCTGACACCAGCTGAGTTGACAGGCTTTCAATGGATATTTATTAATTTGGTCAACCATTTAGTTATTCACAAGCAAAGAGGAAGCCATTCATATTGCCCTGGGTGCGATGGTAATGGTTTAATTAGAGTCTCGGTTGAAATTCTCACGCAATCTTTGCTCTGGTGCATCAGTGCAACTGAGCCCGGAGACTGTTTGAATTCCACGTGCTACAGAAACTATATTAACATGGCACACATGCAATTTGTCATGCAGTTCCTCTTTCTAGCAAGAGTGGTAGGAGTGGCAATAAGAGAATCAACCATGACTTTGTTCAAGGCTTGCACGGTCCTTTCTGAATGCATGCCTGATAACATGAAGAGCATTCAGTGACTGTAAGCCTACTGTTCATTTTTGGCCATAGTTTTACTTGCAATCAGTTCAAAATATTATGGTTTGGTTCTCCAAAATTTCCAGAAACATATTTTTTACAGTTTTCATTGGGGCAATTTATTTTTTAGGAAGTAGTTACAAGAAAAACATAGAGCAACACTTACAAATCTTGCATGACTTTTACAGATTAAGGATTCTCTTCTAGACACAATTGCAATAAACAGACTTGGGACCAAGTCATTGTTTTGCAAGTCACAAGTAAGTCTCAAGTCTTTGCACTTAGGTTGCAAGTCATATCGCGCTCCTCACAAAATCTAAAGCCAATTAAACAAAAACAGCCATACTGTTCTCTGCGCAGTTTCCATTTTTGAACGAAGTTCATTTGTAATTTTTTTTAACTTTCTTTTGGTATTTTATTGGCCACTGCATAGATTTTTTTACATGAATGAAATTATGTTTGGTATAATTTTACAAACTGACGCTCAGTAATTTAACATTAGTTTGTCATTGTTTTTTCCTGCAACTTGATTGGATGTTGTTGGATTGGATTAAGTGTCGACTGGTCGGGAATGAATAGCATTAGCATTAATTCATCCAGGAAATAAATGGAGGCGCGCTGATTCATGCCACACTTTGTAAATCACATTCTTTATAATATTTGGGCTTAGGGGAAAGTATTTTCAATTCAAAAGGCTCAAGTCAAAGTGAAGTTGCAAGTCATTGTTGTGGTTGAATGGAGTCTGGGCATCAATGGGGGAAAAAAAAGTTCCATAATAGCATTTAAGCATAATGTAATTCAAGTGGTCTGAGAGAAAAATCAACCGCTGCTCCTCCTCGTGGCTCCGTTTTTTAACATCCTGCCACTCACAGGCAGATGAGATAGTTGATTGTTGAGTCTCATCACTCACTTTCTCCAGATTCGATTACTGCACCTTTAACTGCATACTTCTTGACATAATCTTATCCTTTTAAAGGCCATTTGTTAAACATCTGCAACCCTTTCATTTCCTATAATTTAGAGTCAATTTGGTGCCCTGTGGGAACTCTGTGCTTATAGCCACATACTGTGTACATACATGATTTATGTATGTTTTGTTTGCTGTGCTGCTTTTACGATGGTGTAAATGCGGTTCGGTTAAGAGCTGATTTTCAGCCCAAAACGGGAAAAAAAATGCCCATGTTTTTTCCTCCACAACCACCATGTTTATACACTACACTACAGTATATAAAGCAGGACAGGAGCATTGGTACGGAAAAGAGGGTTGTACTAACCATCGCTATGTTGCTTCAACACCACGGACCTCTGGGCTTTGCTGGCTGCCAAGCTGCAGTCACCCACAGAGCCGTGTGCTTATTTTCTCTGCCCTCTTCTTGACCATATGGAGCATGAGGGTCATAGGGACACAGTGTATCACAGATTTGTCTGTGTGTGTGAGAGTGTGCGTATACATGTGCGTGTGTATATGTATTGCCTGTTTGCGAAATGAGCCAAATCTGCTCGCTAGTGTCTGTGGATTTGGCAGCAGGGAGCATTGATTTTGTCAGCATTTGCATTTTCCTGCCAGCCAAGAATACTTTTATTAGCTCTACCAATATAGATGCAGAAAACAGTTCATAGTCTTTTTCGCATTCTGCTGTGTTGGACCCAGCACAATGGCTGTGTTCTTTTCTCAGTTTATGCAGGGATTCCTTTTTTCCCCATTCAATTTAAAAGCGAGAATTGCCAAGCCAGTGCGAGCTGCTTCTATTCATGTGGAAGATGGACTATTCCATGGCACGAGTGTAAGGAAAACCCCAGATGATGAATGCAAATGCCAAAGGTCAAAGACACTTTATAGGTGCAAGATGATGAAGTGTCTTTTACTCCATTGCCAGCCAATCCGGGGTCAGCTTGTCAGAGCTGACACGGTGACATAGTAGCAACCTCTCATTTAATCACCATATTAATTCACCCATCACAAAGCCCTAATGACACTGCCGCTGGCCGATTAATCTCCGAATTTGATTTAGCGAGTGTCCATTCATCATAACTGACTGTTTCAGTATGCAATCAATATGGCCCTTTTAGCGCTTCGGACACCTAGACCTCAAGAGGTACACAGTCATGGTGTGAAGAGTGTTATGATAAAGTAAATGCTTGCCCAGGCCAAAGGGGAGAAGCATCAATCATGTACCGGTGCGTACTCCGGCAGCGTCTTTACATCAGGTCCTCTTGAGCCTCTTCGGACGAGGAGCAAACGGGACGGCACGGCGCTCGTCCGGTGTTAATTTCACTGACAAATAGTAGTCATAGTTTTAGCCAATGACAAAAATGAGATGATATCTAAATTAAAAGCAATCCGTGATGACAAAAAACTATGACAAAATTTACGGACACATTCATCAACAAATAAAAACGAGGCAAACATTTATTATTGTTATTATTGATTATAACCTAAGAGATGACCCTAATTTACATAACTTCCTATGATGCATTGCTGAGAGATTAAATTAGCTATTTTATGTCCCAAAATGCAAATGTTGCTTTTTATTAGTGCTTGTAATGTGTTTTTACTGTGTTTATTCAGAACATGGTGGTTTATGGTTGCTTATGTTAATAATTGTCATTTCTGTGCTAGTTTATCATTGCATCATGACTGAGGTAACTCATACGTTTCTTCACTGCAGCTGTATATCCACACTAGAACTCTGATTTGTCTTTCTCTTGTACAAAATACAAAAGTAAAGTATGTGAAAAGTACTTTTCAACTCTCCATTCATGCTGTGCAACAGTATTTACAAAAAGAGTGGCGCTGTTGAACTTAGATCGGGATGTGGACCGGTGATGCAGGGCAAAATAAATGACTTGCGGCAATACTGGGCTGCTTTACCGACACCGAATCGGATTGGTTCCATCTCCGTTTCTAAGTTTCGGTGGCTTTGTTGTGTCAGACAGAATGGCCAGTAAAAAAAAGGCACACTGACTGCCACTGTAAATATACAGAACGTGACAGCGCTCGAAGTCAACATTATGCCCTTGGCAAAAAATTGATTGGGTTGGTGGTTCAAGGTTTAAGTGGAAAATCATAGTTTGTTGTTTTGTAAGTATTCATGGATTAACACATGAGCATTGTGCAGGTAAGCTCTATAATACATAATATATTAACATTTAACCCAATAAATATAAGTATAGATTAGTCATTTGTCCTCATATGTATGAAGCAAACAAAAACTACATTTATATACTGAATGTTAATATTAGATTGGAAGATACTTACTCCAGGACTTTGAGTCTGGGAATTCTAGCAAAACATTAAAATAATGCATGATGTTACATTTTAGCCGGTTAAATGTACCGTTGATTTTGTTGACAGAAATCGTAAGATATTTTGACTAGATTAAAACAAAAACAAATCAGAGCTGCTGCCTGGACCACAATGAAATCTTGAGTAGATAAATTATTTTATTTCATAGTTAAGAAACATGCAGTGATGCAGCCTCCTTGCTGGCGGCTCCCAATTTACTTGTGTACAGTTGTTTATGTTGCTGTATCCTGGAATAAGCTGTGTTGCTAGTGCACCTTGTCAGTATCCGTGCCTGCTTGCGCATGGACACACTCTCGCCCATACGCACACACGCCATCAAGCCGCGGGGCGAAGGCAGCTCTGCTCACTCAAGGGGAAAGTGAACAGCTGTGCCTGTGACAGCTGGAGCAGTCATGACATCCCTTCACCAAATATCAGGGATGGCTTAGGACGCGACGGCGTATCAGCCGAGAGGGGTCCATTTACAACCTGGACGAGACGGCGAGGCTTTAGCCTGCGACCAGAGTGGAGCGACAGAGCTCAGTTTTTCCTCCTCGCATTTGCGGTGATAATGTGAGAAGTAATGAGTTTCTCCTTGGTCTTCAGCCCATATAATAGTCCCCCATTTGCTTCAAAACAAGCCCAATGGAGCAAATTAGAAAATGTTATGCCTGTGAAAAATGAGCTGAATACTAATGTTTATTTTTCGGAGGTCCAGTTTGAGTGAATCTGCCTCAGATTCTCTACAGAATCTAGTTTCATTGCTTACATTTTCTAATCTCATAGAACAGTGGTTAATATGGGGGGGGGGGGGGGACTGCAAGATAATTTCAGTGGGTTGCTACATGATTGTGGAGATTAAAATAAAATAGCATATTGTGGCAAGTGGCACAGAATGAGAGCCAAGAAGCAACTCTGAGCGACATCAGCTGCTTATAGACATTCAATATAAGGAACAAGCATTCAAAATATGCAAATACATCTGGCCTCAACAAATATAAGATTTACCTTACTAATGGCTGAAACTATAAACCAGGGCAAAAATAACAATTATGAACGTAAATCATCATGTTCTGAACACTTAGCAGGCATGACGGGAAAGGAGGGCTGTATTTTAGATTTAGGAACGTTTTTTTTTTTTTTTTTTTTTTTTTACATAACATCACCTGTACCAGTGACGTAATTTGCCTTAGAATAGATCGAGTGTGTTTGTGAGAGTCAAAGCAGTTGTCTTCCTGTGTGAGCTTGTTGAGCTTTCATCTGTTAGTCTTTGTAGCAGGGAGCGGGGTTTGGGTCGCAACACCAATCTGATTATTCTGGGGGGCGGCAGTCGTGACTTGAAAAGGTTGAGAACCACTGTTAAAGAGAGCGATTGCGGCAGAGATTCGCTCAAGAGAAAAAACATCTGTTTGGTCTGTTTCGCTAACTAACATCCGCGGTACGTCAATCATTCCGCCTCGCCCCGGAGATGCATTAAGAATGCAAAATGTTATCGCCCATAAACACTTTTTCTAATCATCCCTGAGTTTGGGTTTTGTTTGAAATATTAAAAATGATGGATGTCTGAAATGTGTTAGAACCAGTCATAATTGTGAAGGCAGCATTAAAAAAAAGAAATCAGTGTACTATGCAAATGAGCGTAATCACCTTCAGCCCCTTTAGCACCAGACCGATTTTAATTACACCTTAATTTCATGTATAAATACCCCCTATTCAGACGAGCTGCTGCAGTAAGCCCCAGCAGAATAGACTGAGTGGGAGGACTGTATAGGTACAGATAATTACAATTCACTGTTATGGACTCCTGATTATACGAGGTGGTGGCCAACATACTGTCTTCCAAACACCGATGAATGAACTTCGTCGAGGTGATAGATTAAAGTATATCTCAGCTGTGACAGTGGTGTCCTGCAGCGCTTCATACATGACCAGGACAGCACTGTGTTATCTTTATGATTCAGCTTGGCTGGTCTTTTATTTTATTTTTTTGATGTTAAAGCAAGATAAGTAAGACAGCTGTCTTGCTTTTTCATTGAAGTAGGAGTATATGACACCAGGTTATATAAAGTCAGGGTCACTCCTGATTCTGCACAACACTAATATGTCGTAACAAGTAATTTTTTTATCAAAATAGATGAAAACTACATATAATATGTTCCTTTTTTAAGCAGAATTACATCCCTATTAGGCTTTATTAGATGGTAATTAGGGACACATGACAACAGAACTGTACTGTAAACTTAAGTGTGTTTTTTCCCATTGTTAAACCCTTATTAGACTTCCTTAGAAGGTAATTTGGGACTCGTTACAACAAAACTGCACTATAAACTGGAGTGAAATCACATAAAAGTTCTAATACTGCCCAATAAAGAAATCATTATTTCTAGTTTTTGTCTAATTTAATACAAAATACAGCTCGTTACGTCTTATTAGTGCGCTGTAAAATAATGTGTGACCAAAATCAGGTTTATGTGAAGGTACCGGCTGGTTATGTGGTACAATAAAGAGCAGCATGGAAGAGCAGGGTTTTCCCCTCTCAGATGTTTTGAAAATTGTTCAGTAAGGGGAATTTTGTTGAGACTGGTTTATGTGTAAAACAGACCTCTGAAGTTTTTCTTTCTTTTTTTTTCCCTGAGCGAGGTTATTTAAAAACCAAAGACTTATGGTCGTGTTTGTGGCTACGTTTGTGTTTCCAACAAAGAGCAATCCGCCCAAAAGTTTCCAAGTTTTAATTAAGTTGATAACATTAACCGACTTCACAGAAGCAACCACATGTTTGCTTTTTCCTTTTGATGTAATCCATGGAAATGACAAAGAAATTACATATGTACGGTTAAGTTAATGTACTGCACTTCATAACTTTAAAATATATACACTGTTACCTGGGAAATTAGCTCAGACTGAAAGCAGCAAAAGCCGCAGTCCATCTTGAGGAACCATTAAAGTGGAATAACTATAAATAGAGGCTTTTCTCCTGCAGGGACTGAAGATTGAGCATTGTTGAAAACACCGGAGGAGCATATGCTTAGGCACAGCTTGTTGCGGCCTCAGATGTTCCTTAACAGTTGATTTCCTCAAGTTGCATTTCCTTTTTCACCACGTTATTGTGCTAATTATTTTTCGGCACGTTCCACATGGGTGGGTCGCGTCTCAGAACGCGCAAACTCAGCCCTGTTATTTTCTTTCTCTTACCCCAGAAGCACCCAACACAAGGACTGCTTGAATATCAGCCCAGCTGTGCGACACATCGGTTCCTCGACACTATTGACTGTTTTGAAATGCTTATGAGAGCTGATGGAGCATTTTCCTCACTCTGCGCTTTTGCAGCCAAATACGATTTGTGCAGAGCAGATTTCCTGCGGAGTTGCTCTCACAGTGTTGATATTCAGGTGAATTCATATATATATAAAAATCAAATCATTGTTTATATCGCCTGTTTAGGGTGATTTGTGTTCTTCTGTATGTACTCCACCTCCCACCAGGCTGGAAGGCCCCAAAAAATATGAGCCAAGTATTTCCATTATTCACAAAGTGCACAGTGAAGCCACTAGTAATTGCCGTAGACAACAGCAGACACAGACAAGGAGGCAGAACAGCAATGCAGTCAAAAAGAAGTGTGTCATTGTATTGCTTGTCACGCAGAATTTTCCAGCCATACATTTTTCACATTTCCCACAAACTCTCAAACATGGAGTTAAACCTTTGTTGTCTGCCGTGATGTGAAATTTACTTTGTGTGCACACCTGTATGCCGATGTTACAGTTAGAATTTGAACTGTTATTCATTTTCTGCTGCGGTTTGACCCGACTGTAAAATCCCCCTGACTTCAGCGTACCAGATATGATCTTGTCTGAAATGCCAGCATAGAAATTCAGACTAAATCTGTCACTCTCCGTGATGTTTCTGATCATTTTTTCCTGCTCTTACAAGGAAGATGATAAAAAAAAAAACACAGCCCCGTGGGTGTTTTTTTTTTCCTGTACAAAAATAAATAAATAAATGAACCAATGCATATTTCACGTTCTTTTAGGGAGAAAGGGAAAGTGCTGGCTGTTCTATAATTTCAGACTTGCCTACTGAGGTCAGGGGTTCCATGCTTGAATGCCCACATTTGCATCTTTGACTCGCTCTGGCCCAGTGAGGAAGAATGAGCTGTTGCATCTCCTGTGATGTGCAAAAGTGAGAATGTACAACAGCATTCACTGAACTACATGCGCTCCACTGATCTCAGCGTGAAACTATTTCACCACAGCAGGGTATGCCTTCTCTTTAAAAAAAAAAAAAAAACTATACAAATGCAAAATCACATGAAAATGGGGCCAGGCTTTTATGGGAGCGCACAAATAACTGCATCGAGACACAATAAGCAACACAGTCTTGCAAAAAAAAAAAAAAAAGATGTGCTGCCTAATTCTATTTACATTTATTTTAAATAAACAGCACATGGTTGTCACTCCATGCCTGTGTCTGCGTGGCAGGTATCTGCGCCAGTCGCTGCTGTTTTCAGTTCCCCAATTAATATGCAGGATCATAACAACACCAGTAACCAAAGGCATTTGCAGTGGCTGGGCTATATGACCCTTGTTTGTCATTCCCAAGCTACTACGCTCTCAATCCAGGCAAGGCAAGGTGAAATCTGCATCCATTTCTCATATTTACATATGAACTAATGATTCCCCTGTGGGCTGACTGTGGCCTTCCAAATACTCTACGTGGTGCAACCGAAGGTGATGTATAGTACTAGTGGGCTACTGAAGCTGGTGACTAACCCAGTATGATACATGGCTTCGCAGCCTAATTGCAGCTCCCAGCTGAATAGGCCATAAGCCAACAGAGACCTACTGACCTTGGTGGAAGTAAAAAAAGGGCCCCATGCCTCTACATGACCCATTTTGTCACTGAAAAATCTTTGCTGGACATTAAACAACTCTGAAAGGCTATTGTGAGTGGCCGTATTTGCCGACATGGGCAACGTCAGGAAAGCTGCCTGTATAGTTTTTTGAGAAAGGACATCTGTCATGTATCCTGAGGAGAGTACACTGTAAAAAATAAGCTATTTTCTTTAACTTATGTTATTGTCCCAGCTGCCTTGAAATTTTAAGTTCAAGAATTTGAAAAGATAAATTGAGGTAATTTTGCAATAATTCAAAACAGCAAATATTAATTCAATTGTACTTAAGAAAATATGTTCAGTAAGCTCAAGTTGAACAAGTGTTCAGTTACAAACATCACAAACACACAAGCCTGTAGTTACACTAGTGTTATGTCCTCTATTTTTTCCAGTGTCTTTTTTAATTATATACATCCTTTAATCTGTGGAAAAGGTTAGTTTTTGTTTGTTTTTATTTATTTTATGTTTTAGCTTCTTTCACCTGCAGTCAGATTTATTTTAAATTTAAATTATTAGTTATTTTTTTAAACACATCTTTTTGTTTATCTTGTGTGTTTATGTTGTGATCGGGTTCAGAGGTCAAAGCATCTCCCTTTGTTCTACTGTACGTTATATACATTTTTTTTTCTGTGTCATGTGCAAGTTTTAGATTATAACTTGTTGTTAGGATGAATTTAAGTGATGAGTGTTAGAACACTTGTCACGTAATTAAGGGCAAAACCTAAAAAGTACTGCAGTTGTGCTCCTTTTCAATTTGTTTGACAGTGAAAATGATTTCAGTGCAACAGGAAACTGAATTAAAAAGAGTCACATCAAGACAGGCCAGATTTGTGTTTTCATCTGCGTGTTGGCACTGACATTATTTGATTATAGTTATTCTCAGAATGCATTAAAATGCATAGATTTATAATACAAGCTTCAAAATCTTCTTGTGAGCCACGTCCTTCAACCCCCCCCGGCGGGGCGGGGCGAGGGCTCGTGCCTTCAGCATTTTTAAAATCTCGGCTACGGCCCTGACAACAAATTAGATTTCCTTTTACATTTTCTATCTATTTTCTATAACTATAAAAAAGATTGGTGAGTTTTAGCTCTCTAACAATGCATGCTGGGAGGTCTTGATTGTTTTTACAGTGTACTGTTATACAAAAATTAGTTTGATTAGGCAGTATTTCTTAGTATAGGAGAATTGAACAGCATCACACAGCCACTTTATTTCTATGGCATTAGGCCACTGTACCAACTGTTCAGCTTCAGTATGCAGCACTAAACAAACCACATGTCTGTCTGCATAACTTCAACAATACTGGTACATACCTTCGTGTCCAACTATATTAGATGCACCTGGAGGAAATCTGCTCCGGTGGTGGTATGCCACACAAAGATATTGATGAGAAATAACACGCCATCTTTCAAAGAGGCAGATGCTGCCCTCTTTGTTCTCTATCACCCGTCTTCTCTTCCCCGTCGAAGCTAACAGCTGTTCTTTTGCTGTGCTCTCGAACAGCCGAGTAAAGGCAGGAAACAGATAATTGAAAATGTCGATCTCATTAATTATCGCAGCGAAAGTTGAAGAAGCAGCTTTCACTGGAAAATAAATGGCTCGTTCTGATAGGTTCAGACCTGAGAGCTTAGAAAAGCTAAATCATATCCCATGGCAAAACCTCAAACGCTCAAAGCTGCTTTCAATATGTTTATATTGTCAGTGGATCAAATGCCGATGTGCTCATAGTGACACTGCAGTTCCCCCTCATCTTTCAGCTAATTGCGTTGTTTTTACAGCCCGCAACTTCGCTGTTTTGGTTCACTGTCACCTCTCTGCGTTGTTTTTGACCGCAGTAGCCAGCTGTTTTCAGCAAGAAGGTCTAATAACCCCACTGCATGCTACCAGCTCAACACCAAAAGGCAGACAGACAAAGTTATCATCCAGCTTGTGACCAATTTAACAGCTTAAGAGGTGGATATTTCCCTCAGGAGTTGGTGGAGACCAAAACTGAGGTAAAAAGAATGAGTATTTGGAGTTACATTCAACAGGTGACCAGAAACATGACTCCAAATAAATGCTAATGTTGATCTGTGTCTGTTGTAGAGGTCAACAGGCAAGTGTTTGCTAATGAGCTCACCAAGTCAACATAAATGGTGATAAATTGTCAGTATTGCAGGTTTAACTGAAGTTTGGGGTCACAATACAAGGAAATGCGTTGGACAGGCAACTGCTTTCACAGATAAACAAACATTTACTGTACATTTACACTTCCCAAAAACCAACCAAACAAACAAACAAAAACAAAAAAACGGTGGAAACATGTCAGCTCCACAGAAAGCAGACTAGTGATTGACATTTTTCAGGCTGTGGTGTTGTACATTATGTTGCGCTGCACCGAAAATTTGACACAGTGGTATAAAAGACAGAACTTAAAGGAGCAATATGGAAGAATTTTAGTTTGAAACAGTCAAAAATTAGCTTAATTTATCAACACAATGTGACGAAAAAACATTTTTTACATAATTTCTAAGACATAAATGTATTGTGTTGTAGAGATATCTACTGAAGATAGCATGCTAACTAGCAAGCATTGGCCCTTCCCGTCCTGTTAAAGCCCTTTGTACCTCAAGATGGAATAGTGAGTCGATTTAACATCCAGCCTGTCCTCAATCCAACAACAACAAGGTTGTTTTCTTGCTAGATTTGTCTCCTGGCCTGACCCTGCCTCAACATCCTCTCAGGCCTCCCAGAGGTCCAAAGCTTCTGTGTTAGCGGTGTAAACCAACACTGCCCTGGTGCTCCAAGTAGAGTCAGCTAGCAATAGGACTGCTTGCTGCACAGCTAATTGAGATAATTAGTTTACAGCAGCTAGAATTAGCAGTAGTTAGCAGTTACTCTGGTGATAGGCTGCCCCTATTTGTTTGAAGTGTGAATTCGTCAGGTGGCCAATTCTTATATACTGCACCTTTAAAGAAAAAAAAAAAAATAAAGCCTTTCAGTTGAGAAGCTTGCAACATTTCAGACAGGGTGCTTCATCTTTGCATTGCAACTCCCTGCTGTCAAAACTTTTGAAAAAGTTTTAAGCAACTGAAACTCACAGTATGAAGGCACTCCTCACAAGAGCAGGAGATTTCATAGAAATTCTGTGACTGAGTGCTGCAGATTATATACTCTTGCATGGCAGATTTAAACCACTCTTCTTGGTCCATTTAGAGAGGTGCCAGGCAGTGTTGTACCTGTAACACATACTACAACTCCTAATTGATTTTACAAGGCAGCTTAGGCTCTAATTGCTGATTTGCCTGGGGAGATTCTTGATCCAAATGGCTTAGCAACTTCTTTTGTGGTGTGCTGTTAGGAGATTTTCATTCATGGGAGAGTAGATAGGACGAGGATTGAATGAATGCGTCAAGAAAACAAGTTTTGTGCTGCATTTAGAGTAAATGCAGATATGAGCACACTGACATGAGTGAACAGATGCATTACATGTACCTCCCGTTCATCCTCTATCCTATTTGAAAGTTATGGAGTGGCACAGCAAATATAGTTCACATTTGGAGCATGATGATGATGATGATGATGATGATGATGATGATGATGATGATGATGATGATAACCAATTACATTATTTCTGACTGCAAGATCAGGAGAGCAAGAAATAATTGCAGTGTGGTTAATAAATGCAAAGTTGCTGCAAAGTGTCGACAGAAACAGTTTTGCAAACTCAAGACAGATCTTTTAATTGGTTCAAGTGAGGAAGAAATTAATTGGATGTGGTTTAGAGTAAACTAAACTATTTTAATAAGTTTGACACCAAATTCCAGGCAGATGAATAATTGGATAACAATATTAAAAAAGATCTAAGTGATAGAACCCAGTGCACTTTGAATTCCCATGTAATTGATTTATTTTCCTTCACTTAATGAGTACCGCTGTACAAAACCCCCCCAAAAAAACTGTATCCCCCCGTGCTCAAATCCTGCCATCTGTATTCCTGTTGATTTTGAATGAAGCTTCAGTTCAAAACACATCAATAAATTGCCTTAATGGTCATCAGCGCAGAGACAGTGAATGCATCAATCAGCATTAATCAGAGCAGCAGGAAATCTCATTCAGATTCACATTATTGAATGACCATTAAGCGAATGCAGTTCATTTCAATACTGTCGTGTTGAAGGAATCACATGTTGCCGCCGTGGCCAAAGACAGTTTAGTCATCTGGCTGAAAACGCTGTAGCTGCTCCGTAGACAATGAGCACAATACTGACTTTGTGAACCGATGCATTTGCCATTTTCCCTTTTATGCTCCAGTGGACTTTGTATAAAGGTCCAGAATTGTCAGCATTACTGGAATGTAAAGCTTATTTCAGTGTAAGATTAAAAAAAAAAAAAAATTAATGCTGCAAAAGTCAATGACATATTCATTCTGTAGAGCGGCTGCAACCTTATGTGACACTTTCAGGTTAAACTATGGATTCAATTATTTGAAATAGTTTTTCACATTGTAATTTGCGAACAGAATGACAAAGGAAATCTTGAGATTGTGGGAAAGAATGGCAAAACACAGTTTGGAGGTGTATAGTATTGCATACAATGAATATTCAAAGCTGCACCTAATCAATATTTTATATTGACAATGGAATGTAAAAACGGTCACTTGTCACTTCACTTGTCACTTGCCTTCAGTTCTGTGGAGTGTTTCAGTGTTTTTCAGCTCATTTTTATGAGTGTTTTTGCATTAAGGATGGGTATCACTCAGATTTTATTAATACCAGTATCAATACTGATAATGCTTATCAATCCCGATACCTAACGATACTCTTATTGATTCTACTCACCATAATTTTGTGCATAAATTACATGAAAAAATGTTAAGAGATTCAACAGTTAGTTTATTCTTACTTTTTCCTGCAAAAGTACCAAGCTCAATTGTTTCCTGAGTTGCTTTTTCATAAAATTTAGTCGAGTGATCTCACACACTTTGCCCTGCTGGCTGTTTATGTAACGTTATCTAAATAGAGACAGCAGTATCATTTGTCCAGGAGCTTATCAGTATTTCTGTACTGACCAGTCAGGAACCAGCGCTGGTGTAGCACCGGCTCTCCACACTCATCCTTATATGGCACATAAATGTACACCGCTCTCACAGTCAGCAGCAACAGGCTGTTAACTGACTGTTTGCTACCTGCCCAAAATTAAACAGGATATAAATAAAGTCTGCAACTAGATGGTGAACATGGTGGATCTTGGAGCAGCTTAATAGCCAGATTTTCCCGTGTTGCTTGCCAACGCTTTCTCCATAACAACTTCATAAGTTACAGCATGCCAATGTTTTCAGTCACAGTGTGTCACAGAAATCTACATGCATGTATTTTTTTCTCATATTAACATGGGTCAAACATGGTGGCGGCCTGATGCAAGGTGATCCCCTCTTGGCTGCACGTTAAAATAGCTTTCCCCTCATACGTCTGATTTGTTGCACCGATGCACCATTGTCTTCATGTGTCTTTTATTAGCTATTTCCTGTCATGCAGCCATCGTTATGCACAGCAGCAGCTCAGGCTCAGAATGAATAGAGACATTAAGGTGATTGCCCAGCAAATGAAATTTTCACTGTCATCATCTTTTTTTTGTAGTTGCGCTTTTTGGGAAAACGTTTTCATTCTTTTACAAGATAGTGACAGAAAATATCTTATCTCAGTAAGATCATATTAATAGTATATTACAACCTATTGCCCTATTCAAGCAAAATATTAAACTAAAGGTCGTTTTAATTTGCTCATTGTTTTCAGCGTAACTGGCTTGCCTTTCAAAATGAAGCATATTTTAACAAGAGCACGAATATGAATGCCGAGCTTTAATGCATACCTACTTAAAATGCATCCATTTATCCTCTATCGAGGTTGTGCATTCCTACTATATAACCGTAAAGACATCTGGCAGAATTTGAAAATGTGTACATTATCATAATAATATGATACAGATGTAATAATGTGCCACCGAGACCTTAAACATAATTCCAAACATATTCACCACATCATAGGATCAGAAAACCGTGAATTTAATTTTTCAGACACAAAGGTCCATCGTTAAATCTCCAAGGTGCAGCCTGTCTCTTATGAAGTGCGCGCATTCTATGTTGTTTTGGCCCTCATTTCCAAATCTGCTCCTCAAACACCCAAGAACTAAACAGTATGGGAATACGGTGGGAGTAATCTGACAGAATATATGCAGTTTCATAAGACTAGCCAGGCAGAAAATAGATTGGGGGTTGTGATTTGGGGGAGTTAGGATGGGGGCGGTGGGGGTTACAGGGAAATAATGTGTCACTCACAGTGCAGAGACTGCTGCCGCTGCAGCCAAGGCTGAGGCATGCGTCTTTCATGTGATAAAACCTGAACATTTGTACCTTTCACCTTCAGCTGCTTTAAATGTACTCACAGAGAAGCGACAAGAAAAGGAGACCTGATGGGAAAAGAGATTCATTTAGACACCGTTTTCTCATCATTCATTTTGTCCGTAGCGCTTCGATGTAAGCTCAGTCTTTCTGTATGTGCCTTGACAGAAGTGCAAGGTAATTATTGAAACATATGGATGACTGGGCCCTCTCTTAACCCTCGCACTAATGATGCTTGGCTATTACAGAAGGGCATGGGAAGGACACTTCTACCATTAACTGATATATCCCACCAGAGATCCATGACTTCTCCTACACTTGTTAGCTAAAGAGAGGCTGTTAGCGCTTCAGAGAGATGAGAGGGGAAAAAAAATCTGACATACATGACCTTTTTCAAGCTTGAAAGTATTCCTCAAAACAAAGAAGGGACCCCGACCCACGTGCTGCACATACAAAAGTGAAAAGACCTGTTAAGACTTCAATTCTGTGATAAAACATTGAGTCCTTTTTTTCCTACACATCTTTCTTTTTAGTGCAATTTTCAAGTGAAATTCTGGCCAAACAAAATATTTTTTTATGCTTCTGTGCCAGTGACAGCCGTGGCTGATACCTCGACAAACTTGGCACAAATGTCCATTTGGACTCGAAGATCAACTTATTAAATTTTGGTGGTCAAAGGTCAAGTCTCTGTGACCTCATGTCTGTCCTATTCTCATGAAAGCGATATCTCAGGAACACCTGGAGGGAATTTCATTACAATTGGGCACAAACATCCACTCATACTCAAGAATGAACTGAGATGAGATTTGGTGGTAACAGGTCAAAGGTCAAGTTTGCGGTCCTATCCATCACATTCTTGTGGATGGATGTTCATCCCATATCTTGAAGGGAATTTCTTCAAACTTGGGACACGTCTCCACTCGTACTCAGAGATGTCTGTCCTGTCAAACTGTGTCAAACATTATTAACTGAAATCATGCATGTCAATATAGTGATAACACTCTCAGCTTCTTCAATAATACAGTTAATATGTTTTCTTGAAATCCTTTTAAGTCTTCACTACATAAACCCTACTGAGTCTGGACAGACATAGGTGTAAACTGCAGCAGGGGCAAACAACCACGAGGCAGTAATTGTAGGTGTTGTCTTTTTTATCATAATCAGTTGGAACGGTGTGGCCTGTTGTCACACCATATTGCCATTTGTAGATTATTGTGAGGTTCATGGTTAAAAAGAAAACTCAAAACATTCCTCCTACTGAACCCGCTGAGCAGTAACTACTGTATTTCACAGCATGTTGTTACCATCAGAGAAAGGCAAGAAAAATTTTAAAAGGTTTCTCTCTATGGCTGATGGTACTCTGGGCTTGCACATAAAATTACAACAATTGCTTAATCTTTGCTACATCAAAGCCTTTCCATTGGCAGCAGATTCAATTTAACTCTAGACGACCCACTTCAACTCCATTAACTTTCTTTGCTGAATGGGATCAGGGAAGATGCCTCCCCATAATGCCAGCTCGCTTAGGGGCAATTTTTCAGCTTGGAAGCTGCAGCCCTCTCTGATGTTAATGGACCCAACAGTTACCCTCCCCAGTCCATGCAAAACACGCGTACATCCCCCAGGTACATCGCAGTGTGACCCAGCCAACTGGAGCTTTTGTTCATGCGGTCTTGTGGCTACGGGCAAAATTGATGCTGCTACACAATGGACTAAAAGCTTTGGCGGACAGCAAGACTCTCCAACACAATAGCTGTAGCTGGTCCAGAAACAGTAGTTGAAAATAGCTTCACTCCTTCAGCTATATGCAGCACTAACACAATTTAGCTGAAATGGTCTTTTGCTCAATAGACATCAGCAACAGCTACTTGGAAGACACTTAAACATTTGCATTTGACCATGATTATAACATGAAGAAGACATGACAAACAAGCTTAACTCTAAATACAACCCTAACAAAGTTTGTTACTAGACTACATTTTGTGTTATCGAGCCTGACACAACCTCACTGTGCTGCTGAGTTTATCTTCAGGCAGTGTAGATGGTGTACCAGAAGTCCAGCTGAGTGGGTGAAACTACAGAAATAAAGGCCAGCGAGTACATCTGTTCAGTCATTCCTAGTGAAAATTCTTACACTGTAAAAAAAATAAACTCTTTGTTTTAACTTAAAAGGGTTAGTTTCTGGGATACTTTAAAATTTTAAGTTGACTAAATTTAAAGAGACAAGTTCAGGTAATTTTTGAATGATTCAAAACTGACTTTTCTAGTCTAATAAACTTGATATTTATTCAATTCTACTTGAGAAAACATGTTCATGATCTTAAAGTATATTAGAGACACACAGCAAGTTTTTATCACATGTGTTTACTTCAAACTAGCAAAAACAATTTGAACTTTCTGCATCCTGGGAAGTTTTCTATATGCTGGTCATGTTTCTTATGAAAATGAGCTGACTGAGCTCTCTACAGCACTCTTAAAACAAAAAAAAAATTGAGAAAACTCACAGTTTCAAGGCAACTTACTTCAATGGTTTTGTTTGAGTTTTCAGCCCAGCTCAGACTCTTACATTTTGAAAAAACTTTTAGCAACTAATAATGTTTTGTTGAGATAATTTCCTTTTCCTCTTTGGATAAATAAACCCCCCAAATAAATAGGATTTCAAACATGGCTGAGCAAACTGAATGAAGTGAAAGTGAATAATGAGTAACAATTTAATATTTTCAGTTGCAACCATTTCAAGCACCCAAATAATGATAAATCAGGTTCACAACTCAGTGTAAACAACTTTTCAAATATTTTTCTGGGGGAGTGTCTGAAACTCAAAGGTTCAAGTTTATCTGAAGAAGAAAAGTAAATTATCTCAACAAAAGATTATAGGTTAGAAAACTCTGTTCATTTTATTTCAAAGCTTGAGAGTTTGAGCTCGATTAAAAACTCAGAAATCTAGTGAAGGGAGTTGCCTTGAAATTATTAGTTTTATATAGTTTTTTCCATATATATTATATTTTAAGTTTAATTAAGAAATAAAACTTGTAACTGTAGGATTATTTACAGTGTAGTCTAGTTGTACCCATGGACCACCTCAACACATTTTCCGACTGGCACAGAGACCACGTCTTTGATCCGTCCATAAGACCAGAGCAGTTCTGACATCCGTCTCTCCCAGTTGCTAATTGAGACAGGAGAGAGGTTTCAGCCATCCCATTCTTTCCCTAAACGACTATCGGCCGCTGGAGACCAGATGGTCTGTCTGCGAATGTCACTGGTGGCCAGTTGTTACATTTGACAATGTGGGCTGATCTGGCAAGTATCAGTATAATTTTTTTGCTGCCTTCAAGACGGAGCAACTGGGAAAATAGCAGTTGGATTGATTTCATCCCTCATTCGGCGCACAGCAAATATTTTTGACAAAGACATATGGTGCAGAGAAGTGCACAGCAGCAGGCTGCCTAGCCTCGAGCCTGAGCCGTTTTCACTTGATTGTTTCAGGCAACATGCGCATTTAGACAAGCAATGTATGCAATGTTCGCATACAGGCAGGCACACACTGCTTTGGCTCAAACACAGACACAGCAGCAAGTGATAAATCTCTGCAGAACCACAAGCATTCCTCCTTACAGTGTTCTCCCGCAAGCCTTTTTTCCCCCCAAAGAATCACAGTGTTTACAAATATATAGTATTTCAACACACTGCTGTTTCATGCTGGTGTTATTAAATCTTATTCATCAGCATGAAGTGAAGCTGTTTGTCTCAACAGCACAACACTGCATGCCAGATGTTGGCTGTAGCATGTCAGGAAGGAAGCAGCAATGCTGCACCTCAGTCACCCTGCCTTCAGCTGAACCAATCTCTGAGAAATAGAGTCTTTCACCTTCAGTCTATTTGGAATTGGGGGAACCAACCTGACGTTCAAAGTTGCTTGCTGAAGCAGAGTCCCTGTCTGGGCTTTGGCAGCTGGACTGATAGCCAGCCCTGTGGAATGGCAGCTGTTGAAGGGCTTTTTAAATTGCACCCAGGTTGATGGGTGGCTGTCAGGAGGGCAATGGACAGAGAATTTCGAAAGAGAAAAAAAAAAGGATGGAAGGGCGGGGGGCGAGGAGGGGTAGTGGAGCAGTGAGGACAGTGACCCTGACACCAAGGTGTACAGAAAAAGAAATGTCTCGAATCCTGAAAAAATGAAGGATATAAACTGAAGGCAACGGAAAAGCGGTGACTGGGGAGTGAGGTACGGAGGAGGGGCATTGGCATTAGTATTGGAATAAATGGAGCGCTAAGGCCTGTCATCACCAGGGATATTTAGGTAGGCAGCACATCATCACTGTTCATCAGGTTTGATATTCCCACACTATGTTTACATACAGCAGGATAATATCACTTTCTTTGCCAGCGTGATCGCCTGTCACAGATACAAATGGAAACGTCGACTCATTCTCCTTTTCATTGTGATTTACAGTAGCCTTTGTACCCATCCAACCCTACCATTCTATTAATTACAATAGCAAAGACGCGTTTCCACTGGCGTTTGAATGAAATCATTGTGAATGCACAATAGCATTTCAAATCAAGCACTGTGTTTTGCGATTTACAGTGCAGAGGAACACTGTGGGTGTCATGTAATGCACCTCTTTCAGCCTCACTAGCTAATTTTGCCTTGCTGTGGTTGTGCTGTGCAACAGATGGTGTTTTAAGAAGGTCATCATGTCTATTTTCCCCAGTTGTTACATGCGCCAGTTTCATTATTTGGGGATATTTAAGGCATAATCTAGAACCTGCCAAGGTGTTGTCAAGCTGCACTGCTTGTTAAATCTATTAGACCCTGTGGAGTCCTCTGTGAAGTGTTTAAGATTGAAATGTACACTGAGCAGCAAATTATCTTATAATAATAAACTATCTAATTAGTACTGTTAAGTGTAGTCTCTTACAGCGTACTGTAGAATGATGAGCAGTAATGTCTGCCAACATAACATTTTTCATTCAATACAGTGAATACAGGCTTGGGCACTATTAAATGTGATCACCTATTTTAGGGAGGGAGCCTTACTGTCAAGCTATAATTAGTTTTATAGCAGCTTAAAGGGCCAGTGTGTAAGATTTAAAGGTTGAATAAGTAGGACTTTTCAGTTGCTGTATGTAAACACAACAGACAGATAGTTAATTGTTGAGCCTCATACCCACTTGTCTTTGGCTAAGTGGCTACACGGTGAATTAACATCTTTTTTCCTCTAAATTCTTTACAGTGAAAGTCCCCTGCTGTGTTGTTATTTAAAAGCTTTTATTGTGAAGGAGCAAAATCAAGAAATCTTGTGTTTTCATTTACACAACTCCTATCCAGCTGACAGTGAATATGAAACAGTAAAATAAAGCAAATACCTGAAAGTACAAACAGGGAAGCAGGTGGGAGACTAAACTACAAAACACAGAGATTCAGTTAGAAGCTACAAAAGTACGGAGAGCTGAACACAAACACAAAACCTCTTTCTCTCCGGTCGCCTGCACACACAGGAATTGAGTCTCTGCTGTCCAGCACATACAGGAAAAAACAGAAAGGCAAACTCATCTACTGGCAATGAGAAAAGGTCAATTGCTTATTTTTAGCAGGTTGAAACAAAAAAAAATCCCACATATATGTCCAACTTTTGATGTAAAAATTGTATAAAAGAGTACTGGCAAAGGAGGGGTTTTCTGGATGCAGATCGCTGTCACACTCTTTTGATGGATCGCAGGTGATGGTGCGGCGGGGTGTCCTGCATAGTTTGCCTTTAAGCAGATTTATTGGCAGAATCTGAAAACAGATAAGAATTGGCACTGGATTTGGCCTTTTGCATTTTTCATGAATTTTGCTGAATCCATAGGTTTTCCCACATGCTTGGAAAGGGAGGGCGAGGTGATGTGTTTGTAATCAGATAGATGCCTCTAAATCTTGCTAACTGGTCCTTTAAGAATTTATTTCCTTCATCTCCACAGACTCTCCTGGTATTCAGCATTAAAAAACAAATTCATTTTCTTCTGTTTGTATCTCCAACCAACTGGCCCTGTGAGGTTCTGATAGTACCAGAGTGGCTACATTCATAGCCAATTATTAGCCATAAATCTGCGAAGGGCGGTAGGACCTCTGACAGGTAGCTCTCTTATTGCCTGCTGATTGCTGGAGTGTACCTATTAATCATTTTCTGTATTCCCCACTGGTCAAGAAACCTTTTTAGTGGAGGAATGGGATCAGACACAATGTGGCAACCAATTTCCTCTTCTCTAACTCTCTGTTGTGTTTTGCTCCCTCCCAAATTATGCTCGCATCAGATTCCTCTAATGCAAGATATAACCGATGCTGAGCAGCATCTTGAAGAGAGAAGATTAATTGAAAATGGATTTTTTAAGCTCAAGTATATCAGATTTGCAAAAATGTCAGCTTTCACACGTAACAAGCTGACATGTACACCAATATGAAGTTCACGGTAATTACAACAACGGTTCAAAGACTTTTTTATATTTTGAAATGTAAAGGATTTGTCATATCCCAGCAAATGACTATATGCTTTCATTGCATTCACTGAATCCAGCCACAGCAGCCATAAGCCTGTGCCTCGAACAGCTTCGTGATTATACGCCAGTGAAACGACAGCATACTGTACATCAAACTGTAGCCATTTAGTCTCAGTAACTCCATGATATAGCTTGCATATAAACTAGGAATAAATTCCCCTTCAGCATTTTGACAGCAGCTATTCAGATACTTAGCCCTCATACTCTGCAGTCAGATTCCTCTGCCAGAATCAATTGCGCTGGCAACCATTGCCAAGCCTGAATTTTATCTCCCAGCTGGAAAAAAGGGGAAGGGAACCGAGCATGGAGATATGCTGTTTATCAGTCACACGACTAATTCTCTCTCCCATCTCTCTCGATTCCCCTTTTGAAAGTGAACTTGGTATTAATCTACAAGACCTTGAGCGCCTTATGCACACAATCAGCAGTGGCGTGCCCCTTTTTTCTCTTTTTTTTTCTGGTCAATCTCTGACCTTTTGAGTGCCGCCCACATTTTAATTAGTCCTAAACTAAAAAGCTGCTCAGCGCACCCCCTAGCTCCCATTTCCCCTTTGTTCTTGCGACTTTCTTTTTTTGTGCGGCGATGAAATCCATGGGAGATATACCACATTCAAGTGGTGATTGAATATCAGTGGTGAAGGAGGGGTTTTTGTAACACGTTGGAAAATTACAAGGGCTTAAGTGTCAGACACATATGCCTGCCAAATGTAATCAGTGGGTAATAAATGTTTGCCCTTTACACTATAAAAAGCAATGGCAGTGCTGAATGTGTGCTCAGCTCAGGGCAGCAGATCACTGTGTCGCTGTAACTGTGATTAAAATTATTTCCCAACAAGCAATCTTCACCCATGCCTCTTGAACTCTTTGCCATCAACTTCTTATCATAAGAGCTTTTATGATGGAATAAACTGTAATCTAACATGTTTTTTTGTTGTTGTTGTTGTTTTGCAGCTCTTGAACTCCCGGGAAGGTTGCTTGAGCTCTGAAAGGTAAGCTTTTGCAATCAGATCCGGTGCAAGAATCACTGTATGGTCAACGACAAAGATGGGTCATGGCATTTTAAGCTGGTTTTCCATTTCTGCTCGCTCTCACGACTGTGTTAATGCTGGTTGCAGTGGAATGGAGCCTCAGAGGATAGAGAGTGAAGGCCTCTTGCTCTTTTCTCCCCACTGTTTAATTAGCATGGTCTCAGAGACTGGGGGTGCCGCTTTAGCAATCACGAATCCTGCCCAGCCAATAAGAACTTGTGTTCAACCACGTCTGACAGAGATAAATGGCATGCCGCAACATCTCAGCCTCGCCCATCATCTCTTTTACCCATGCAATAGTGCATTGCGGGAAGACTGAGAGTGTCACAGATCTAAGTGGGCATGTGGGTCAGTCGATAACAACATAACTCTATATGGGTGTTTTCTGTGTGTTTGTGTTTGCAGATTGTTTGCAAAATGAAGCAGATCTTTGTGTGTTTGTATTGTATGCATGGAATTGTGTTTGACGTGAATACCTCAAAGTGGGGCTGCATTACAGCCATGTAATGCCCATACGTCCTAACTGTCTGTGTGAAAGTGGATGTAGCCACTGTGACATCGCTGATTGGTTTGCAGAGAATAGTTTTGAAGCCTCGAGTTGGGCATTTTAGCTGTCGCCATCTTGTTTTTTTCATGCCAGAAGTGACCTTATTTGGACAAGAGGGTGGAGCTGGGCAGGAACATTGCAAACGCTAAGTTATTAGCTCATGCTAATACTAGCTAGCTAGCTAGGTTTGCAAGGTGCATCCATAATTCACTTTAACACTGATATTAATTTAGATACTAATTTTAACTATCAAAAAATGGGCTTAAAATAAAATATAAGCCTACTTATAGGGGAAAAATGAATAGACAGATCCTTAGAGTGTCTTTTAGTACAACTAAATTATGCACAAGGCATTTTTAGGTGACCAGTAAGTAACAATTAACCTCAATGAACTGAAAACACATAGTGAAAGGGTCAGAGTTCAAAGAAAAAAAACAGACAAGGCACCCAAAAGAGGTATATAGCTATTAAAATGTAAACAGTGCCATGGATAGGCGATGCTACACCACTGTTCTGATTGACAGGTTGCTGTGATAGTGACCATAATTACAAAATGAACTTGATGCTGTATTGAAGAAGACTTGAAACTAGAGACTGAGACCTTAAAGTCATTAGGGAAATGTTTACTGAGGTAATAAATCAAGTAAGAGGTAGGTCATTTTCTCATAGAATTCAATACAATCAGACTTCTTCTTGCAACCGGTTGAGTCACCACTGCTGACCACCAAAGAATGCAGCTTTAAGGCATTTCCGCATTAGAGGCTATGTCCACTAGTTTAATACAGTCTACGATTGAGATGCTATTCAGTTGTTTTGTTTCAGCCAACTGAGATTCTAGGGCCAAGGCTTGGTCAATCGGTTTGGAAATTTATGATGGTTTTAGGTTGGGAATGCAAGGATGATGGATTACATTCTGTGACCTGATCACAGGAAGCATTTTGAGGCTGAAGATTCGATTAGAAGGCAGCATATTTTGGAGAAATTTCGGAAAAATTGGTCATCTTTCAAACAAGGGAATTGTTATTCATCCGTGCAAAAGACTAGATAAACACAGAGCTTCCATTGAATAAATTAGATGCAACATCCTGCAGTCTTTGGAGACAGACGCTACTTCTTGTCCAAGTATAAGCTAAAGGCTCCAAAACCATCATGTCACGTGGGCACAGATTCTGCTTTTGCCATTCATGAGACCCTCAGTATATGTAACACTCAGTGAGGCTGAAAGTACTTAACGGAGATTACACAAATCAAAGATGTAATTTTCTGGGTAAACCATGATAAGCATGTGATCTGGTCTTTAGTTTGCTGTCCTTTGCTTTGAAGCCGTCACTGATTTTCTAGGTTGGTAATACGACCATAACTTGCAGTTTTCTGTTATAACATTACAAGCATATTGCCACTAACATGTCAAATCTGTGTGGAAAAAAGTTCGAGATCAAGACCAGATAAAACAGAAAAAAAGAAGCCCATCCATTTCACAGGCTTGAATCACATAACAGGGTTGCAACAGAGACCATCATCCACACTCCACCAATGAATAAAAACTATTTTTAGACACTGAGTGCTGTTAATAGCCACTGGTGAACTTCCCAGTTAAACACAACATGACTATGAATCACCTGCGAGCAAGTGCTGGGTCCAGCAAAAACTGAACTCATTGGACTGAACCTGATCACAGTCTCCAGTCCAAACAAGGAAATGTTTCAGTTTCAGTGCAGGTTTATATAATTGCTTCTGGCTCGATAGATGTTTGCATTAACTCACATTCCTTTGCCCGATTGGCATTCAAGCTGTCCCAGATAAACAGTAAGATGTGATCCTTTCCATCTTCTTTTTTTCTGCATTAAAATGTTGAAATTTGTGACATTTGGTGCTCTTGCTACATGAACCAGAAATGTGCATAAGTCATTTTTTTTGCAAGTCCAGGTCAAGTCTCTGAGCTCGAGCCCAAGTCAAGTCTTTGGTCACAAGTACATTTCAAGTCCTAAGTCTCTTATGGTTGTAATGAGCGTTCTATCATCTGCCACGTGTCATCCAGTCTGCTTAGAACACTGCATAGCAATATCTGAGGAATTCAAAGCATGCACTGTGTTATCATCACTCATTTATCTACTAGCATACAGTATCAGCATTGATTAGTTGTTTGGTATGTGATCGCTTTAAACAGGCTTTTGCAATGCAGTTTGAAATCATTCCCAGCCATGCGTAATGATGCATCAGAGAACCCCATGTGCCCCAGTCATGCAGCACAGTAGAATATCTAATATTCTCTATGAGGGGATAAAGGCTGAGAACAAATAAAGGCCACTGCTCGGAGAGAGCACAGGCTACGATTTTGCTCTGTAACAGGTCAGCAAAGAGCATAGTAGTAAAAAACAACGGTAACAGGCAGGAGGGAGAGCGCACATCCAAATCACTTCATATCAGTCACAAACTCAGAGTGCAGAGCGAGTCATAGAAAAACTGGAGTCACTCCACAGATAAAAGCTAATGAGAGAGCAGAGAGAAAAACCACAAAGCCGCTGTCATTCTTCTGTGCGAAGCCAGTGAAGATGAAATTATTTTACACTCACGGCAAAACAAACAGACTCATCTTTTCATAATATTCGGCAAATGCCAATCTAATCAACGTTAAATAGCTGATGCCGAGCTAAACGTGTTTGCTAACCATCCATAGCATTAACATTAACTTTCACATTACAAAGTGACTCACCTGTCTGGGTGTTTTTTTCCGGTGCCTGATAAAGTTTGATGCAGCTGATCGGCATCCTTGTATTATACCTGCAGATGTTGAATTTAGTGAATCTTTTGTTTGGGCCTTCGAGTCTCAAATCTGGAGTCCAGCTCAAGTTTTAAGTCTTAACTTTTGACCAAGTCCAACTCCGGTTTATTTCATGTCATAAAAAGAAATGTAACTGATAAAATGCCATCAGTTTTAGTTTTAATCCCAGTGTTCCAGTAGTTTTGATGCCACAACATTTAGTCTTAAACTAAATAATTCTAACACCCTTTTATAACACATTCAAAGCACGGTGCCTTTATTAATAGAAGAATTATTTCCATATCCTGACACCTTCTTATGACTAACATACACTTCACTTATGGGGTGGCTTCAGCAGTAATTGCTGCAGCCTTTTCCCCTGTCTCCTATTTCAGTGGATCATAGTAAGGGAACAGTTTGTAGCAGTGGGGGCATAATTAGTGATAGGCCTTGGACATGTCATACTCTGTTAGTCAGCCTCGCTTTAATTCCTTTGTCTCCTCTCTGCTCCTAGCAGTCATTCAGGCTGTGTGTATGTAAGTGTGTAGCTTTGCTCAGGCGTTACTGTGCGTGTGCATACTTAATGTATTGAATATTGAATCTATTGAAATTTCATTTGACCCTATATAGTACAATATCATGGGAAGACAGGAGGGATTTTAACAAAATGTACTTACAAGCTCGTGTTTGTCTTTCCTGTCTGTCGGTACCAAGATACCTGTGTGAGTGCCCCTTTGATTTCCTGCAGAACAAAAGAAAAACAATTCATCAATTTTGGCTTTGTCTCTAAAGCTAGAAAGGCTTCAGTATTCATCCGGCTCGTGAGGCTCATTTTGGCTATAATTAGAGGAAACCTTTTTGGGCTTTCTATATTCCTTTTTAAGCAGTTCCCTGTAGCAACAAAATGCATAAAAAAGGTTTTGTATAATGCCAAAAGGTAGACTGGTGATTACTGTCAAAGGACGCTTTTTTGGCATGATGAGTGTGTGTCTATGTGTGTGGAGTTTGCAGAGGGGTTTCTCAACCTAGGCTGTTGATGTGAGGGCGGATGAAAGCCGCTTTGAGGATACAGTATACGGCTAGGAGGAAAAGCTCTTCCTCCACCACCTTCCTTTGCTTTTCTCCAATTTTCTCCCTCTCCTTCATCTCCCTCTCTCATTCTCCAGCCACTCTACCCTTGCTATCTCCTCTTGACTGCCTCTCCCCTCCCCTCTGTTGTTTCCCTATCCAATTTTCCCTATACATCCAGCCCACTCTTTCTCTGGAGCCTCTTTCCCTGCCATAGCTGTCTTCATGCCTGCACTCATCTGGATCTGCTCTTTTTCTCTGTCCTCCCTCTTTTTAGTTTTATCCATTCAGTCCTGACCCCTCTCTTTTCCCCCATGTGAGTAGTGAAGGACGCTGCCCACAGCATGATGATTAGTCTGAAGAAATGTTCCCAGAAACCAGGGATTACACAGGCATGAATTAAGGTCCATATTCGGTATATCGTTCATAGTTCTTTGAACTATTTCTGTCACAATATTTACTTCATATTCAAAGGACCAGTGTGTTTTATTGGCATCTAGAGGTGAAGTTGTAGATTGCAACCGACTGATTACCCCTTGCCTTAGCCTGCCCTCCCTAGTGTGTAGGAGAACCTGTGGGATACAGTTTTAGTGCCACTATTTAGTTTTTTTTTTTGTGACTTACTTCATTTATGATAACTGACATGATTTGGTTCAGCAATGCTAAGGGTAACATTATCTGTGGAGCTCACTGCCCAGTTGTGAACTTCTGAGCAAGCTAGCTGTTGGATGCTAATCAAACTTACACAACATTATTCCTGCAGTTTGACCATTTCTTTGTCACATGTAACTATATGGTTAACTTCAGGGAATGTCTATCAATTAAAGCACATGCACAGGCGAGAGGATCAAGGTTCAAAACCAGCCTGCTTCCGTACAACAACAAAGCTAACGCAGCTCATGCTGCAGTATACATTTTCACTAAAAGAAACGTGAAAAAACAACCAGCATCCAACTTACTACTCTTGTTAGTTAGTTAGTTGGCTTTAAAAGAAGCTCAAGGTTCTAGATGAGAACATTAGTCCAACATTGCCCCAGCCTGTGGTAGTAGCCACATTAGCTGCTTAACATGCTAACGCTTAGTTCAAAAAAGTAACATACAAAATAAACAATCAAAAACAGCATAAAACATGGCAAAACCAATCCATCATTTAGCTTGTGTTGCTTGGTGAATTTTGGAAGCATTGATTCATTATTTTAACATGCCTTCAAGCGTAAAACAAGAAGACACAAAAGTAAAAACATGAACGTAGCATTTTTTGCGATTGCTTGCCATCAACTGTGGTATTCCAAAGTTGTGGTTATTGCAACAGCCCTACTACCAGTGTTTAGTTTGTCATTTCTGGGCTACTGTAGAAACACAGGGTTAGCGCAGCTCTGTTTCTTTAAATCCACAGCTTATTTCAAGATGTAAATTTATAAATGTGGAGCACGGGGTTCAGGTGTGTGCCCAGAGCCATTTCAGAGAATACTCCTTCAGCCATAGCACATGGTACCTCGGCAGAGAGGAACCTTTGTGCTTCTGTTCTTTCATCACGCCATATTAGCTTTACAAAGGAAACACACAAAAATCTTTGCAAGTGAACCTTGAACTTGAAGTTAAGTCACAGAATAGCCAGATTTTTACAGCTCCACTTGATTGAATTATATGTATTATATATACCACTTCTATCAAAGATGAAGTGGCTTGAGTAATTTAAAAAAAAAGCCATAACAGAAAATGATTCTGCCCTGTGCAAACCTACTTGGAAAATACAATTTCACAAGCTATTCATGCTCCTAAAGGTCTTTCATTATTGCAGGTATATATGTTGTAAATTATATTATCATATCACTGTTTACAGTATCTGCATTTTGTTCGTATTTATCAGAGCATTTTTTATTGTTCCGTAAAAACATATACAGCATGTAATAAAGATTGCATCAGGGTTGTGTTGTTACCACTCGAGACCTTTATCCTTCCTATTACCCTTCATCAGACTTTGACTGTGGCTTATCCAGACTTCAGATACACATCAAAGTCCACTAGTTGGACAAAGCTTTCTTGTTCTTGACTATCTTAAGTAGGACTAATTTTCTGTGTATTTGGGGGAAAATTAGGACTGCTTTCAAACTAACAAATATGGCCGACTGAGATAAAGCTCCACGCTGCCTGGCTCTGTTCGCAACAGGGAAAAACATGTTTCTGGTGGAAGAATTTAACAGTCACAAGGACATTTATGAATTCAGTATTTAGTGAAGAAACAACAGACGAAATATGCATTTTCACGGGGCTACTGTGCTCACTAAAAACTCTCTCCCTTTTCATTGCTTCTCCACAAATTTACGAACAAATGACACATTATGGGTCGTGTTTCCCTCCTTTGTGTTAGTTGTCAGCAGGTATGGTTGATTTTTAACACTGAAACACAGCACAAAGCACTTTGTTCTGAGATAGTGCGTGCGTGGGTTGTTTTTTTTTAAGCTTGAAAGGTGCAGTGCATATTTTTGTGCAACTGTCTAACTCATATTAGACTAGTGTAAGAGCAAAATAAAGACTTGACGTGACACACATTTGAGCGACTGGTGCCTTGTCTTGCCTTGGATACTTTTAAATCATTATCCAACAATTCTTCAGAGATTTGTCCCCAAACGCATATGTTAAGTGTGTTTTATCTTATCTGGCATTCATGGTAAAGCGTGCATCTCTCCCATGTGCCCATGCTCGCTCATACCTCTAGCATTATTTGCCTGATTGTAATTCAGTGTCTACTATTTGAAGAGCCAAGGCAGCTTGTTTGCTATTGATTTTATTTACAAGGCTTCTATATTTTACTCTGTGCAAATCAGAGCAATTGTTTCCAAGTGCATGCATGAATCAATGCCTCCCTGGAGCCTGTGCTGGTGACTGCATGCAGCTCAATACCTCCAATTTATGTTTTAATTACGATGATCTACTAAGTGTTGGGAGCTTGGCTTCCAGCAGCGTGCATTGTATTGTACATTGAATTTTTACTGTCTACATAGGTAGACGATGAATTTGACTGCATTCATCAAATTGCCCTAAATCTTAACAATGTTGATTTATGCACTCTTAGAAATAATGGTTCCAAAAGTGTTCTTCCTGAAGGGCTTAAGTTCTACCTAGAACCACTTGTTTTGGTAGAACCCTTTTTTTGAAAAGAAGCATTCATCAAGGGTTCTGTGGAAGACTAAAGGTTGCATTAAGAACTATTTTCATCTAAAGAACTCTTGTTGGAAAAAAAGTTGAAATCCTCCGAGAACTTTTTCATGAAGAATTCTTTGTACCATAATAGCCTCTTGGTAGAACCCCCTGGGTGGGTTCTAGATGACACTCTTGAAATATACAAGGGTTCTCGGTAGAACCCCCTGCAAGCACCCTTAAAGGACGGAAAGATTCTGGAGAGGGTTCTGGGTGGAACCTTTCATGGATGGTTGTAACCCTTAATGTTGAGTTCTAAGTAGAATTCCCTCAGAGGATTTTAGGTGAAACCTTTATAAAGGGTTTTACCAGGTGCTCCTATAGGAACATGCTGAAGAACCCTATATGGTTCTAGTTAGCATCTTTATTTCTAAGAGTAAAGTGATGATTAAGGCGAAAACATTTGCAAGGATGTTGCAACTTTCTGCTGACATGGATAAAAAAAAAAGATCTTGCACAAAATGCAGTTATTTTTGAACAACACTGTGTTGACTTTTGGGAATTCACATAAAAAAAAAGCAGGTAGAGGTTTATTTCATGTTTCGCTATCAATTGTTCAGACACAGAGTATAAAAACAACAACTGCTCAGCTCTGACAACCTTGTTTGGCAGTGCGGCTCCAGACTGGATTTTATACCCCGCCATATTTGTTCTGTACTGTTTTTGTTTGGCAGAACAGTATATCATTTGATCACTTGCCATTAGAGGTGATTGCTTAACTCAGTATGCCATATAAGTGGCTTCTGGCAAGCTTGAAAGCCATAAATTTTATTGACTCCTGTAATTAGGACAGATCAATAAAAGGCAGTTTCTTTCACTGCTTCCCAGGACTGCATTGGTTGGTGCACTTTTCTAGGTCTTGGTTCCACTGCAATCACTCAACACTATGACATAAACCCACCATAAAATGCTGCAAAAATGTTTATGGTGTATTTCACAAACATATATATAGCAGCACAACAACTTTTTGCAGTATCAGTCCTAAACCGTGAAGAAATATTTTGCTATTTTATAGCAAAAGAGACCACCAGGGTTCCATTCTGCTTTCTTTCTTTTATAATTTGTTGCTGTTTTTTTTCTGCAGAGCCATTTGCAGATGCTCCACCAGTAATACCTATTATAATACAGTAGAAAAACAGCCCCATAGTGTGTTGCTGTCAAGCCTCTTAAGTTGATAGCTGTGTCTTTGCACACTGCGGGAAGATTCCCTTTCTGTCAAACAACAGCTGGTGAAGACAACATGATGCGGAGGCCACGGACGAGTGAGCCATCAAACCTCCGTCTCTGACAGTATTTTGGCAAGCCACGTTTCATAAGAGTCTGTCTCACTCTGCCCTGCTTTTATGGTGCATGAATCAATGATAATTGTCCTGTGTTCTCACTTGAATGGCACAAGTATCCCCCATGCGGCAACAGTCAAATAAAAGGGGGAGCTTGGAGGAATGGATTGAGGAATACCCAGAAATTAGCATGAATGAAATGAATCACAGTTCCCCTGGGATTATGATTCATTAACTGGAAAATGTTCAGTGCAGAAGGCATTGGGAGCGCCATGCCAATACAATGAATATAATATAAATTATGAGCAGCAGGGTTACACTATGCATGACGCATGCCTGTTGTTGACATGGGTTCAAAGAAGAGTTGTGCAAGGCAATGAATCTAAGCTGCTGCAGAGCTGTGGCTGACCTACTGGGTTGTGGAGGCTGAATGAAAAATTCCCTTTAGCAACAGTGTAAAAAATAATTTGATCCAGGTTAAAAAAGATAGCGTCCAGGCTGTCTTAAATTTGTAAGTTGACTGAATTTGAAAAGACAGGTTCAGAGAATTTAGTAATGATTCATAACAAATAAACTTTTCTGGTCAAATAACCTCAGTTGTACTTGAAAAAAACATGTTTGGCAAGCTTAAGATATTAAGTTGAACCAAAAACTGTTAACCACACTGATGAACAAACAACAATTAATTAGATTTTGTTTCACTTTTTTAAGTTTGAAGATGTAGTTTTTCATGTCTTATTTTAAAGTCTATTAGAGACACACAACAAGTTTTCATCATATCTTTTCTGCATGCTGGGAAGTCAGCTAATATGCTGATTATTTTTCTTTCAAAACTTAATTTAATGAGTTGATTGAACTCTAAAGTAATTTCATTCAACTTACATTAGAACTTCTTTTCAACAGTTGTCAAGTGTTTTGATTGCTATATTACTGTATATAAATATTACTATACTATATTAAATGGCCATGACATCATCAGAGATTAAAGAAATGCACGCATGCAATGTTTAAAAGTTAAACAATATGTCAATGAAATCTGGCAGGCAGTAAGGCAGGCTGTCACTCAACTCCAACTCCAAAGTGTGTATTTTCAGAGCAGTCAGCTTTTGTTTTTAGGATATCAGGCTCCGCTTTACACAGACAGACAACTGACAGTTATAAGTGGAGGACTTAATATCACATTGTGCTCATCTAACTCCTGCAGTGTTCCTGCAGCCTGCCTGGAAACAACTCAGCCATAGATCATATATTAAATAGGATTTTAACCTATTTGTCTGTGGCTCCAACTCGCTGTCTGGACTGCAGCACAAACATTTGGACACGCAATTGTTTTGTGCATATTGCTCCTTTAATTAACTTGTGTATTTACATTGATCTGATGAGAAAAGATTAGTTGATTCCACTTAATTCCTGCATGATTTTTCACTGTGCACTATATCATTGTATTTTTTTATTATGATCATTGTATTCCACCGAAGCTGTATAGCATGTTCCAAGCGCAGTGTAGATTTGATCAAACATGCTACTCGAAAGCTTCCAAGTAAACAGTGTGATGAAATCAAACACCAACAACCTTATCCCTGGCTCCATCAGGGCCTAATTCCATCCCAAACCAAGCTCCCATTCTCCTTTTCCTTTATCCCCTCTGAAAAGCCCGGTGATTAGAAGTAGACTTAAAGTTGACTATAGCACCCTACCCCATTCCCGACGGGACCTTCTTGAATCCCCAAAGCCTCAGCCAGTTTATCAGCATCAGGGGATCAGGCAATCCTCCCCCCTCCGCACACGTCAAACGGGGAGCCCAATGTGTTCGGCGGCCTTCGGTGTAATCTCTTTGGCTGTCGACAGATCCAGCGAGGGGTCAGCTGAGATAACAGGATCACTCAGGTGGAGACAGGGAAGGGGACCACGGAAGAAAGGGACAGAAGCTAAAAAGAGAGGAGAAATGTGGGCAAGTGCGGGGTGAGTTTTGCTGGCGAAGTGGAGCTGGCGCTTTCAGATGGTGAGGCAGATATTTTTTTGTGGAATGTATGCAAAGCCACAGGGCATGCATGGAATGACGTGCTCATCCATGATCATGTCTGCATGCAAAAGCACCCGTCCCACATCCGCTTATGTGAAGTAAGAATGTATTTAACTAAGGATACAGACTGTTGCTACAGTCTGTGACTGTTGTTTCAGTCTGTTCACCCCTCCAGTGATGAAATAAATCCAATCCGTAAAAGTTTTTAGTCAAGCACTCTTGTAAAAATACTGATTCTCCAGCTCAGGGAAATGGTTTCTATACAGTGATTAAATTAATTTGTTTCACAATAATCCTTTTGAATTTAAGGTCCAGTATTTTCCAGTTTAGGTTTCTAATAAATAGTCTATTAAAAAAGGTGGAAATCAAAGTAATGTTAAAATATACCACAATTATGATTATTCTAATGTGGTTTATGTGTCTCTTTTTCAAGATGATGATTGAATAAAACATTAAAACATTAACAAGACAGGTTTTTGATGTTATTAATTGTTTAGTCTGACTCATTAGATGCACACTGCAGGTATAAGTCTACCATTGGTCGCTTGTTTTAAGTGCTTTTGTAATGTTTCCCCGGGAAACAAGAACAACCTCCGAGCTGCAGCCTGCACACTGAAAACAGCAAATTAGCAGCTTGGACATGAATGGTACGAACAAAACAAGCTAACAGCTATTACCTTTTTTTTTTTTACAGCGATATAGTCATTTTAATGCCGGAGCTCGCCTCCCGACATTTTTTTTTTTTTTTCCAGTATAGCAGAATATCAGTGTGTGAAGCCAGACCTTTCTCCAGCACTGAGCGCTGTGGCGAGACTATTATTTGTTATATTAATCAAGTAACAAAAATAATAACAATCAATAAATGAGTTAGTATATTAATCAATTAATCAAAAAATAATAATCAGACTCAAAAAAATATCATTAGGTGCAGCCCTATTTTTAATTATTTTCAGACACATACAGAAAAAAATAATAATTGATCCAATAATAGAAAAAAATGACCACCAGATTTATCAGTAATGAAAATAATCAATGCCAAATGTAATTTAAAAAAGCTTAGACTAGAAGAACTACAATTATGCCCCAACTTACAGTGGAAATAATAGAAAATTCAATACTGGGTTACAAACCGAGCCCTGTTTGACATGGCTGAATGCTTGACAGAGCAGCGAGGCACCCTGACAAAGGCTGCTTTAGCCTGTCTTGACCGGTCTGCTTCTTGCTGCATCCACTCGCACTCTGACCTGGCATCTTATTAAAACTGCTATCCCCCGTAGAGAGAGGAAAAAAAAAAGAGCAGCAGTGGACATAAATGGTGGAAAAAATGGAAAGGTGAAAGGTCAGTCAAAAACTGAGGAGCTACAGTATCAATTTTACGCTTGGGCATCCAGTTGACACCGAGCAACAAAACGCATAAGCCGTTACTTACGCCCTATCACACACATACGCAAAGTTTTACAAACATATTCCGTATGCATACAGACGCGCTAACATTCGCACACTCCCTCTCTCCTCTCTCTTTTTCCAACTCTCACTCTCTGACACACACACGCTGAGAGGCAGCATGGTAGGCAGTGACACAAAGCTAATGCCTTGTCACACAGGCTGTCAGCAGATTAGCCAGTGGATTACACCCCAGCCATTAGATGTGCACAGAGCGAAAGGCCACAAACATGGCAGACAGAGAGGAGGAGAGGAGAGGAAAGAAGAGAGTGAGACAAACTGTGAGACTGGCAGTGATAGGGCATATTTTGGCATAAGGCATAGGAGCAACTAATGGAGGATAAGTTAAAGGAGAGGAAAGGGGGGAAAAAAGAAGAAAAATCAAGGCTGGTTAAGTAGCACAAAGGAAGAAGTCGAAATGATACGAAGGATATGTTGAAAAGGGGAGATGTAAGGATAAGAAAAGGGGATTGGGTCAAGAAACTTTGCTGCGAGAGTAAAAAGATAATCACACAGATGAGGGCAGAAAAAGTCATAACAATCTACAAACAAATCTGTTTTTTTCTGTCAGGATTAGCTTCATTGATCTGGTCCAAAACATGGCCAAAGTCAGATTGGGATAATCACGAAAGGGAATCCAATATCACTCTCTTATTAGCTCTGTTTTGGTCTC
Source organism: Lutjanus erythropterus (assembly GCF_056507025.1). Lineage (NCBI taxonomy): Eukaryota > Metazoa > Chordata > Actinopteri > Lutjaniformes > Lutjanidae > Lutjanus > Lutjanus erythropterus. The sequence continues at coordinate 8,585,688 of NC_139339.1, read as the reverse complement.
CACCAACAACTGAGAAACTATATTGTTATTTGCTAGATAGGACAGAAAAGGTAATAACAACAGTAAAAAAACAAAAGAAGAAGGGAGACACAGAGAACATAAAATGACAGAGGAAGTGGAAATCCAATATTACTCTCCTATTAGTTTGGTTTTGGTCTCTACCTACTACTGAGGAACTGTTTTTTCTGTCTTGTTTAGCTCAGCTGATATCGTCAAAAACATTGCTAAAGTCAAATTGGGAAAATCATGAATGGAAATCCCCTATTACTGTCATATTGGCTCTGTTTTGGTCTCCACCAACCACTGAGGAAATGTTTTTTCTGTCTTGATTAGCTTAGCTAGGTCAGATTGTGATAATCATGACCACGTTAACAGACAGAAAACGCAAGAAGAAGTGAAAATATAAATATATTACTCTCCTATTTACTCCGTTTTGGTCTCCACCACCCATAAAGAATTGTTTCTAGCTTGCTAGATAGGACAGAAAATGTAATAACCATCATAAAGATGGAGACACAGAGAAGAACAGAAAATGCCAGAGGGGTGGGAGAGTATCCAACGGCACATGAGGGAGCACAGAAGAGGAGGAGAAGTTGTGTAGTGTGCAGGTGGGGGGGGGACAACAAAACAAAACGGAGGGGAGGAGTCCTGGTGATGAGGAGAAAAATGAGAGTGGAGAAAAAAAGGGGGAAAGAGGATGCTAGAAAAACAGAATGAGGAGGGAAGAGAGAGCAGGGGAGGAGCCGGAGAGAGATGGAAATGAAAGAACCAGGAGGAGAGATTAGAGGGGAGAGTTGGGATGTGAAGCATCAGAGGAGAGGATGGAGAATACTCTGCAGCACACAGGCGAGGAAAAACACTGTATGGTAAGAGGTGGAAGGAGGACCTTGATGTAGAGTTTGGCAGAGAAAACATACAGATGGATTCAGTCAAGGACAGTGGGATATAAATATTTGTGTTTACAGTATCTGGGAACATAATGCCATTAATTTAGTTGTGTTGCAGTAGGAAAAGCACAGGTTTGATTAATAATTCAAGATGGCTGAATTCCACTTAGCTGCTTCAGTTTCAGGGTCCTGGAAACTGGCTCTGTTGTGGGCAAAAGTTCCATAATACCCTTCAAGCATAATGTAATTCAAGTCTTTTGAGAGGAAACTAGACTTCTGCTCCTACTCTTGGCTGTTTTCAAGGCTTTAGACTTTGGCCAGTAATATGTCAGTAAGATAGTTGATTGTTGAGTCTCATTCCCAAAACTCTATTTCTCAGTATTTCACGACCTTAGAATAAAATTCAACGACTATCCATCTTCAAGCCACCAATCCAAAGTGCCTGTAATTTGACATCCTGTGCATGACACTCAGTAATCAGCTATCTTCCTCAGAACTGGTTACTGAACCTTTAATGTTATCAGTAGTAGCACTTCTCAAAATATCTTCTTTAAAAAATGGCTATTTCATGCCATGATTATCCTCTTTTATTTTCATACATTTTTTTCCTCTCTTCGACTAATTTGCCATTCCGGTTAAAAGAAAATTGTCACTGTCGGATTGGGATGTTGAATGGACGATGCAAAAACACGGCTTCACGTTTTGTCAGAGTTGTAATTGTGAATGTGTCAATAAACTGTTGCTTATTTAGCAAGAAAAATACTTGATAGCTAGTCCAGGATTTAGTAGTTAAAACACTTTGGACAAGTGTGATCCAGATATATTTTATTTGGCTTAGTGTTAGAATTGGTTAGCTTGACAAAAAAAAGGTTATTATCCATTTAGCAGTGTAATATGATTGCAGATTGTTTTGTCAATTGTCTCAACCCTTTCGTGAGAACTTGGACAAATCCTGTCCTACCAAAAATAACTTTTAAAAATCATTAATACCAACACTGTAATTTCAACTTTTGGTTTGCTTTTGTCCCAGTTTTCAACCTCAACTGTTTGGTTAGAATTTGATTTGATCCATTTGTAAAGTTTTTTTTTCTAAACTTTTATAAATGTGACAGAATACTAGATAAATAGTTCTCTTTCTTGTTATTATTATTTGCAGCAACTTGCAGTCCCTGGACCTCATAGGGAGACAAGTTTACCAAGACACCCACTATACTGTAACTGTCAAAAGTAGACACGCTGCTTTCTTCTAGAGGTTACTAACTGCAGATGGCACTTCTGGTGGCAGCGGTGTCAGAAACTTTTCAAGCACTTGTCAGTTTAACTTTTAGCACGACCCTCTTGTATCACCATCTGCTCGGTAGAACGAAAGCTACTCCCTGCATTGTGAGGCAGTAAAGGCGCTCAGCTTTTATTTATTTTTTTCATTATTATTATTCTTTTTCTCTTTTTTCAATCAGTTTCTGGTTTCCAAGTGGAGAGGTGTCACGCCTTCTCAGTTGGCGTTTCATTTTACGATAATCTACTCCGCTGCCCCTACTGTCGCCACCACCTACAGCCCCCCACCACAGAACCGCTTTGCAGATGTAATGACACATAATTGTCTGCTGGAGCTTCATTTCGGGCTGGTATTTGTACAAGAATGGAAGAGAAGGTGTCAAGTTAACAGGGGCTAATGGGAAATTCTGATATCCTTTCAGACTGGGAATTGTGTTGAGAAAAGCCATGAGAAGCATGTCACTCCGTGTTCACATGCAGGGAAAATGTTTACTGTGTAAATTACATGCACAGAATGCACTATGGGTACATAGCAGCGTATTAACCCGCACATTCTGGTGACTGATGTACACTCCTAGGAATAAAGGTGCTTACTAGAACTACAAAGGGTTCTTCAGCTTGTCTCTGTAACCTTTGAAAGGTTTCACCAGAACCCCCTATGAGAGGTTCTGAAGGAAAACCCTTCTATGGTGTAAAGGCTCCACCCAGAACTCTCCAGAATCTTTTCACCTTTTAAGGGTGCTAGCAAGAACCCGTCCAGGAGGTTATACAAGAATTGTTTTATATTCCAAGGGTTTTATTAAGAACACGCTCCGCAGGTTCTACCGAGTACCCTTTCATATTTCTTTATGGGGATATTTATTTATTTTGAGAACTCACCTAGGCAGTTGGAACCTTAAAAAAACTGTTGACTGTCGTTTTTTTAAAGAAGGTTCTTCAGAAGTAAATGGTTCTGGGTAGAACCCTAGCCCTTCAGGAAGAACCCTCTGAAACCTTTATTTGTACGAATGGAAGAAGAGTGTCATATGTGTCTGTGTTTGTATGCATGCATGCATACATACATGAGCATTTATGTGTATGCATGTGTGTGTGTGTGTGTGTGTGCGTGTGTGTGTGTGTGTGTGAGACAGGCAGTCTGATGTCATTCAGGATGCTTTAGCTGGTTGAGTGATTTGAATGTGTGCTGTGGACTGAGCTGAGTCTCAGAAGTGCCAGAGGGAGATGAGGGGGGAGACTAAATGTGTGAATCCCCACGGGAGATTTAGACTGTTTATTATGATAAGCCTCTGCGCACACGCATCCTCCACATAAACATACATAAGTACACACATAAACTCATGTGCACACATGTAAAGAAAGAATGAAAGACAGGGGGTACAGATAAGGATGTAGGGATGGGGGGAAACAGATAGGATATGGAGACAAGGAAATAAGAGGAAAAAGAGTGAAAGATGCTTCCAGTCACATATGCACAGTGATAGGCTCAGAGTTCACAACCTATAAAAACTAATTCCACACACCAGCCTATCCATAGCCATCTCATGTGGGAGCCATTCCACCTTTTAAACCCCCTCTCACTTAAAGCGGGCCCAGATGTAAGTCAAGGGGCTGCTTTGGATTAGCCAGAGAGAAAAACTCATTTCCTTTGCCATTTTACGAGCATTTAATTTGAAACAATTAAGATATTACGGTGCTGCGGATTCACTACACAGAGTGACAGCTGGGAGCAATCCCATAAACCCCTGAGCCAGTGAATGAGGCACCTTGCTACTCTCTTTTTCCTCCACTCGCTGCCTCCTCCTCCTCCTCCATCTCCTCGCTGTTATTTCATTGAAGCATTTTTGCTTAAGGCTCTGTGGAGGTGAATGGGCTACCTTTGCCTCAGCTGAGATCTCACTGCAATCGCCAATTACTTTAGCAGCTCATAAATGCACCAGTTGGCTGATGATAGAATGGCCTAATTTCCCAAGACTAAAGGGAGGAAGCGAGCACAAGAGAAAGTTTACCTTCTGGATTGCTTTTCCCATCACGCCTTTTATTGCGTTATTGGATTTATAGCATAAGTTGCATGACTCATCTTTGGGGGGGAATAAATGAGGAAGATGCAAACTAGGGGGCAGCAAATGGTAAGCTGAGATGAAAACTTGGTCAGCATCATGAAACAATGCTTTTCATAGATGTGACTGGACATATTTGAATAGATCTTTTTCATACCAGCCATTTGGACATGAAACATTTGGGTACACAATACAAGTGTAAGCAATGATAACAATTAAGGTTGAGTTCCATTCAGGTCAAACAGAGTCAGGATTCTGCTATTGTGCATGTTGGCTCACTGGAGAGGCTCTGGTACACTAAATGGAACGTGCTTAAAGCAATAATATGTAACATTTCCATGTTAATTATCTAAAGAGATCTATAATTTATTTAAAGCAATGATGCGTTTCTTGTTAGCTATTGCTAGCTGGTTGCTAGCTGCTATAACTTCTGGGAAAACACAGAGTAGTCGGTTACGCCAGACAGTGAGGAGGAAAGTCGGTGAACGTGACTAAAGCTTTGTTTTAACCTTGTCAGCGAACATGGTCATGACAGATCAGTTTTCATCAGCTGGTGTTCAAAATGTAGAAAATAAACTCCCATGATCCCACACTACATCATGATGTACTCAAACTACATCTTCTGTTATTGTTCTAATCTGAGAAAGACCCCTTCAGGCAGAACTTAGATGTAGTACACTATATTTGGAATATTTTCACTGCTTTACTTTGTCTTTTCCAAAGGGAAAGCACCGTTGTATAAGCCAAATATTGCTCTCTCCAAACCAACCAATCTCCATAGGCAAAATCAGTACTTTTACTTCACAGTTGCTCATCTACTGATGCCTCAATCTGGTAGTTTGTTTTTGTTATTGTGTGACTTGGTAAAGTGGTGAAAATATTCTAAATATAGTCTACACTTTCACAGTTAATTATTTATTTTAGGTTTATTGTCTGGGATACCTTTTGTTGCTGAGACTGTCCACAGAAGTTTATTGCTTAGCTTTAACACTGGTACACTGTGCTTCCCCAAACTGGGGCATGCCGACCACCATCTACTGTGGATGATACACTGACGATCAATAAGTACCTCATACAACCCTGCTTCAAATAATCTAAAATGATCTTTTTAATGTCAATGGTAACCTGTGTTTGCCCTGCTGTTTCATATCAATACGGCTGCCGTGAAAAAGTTCTATTGGAACACTTGTTCGACGTTGTGCAGTTGTTTATTTTGTTTACTTTGACGGCACACGTATCGATGACCCTCCACGTCCTATCTGTCCTACACCCGAAGAACTTTGTCACTCCCTGACTTCGAATTCAAGCTGGCTTTGTCAGCACTCACCCATCAATTCACCTCCTCCTTCCCCTCCTACCTTCCACACTGGCATAGGAGGGCATTGGAGGTGTGAAATTGATGAAGGTGCGCTTGTGAAAATGTCAGTGGGGGATCAGTGGCCAAAGAGAGAGGGAGAGGGAGAGTACATTTTGGGGTGGAGGCGGTGACAGATAGGAGTGGCAAAAGCACCTTTTCATGAACACTGAACTGTAAAATGGAGGACCCAGCGCAAAACAATGGCCGTGATCAATCGGCTATGGTGAGAGGCTTCTCGTAAATGCCCGGTGCCAGCCTGCACACGCTGAAAGAGAGAGGGAAAAGAAAGGGAGAGGTATGGAGGGGGGGGGGGGTGGCGGGAGTGACAGAAAGAGACATAGACAGGGATGAGGTGTGTGTCACTGTTAGTTTGGGGAAGGGAAGTCAAAGAGGGAGAGAGCAGAAGGAGTGGATGTAGAGTGGGGTGGAGAGTGGGCAAATAAAAGAGCAACCGGGATAAGATGATGGCAGGAGAAGGTAAAAGGCTTTTAGAGTAGGGGAGATTTAAATAAATGAAAGGACAATGACGGGGAGTGGAGGGAGATGGGACAGGACCAACAGACAGAAAAAGCAGCAGTGCCGCGTTTGTGTTCAGACACACCTATTTGTATTCAGGCAAGAGGGAGAAATTATAGAGAAGAAAAGGAGAGGAGAAAAGTAAAAAGGAGATCTAACAGTGCCACATTATCACATCAGCACTCTGAACAATACTTGTCCTGGTTTATTTCATTCAGTCTCTCACTGTGTCTATTCCTGTGAAGGCTTTGTCATATCAAGGGCCTTCCCAAACTACTTCTTGGAAAGTATAAAACCATATAAATCAGTATGTGTTTGCAGCAGTCCTTACCAAAGGTCACTAACACTAAACATGTTAAACTTTAGCATTTATAAGTTAAAAAAGGAAAAACATCACATGGTATCTAAACTGACTTGATTTGAACCCATTTGCTAAATGAGCTGCACCCAGCTACAGTTTCTTTGACTTATCAGTGACTCATTCAGTCATTAAAGTAAAAGGAAACATAAATTATGATATTCCACAGCCTTAGGTAATATAGAGTAAGGCAACTAAGAATATTTATACAGTTTATGGTGATATAAGCCAGGGAAAATAGTAATATTTCACATTTAAGGAGCTGAAAATAGCATTTTTGCTCAATAAATAACTTAAAGCTACTATGACGAGTTTTTAACTGGATATGAAACAGTTTAATTTTATTACTCCATCCATATGACCTCCATAAGCAAACAAGACTATCCGCAAAAACCTCAAGAACATAAACTATTTCTACATAGCTGCTCTTAATGCCTGCCACCGAGATGGGATTAAACAAGTATGTTTTTTAATTTTCTGAGGCAAAATTACAGTGGATAGTCTGCTAGCCAGGTAAAAAAGGTTTTTGCTTGGATAATTTTTAGTTTTTGGCAATATAGTTTGGGGTTATTACAGTGGAAACACTATTGCTTTTGTCCTCATGAGCCTCCAAAATCAAAATCAAGTTCCTTGTAGTAGCTTTAAACGATAAGGTCTAGTCAGCCTAAACAAATAATGTAAGCAAATTTTCACATTTAAGAAGCCATAAACAGCATTTTTGCTTAATTAATAAATTTATTTTCTGACAACTGCCTAAGTGGTAATACTTTACAATATGGTACACAAAAATGTAAAGGTACTAAGGAACAAGTGAGGAGGAAATCAGGAACAACCTGATAATTAATGATTAATAATTCCTGAATAACTGATTCAAGTACTATAGTGATGAGTTATTAGAAAACAGACTGGGAGATTGTATATCACTGAATCATGAGGTAATGAGTTCATAAATATCTGTGACAACATACTGACCACTTTCTTCAGGAGTTGTTCAGGAGTTGTTCCTGACTATGAAACAGCTGCTGACTCATTATTATTAATTAATTAATCAGTAATTACTCTTTTTTGCGCCTCCTTAAGTAAAGTGATGCAAGACACTGAGTAGTTGCTTGTAGACCCTAAAGATGAAATGATGATGAAACGTTGACGATTTCTTACTCGTCCCTTAGCAACCCTTCCATTTTTTTGTACTGTCTTGTAAAATGTTGCCCACTAATTGATGATTCATCTAAACATTTCACCTCCAGCTGATAATGCATGTACACAGAGCACACAGAGTACATGTTCATTCTTTAGGGATGTTTTGCATTTGTATGAAAACAGCACATAATATAACTCAAAAGCAGAGTGACTAATGCGTCCATCAGTATCCATGGTGACAGATTTTTTTCGTTAAAGGCGAGTAGTGAGTGCTTCTTACAGCTCATGTATACCCTCACTCTTAATTTGGAGTGCCCTCCACAGCTGCAAACGTGACGTCATTCGGACTGACGGTAAAGTGCTGGTGGGATCAGTTTGGGAAAAGGCTTTTGTTGCTCTCGAACACGGCCTCTCGTCTGTCACCCACTTCCACTGGTTCAGTCCCGATGTCTCGAATCAGTTCGCGCACACGGTCAGATACAAATTGTATCTGTTTAACGGGACAGATGTCCTGACCTAGGTTCCACAGAGGGACTCTGTGAGGCAGGAGTTGACTCAATCTGTCTAAACCTCTTTCCCTCCCTGCTCCTATCTCTCTCTTTGTCTCTGCGCGCAGGCTGCCGCTCGCCATGGCTGCTCACGCCATCCCAGTTGATCTCTTAATGGACCTAATTGCTTCTCAGCTCATTGCACCCCATGCCAACACTAAACTAAATCAAACCGAGGTCCTATCCACAAGCCCCATCGCGAATCTGATTCCGCTTGACATCATTATAAGGTGATATTGACTACCCATGACTCAGCAATTCCGGAACAGATGAGTAAGCGTGTGCGCCCCTCGTCACGGCGTGCCCTCAGACAGGCAGAGCTGTTCAGGTCATGTAAGGGTTCAAGTTGCCCTCCTTAGGAGTGCAGCCCATTGTGTTCTCATTGACAATATGCTTGTGACCCTTCTCTGCAGCAGGCAATACAGTATGCATTGCTGCACACTGAACTATGGGATTCTAAATGCTGATAAGACACAAGGAATACATGCTGCCTTCATGCAGCTACATTCCAGGGCAGGAATTTCATGGCGGCCATGTCGGCCATGGCTACCACATCCCTCGGTGTGACCTTATGCCCCTCAAAAAAATGATATGCCTTGCTGTGCAGTGGCTTTGCTGGTTTTGTTGTTTTCTCCTCTGCCTCTTTCTGCCCATACGCTTTTTAGACACCAGTATCTTTTGTTGCGATTCTGACAGGGCAACATCAAGTGAAACACTGCAAACATAACCAGTGGTTTGTTAGATTTGGTGCGTGGTATGAATTGCTGGGAAACCGGGCTATTTAGGTATGATGTAGACTCGCAGCAGAGAGACAGATGATGCAAAAGAGAAAGAGCTCGAACGAGCACAAGACAGGCAGTGTGCAAATATGGACAGAAGTGTTGACGTGATAGAAGTTCATTCTTTAATCATGGACCCTTATGCTGCAGACTGGAGTCTCTATTAATAGTCATATACAGCTAGAGCTGTGTTATATATGCTCGTCTCCTGTATTTTCATGTGCTGCTCTCTAATGAAAAGACTTCTGCTGTCTCTTCCTATGGAAGAGACAAGAGAAGGTCCTCTAAGAGATTATAATGAGAAACTTTCTCAAAATAATGAGTTAATATATTACAATAATAAATAAAGAAAGAAAATCAACCTGTAAGTTAAATTAATTATTTCCAAGGACTAAAATTAATGTTTTATTTGATGGCCATGGTGCCCTAGCATGTGATCTCCTTACCCTCAGAAGAATAACAACACCTAAGGCCATGTGTTCTTGCCCCTAAAATTATGAAATTCCACGCCTGACACAATCTGTTCTATTAGCTTCTGTGGTCACACTTTAGTTGCCACATTGGTGCCATCCCGGGTTCGCTAATCAAAAGCTCCTCAGAAGATAATCAAACCTGATCAAACATGTAACATAAGCCTGCAGTCAGCTCCTCCAATCTGAGGCAGTGTCACACTAGACTAGACATGTAGTGAGTTTCACCAGAATTTAAGACTACGTGCAGTCAGACCAGGCTGCAGTCAGCTGCACCAAATAAAGTTAATGTTTAAGCACTGGCAGCACCACCAGTAAGAGCTAATGTATTACCACAAGATTCACCCCAGGTTCAGCTGGTCAAACACTGCAGCATTGCAGAGAATTTAAAAGCACTGAACTTGTTCTTCCAACAAGCTTTTTTACTACATATGAGCAATGGGATGAACACACAAGTTTTCTGCCAAAGTTATTACAACTTTGAATTAATTTCACATAATGTCATATATTTCTGTGCTCCGGGGGCAGGCGATACGGCCTTAATATCACAATATGTCAGGGTATTTCGGCAATAATGATATTCTTGACATTTTTTTGTTTTTTACCAAATTCTGAAACATATTTTTGGTTTAGAACTCACAAAAGCTGCTCCAGGGTGCTTCTGCTTGATGTGGTGAAATTAGTTTGTTGTATTGCCCCTTTTCATTGTCACAGTCTTTTCACACATTTGATCTTTTGTAACCAAACCACTTCCGCACTACTGAAGTCGCTTGCCGTTTTGGAACTTACTCCTCCACCACGGAGCTTGTTACAATGTTATGTCACTTCCAGCCACGCTTGTCGCTGCTGTGTGTTTCAGTATAACGTCATGTCATCAACAAGTTGGATTATTGCCATTATCGCAATATGTTTGTAAATTCTACCCATATTATCGTGAACAATTTGATATGGCACACCCCCACTGTGCACATATTCTCATGTTCCCTGCGCTTTCAATTAAACTGAGATCAAACTATACCCCTATAAATTTCCTGACTAACTTTGACTGTTGCTTTTTGAGTAATGTATACTCACAAACTCTCTCTAGAATCATGCCTATTTTTATTCTAATGTGTGATTACAAACACACAGTTTTCACTTTTCGTCATTGCACAACCATCTTCGGGCCAGGTAACCCTCCAGGAGGGTAATTTGGAAACTTAAACAGGGCTAATTCAATAATCTGGCTTCAAGAGGCGTTAAAGAGACTTTGGCCCTGGGGGACGTGTCATACGGCTGTCATTGTTTCCAAGTTATGTAGGTCACTAAATGAATTATACAGATGTTATCACTGATTGTGTTATGCACTGTATACAGCTGTCTGGCGTCAGACCATTAAATTAACCACTTCTTCCCTATCGTGTACGTAATTATGGCAATCAGTCTGGCTCTCGGACTTCACGAAAACTTCCCCCGCATTATGAAATGATGTTTGGTCTGTGATGAACTAAGTCCTCCGGTTTCGTTGAAATGTTAATTGCTCATGAAAGCATGACTGTATGCTCAGCCATCCATCATGTCTGACAGATTCTCAGAAGGAGAAAAGTATTAGATGTCTCGGCCAAGGACTACACTTGGGTGTTGGTTTACAGTTTTCGTGCCTTGGAGATGTGTGTAATATCACCTTGGCATTTGTCGCTCTTAGCTCACCTCCCTCCCACCCCCAATTCCTTACCCCCGCCACCCACCCAGCCTTCTCTCCCTCTCTTGACTGCTTGGGCAGCGGCCATAAACAAGTCAATCTCAACACATTGGATTAGATTTATCCGCTTAAGATAGATTGTTATCCCAAAGAGCGTGAGTCTCGCTTGATGGGGAAATTAATTTTACGATGACTGGTTTACTTGATCAGGGTTGCGGGGGAGGTGGGGACTACAAATGTATCAACTCCGGGGCGTTGAGGAGCTGAAAACAACAGTCCTTGTTTTTGATTCAGATAAGTTGTCTCTCTTCTCAGCAGTATTATACATGGTGTTGTCTTTGGGTCGCAGAAACTAGAGTAATGACTTGACTGACAGTCATTTGTAAAGCGCCAGCAACTTGTCAAGGGTGAAAAGGCCTGCACCTCCGGCTACAGGAAGATTGACAGTGAAAGATATTGTATTTTCCCGTCTGTCTGTCTCACATTAAATGTGAAATTGACAGTTTTGTATGCAGAATTATAAATGGACTGCCTGATCAGAAGTACAGTGCAACGTATCCAGAATTGAAATGCTGTCCACGGAGGAGAGAAATCCTTTAAAATAGCTGTCAGCCCTCCCAAAATCTAAAGTGTTAAACTGATACGGCAGTTATTGGATTGAGTTACAATGGGACTGACCTCAGCCTATTGAGCAACAAAGCCCCAGTCTGAGCCTAGTTCTTAGTGTAAATTCATCTGACAAGCATTACTTAAATGCCTCTTTTATCAGACTAAAAGCAAACCTCTTTTCTTGCAACTTAAAGAACAAGTTGATTGATTTTCTTCCTGTGTTGTCTGTCTGTGTCTGAACCAGACAGTTTAAAGCTGATACACAACAGAAAAGTATGACTTTAAAAAGTAGTTTTATTCCCACTGAGATAAACACTGCACCCTGTAAGATGAAATCCCACCAAATCTATAAAGTGATGTGCTTTGTACAATAACTTGCATAGTCCACAAGGCCACCGCTGAAGACACTGCTGAGAGAAAATGTATCGTTTAAAGTTTAAGGGATCTACCAACTCTAGCACATGACACAAAGGGGCTCTCAAGGACTGAGCTTGTGTTCAAAAGCATTTTCAGTCATTTTAAACCAGACGAAAGCCATGCTAGTGGCTCTGCGAGGCTGTATTTAGGCTTTGAGCTAAATGCTAATGTAAGAATGCATAATATTTAGCATGCTACCATCTTTGTTCAACATGGGACCATTTGCTAATTAGCATTGGGAGTGCAGCTCAAGGCTGATGCATGGAAATGTCATAAGTTTTGTAGGCATTTGGTCATAAACCAAAGGGAATTGGAGTTTTGACCTGATGATGCTGCTCAAAAAAGGTAATTGTAATTCACCATTAGATGAACATGAATGTCTGTATGAATATGAATGATGCATCTCCACTGCAACCCAAAGTTAAGAAAATAAGCCAGAATATCTCAGATACAAGCACTGCCATCTTGCACTTGGACGTCATTTGGAGCCAGAGTCTGCGCAGTAGTCATCTCTGTCAGGCTTAGATAATTATATAATTATATATTATATTTCAGTTATAATTAAAACACAACTCATCAGAAAAAACATACATCAGCATGACAGAAACCATGTTTGAGAAAAATTTATCTGGTGTTCTTTGATTTTTTTTTTTTTTTTTTTTTTTGGCCGATTTCCTCTCCGTAGCAGGATGTATGCTGCCACCACCAGGGGGCAATCAAGATGTTTTGGCTCTACTTTTTGGGGAGATGTCACACTGTTTATATGGTCTTTACATATGTTAATGGTCTGTACCAAATTTCATGGGAATACAACCAATAGTCGCACAGAAATGTCATTAAAAACAAACCATGAATGTCTATGAAAAGTATTGTACCAATCCATGCAATAGATGTCGAGGATATCACTAAAAGAAAAGTCAGAAGATTTTCAAAGTTATTCATCCTCTGGCGACCATGAACGACTGCACAACTTTTTTGTGTCAATCCATCTAGTTGTTGCCAAGATATTCCAGTCAAATTTTGATACTTTGCATAATGAAAAATAGCATAATATTTCAATATCCATGGTGACGAGATGAGTGATGAGTAGCTGCTAATGAACACTAAACCGAACTAAAATCATCATCTAACATGGCATTCAAATTATTGTTTGGCAGCCGGTGGGGCAACCCACTACCATTGTTCAGTAAAAAAAAAAAAAAAAAAACTTCACATTTCATTATACATTTCAAAATACATGAGAATATTCAATGCTAATTAGTTTGTTAAAGTCAGACTCGTCCCTGCAGATTTATTGTGTGGGAAGGTACACAGAGAAACACATACATCAAAGATTTGCTTACATTATTCATCCAAAGCAAATGCATATTGATACTGTATAACCTTTCGCATTCCTGCGCTGCATTTGCATTGTATTTACATAGTAAATGTCAATCAGTGCTACACTTTGCGTGACCCCCACACATGTAAGAATGTAAACATGCCTGTGGCAGTTTATGAAACACTGCTGGCTCGCATAATAGTAATGTGTTGTCATTGTCCTACAACAAAGAGGTCTGCCAAGTGAGACTTTATTATGAATTTAAATGACCCTCCTACACTCGAAGAAATAAGAATTCAAAAAAGGGTTTTTCCTGAAGAGATAAGGTTCTATCAAGAACATTAGCTCGTGGAAAATACCTTTTTTGAAGAAAGGGTTCTTTGTAAGAATCAAGGTTCCATGAAGAACCATTTTTATACAGACAATCTTTTGGAAGAAAGAGCTCCTCAAAGGGTGGAAGCTTCCACAGATAACCCTTTATGTTGGGCTCTAGGTAGAACTTTCCAAAAGGGTTTCCAAGTGGAAGCTGTATAAAAGGTTCGACCAGGAACCGAAAAAGGTTCTCCCATGAGGACAAGCTGAAGAACCTGTCATGGTTCTAGTTGGGACCTTTATTTCTAAGAGTGTACTGTCAAGAGTATTAATAGACAAACTTGCAGCGTGTGGTAACGCCGTATCTCAGCGCGGCGCTCAGGTTTTCTGGGTGTTGGATCCTTCTTGTTGAAGGACAGTTGGTTTATAGACTAGCGCGTCCTGTTGGGCGACAGAGTTCAGCCACGATAGGCCAGCAAGGCAGGCTCTTGATAAATCCCACACTTGCCCCCATTTATCAACAAGTGCTGCTGTATTGCTGCTATTGCTGGTGCCAAGAATATGAAAGCACAAGGTTAGATGCAGAGCAGAATTGTAAATCTAATAACTAGTGTCATCCAATTATATTCAAAGATCATGAATGCAGGAGAGGGATTTGAAGAAGAAAAAAACGAGAAGCTCCCTACAGTCATGCCTCGAAGGTGAATGTCAGCAGGCCTCAGCTAAAGATTGAAATTTTTTTTTTTTTGAAGAGAACTGAGGTTTATCAATGAAAAAACCAAATGTTTACGTGCCGGGAATCCAACCTTCATCCTTCAACCTTCCTCCTGATAAATAAGAATATTTTCCAAATAATTGCTTTGGTGCGAGTCAGATAATCAGACATTTGTGATGTACAGTACATCGTGCCTCTAGACACAACCAGCTATCACTCCCACAATGCTTTCTCGCAGCCAGCAGTCGAGGGCAACAGTTCACATAACAGTAATTTCATCAAGTTTCTCTATTGTTCATTGTCGCAAAAAAACCAACACTTTCTTTTGGCCTATAAATCTACATGCGGAGGCTGTATCAAATTCTGCCCTCGGAAAATGGAGCCGGGAATAATTTGCAGGTATAAATCACCGTCACTGTTACTCAATCAGATACGTGACATGTCTCAGTGCAGGTAAGAAAACAGATCTGCTGACTGAGGCGGTCTGTCTCTCTGTCTCTAAGAGTACTATTGTCGGTTGCTAGATGTTTGTGTCTGCAGGGCGAGGTTGTTCATCAGGAGGTTTGGGTTGCTGCCACAAAAGCAACTTTTCTCAAAACACAATTGGTCATAGTCATCTGTCTCCCCGGGCCATTGCTGTTATTTTTCTGTAGCCCTACATCAGAGGACTGCGCTCTTGAGTGTGTTATCACAAGCAATATTGTCCCTTTATGCGTTGTTGTGCACCATTATGTCTATTCAGTGACGATGTGAATGAATGACGTCCTGGAATCATTACATGAAATGTGTGATCATTACACATGGATTATACCGCAGAGGTTACTGCTCAACTCGGCTGCTTTAACAGGCTGACCTTGGTGTACATAATAACGCAGTCTGTGAAGGCAGTTTCCCCACATACAGAAGCAACGCCTTTGATAAAAATAAACAAAATGGCAGATGATATGCCTCTCCAATAAGGCACACGTGCAGACACATTCAAGCACAGTCTGACAACAAAATCAATACAATATCCCTACAGGGACTTACAGTGTGTCTGTGGCTCTCGGTGATGAGTTCGTGGTGACCTTATTGTACATGATGGTACTTTTAATGCAGTTTGCGCTGACATTATCATAACCACAAAGCCTCCATGTATGCACCGCATCAACACTCACCTGCTTAAGGAGCAGTGGTAGAACGTAACTAAGTACATTTACTCAAGTACTGTACTTAAGTACAGTCCTGTGGTAATTTTATTGTGTTTTATACTCCACTGCATTTCAGAGGGAATTAATGCACTTTTTTACTTTTGCTATAGTAAGGGTTGACCTTTTTGTTTTTTGCAGCATCAAAACTGATTATTAGTAATCAAGGAGATTGATAAACAATATTTGGAACTGATATGCATTTGCAGTAAGCATGAAAATCTTAGTATCAAAATTTAGAATGACCCGTTTTCTGCTACTTTAGTAGAAACTTGACAGATTCAGGATTTTTTGAGCCTATGTTAGGAAGTGAAAAAAAAGATCGACTTAATATATCAGACAGTATTCTTTATTTATATAAAATCCAAAATCATGGCACTGAAACAGTAAACTGTCAGTGATTAGTGATTTCTTAAAAATAATTAGAAGCAACTATAAACAAAATGACAGATGTGAAAAATCTGTAAAAAGTACTGGACAACATACAGTCTACGCTAATACTGATATAGTATATTGGCCAATATCAGGCTGATAATACCTGCCGACCCAATAATATCAGTCGATCGATATATCAGTCTGACACTACTTTATTCTTTCATGTCACTATTTTGGAGGCAAATGTTGTCCTTTTTAATCTACTAGGCTACATTTATTGATTACCTTGGTTACTTTGTAGATTCAGATTATGAATATAAAATATAAATCGATGTTTATGACCAAGTATGATCTATTCATACAAATTTAACTACACAGCAGTATATAAAGTGTGCTTATTAACAATCCAATAGTAATTTGGGCAGGACATTAAGTTATCTTACAGAGTGGACTACACACAGAGAGACGGCTACATCAGAGGCATAGTAGCGAATTTTTTCAGTTAATTATTTCATAGGCAATCAGATTTTATAAATAGCAATTCTGGCAAATGCTGAATTTTGGAGCCAGTAATGAGCGAGGCTGATAATCAGTCAATCCCTATAAGCTATGTGAAATAATTTTCTGATTAAGATGTTTAAAACTATTATGAGCACATACAATTTGATGCATTTCTATAGAGTAAATAACTCAATATTGTATTTAAAAAAGTACTTAATTGAAGAATAAAGAATAAAACACTTGGTTAAAGTGAACAATTTAGAGTAACAAAAACACTTTGTGTGTGTGGACTGTATTCCTGAATGTGCAGGTGTCATATAAAGATTCAATCACTGTCACAGATGTCACAAATGTAGATGGCTGCCCCTGAGGTGCACAGCACTGACAATGTGCACACTTGACCTACACTTATATTTGTCTCAAGTTTGCAAAGTGCTCAGTGCAGAAACCTTATTTTAATGTAATGTTGCAACAATCTCCATCTTAAGCAGCTATTATATAACTAGCTATTTTAGCATGTGGGCTTGAAGGTAGCATGAATGTAAGTCAAACATTGTATTTACAAATACAATAATTCCTAGCCAAAAAATAATATTAATAAGAAAAGAAAAATACCCTTTGACCTGAAATCACTTTGGTCATAAAATCTGCAATGTTGCTTATATAGGCCTTTTCCACCAATGTGGAACTGGCCCGTTCCAGTTCCAGCACCTAATTTTGAACTGTTCTGAACATTTCCGCCAAAAGTAATTAAAAAAGAAGAATAATAAAAATAATAATACTAATAATGGTTCAGAACCTGAAAATATACATAGCAGATTTTCCTTGAGAACCAAAGTTGCATTGTGCAACCCCCTCTGATGATGACAAACTTGATTACAATGGTTCCACTAGTAGAAACAGGCTGATTCATTAGACAGCACCCAGGCTCTAAGTAGAGGAGGCGGCTCAAGAACCAGAGCTAATTTGGCAGAAAAGGGCCCTTGACATGGCATTTGCGCACTCAAAAAGAAAATGTGAGTGTACAATATTAATGACATCACTACAGAGCTTCTCTGATTGGTGTTTCAACACTCCCCAGTCTCCCCTATTAAAAAATTAAGCGCATGCTTGCATGTTAATGCACCAGTAATAATTACTAAATAGGACAATTAACAACCTAAAGGTGCAAAAATTGACAAAAACCCATTTTGCCTTTAAAGTGAGTGTTTTGTACACTTCACGTTACACTTTAAGTACATTTTGCAGGTGGCACTTTAATATTTCTACTTAAGTAAAATTTTGAATACAGTTTTTTTTATGTAACTAACTGGCTGGTCATGGGATATTTTAACATTTTCCATATTTTTTGTACCTTTTCCTTAGACATTGTCATTCATTCTTATTAGTGATGCACGATATGATATTTTTTCAGCCGATACCGATATCCAATAATTACCCGCTTCTCATGGCGGATACTGATAAGATAACCAATAACTTCACATTTTTATTTTTTTAATATTTCATAGCTCTTACCAAACCAAATCTAACTGACGTCACTACAACAACAAAGAACAGTTCAGACTCTTGTTCATTTAATTTTCTAGTAAAGTTCATCAAAAAAAAAAAAAACTTCACAA
The DNA here is from genome assembly GCF_056507025.1 of Lutjanus erythropterus. Classification (NCBI taxonomy): domain Eukaryota; kingdom Metazoa; phylum Chordata; class Actinopteri; order Lutjaniformes; family Lutjanidae; genus Lutjanus; species Lutjanus erythropterus. The sequence goes on along the minus strand of NC_139339.1, from coordinate 8,567,564 downwards.
ATTTACTTTGGCTTTTGTAGAGGATTTTGATGAAGAATCCAAATGAAATGTTTTGACAATCTGCCAAGATCTGTCAGATTTTTCAGATAGAAGTATAACAAATTTTTCTTGGCTGGACAGGCCAATGTCGGCCGATAATTTATCGACATCCCTAATTCTTATTAAGTCGCTCCAGAACAGGCAGTTGGCTGGATTATTGACATACAGTATGTGTTTACTATCCCACCTCATAATAACACAGCTGAAGCCATGTAATAACACACAGACACACACCCAAACACTCACCCACACTCACTTACACACACTCCCACGTCTCTCTCTAACACAAATCTTCCCACTAAAATAGCCATGTCCAAGTGCACATTCCTGCAGTGGACTTTGGGGGTGGTGGTGGTGGGGGGGGTGATCCAGGAGAGTTGGGAAAGTGGGACCTCGCTGAGTGACGTCACCCCTCCCACTCACACCTCTCTCTCTCTCTCTCTCTCTCTCTCTCTCTCTCTCTCTCTCTCTCTCTCTCCCTCACTCACTCACCCATTCTCCCGTTTGTCTCTGCCCGGGGTTTTAGTCTGAGCTCGGCAAAGAGAGAGAGAAAGAGACGGACAGACTGACAGACAAGAGAGACTGACAGACACAGAGGAGCGAGTGAGAGAAGGAGAGAGAGAGAGAGAAAGAGGAGAGAGGAGGAGAGGGAGAGAGGAGGGGGCTGTGTGTCCCGGCAGCCACAGCGCACTCTTCAAACACAACCACAGTCTCGCCACGTTCAATCCAATGAAGATCTAAGGAGCAACAACACAGACACACACACACAGAGAGCCAAACCAGAGAATATATAACACGCACTCCACGTGTGTGCGTGTTTTGCGTCCCCGAAGATCGTTTATAGCCTACGCTGGTGACGGACAACTCTAGGAAAAAGAAACGAAATAAGAACCGGGAGGGGAGACCAAGAAGAAGAAGAAGAACCTGGATTTCTTTCCTCCACGTTATTTTATTTCCCCGGGACTCGGCTGTCATTACTGGATGTAAAAAAAAAAAAAAAAAAGAAAAGAAAAGAAAGAAAGAAAAACTCTCGACTTGTCTTTCGACAGAAGACTGAGTTTCAAACTGACCGCAAAATGGTGATAAGGTAAGTCTCGTTTGACGAGCCGGGCTGCTGCTGTGAGTTTGGAGGTTGTGACTGAACTGAAGTCGCTGCCTGCCGCAGTGATTTCAGGTGTGCGTAGAGCCTCGTGAAGTTGGTCCAAACATATTAGCTTGAGACAGTTTACACGTATTTATCCCGGGGTTTATTCTGGGCTGTACGCTGGCTGGCGCATTTAGGCGCACGACCGTCACATTTATGTGTCAATAATTGTTTTACGCAGAGTTTATTTTGTGCGCAATCTTGAACGGCGCTGTCAGAGCCACATTACAGTATGTAAAACGCCACGAATGGCACACAATACCGTCATGAACTGGTTTGATATATGTTTTTAATGTGTACCTGCGCGTTAACTACATTGGTGAATGTGCAGGTGGAATATTTTTTAGTCACGGTGTGCGTTTGTGTTTAATTTCCAACAAATTATCACCACACGGTGTGTTAAATACAATGCATCGCCTCAATGTTGCGTTTCTAGCAGGTTGCAATTGATTTTTTTTACCCTTTATATGACAAAAACGACCTGGTCAAACATGTTATTTTAAGCTCACTTCTGTCATGTAAATACAGTTCGTTTAGTGGAAGCCTTTTCCCGACGAATCAATTGTGAGGAATTTTTCAAAGTGCATTCCTGCAACTCTCCAGAGATCCCTCATCTTATCGTGGCTTATTTTTAGAACACATTTGTATTTATTTTTGCAGGGGTTTAAAGTTGACTGTGCTTTTTAAAGAGCTCGCATGTTTAAAAGAGAGAGGGGGGAAAAAAGGCAGCTAAATATGAGTGAGTGAATCAGTCAGTCAGTCAGTCACGCAACCCTTCTGTCAATCAGCTGAAAGTGAACCTTTATTTCCAGTAGAGCTGCCTGTCTGTGCATGCCACCTGTGCTCAGTGTGCCAGTTGGGCCACTAGGGGACCCATTCTCTCCAGTCAGTGAGGAGGATGCTGTGGAGAGCCATGAAGAAGGGCTTTTAGGTACCATGCCATTCCCTCTGCCCCCCCAGATTTTAGAATCATAGAATAAATAGGCATAATCAAAATAATTGGTGTCCATCAGCTTGTCCATCTGAAATTCATGTTAGAAGGCATTAAGGTGTCAAAAATTAATTAAATGTAGCCTTAAAAGAAAAAAAGAGCATATGCAGTGTAACATATTGCTGTTTGAGCCAAATGAAAGGCAGTGATTGAAGGTGGAGTAGCTACTGAGATCTTCCACGGGCCAGTGAGTGTGTGTGCATGTGTGTATTTAAGCATGCAAATGTGTGTGCATGTGTGTTTGCTCAAGCAATTCCCAGTTTACAGCCAGTATAAGTAAGCACTGTGGGAGAGGAGAGCTCGCCCCGGTACCTCCACCGTCTCCCATGTTTTACAGTTCCCAGCTCCAACAATTAGCACTCGCCCAATTTTGACACAGTGCAATTAAAGCTGTCACCACACTTTCGATTTCCAATTTTGCTGTTGCGACAGCGGCGCTCAAAAAGAGGAGACAAAATGGATATGCGCTAAGGTGTAAGCGCTACAGTCCAAAGTCGCTGAAGAGAAGAAAGTGTCTCAGTCGTGGAAAAAGCGGCACTGATGCGGCCATCTTCTTTTAAAGCCCTCGCTTAGTGCCTTTTTTTTTTTAAATCCTCAAAAATAAAACGGATTTTTAGTTGGAAATCTTGATTTAAATTGTGAAAATTCTTTCTTATACCATAAAGGAAATGAAAGGAGAAATGAGTCAAGCTTTTCTGTGTCACTCACCTCTGTGTGTGTGTGTGTGTGTGTGTGTGTGTGTGTGTGTGTGTGTGTGTGTGTGTGTGTGTGTGTGGTGTGTGAGTGTGTGAAGGATACAAACAGTTCATGGCATGCAAGCCATTAAATTGAAAAATGATATAAGGCTTTAGAAAGTGCCTATAAGGGAGTAAGGCCATTTTTGCGTGCCTGCCGATCTACCTTTTCCTCCAGTTTTTTGTGCCTGGAGCTCATTCTGAAATCACATCCCACATTTTTTGACAGTGTCTGGAAGGGACAACGGAGTATTTTCGAGAATGAATGTTGGAGAGAAGTCAGCAATGTCTTTCAGATGTCCTTTTCATTTATTTCTGAATTGCACCTGGCTAAGTGTCTTTTTTTTTTCTTCTTTTTTTTTTTACAAGTGCTACTATATTTGCGGGTTAAAACGTTAAGCTCATAGATACAAGCACATTTACAGCAGTGTGTTTAATGTAACAGAAGCATCTTTAAGGACTACAGGAGCTTTCAACATTTCTTTATCCAAGTCGGCACAAAGCCAAGCCCTCTTACAAACAAGTGTGCCTGCACCTCGCAGTCCCATTGTCATAGCACAGCCAAGTAGCTCTGACTCACTGGTTTATTTTCAAGAGTGGACAAAAAAAGAGCGAGAAAAAAGTTAGTTTTCTATCAGTGTGTGTGCCTGTGCCCGTGTGTGTGAGCGCTACTTCAGGAATTCCAAGGCCAGGGCCCCTATTACGAGTGTGGAATGAGAAATCAACACTTACATTACAAAAATGGATACGTAAACATAGAGGCCACAATTATCAGGCGCCGTGGTGTTGGAACTGGAGGAGATGGAGTGCCAATAGGTCTGTTAGCAATCACCCCCCTCGCTGCCTGCCCTCTGTAATCCAGTGGGTGTATTCTAGCTTATTTTGTGCCAGCAACAGCCCTTAACAACTACCCACTGACTGGCAGGCCGGCTGGCTAGCTGGCAGGGTGGGTGGTTGGTGGATGCAGGGGAAGTGTAACTGGTAGAGGTCGTACAGGAGGAGGGGAAAAAAAAGGCAGGAGGGTCATGAGGTGTGTGACGTTTCAGTGTTTAGTTGGTGTACTTTGCGTACTGTACACTGGATATGGATTTATGTGCATGCATTTCCTTGCAGTTTAGCTTCCTTGTGTTCATCAAGCGGCGCGTGTGCCTGTGCGTCAGGGGCCTCCAGCCGACTACACTTCACTGAGGCCGGCTTGATGCATTGTGACAAATGAGAAAGCAGTTTGATTTCGCACAACACTGAGCTGCACTCCAGCATAATGAAGTGATCATGACTTTACCCTTGGTTCACTTTGGCCCCGGTCCCGCTGTGTTTTTCCCCTCTATTCAATCGCTTCACTCACTTATTTACTTGGCAAGCATTTCCTCCCGTAACCTCTAGTACTGCATAACTAGCGTCAAGGGTGGGTTGCTTGATAAAAACCACCGCTACGGGGCATTGGTTTTACACATAGGGGAACGCTAGCAGTTTTTATTGATATTCAAGTTGCCACTGGGTTGGAATAATAAGGAGCCTATTTTCACGCCCAGGCAAAATCACCTCTACTGTCCATCACCCTGTCAGGGCCGGAAAGCTGAGGCGTAAATATTGTTTGGCAGTGGAGGGAGCACAGGGCTATAGCTGAGCTTGTTCTTTCCTGTTTGCTCTCTCTTTTCTCTCCATCCTTTCTTATATTAGTCTGACTTTCTATCTGTCTCTGATGCGCCTCATCAAAATGAAAAAAAAAAAAACGGTCCCCAGCTCTTTCCATCTTGATTTCACTACATATCCTCCCCCTCTGTGAAAAATTACTTGTATGTACACACAAAGCGCACTGTCACTTCCAACATGCTCGAGCGTCATGTTTGGGTACGGCGCGAAACGCTTCGCCTCCAGGCTCTGCCTCCAGGCTTTTGCGTACAGGCGGTGGGGGTACCGATGTGTCAGAAACAAGGAGGGCTGCCTCCCCACCCCAGCTGTCCTTTGCTTGCAGATTGGGTTTCAGGAGATATGATGGATGCCAAACGCCTGTAGCCAGTTGTGAAGACATGGAGGGGGAGGAGGGAGGGAGTGCGCGGGTATGGATTTGGATCGGGGTCAGTGGCACTGGCAGAGGATTGGAATTCTGCCCTTGACCTCCATGTTGGATCATCCCCACATCTAACCACTAACAGCATGTCACTATTGAGAGAGTTAGGACTAATTAGAAGAAAATGAAAGTCCGCAAGTGAATCATAATAATTCTGGTTTCCAATATTGCAAGGGGTAAAATAAAAAGGTAGCTTGGTGATATTTTTTAAAGACTTCAGTCTGATTGTGTTGCAACCCAAAACATTATTTCTTTTTATGCCCGTCCCATTGTCTCATTTCCTCTTATCTTCATTTTTTTTGGAAAGGCTGAGAGCAGAATCCACCGAGGTTCATTTGAATAACCGGCGGAATGAGGAAATAAAAGCTGGGGGAAGAAATAGAAGTGGCGGTTGGCTCTGTGCATTCATGTCACACAGCTTTATCAAATTATTCCACAATAGCAGCCACACAAGTGATGGAATTTCAATTAAAGTATGACAGTTTTAGAATTTGTTTCTGCTCGAAATGGAGTGAGTGGGGGTTGTGTTTCACGGGAGTGGACGGCGGGGAGGGTCTCATACGGGAGGCATTTTTTCCAGTCTATATTCTCCATCTATCCACCCCCTGCCTCCTCCATCAAAAGGGAATGACTTAGCTGAAACACTTTTTGTTCAGAGGCACTCTGCGGTTACAGCCTGGAGCCGGGCAAAAATGGGGTGTTATGATAAAGGTCTTTTGCGACGAAAAGTCAAAAATGGAGCCTTTAGTTGATAGGCTCTTTCCAAGAACAATTACGCTACCTGCTGTGCCAAATAGAAGGTTGCAAGAGATAAGTGCAGGGGAGGGGTGGCTCGGCTCAGACTGGTGGCTAGCTCGTAAACTGGGAAAGAGCAACGTATATACGACCCTCAGTGACTGTAAACTGTTTCGGGGCTGGATTTGTAACACGCAAGCTTATATAAGCAGACACACACACACAAAGACTGTGAAAGACTGTGTAAAAATGATAGAACTAATCCGAAGAACAGACAGAATACACATCGTTTGCTGCTGCATAAATTAGCATGAAAAGAACCTAAACTAAGGCCTAACTTTTATCTTAAATTAAGCTTAAACACAAAGGTGATTGAGATTTGTATTTGTTGGCCATTTTGCATTTCCCAGACTCCCCACTGGAATTGGCATAGTGGAGAAAATTCCATTAAAAAGTGCAGTGACATTGCCACATAGCAATTTCACGAATGAGGAATGCATTTAATAGTGGATGGATTTTTCATAATTTGGAAGTGTTTCCCCAATTTGTGCCATAACTCTTCAAGTGACACGTGTTGTAATGGGATCCAGTGCCTCCAGTCCGCTCACATCGTCTGGCCCCCACATGTCCACAGAGAGATGTTTAAACATGTAGGGCTCTCTCTAAAGCAAAGTCAGAAATATTATACAAAAAAGACTGATTAACATCAACAATGTGTAAATAGCTGCTCTTTATTATTCCTCAATTATCCTCCGAATTTAAATTCCTGCATCACTGCAAGGTTAGGAGTCAATGTTTAAATTCTGTGTAACCCCAGCATTCTCTCTCTACTCAATCTGCAATTATAGCTAGCTGCTTTGAAGAAGCCAGGCGGAACTAAAATGACTTTTCATGTCCGGTATAATGACTGCCATTTGGAAGCAGACATGGAGAGAGAGGGCAAGAGAGCTCGAGCAACAGAGGAGAGAGTGAAAAGAGATGGAGGGAGGGGCAGAAGGAGGGAGAAAGGGGGGGACAATCAGTGGATGAAAATGGCTTAGGTCACCTCTGGTTCGGACCAGACGGCCCAAACCAACCGCCTTTTCCCTCCGCCGCAGATGAATCCACCACATTTTAGACCTTTTCTTTCCCTTCCTGTGCTGCTCACTGAAACTTTCACCCTCGCCTCCCTCTGTCTCCATCTTTCCTGCCATTGGTCTCCATTCATTTGCCATCAACGGAAGCTTAGCAGCTTTAAGGCGGATTACAAGATGAATTGCACAGAGCGAGGCGCCGTATATTCTCTTTAGGGTGGGCCACTACTGCCAAAGGCCAGAGCTGAGTACCGTCACCTGGGCTAGCAGCTGGCTATCTTTTACACTTCACTCGCTAATGAGGCCAGACAGTTGGGGCTGAAGTTATAGCTCAGGCTGGATGCTGTGTTGGTAATCTATTATTTAGACTCTCGTGGGGAGGCCGGTCTCAAGAATTTCATGCATGCATTTTGCAAAGCAAATGGTAGCCCAAGGGGAATACAGAGCTCTGTGTGGGGAAAAAAATGAACGAGTATTAGACATTAATGTGAGTTGCAGTGTTTCCTTGTCCTGCCTATTTCAAACCTGCCAAGACCTGAAAGGAAACTTTGGGGTATTTTGTCTTTTTTTTTCATCATACTAGAAAAGGAATGTTGCTCATACAGATGTGCTTCAGTGGCGCTGGCAATGCTGACAACTCTATCCAGTGCATGAGTCTTCTTTGTCTTTTTCATTCAGAGTTTCTTCCCATCTTCCTTCCTTCCTTTATTTCTTTCCTCGTTGTGATATTTTATGGATGACAGATGAAGGTTATGCTTGCGTCTTCAAACAGCCGACATAGAAGAACGGGTATATCTTTCCGTTCCCTTTTCATGTATATTTTAGGAACTATTTCAGAGGGGTTTCGACGAGTTGCATCACACTGTTAAAGATAACACTGCGCAGACAGGACTTGTTTATATTTAGTCAGGCGAGAAAACTATGGCGCACATGACCCCACCAATGTATTTTTAGAAAAATACCAGTCTTTAAATTTCTTTAGGTACCAGGGGCTGCTATGGCAGTCTTTTAAAACATGCATTTCCCAGAAGTCCTACTCATTACACTGAGCATCCAAACATTAGAGAAGTATTATGGCCTGGTACCAGTCACAAAATCAGCAAATAAGGCAATGAGGCGTCAGTATCCACTAACTTTTACAGCCCCATGGACCCATTTGGCAATTAACTATATTTGGACTTGTGTATACGCAAATCCACTAGGAGATGAGATGGCAACAGTTAAACATAGAAAGGCAGTTTTAGCCAGAGCTGTTTAGCAGACTTAGGTTACTCTTAAATGAAGTTCATGCAGAATGGCTCAAGATACCACAAATAGCTTGGAGTTATAGACGGCATAAATAAGATACACATACCAAAGCCCATGAAGTCACCAAGCTATTTATGGCTCCGCATGTACTGCAGATTCACAGCATGATACTTTAATGTTGATGTTTGCGAAAGCGTGAAATCAGCCATGTGATGAAGATAGGAGCCTTTCGGGTCATCTGGCCGTGAGTTACAGTAGCAGAAATTGGCCGTGTGGTGCTGTCAGACTTTAAGTGCAGAAGTCCAGAACTACTGTAAACCACATTTTGCTATTCCATTCACTGGTCCAGTGAGTTACAGTTAGAGAAACTGGCTATGTGACAGTCAGCCTGAAAGTACCATAGTCCAGACACACTCTAAACCGCATTTTGCCTTTCCATTCATTGATCTAATAAGTCAGAGCAAAACAAATTGTCCGTGTGGCACTGTCCAACTTTAAGTATGGTCTAGAATCACTCTAAATCACATTTTACCATTCCATTCACTGGCCCAGTTAGTTACAGTGAGAGAAATTGACTGTGTGGCACTGTCAGACTCAAAATACCAAAGTCCAGAACCATATTATGCCATTTCATTCATGAGTATTTTTAATGACACACCTCACGGCCACAGACAAATTTTACAGGTGCAAAGTTTTGAGAACACCATCAGCCGTCCATGAAATACTCGAAACCTACAGGGTAAAGTCAACTAGAATTTCCGTGACCTTTTATACAAAGATTTTCCGCTGAATTTCTCATGCTGTTCGAGAGAAGTCCATGTCAGGTGTGGGGCAGTGTAACCAAAGCTGCTACACTTAATCCCCCCCCCAGCCTACCCCTACCTTGTCTTTGCATGTGTTCTCCAGTCGATCTACCCTAAAGAAACATTCCAGGAGAGTTTCAGCGTCGCTGTAACCGGACACCATCATGCCTTGTGTGAGAATTTGTATGTGAGAATTGGAATGCTTGGGTACAACCTTCTCTTTTTTTTTTCCAAAAAGTGAAAGTTTAACACAACATGCTGCTTGGGTTACATGATGTAAGGCAACAAATGAGCCTGAGAGCAGGTCCCTAGATAGCAAAGTATAATTTGAGGTCAGGTTTAAGGTGGGATGACAACATCTTGGGCTTGTGTGAGTCTGACGACTACAGGTATGATTTTGCAAAGAGATGTGGTGGAATTAGATGAGAGGGTGCAAGAGAAGACTTCTGTGGAGTTGCATCAAAAGAAGATATCTATAAAGTAACTCAGACACACAGATGAATGGGCTAAAGGCATCTCAGGTGAAATACTGAACCCTTAATGCTGTAACTGTACTTGAAACTGATTTTTAGACCTGCTGTGAAATGGCTAACTTAAAGTGGCATCCATATTTGATGGGTTGCCTCAGGTCTAGACAAGGGAAAAAGGTGTCAATTACAGTAATTAAAGTATTAACTCAGAAAGAAAGCTAATATGCATTAAAAAAAAATGGATGTGGATGGATGGCAATTTAGCCGTTGACGCTGACCGTCACCCCTCAAGCTTTAAATATTGCAAATGGATTTTCCTTTCGCCATAGCTGATTTTCATTCCTGTGACAGCCCAAGCAGAGAGGCTGTGTGTGCGTGTGTGTGTTTTACAGTACTAGTCTCTTTGTGTCACAGTCTATAGAAGGGTTCATTTGGTAGCCATGAAAACACATTACAATGCAATCCCTTCCTTCCCCTTCCTTCTGCTCCCTCTCCTGTCTTCCCACCCTCTGCCGTTATTTGGAAACCTTCCCGACCGTCTATTGTGATAAGCTAAACACAAAGCTGTGAGGAGGATGTCCTGCGCTAGCTGCTAGCCATATTGTTGTCTTGCTCCTCCGCTTGGACTGCCAGCCTGCATAACACTGCACCAGGGAATTAACCTCTGCTGCTGCTTCTTTCATATTGTATAAATTTTTTGCAAGCGGCCACTCCAACAGAGCCGCGAGGGGAAAAGTACTGTAAATGTTGCCAAATTACTGACAGCTTCTCTCCAGCTCGACTGCATAAATACACAGTGAATGTGATAAACAGCTCAGTCTCCCTTGCTTGTGGCTGCCTCAACCTTTACAGAAATAAAAGGGCATGACATTTTTTTTTTTAAAGACAAGTTAGTTGACGTGAAAGTGGGAAGTTAAATAAAGGCGAGTGTAGTTCAGTGAATGGGACATTACTACATTGTCACAGTTTGTGACCTTTCCTATTTGTACAGACAAGCCAGGGTTTCTCTCTGTCAAAATGGTCTACGCCGTTTGTAAGCGATGCCTCCCTTCCTGTCGCTTTTTTTTCCCTCATATCTGCCATCTGCAGTGACTGCGTGACGCCACAGCTTCTGTGTCATCAGTGACAATGCTCGCGCGCACACACACGGGGACTAGACAAGAGAGAGCGGAGAGGAAGAAAGGCGGGAGACAGAAGAGACAGTGAAAAAGAGAGCTCACTTCATCCTTTAATTGTGTCTCTGAATGTCCCAGTGGACTTCATTACCCAGGCATCCTAAGAAATCTCACTTGTTTGCTCTTGGAAACATGTAAAAAGCGTTTGTAGTTCTTTTTATGTCTCTACAGCAGCATGAAGTGCCTCAGTCGGACTAGTCAGAATTTCTCTGTAGCACACATCGAGGCATATTTCAAGCAGTCAGTAAAGCCAAGGATTTCTTTGCAGTAAGAAAGTTTTGATGATTATATGCTGAGCTAATGGATCTGATGGCTGCCCTCAGCAGGCCCTTAATGCCAATATCTTTTACAGCCGCAGAACTGAAGGACATTTTCATTTAACTTGAATAAATATACTTTTGGATAGTTTAACTTAACTCGCTGAATGATTTGAGGAGGACAAACAAACGCGTTGTTTGCATTTGTCCATATTTTAGCAATGGCCAGGAGCTGGCAAAAGTACACATAGTCCTTACTCGAGTAGAACAACAGATACTTGTGTAAAACAAGGCTGAAGTACTGATTCAACGTCTTTATTCAAGTACAAGTTTAAAAAAAGTACAGGCTCTAAAAAGTACCCATAATATAATGGTAATAAGTTGTCCTCTGAAGGACATTTCTACCAGCTGTTTCTGTACAAAGCTAACTGAACGTGTTACATGTCTAGTTGGTCTTGTTACATCTCTTTCGTTTTGTTTTGTCTTTTTTTTATCTTGCACTTGTCTTCTTGTCTTCTACGACTTTTCATCTTGTTACCTCTTTTGTGACATTTTTCCGTTTTGTTACGCCTATTTCATCTTGTAATGTTTTGTTATGTCATTAATGTTGTTTTTGTCTTGTTATGTCTGCCGTGTGTGATATGCACCGATGGATACATCAAGGAACTGTCTTTTCTATTTGTTATTGTCCATCCATTTAGGTTGAAATCATTCTTGATATTGGGAAGGCAGCATGCAATAATGCAAAGTAAAAGATAATCAATAATTTACGGTGTTTGTACTTTATTGCTTCTCACCTCTGGTTATGATAACGGACACTAAATGACAGACTGACCAGTTAAGGGCTGCAACTAATGATTATTTTCAATGTTGATTATTATGTCAGTTATTTTCTCAATTAATTGATTAGGTGTTTGGCCTATAAAATTTCAGAAAATGGTGAAAAATGTTGATCAGTGTTTCCCAAAGCTCAGGATGAATTCCTTAATTGTCTTATTTTGTTCACAGTCCTAAGATATTAAATTTACTGTCATAGAAGAGTAAAGATACCAGAAAATACTTGTATTTAAGATGCTGGAATTAAAGAATTTTGACACTTTCTTCTTTTAAAATTGCTCAGACTGATTAATTGATAATCAAAGGTTGGTGATTAATTCAGTAGTTTGCAACTAATTGATTAATCAGTGCAGCTGTAGTCCAGTTCACCTGTGACCTGGTGTCAGAGCAAATTGTTAAATAATAAAGTTGTAATTAAAAACAAATTTTCATTTTTTGGTCATAGAAAATGTAATATAGTATTCCAGATTATTTTAATTGTCTCATTTTTCCTGGATAGTGACATTAGTCATCTAATAAATCGCCATGTTTGTGAAAATAACACCCTTTTTTTCACAATTTAAAGACAAATATTAGTGACACATTCAGCTTCCGCAGACCTTACCGGAGGATTGGAGGTAATTTTTGACTTCATTAAATCCAAAGCTAAAAATCTACAGCATCTCTGCATAAAAACACAGCAGGAGAGGTGATTATCTTTGGAAATTAGCTCACTCATTTAGAGCTGTGTGGATGCAGATGCCTCCGTTCAATGGAAGCCTATTATTCCAAACGACTCTCATTAAGCCATAGTGAAATAAGGCAAGCTGTGGAAGCAGTGAAATAAAATCTTTAGACTGGCTGTGCAGAACTCGGCGGCAGCGGTGGAGCTACGCCGTCTTCATTAAGAGCTCTGACGTCAGGAGTGAAATGCAGAAAATGACTCGGTGTAAAAGAAAAAATTGTATGCAGCTGATTTCTGCCTCTTATGCCCTATAGGATATTATTTGGTGTTTGTGCTCCGAGCCGAGGGAAGCGACAGTACAGTCTGAGCTTAATGAGTGAGTTAACCCGACGCTGAGGAGCATGAGTCACAGCTGATCTATAATTTCTGTTTTTGAATGTAGACTTGCTGATCAGAAGCTCTTTTTAATAACATTCAAAGCAAGCTACTTTCCTGATTAGTCAAGCTGTGCTGTGCTCACCTCTTCGTGGCTCTTACCACGGCCTACCCCACTGGTTCCCACAGCTGCTGCTGCATTAGATGTCTCCCTACAGCAAACACATGTCTGCTGCTGCTCAAGCCCCTTGCAGGTAGACATTGTCATGAAAAGCAAAAGGCTTAATGTCCTGTGAAGTGCTGCTGGAGTTAGATAACAGCATAGATGGCTACAGAAAGTGTAATTGACCTTCTCTCCTTCCGAATAACTACCAAGGGCACAGATGTCATTACAACTTAAGGGGGGACAGTCATGAAATTCAGCCCTGGATTTATCTGCTCCGAGTGGGGGCAGAGGTGGAGGCGGGAGGTTGAGTGGGTACGGTGGAGCGGAGCAGAGCCGCTGTCTCTGTTTTTATCACAGTTTGTGATTGTTACATGAACTTGTACTATGAGTTGTACAAAACAGGTCGATTTAGTCCCACTTCCTACATTACTTTATGCTGTTCACTATTTAAATCATTAGAAGGGAGCTCAGCTCATTTTATGTGAATTATTCACATTAAAATACCCTCTGCTCCAGCCAGTCTTTTAAGTGGGCATGATATGATATTATATTTTTTCACAGGGAAAACTTAAATTACACCACCACAAACACACTTTTCTGATTCATTTCAATCTACAGGTACAATCGGCACATGTCATTCACTCAGTAACTTCACTGACTAACTTCTGATGAAGTGTTCGCCACAGAAGTACACTACATATATTGACTGGCCCAGCACTACAGCGCTTGTTTGCAGAGAGCGAAAAAAAAACCAGACTGGTTTTAGCTCCACTTCCCACATTATGATATTTACAAAGTTCTATTTTTCCTTTTTCTTTAAAATAAAAGTAAGTTCACTTACTGGAAAAACATTCACTTTAATTACCTATTTAAATTTACTTGCATTGCAGGTTCAACCTGGGGCACTGAGTTCAGTAGAGCGGTGGTATCAGTGATGCTCCCTGTTTGGCCTGTTCACAACGATTTGCATATGCTTTGCAACTGCAATAGATAAACTATTTGCATGCACTAAACCAATAAAAAGTGTTGGCAATGCAACCAGGCTACTTTATACAAAAAAAAAGGAAAAAAACTAAAAGACAAGAATGTAATGGAGTCATTTTGATTGGTTCTTGACAAAACACTGACAAATGCTGTGGTTATTCTGATTATTTCAGGGCTATAGCGGCTTAAATGACAGCATAAACCAGTGCTGCATAACTAAGCACCATGGGACCATACAGCATCTGGACTTATTTTTCCCCAGATCCATTTCAAGTGTTTAACACCAGGGGAGCACAGTTAGAGGAACGAGGGAGGTAAGGGAGATTAGATGGACTCTTGTCATATGAGGCATAATACTGATGGGTCTCTTGGTTCCCTGTGGTCCAACAACACAGCAGGTGGCCTTCATTTGCATCTCCCATGGGCTTACCTCCTCCCTCTCCCTCTTGAGTTTATTTATTACAATGGCTGCAGGTGGAAATCAGATGACTGTCAAACCACCCAAGTGTTGAACAAGGTTGTGTAAAATACACAACAGTACATATACACGTGCACAAACCCAGCAGATAGTTGGTTTTTCAAGTGTTTCCCAGTTTATTACCGCTCTATGATAACCCCTGTCCTCAGATTCGTGTGCCGTTTGGCCGGGGCCCTAAACATCAGTAGCCTGTATGAAGTGATGGAATGCACACATTAAAATTCGATCTCCTGCATCAGTACATCCACTGCTGGTCAGAACGGCGACTATAAATTGCTGGCCATTATTTTCGATTAACCACACTGACACCATGGCCCATGACATTTCTTCCCATTTTTACCCCTTGTCACAGTGGCGCCATATTTCCAGCACCGTTTCATTTAGATTGTCCCGAAGCATGATAACGCAGACCGAGAGACCTCGGGACACAAGCCACTGGGCGATCTTATTAATGGCAGTGCTGCGATAACAGTAGTCATCTACGTCCTCAGTTGGTATCTCGATCTTCAGGCGCATACTTTCTAGAGCCTGAAGAGTGGAGACGTCATGGCAGGTGCAAGGTGGTGGCAGCTTGACAGTTTATCATTGATATGCTGGGAAAGTTTAATTCCCTGCATCCCGAGTACAACAATCAGGATGCCCCAGCTAGTGCAATAACGGAAGACAAAATAGTTGTCTGGGGTCATAAATGCAATTTGAACTCTCTTGTAATAGATGTTAAAGGGCTGTTTAGTTATGTTTTGTTTTGTTTTGAGGTTCCCAGTTGTGCTCCTAAACTATTCAAATATGAATGTCACATTTTGGTTGAAATACTTATGTTTTAGCATCAAAATGCTATTTCCCCTATTTTCGAGCCCTTCTAAAAACTATTTCCCAAGAGACCTGACACAAGTTTCTGCATGATGATGTTGCTACATGTAAACTCCCTAGGTGGAGGAAGAGGAAGGGAGGGCCTCAACGCTGTAACATATAACACCACTTTTTGCTAAGAGCTAGCATTGGGTCCCTATTCCTGACTGTTTGCTATATTAGCGAGTTAGCTAGTCAGCTATAGTTTGTCAGTGCAGTCAGCAGATTGAAAAGTAAGTACGAAGCCTTGTTTTGATCCGATCCGTTTGTCCTGTTAAAGTTATTGCATTACTCTTCCTGTTTATGTTTCAAATTAAAAGCCTTTTGGTGTTCCAGTGGATAGAACCCCTTCATTTAGTCACTCTGCACCTCCACTCAATTCACCCTTGTTCATGGTCTTTTATTATGTTCCACCTTGGAGTGGCTGAATCAGGTATGAAGCCTTCTGATAAAAGTCAGTATTACTGGTCCGGTCCAGTATTTAGCTTAATATAAAAATCTGAAAATTTTTAAATCTGCCCAGTGATACTAATAACTGAGTTTCATTTTGAAAATCACAGGGAAAAAAAGGCAGATGGATTCGCTCTTTAACAGTCCTAAAACAGAAATGATTGTGTTGGTGAGGGTTGACATCATTTAAGACATAATTATGGAATAAATAAATAAGAAAAAAAGTAAATTAAATAACCTTAATACATTTACAGACCCTATATGTTCATGTAAACATACAGTAAATAGCAGATTTTCATGTGCTAGATTGGACAACCTTGAAAGCTTTACATAATATCAAACATAATATGCAGATAGGATGGAAACAGCATTGGTCAGTTGCCAGCGAGCATCAGGGAAAGCAGATGCACAACACAGGAGGAGCAGATATATGACACTGTTATCAATTGCTCATTCTTTAAAGTGATGGCTGCTGTCCCAAAGCAAGAAACCACTGCCAAAATTTCAGTCCT
The DNA here is from genome assembly GCF_056507025.1 of Lutjanus erythropterus. NCBI lineage: Eukaryota > Metazoa > Chordata > Actinopteri > Lutjaniformes > Lutjanidae > Lutjanus > Lutjanus erythropterus. The sequence continues at coordinate 8,551,509 of NC_139339.1, read as the reverse complement.
ATCAGAATTATAGCCATTTCATCATCCTTATTACATTATGCACATTCACGTAATTGTCTAACTTCAGGTTTAGATATACAGCCGATATTAAAATATTTGATATGGCTGGGAGCCATAAGCCATTTGCAAAACAATGAGTTCAAAAGGGCAGATGAGTAAACTGAATCAGTGAAAGCAATCTGACTGCTAAGCTCTTGTTTTGACAGAAACAAATTGTTGTGTCTGTGTGGACAGTCCTTCTCTTAGTGCTTAATGAGTTTATTGGTAATCAATATCCCCTTCTCATCCGCTGGCATGTGACGCTGAGGCCGTGACCCGAGAGGGACCCCTAGACGGTGGAGTTGAGTGGGTCATTGAGTATCGCCAGCCGCTTGTTCGTGCTTAGCCAGACAGGAATGCCCCAGTTTCACCTGGGTGAGACGAAGGCAGGAAATGAAAGAGGTTTCATCTCTGCACTTAAACCCCATTGATGTAGCTTTTTCTGTTGTAGCCAGGTGGCATGTTTCTCTTCAAATGAAATACAGCAACAATTTCTCTTATTCTGTACTCTGATTTACACTGTAAAAATACTGAAATGACAAGTTGGTGATTTCAAACAAGTAATTTAATCAAATAAACATACACTAATTCAGTTTTACTTGAGAAAACATGTTCAATAAACTTAAGATATTAAGTTGAACCAACAAGTTGTCACTCATACTGACAAACGTGACTCGAGCACTGCAAAATAATGAGAAAATAAGGCAAATGCAGGAAGAGGACAGGGTCTGTACAGATACAGACACCAGCACACACTTCTAGTGAGTCCTGACTGATTATTGTAAGGAGTTTTGTTTATATGAGTCCATGCATTGTCATGTAGGTAAATGTTGCATATTATGCCTTTAAATTAGTGAGAAAAGATTAATGGATTCCATTCAAGGCGTTACATTTCTTATATACTCTGGAGCCCATTCTAACTGATTTGGCCAGTGACCAATTCTCTTTGAAAGTGGACCTCCCCAAAGAGCTGGGTTTGCGTCCCTGTCAAATACTGCACAAAATGCTAGTTTGCCTGTCAGTCAAAACTTCTCTGCGGAACCTCTCTTCCAGTGATTCTGTTAGCATCCTGCTGATATGAGCGCTTTTTTGGTAGTGTTTTTTCCAGGAAGATGGGGCCTGGCCTCCCGGCGGGGGTCAGAGCAGTTGACCCTACCCTGGCGAGCTCTCAGCCTGACTGCGATGATTTTATTCAGCCCCACTCAGTAGAACAGCGGGGTGCGACCCGGGTCGATGTGGCACTGCCAAGGCTGATTCCATTGAGAAACCCAGGGCCCTTTGAGAGGCGCTGATCAAGGGTGCCGGATGTTTTTGATTCACACTGCTGAGCCTTTATATATTCAACAGTCAAATCAGTCGGCTAAAATTGGGTTTGTTTGTCTTTTGTGGAAACATGTGATTCAGTGGAGCTGGCAGGGTGCAACGGAGCTTTGCTGTCCCTAAAAAAGATATAGTCTTTCTACTATGGTTCATGCCAAACACACTGCATATGCACATCATTCAGGGTCTGCGCCTTTTTGTTATTATTTAGCTTGATACAAAGCAGAACAAAGGAGGGAGAGAAGAGGATATCTGGCAAATGAAAAACAATTGGGCCAGGTGCCAGACTCAAGTCAAGCATGTGAGCTCAATAAAGCACACTGTATCGATTTGCGAGTTATTCATTATTTGTTTTGGATGTAGAGAAAGTTCTTTGGAAAATGATTTTGGTGTGCCGTTCAGGCTCTAAAATAAATGGTTTGACAGATCATCAATGACCACAGAATGTGATAGTAAATGGCCTGGTATTGATTTATTTCCCAATGTCCCCCTTCTCTTCTCGTGAGCTGTTATGCTTAAAGCAAGACCAAGCACTCTCCTGGGTATTGGATTTTTGTCCACCCCGCTTTCAAATGCGAAAATGAGGATTTATTTTGTCCTGCCGCTTGAGTGATGCTTATAAGAGGAGCATGGATTGGACTAGATAAATGGAGATGGAGAAAGGATATACATCACAGCGCGTTTAATATCTCACATGACAACAAACAGCCTTGCCGGTGGTAATATGCAAGCATCTAGACCCTCAAAATGCAAAAATGGCAGCTTTGTTTACTGCATTCAAAATAAATGGCTGAGGCCCCGCTGTCACTCACAGATGGCACTTCCTTTGAGAAAAAAAAAATGCAAAGCCAGTGACTCGTAATAATGCGTTGGCATGGCGGCAGCCATTTTGCACAACCTCCGGAGGCACTGATCGTCACAGAGAGGCGTTGGCATTGTCTTGGCACCGGCCCGACCCCGGGCCTGGAGTAGTAACTGATAGCCAAGCTGGAGCTTGTCAGGCCTGACGCTTATCACTTTTGACATCTGTCCACGCCATCTCTCTTCTCTCGTGTGTAGCGGGCCCCAGAACACTGACCTTGGGATCTCTTTCTCTGTTACTCCACTGCCCCGAACCTCCCTCCCCTCCTCCTCCTATGTCCTCATTTGGCACTGCTTCTGTGTGTGTTGTTGTGAGGCTATCACTTACCCTTTTAGACCTTGCTTTGTGGTCAGACATGACTTGCAAACCGATGTTTAAGCGCTGACAAGCCCCCTGCCTCATTTGGATTCCTGCCTCTATGCAACATTGAGTAGATGTAGTCAACGTGGGTATTGTAATCCCATTTTATCTAATAAGTCTTGGCAATACTGTCTGTTTATTGAATATTATCAGATTGATTTATGTTAGAAATATAGTATTTCATAAATACATCTTTGGAAAGACGTGATAACAGAGATGCTGTCCAAGTACAAAAATGAAAAACATATAACTATGTAAACCATGGTTTAACTGGAAACGGATTTCTGCCTGCAGATGGTATGGGGTTGTTTTATATTGCTGTTTCATGTGTTTGCACCAACAAGACAAAAGAAAAAAAAAGTGGGGGGGGGGGGGGGGCAAGCTGCCACACACAGGCCAGCGTTGACAGGCTGGCAGGAAATGTCTGACACGATGTGTTGTGAGGGAGTGCTGCTGCTGCTGCTGCTAGAGTGCTGTGTGGCTGTTCGACAGCTTAAAGAAAGGGTCAGCGTGACAAGTACAACCAAACACACATATGTCTATGTGCTATCCCAAGGGCAATGTGTGTTACAGTTGGCAAGAAAAATATGTTGATTGTTTTTTTTTACATACATTGTGGGCCAACGAGTTTAGAAGCCAATAATTCATGTTTTTTCTCGCCAGTGTCGTCTTAGTGCTTGCTCTTGGTGGAAACTATTGGGCCTCGGTAAATAATGTCATAAAGCGGGGGTATCCAGTATTTTTCAGGTTAAGGACCTCTTTGCTGACAGAGATGGAGCAGGGACCCCCTGCTACACCTATTGCGTTGAATATTTTTGGGTCTTGTCTTGTTTGCACTTAGCCGTAACTGCTAAGTCAGCAGCTGTTGTAGCACGGCTAATGTTAGCTGAGTTAGCCTCTCCAGTTAGCCTTTGCCAGTGTTTTTTTAGGTGGATTGTATGTTAGTCTCTTGCTTGTGACTGTAATAATACAGCTACTCGGCCAATATATTGTGCTGCACGTAATATTTTTTTCCCCAGGAAGGCCAAGTCAGTTTATGAATATTTAATGAGTGCAAATTGTTGTTTGCCCAGTCACTTTTTTAAAAGGGCCCAGTGAGCAATTTCTGTTAATATTATGTTTAAAAACTAACTATGTTCACCAGTGAAAAGATGTTAAACATTTGTTCAAAAGCAAAAGCTTTTTCACTGACTTTTTTTTTTTTTTCACAAGATGACTAAACCATCTTAGGTTCATAATCATCTCAGTTTATTGCTACCTTATAATCATTCGCACATCAACTCATCTTTTCTTTATCTTTTTGATTAATGTGCGGATACTACACTGTATAAAACTAGTATTTTGTGTTTATATAGAGAAAAACATCTGTTTGCTATGATTGGATGAATAATGATTCACTTTTGTCATATATTCATACCTTCACTTCGACGTTCTGGGAAAAAAAATATTGATTGATGATATTTGTGATTTTTATAAGGTTAGCTGTTTCTTTGCTAATAATATGTTGGATTCATGGTAATGTTTGTTTTCAAACGTAAAGAATACAGTCTAGATCTGTTTTATATGAAAAGTGCCCTAAGATAATGTGAGATGTTATGATTTGGTGCTATATAAAACATTTTTTAAAAATAATTACATTGACTTTCTGACTACGAGAACCAACACAGACCCCTGCATGTTTTAGCAAGTCAATAATCCTGTGAGTTTGTGAGATTGCATGAAGCAGCTGAGATATTAAGTGAGCTAGTTACACTCCCACACTGCTTTCAATCATAGATCATTTTTGCAGAATAGTTTTTTGGTTTTTTTTTACTTCTGAGTCACCACTTTAATCAAAATCCACAAATCGGCTGCATTTACAGCAGAGCGCTGCATTTCACTGTGTTACACTGCACATCCTTTTACATTATGCTACTGTGACTCATCAGCAGCCCTCACCCCTGGCCTCCCTTATGAGGTAATTAAGCCCTTGGTTGTTTGTTTAGCTGTCTGCATGTGTGTCCTGTATAAAACACAGGGGGGGCATATGTTCTTCCTACCATAAACCCATTGAAACAGCGGGACATGAGTGGTGAGGAGGGGTCGACTGTGCGTGTGTGTGTGTGTGTGAGCGCGCACTCTAATTAGGCAGGCAGAAGTGTATTAGCCTCACTGGGCAACAGCCAGCTGGGAGCATCTGGAGTCGTCTTTCATACTCACCAACTTCCTCACTACACACACATACTTGTCCACACACACACACAGAATTAGAAGAGATATCTATGGAGCAGCAGTGTGATAAGAGAGCGTAGGTCAGGCATGACGGGTCATATGCGCAGCTATTTAGGTCTGCCACATTTTGAGCCTTCCCTCACAACGCAGCCCCCCACCCATGTCCCCGTCTGGAGTCCTTGTTTTAGAGTAACGGTGCCACTCTCACATCTCTCGAGAGACTGGAATGCCAGCAGCAAGGAGGGGAGGACCTCATCCATTCCCAAGAGCTCCTGCGCTCCCAAAGACGCATCAAAGCTGTCTCGAGGGAGCAAAAGAATTTAGTTTCAAAGCAGGGTCAATATCTAAAATAATCCAGACTCACAGCCTCTTGCAATCACTCTGCTCCCTTGTTTGTTTTTCTTAATGGTAGATGAGATGGCTATTTTGGCTGCTCTTTTTACGGTCTGCTTTTTGATTGTTTAATTCTTTTAAACCCACTTCTTCTCTTGCCAAAGTCTTAAAATGCTGCAGTCCCGCTACACACTCTAAAAAATGAAGGCGCTGAGTAGAACCATAAAGGGTTCTTCAGCTTACCCAGAGAACCCTTTTATGTCCCACTTGAAGCCCTTACAGAGGGTTCTACCTAGAGCCTAACATAAAGGGTTATACCTAGAACAATCTGTGAAGAGTTTCACCCAGAACCCCCTATAAGAGGTCCAGCGCTCCACCCCATCCAGAACCTTTCCACCTTCAAAGGGTGCTAACAAGAACACACCCAGAAGGTTCTACAGAGAATCTTTTTATATTATAAAAGTTTTTTCAGGCATCCAACAAGGGATTCTACCAAGAACCCTTTTATATTCCAAAGGTTTTAACTAGAAGCCACACAAGGGGCTCCACAGAGAACCGTTTTATAATCTAAGGGTCTTACCTAGAACCTGCCAAGGGGCTTTTACTTTACTACATTTTCATACAAAGGTTAAAATGTAGAACCCAGGGGGTTCTACCGAAAAACCTTTTTTCTATTATGCTGCAAAGGAACCTTGACAAACCTTTGACAAAAGAGTTCTTCAAGAATTTCAACAATTCTCAAAGAACTCTTCCTTATGATGAAGAGGGTTTTTAATGGAACCTACTTTACAGAGCCCCTACTCCACAAAAAGGTTCTTAAGAAGCAAATGTTCTGGGTAGAACCTCAGCACTTCAGGAGGGACCCTTTTGGAACCCTCATTTCAGAGAGCGTGTAAACAGCAGAGCTTTCTCTTGTTGATATCAATGACATACTTCAGCTGCTCCCACTCGCTGCGTTCCCTCACACTCAGGTTCCTGCGTAGGTGCACGAGATACATCACTTCCTGTGTACCACCTAAATATATTAAAAGAAATACTGCTGTCACACACTCCGGAGAAGAAAAAACAAAAACAGAAAGACTGAGTTGGCAGTCTCAGTATTTCTCCTGTACAGAGAGCTCAGTGAGCCAGCTGAAATAGTGTTTCTCTGTGCTATTGATTTGCTGGTTAGGCCATGAAAAGCCGGGGACAAGACAGCCTCTGAGCTCCCTTCCTCTGGCTTACCACTGCATGCTAGTACGTCTGTTCTCCCACTTTTCTCTCTTTTACGCTCCCGCTTTTATGCCCCCCCCCCACCCCATTTATCCCAATCCTCTCTGTGTACTGTACTGTCGCCCTCGTTCCCGTGCTATTCTTGTGTGTTTTACTATTCCGCTCACAGAGAGAAAGCCCCAGCAAGCCACTTGCCGAGTTAGATCACAGGAACCCAGCTGTTCACAGTCAAGGGCCGCTTCTTTTATTAGCCGTCAGTAGGCCGATCTGGTAGGGCAAGCGAGAGGGAGAAAGAGTGGGTGGCATTGAGGAGGAGGAGCGCAAGAGCAGTAGGGGGCACAGATTTCCCAGCTGTTAGTCCACAAGCTCTGCCCCCCTGTCAGAGATTAAGTAGATCAGCGGGAACGCAAGCAGATACACAGAGGCGAGACAAGACAGCTGACAGAAAATGGATTGAGATGGTCCTCCTGAAGGCGGATGGTAGCTGCACATGGACTACCAAACTCCTGAGCACCGTTAAGTTTTGCACACCAGTGGAATGTACAGAGGGATAAAGCAAAAGTGAGCAGGCGTGCAAGGCCTTAATACCCCTACAGAACCCCTCTTCTCCTTGCTTCGCATCCCTTTTATTTTTCCCTACCATCTCACAAAACCCTGCCGCCTCGGAGTCTGTGGAGGACTGTTTTACTAGCGATCCAGTTGTCTAGAGGGACACAAAGGACCTGAGTGTAAAATTATATTCCTAGCTTTATAACCAGACCTCCATTGTGCCATTTTTTACGATATTATTTTCATTAAGATTGCAGGGATGGTTTTCTGCTTTTGTTGTGCCTCCCTCCTCTATCTGCTTCAGTTCTAACCACAGTGGAAACAAAACCACTCAAAAGAAGTGGCAGTGATGAGAGCGGCACAGAGTGCTCCCATTTTGTATGATTAAATTTACTGTGACAAGCAAGCATGCTGTGTTTTGGCAAAACATGTTGCTGTGGGAACCCAGAAACTTCATAATTTCTGAAAAAAAAAAGAACTAGCCCCATGCGAGAATCTTTTTTAAAGAGTTGACTTGAATTTTGAGAAAGGGTCTTCAGCAAGTCTTTGCCTAAAGTCCCTTTTGCTCTCGAAGTACTCGAGATGTCTGTATTGTATTTGCATATTTATGAGAAATGGGTGTCACAGTGATTAAGTTAACTGGAAGCCAGTTCTGCAGAGTGTGGATAATGAAATCATATAAAATGTGAAAGTCAAAGGACATTTTCTTAAAAGAAAAAAAAAAAGAAATCTCTTTCAACCTTGTGACAGAGTTGGTGAAGTTAGGTTAAGAATATGGCTTCAGCGAGATGATGTACACTGATTGTTCATGATGATATTCATATTAACACAAGAAGTGCCACTCCATAACCACTAGAACTGCCATAAGCTGCCATTTTGACTGTTTGAATTCCAAACTCTATAATTTCTCATGATAAACATCCAATTAAATAGGTTCATGCATTTATTCTATTAGGATTTCTCTTAAAATATGAAAGTTTTGTAAAGTTTAATTATGTATACATCAGTATGCTGCATCTGAAATCACAGACTATGCACTACATATTCAAAATGTGTACTATTGTTCAAGGTTCTTTGGTGTAAAACGACAGTCACCAGTATAAACAGCAGTATGTATATTTTCAAACACACTGCTCAGCATGTGTAATGTCACTTACTGAGTGTCTCCTGCTGATTTGAGATGCGTAAAGTGATAGTCACTAAGCAACCCAGATGTATCTCCGCGCAAACAATATGGCCGCTGCAATTTTCATCTGTTAATATGACTGCATGTGGCAAAAATAGGTCAAAATGATCAAAATATTATTTGCCTTTTGTGCGCTTAATATAAAAAAACCCACTTTAAATGGAAATACAAAGGAAAAATCTGGTACCAGTAGCATTGTATTTTTTTAAATCAACAAAGTTGCTGCACACAACAAGTGTAGTAACTGCTATAATTGTTGGCAGATGGTAAAACGCCCATGATACAGTAGACGCTTGCACGAGGTGGTGGGTAAGCACTTGAACTCCAGGCACCAGGATTATTCTAGCTTAAATGTGAAAACCTACAGGATGCCAATCCAAGTTCTCCTGCATTAAGCAAAGAACCAAAGCAAAGATAAATCCAGGGCATGGGAAAGACATTTTCACCAGACATTCACGTTGTGTTTAATAAACGTGGAACCAATATGGACTTCATTACTTAGTGCTTGAGACCAACGTAGCTCAGTCGCCCCAGACAAGTAATTAGAGTTCACACTGAGACCTGACTCTAAAATACAGTCATTATCCCAGCAAAAAATACAACCTTTCCAGGTCACATCACTTTGTTTGCTGCAGTAAAACAAGTTTATTTCTGCATTGAGCCACCATTATAGTAGCCCCAATCCGCTTGCCAGCATTTTATGGAGCACAGAGTGATTGGGGGCGACTGAGAGATTCAATAAAAAAAGTGGTAACACAAAACACAAAGTAACAATGTGAGCGTGACAATTTTTGTGTGGAATTTGTGCTCAATTATAGTATCATTTTATACACCAGTGTGTGCGATGCATTTGCAGAATAGTTTTCACCACCCTAATTTAACAAGCCCCTCCTGAATGAAGCCCCAGACGAAGGCACCAAATTCTTTACAGCCCCCTTAAGGGCTAATCAGCCATCTTGCAATGAAACACTAGAGTTTATATTGGTCCTTCTCACACAATAGTCCCAGTGTACGCCTGTTGTTGAGCTCAAAGGTCTCGACAAGAATGAAACTCATCCTGTTATTGTCGTGGTGATTACTTAATGCAGATAGGACAAAATAAAGTCCATAATCTAAAGTATTTTTGTCATCTGCGGTCTGGACTGTGGACAGAAGTCTAACACAACAACGGGAAAATGTCCCTCAGAAAAACTGCCCTTGGAATGTGAGATCAGCCGTGAATTTTCAATCAGCTCGACTTTCCTCTCACTAGACTTCTGAATCAGCAAAACATCTTGTAAATATGATGTCTAACCACTTTTCAGGGACACAGTTTGCAGTGCTCCAATGGGTTGGATCTGTTTCCTGTTGAAAATGTATGATTAAGATAAATACACAAGTCTGTGCCAGTGTTTTGTTAAGCTAAAATTAAGCTGTTGTAATGTAGAGTAGTTTGGTATAGGCTTGGGCTGTTTTGCCAAGATGATGGCACACTGATAGCTACATAACAGATCTAGTCAACAAGAGGTCTTCTTTTAAGTTTCTCATAATGGAGATTTACGGGATGCACTGAAGAATTTTCCATATATTAACCTCTGAGCAGATGTTACTATAACTGATAAAAAAAGACATAATGCTCCTTAAATGTTTAGTCTTCCTTTTGGACCACATCCAACAAAGTTCTCATCCTCATTTTTCCCAAGAGGCACCACTTAAATGAGGATCTGTGGGAGGATCTGGCTCAAACTCTGACTTTCAGCATGCTGGAAACACAGGCTGTACTTTCAAAGACTATACACTCCATCAAACACCCCAGTGAAGGAGAAGAGGAAGGGGAGGATGACCCCACTCACATATACACAACACCACTGGCACCCTCGCCAATTTATCACACGTAATTTCCTCAGCTCTTGACCTTTGACCCCTCTCTAGGGCTGTGTTTGTATTGAGGGCAACGTGCCACCATCTGAACTGTCTGTCTGAAGCCTCCCCAGAGGGACACAGCGGTGTTTGCAGGAGAAATGTGCCGCTAAAGCCACTGATGGTGAATCCACCCCTGTGCCCGGCATGTGTTTCTGTCTGTGTGTGTGTGTCTATCATTGTCTCCTCAGCCCTCCAGTGTTTTATGCATGCTGCTCATTAGCCAGACAATGGGCACTTACGATGAAATGCCGTTCAGGGCAATATGTCAGCAAACCCTTGGGACCAAAAAAGGGAGGGTGGCAGCAGAGAGTGGTGTGCTTGGAAAGAAAAAGGAGGCTAGAGCGAAAGGAAAGAGAGGTGAATGTAAAGGGAATGACAGGGAGAGTATATGGACAACCTGAGAACAAAAGAGACAACATGTACAACAAATGAGGAGGGGTTTTGTGTATTTTTCACTGCAACAATCCCTGAATAAAGAACCAGCAAGACCTCAGTACAACCCTACAACCTGCCTCGCCAAATGGTGACATTACAAGCGAGCCCAATGAGTCAGATTGCCCTGACCTCTTGTGCGTGCGAGACCTGGTAGAACAAGGCAGCACCGCTGCTCGATACATGCACCAGCCGCACCGCTGCAGCCCTAACTGAGGCACTAGCTCCATCCAGTGTATGCTGGCTCCCCTCCCCTTACATCACCGCGTCTGGAGGCGGAAGGTGGGGAGGGGTACAAGATTAATGACGGTGCTAACCGCGTATTTATCATCCGGCTGGAGAGTAATGCGACACCTTTCTAATCTGAATATATTTCATTGGGCTGTTATGGCACTCAGCCCTGGGCCCCATGCATGTGTGTGTGGCTATGTGTGTGTGAGTGCGTCACTGGAAGTGTATTTGAATGTTAATCATATCTGCATAAGTTTGTGCACGGGAATGCGTGCGCTTGTAAAGGCATGAGGGTACTGTGCTACCGAACCAGCTGCCATAAACGCTCACGCTATCACCCTGGCAAAACGGCCCTGTGGTAATTAGATAAAGATGAAGTTCCTCTCTCCAGCGCGTTGGGGCCACGCTCCCCGAGATCCTCTCCTCTGATTCTCAGCTGCCTTATCAGGTGAACACCCTCCTTCCATCCTCCCCTTCCATCTCTCCCTCTCATTCTCCAGCTACTTCTTTTTGGCACTCAGCAGAAATCAAGATGGATGTCTACCCAACAGAGATGGCGAGATATGGAATGTGCGAGGCCAAGATGGGGCCTGATAGGGCCCACATTGGGCCGCCCGTTAGATTGGTTCTACTGTCACCAGGGCTGCCAGAACTATTGAGGAACTTTGGAGTAGAAACTACCTGGTTTATTTTGAGGATATTCTACCGTGGGCGTTTTTCAGATGGGGAACTCACAAGCTGAGTAGGTAGTTTGTCCACACTTTGGCATGCACAAGACCACACACAAATGTTAAATTATGCAATTATTTGGCTCTCTTACACGATGACACATTTACTGTTACCCTACTTATCCATTAATGTGGTAGAATCTTAAAAAATGGAAGCAGCCGAGTGTATGAAATCTGTTTTGTACACATTTTCTAAGTCGAGCCAGGTGTTTGGTCTTGAACACGGGGTCAAAATGTGGTCATGTGCATTGCTAGAAGAATAGGATATACACAGTATGTAGCACTGGTCATGGGAAAAAAGGATTTGCAGAATCCAGTGACAACAAAGAACACTTGAACAATTACTGGCCTCATCGATAATTAAATGTCTGAGTCCATACCTAATTACAATCAGTCACAAGGTACAGCGGCACTCACATGAATCTCCATCTGCGGCATTCAAATTAGCAAGCGCACAGGCTTATGTTACAATCACAGCAGGGACAAGGCCATCGAAATTTTATGCTGTAAGGGAGTGCACACATGCGCAAGCTTTCTCGCACAAAGAGGTTCTCTCGAGGAGATTATGCGTTTTGCTTCTTTGTGAACCCTTTGCCAATCTGCCATTTATGCGAGTGAATATATTCCAGACTCTGAAGCTTACCGCGCGCTTCATTGTTCAAGTTCATTGTAAGGCAACAAAGGGAGAGACGGAGTTAGACGATGATCTTTCAAGTGAGACTAACCACTAACTAACCTACCCTCCAACTCGTGCTTAAATTAAAGATGTCACAACAGCAGCAGCTCCTTGCACGTTTGATATGAACGCAACAAGATTAGTAGAAGTCAAGGCTTGCATTCAGGATATGTTGACAGTGGCTTGTGCTGTTGTATTTGTTTTAATATGTTAATTTATTTGGATTACATCTATGCTCATTAGCATTTGTCACTCTCCATGGCGACATCTTCAGGTCAGGTACATTAAATTATGGTAGACATCACCAAACCCTAGTCTAGAAATTAGGGTTGGAGGAAATCGCTTATGGCTGAACAAACTGGATGGTGAAATGTAAACACGTGTGTTGTGTTAAAGTTCTGAGCTAGCTTCTTAAGTTTTGGTGAAGATAGCTAACCATGAGCCAATGCAGATGGACATAATCCAGCACCCCCTGGCTTAAAAGCCGGCATATGGAAGCATTTTGGCTGTGAAGTTGAAAGGAAAAATTACCCGGACAAGAGCCACACTGCATGCAAGTTGTGTTTAATAGCACGTTCTCACATAGGGAGAAAAAATAAATCATGTATAGAAATAAAAAATCTTGAGCAATAATCTTTTTATAATTGCATCATAGCCCTCTGAATAGAAATCGAATTCGTGAGGTGTCAAGAGACTCCCACCTCTACTAGATGCAGTACAATACATACAATGTGATCTGGAAAGATAGTATGATTCCCCCGAGGCCTTTACAGCAGCCCCAACAATGAATCAACATTGAAACAGACATTGGATTCACTTCTGAGTTTGTTATCATCGGTGGCTCAGGGACAGATTTCTCACCTGTCATGTTGAGATCCAGGTTCATTTACTTGCTCATGCAGGAACCTTTTCAACCTCCATCATGTCAAGGAAGAATAATGGGTCTGGTGGTAGAACAGCACTGACTGACTCATGATGTTTCAGTGTCATTACAGCCCTCAGCATCTTTGGCCAGACTTCAGCACCACTCCCTGTCATGGTGCTCATATGAATCCCTAGAGGTGGGGACAGTTTATCTGTAGCAGTTAGCAGCTGGTGTCTGCCCCAAAGACTCCAATAGCCCCCAGCTAGCGTTGCCACTTCAGATGATAGTCATTTAGCAAACAAGTCAATCATGCGCAAGGCAACTGCCAGCGACTTGCCAACGTCCCCAGTGATCCCAGATATAGAGATGAGGGGGCAAAGAAGTGTCATGCAGCCTGCTGGGTCATGGAAATGAGGTCAATTTGGTCATCAGCAAACTATTTGGGTCTAGCATTCTGCCTGAATGATTGTCACTGTTGAAATTGTTTGTAATGACACAAGATCAGGGGCCTTCGGTGTCGTCCAAAGTCCAACTCTGTTCATTGGTTTCAGCCCCCGTCAGGGGCCAATGTACGACGCTCGATAGCAAGCTCAGAATTATGATCTGCACAGAGAATCTCTAACAAATGTCCTGTCACTGAAAAATGTCAGTAAATGAGTAAAGAACCAATTAGACAGTCATGTTGTGGTACTGCAGAGGAATTTGTGGCCACCCAAAAATGTAAAATGTTGGGAAGGCAAATGACTAGCATTCTCTCTGTACTGCACTGGTGGTACTTTTTAGCACAATAGCTTTGAAGATCTTAAAGACTCCACAAATAAAAGCTCCTTTTGAAGTAAATGTAAAATTTTCTTTTTCAAGCTATCTAAGCCCCACATCAGAAATTCAATTTCAGTGGTAAACATCACAATGAATAATTGTATTATCCCAGCTTCTGTAAGGCAGATAAAAAGATACATATCCCTCTCGTATCTCATCTCATGTCTGACAAACTGCTTTAGATGTGGCATTGGAAACCTTGGGGCTGACACTTCATGGCGTCAAATGAAACCATGAGCTTGATGGCTGGCAATGTTAATGACATTATCTCACTTGTCTTGCGTGGTTGGGCTAGAGGAAACTTAGCAGTAATGTGTGCACACAAATTTCCCTTCTATTGGATTCAATTAGCTTCATGGAGATGGCAAATGTTTTAGCTTTGTAGTGATTTTCTTTTATCATGTGCAGCAGTGCCCAGCACTCTCAAATGTTCTCCTTCAGTTTGTAGCTTTATATGTCTGGCATTGACAGTGTTACCCAAAAATAGCAGTTGGAACAACTGGAGCAGAATTTGCATCACATTAACACGAAAACTGTGCATATCTCCCCAACAAGTTTTCTTTGGCTTAAGTTCTCTTAGTCTTTTGCCCCTAACAACAGTTTTTATCAAGTAAATAAAGGAGAATGATAAAAGCCTGCATTAAAATATGAAATATCAGCAGTGCAGAATGAGAAACTCATTAATTTTGTGTTAGGTCACTGTTGGAAAGCAAGAAAATGTCCACTCAGCTGACTCATACTGCAGAGAGAGTAACTGTTTCAACTCGATAGCAAAAAACATCATCAGAATCAGGTGGTGTCGCAAATATTTTTAGATAATTGAGGGCAGCCAGGGGCAGCACACAAAGCTCATTTACGCTAAACGTCAGATACACATATGGATACGGACGGAGGTTTCTGCCTGTGCTCTGCGTTACAGACGGCTTACAGATGTTGATCAAAACATTGGAAACAATGTTAATTGTCAGTTAGTGAAAAAAATTCATTCACGTCCTCCAGCGTCACCATGTTTGTTGTTGTCGCTCTCCGTCTTCTTCTTTGGGTTAACTTTTGATTCAGAGCCGTGCCCTCTAGTGGATGCATTGCTGATATATATCTATTTTAAAAAGAAGGACTTTAGAAACCACCATCTTTATCTAAAGACTTAACAGTAAGTTATGTTAAGTCGTGATTGTCAATCAATTTCCAAAGATGGAAGTGTATTTGATATATTTGCACAATCAGCGGCCAAACTGTCTAAGTGTAATGTAAAGACAAAAAAGCAAGAGACATCCAAGCTAGCAAGGTAACCCTTGAATTCAAGGTTACACATGCATACACAAATGCATGCACAGGCAAATATGTCTGTCTCCCTGTAGTGCCCTCCTTGGCAAAATCTCAGTGCCAGTCTCTTAATGAAATGCTCAATTAGGGTCTTTAAATAGGTAATTATGCAGTGCCTAATCCCTTAGCTCCTGGGCCCTATCTCATTTAGATGACACTTGGGCAGGCAAAATGGGAGGGGCAGGCACTGGGGCCTTAGTTTCTGTCATCAAAGCCCCTCCGTGGTGGCACAGGCGGCCCTGTTAATGATAAGGCACATCCAGGCAGTCAGTCAACAGCGACTCCCAGTGAGGGCCACTGACAGCATGGGAGATGGCAATGTCAGGCTTGACAGTGTCTTAATCATGTTTGTGAGTGTTCGGGGGTGGATTGTATTGGGTTGGGGGAGCTTGTATAAAGGTTTCTAAGAGGGTGTTAGATGTAGAGCGAGAGCAGCAAAGACTATTCATGTGATGTGGGTTTATAAGCATTTTTTTTCTTCTGACGACTGCCAAGTTAATTTTATATGAAACAACGGCAGAGGAAGAGAAAATCACTTCCAAATGTCAAACTGTGTATTTTGCTTGATGCCAGGCATTGACAGAACGGTTTTGATTTCCTGTACTGACATTTGTTTGAAGGTGGCATTTGATTTGAATTTCAATCTCCAAACTGTGGCTGGAGAAAAGGACCTATTCATTCCTTTTCAGCGGCATAATAAAATGTCTTGTTCGAGTGCTACAATATACCATCACTGACGGGGAACTGCTCTTGTTTGGTTGCTAACGTAGCAGTGGCAAGCATTTGTCTTAGTGAAACGACAAAGGGGGAATTGTGGCTTTTGCCTTGGGGTGAACCATTGCTTTCCCTCGACTCAGTTGCACAAGCAGACTGCACTGCCTTTCATGAGAACAATAGCTTAGCTTGGCTAAAACACCTTTCAAGGGCGTCCAAGAGCTAAAAAAGAAGTTTAGCTTTTCAAATCTATTAATCAGCAGCACCCACATCAAAAGTGCTCAGTAAACTTTAGTAGGGATACTTGAACTACTGAAATATTTAAACTGCTTTCTAAAATGCTGTTCATCCCCACCCTGCATGTCCTTTGACGGTCTTATCAGGATATAGATGGAAAAGCAGAAACAACACAATTTCACCTCTATCTGTGTACTCAGCAAAAACATCTCATATCTGTGATAATATTTTTTGTCCCGTTGCCCTCCCTGTTGGCACTGATGTATTTTCATGCAAAAAGCTTTGATAAGCTGCTGGTTCTAATGCTGCTTGTCTGTTCCTTCAGTTGTTGACTCAGGCTTTCTTATCAAATCCGAGTCATGGCAAAAACACCAGTGCCCAAAATACACCGAAAAACCAAGAACTGCTGTCCTGTAGTAGAGTGTAGTCTGTTAATACTCAGACTACACTCTTGGAAATAAAGGTGCCAACTAGAACCATAAAGTGATCTTGAGCTTGTCCACATAGGAGAACCCTTTTGGGGTCCTGGTAGAACCTCCCGGTTGAACCTTTTAGAAAAGTTATACTTGGAACACTTTCAGAGAGATCCTACCCAGGAGGTTCTGCTGAGAACCTTTTTATATTCCAGGGGTTTTATCTATAACCTTTCCCAGGGAGTTCTGTTGAGAACCCTTTTATATTATGGTACAAGGGACCCTTGACAAAAGAGTTCTTAAAGGATTACAAAAATACTTGAAGAACTTTTTCTTCCAGAAAGGGCTCTTTGCATGAAAAGGGTTCTTAATTGTTCAGTTCTTTCCAGACAAACCCTTGACAAATTCTTTCTTCAAAAAAAAAAGGTTCTTCAGAAGCAAATGGTTCTGCCGATAAATTAATTTAGCTCGGATTAGATATCTAAAGATCAGCCAGCCGGGAAACAGAGGGGCGTGAACCACTTTAGGAATCCACACAGATTGGTGCTAAGACCACATGATGAGTGCACTCCGCCGCATCACCTCAGGTAAAAGATAGCATACAATGTGCTAGGCTAATTGAAGGGAAATTCACCCGCCATTGCCTTAGTGCACTACAGCAACCATAATGTGGCGTTACATTTTAGCTCAGGGTATATCGAGGCAAATTAGCATTTAGATAATGGGAGACACTTGGCATTTTAATTATTTTGCTGCCCTATGAGTGTAGCGTGTATGCCCCAAGCGCCTCCTTACATCCTTCATGTACGCCTAAGTAGTGCATTTACATACCAAACGGCTTGGCGTGTGTACAAAAGCCATGGAAATGTCACCGCCACACAATGTACCTTGGTGTTCAATTGTTTCCAAAAGATAAGGAGGCATATTGTTGTTGACTTATGCCATATGTATTAGGGGGCAACGCAATTCCCAGCGCTGTGTTATTCAGTTATTTTCAATAGAGCTCTGTTCTGATGTTTTCTGCCATGTCGGCGAGTGGCGGCGGAATGCTGTTTTGTCTGTTCGAGGGCTCTGTACTTTCCATAAAACGACACGAGCTCGGGCTGGGAACAACCTCCCTCTCACCCTCCTTCCTCTCTCTCATTTTCTCTGCCTCACGGAAGTGAGATTATTCATCCTCCCACAGACCGTTGCTGTGTTGGGGGTAGATGTCAAAGTGCCAGGAGCATGTGGTGCAAAAGGGTATGCGTGCCTGCGCTCGGCTTGCATGTGTCTATTTGTGCACATGAGCGCCTGAGTTTACATTTGCGAGCATGTACGTGTAGGAGTAGTGTGTTTTACGCTCCATCTATCCAATTGGATGCGGACATGAGGCGGAGTATGTGGCTTTTGATTAGTTTACGTGCGCCATGTTTCTCATTCTTTCAGTTTTTTTTCACCTGCTGTCATCTATCCAGTCCCCTCCCCTTCAGGAAACAATACCTTTAGACTGTCAGACTGGCCTCGCAACTATCATCTCCTCTTCAGCGGCGCCTGCTTTTTCTCCCTCCATCCCTCATTCCTCTCTTCCATCTCCCTCGCGCTGCCTCTGTTAGGCGTACAAGCACAGACGGAGCGTGAGAAAAGCTGGCAGTGAGGCACATTCCCTTGCTTCCCTCCCTCTGCCTCCACCTCTCTACCCTACAGCGCGTTTTCCTCTCCCCTCCCCTCCCTCCCTTCTTCCTCTCCTCCTTTCTTCCTCTCCCCTTCCACATTACTTTCCTCCTCTCCTTTCTCTCGCCACCTCTCTGCCTCGTTGCTCCCCTTATCCATTATATTTCCACCCCTCTGCTCCGCCCTCCTCTCACTCCCCCTTCTTTTTTTCTGGTTCATAATATGTAACATGATTTTGCCCTCCCCTGTTCATGCGGCATAAATTTAATCCCAGCCATTCCAGGTTGGCTGCTGCTGCTGCTTCTACCATTTTTCTCATTTTCACCCCCCATCCTGCCACACTCTGTGCCCGAAACAATAGACCCCTCAAGATTTGGCCTGTGTAAATGATAAGAAGTTCTTTTTCCCTACACTAAATGCTGATGTGCAAGGTCGAGCACAACCCGAGTGGCACATGCTTGTACTATGGAAGCCGCCCACACTGTGACAAGCAAACATAGCACGAGAGAAGGCCTCCCAACAAGCAGGCAATCATTTGAATAGTTTACACAGCTCACACACTCACCCAAAGGCTGATTGTGCTCGGCCGTGGTTTTATCTGCTGCCCATTGGAAAGGCATTAGCGGCGTCCATTAGAGTTCAATAGGAAGCATGTTCACCGGTGTCATCAAGGTCAAAGCAGGTGATCTAAACGTGTTGACAAAGATTAAATGTGTTGTTCTGGTTATTTGTAGGGCTGCGATGATAACTGCATTAGCGCAGATTTTATTTTGAAGGGTCAGTTCCATGTTATTCCATTGAACAATGTGTTTGAGATCAGTGCTACAGGGGTGACGAGTCAGGAACAGACCCGCTGATTGGTCGACAGACTTGTCCCAAGGCATCATGGGATTGCCAGTGAATGGCTAGCAATATGCTAATAACAACAACTGTTTTCAACACGGAAAATTGAATAAATGATCACAGAAGAAGCTTCTTTTCTCACTGGAGCTGACGTTGTAAAGGTACAACATTAGCTGAGCTCGACTTTCTTTTTCCTTCATTAAAAAGATATTTGGTCATAGAAAATGGCAGTAAAAACCTTAATCAATAAGACTTGATATTAAGATTGACCCCGTGTGCTTCAGTTGTCTTAGGGCAGAGAATTCTATGGTACAACGCCACTGTAAGCTTTGGCATTAACTCAGTGTTAGCGTTTCCTGCTTAGCTTATTTCAGGGCTAAACCCTGTCACTTTTCCAGCAGTTGGGGAACACCAGACAAGACTTTTCGGGGTCTTGAGAAGCTGCAGTGTTTTTGAACTGACACACTGTAGCCTGCACTGTTCATCTACCACCAGAATGAC
Organism: Lutjanus erythropterus; assembly: GCF_056507025.1. Lineage (NCBI taxonomy): Eukaryota > Metazoa > Chordata > Actinopteri > Lutjaniformes > Lutjanidae > Lutjanus > Lutjanus erythropterus. The sequence continues at coordinate 8,532,100 of NC_139339.1, read as the reverse complement.
AGCTTACTGCTAAGTTTAAGTTTCTGCTCTGCTATAAGCAAGAACATCTGCTCGCTCTCCCCTCATTGCATGCAGCATAAACATTACACATGAACTGTACTCTTTTTGATACCAGTTTTCTAAAATCCATTTTAAGAAAATGAAATTTACATTACAAATTATAGTACAAATCTTAAGTTTCATCTTATATTTACTACAGTGTTGTTAAACTGTCTGTTTCAATTTGTTAGTTCTGTGTTTTAAAACCCTGGCATTTTTCCACATGAAGTAATTTTACAACACAAAAAATAAACCACTTACTTGTAAGGTACAGAGTGGTATTTTTGATATTCAGTGGCACTGAAGCAATTCGTTCAATGCTGTAAAAGTATCAAAGTGCAGTAGCCCTAATCCCCCAGAAATACGTTGCTTTCTCACAGTGGTCTGAAAAAAAAAATCCATACTGTCACAGCCTAAGTTATTCGCTTTTTTTGTTCATCTCTAAACTCCTCAGTGTCCCTAAAGCCGCGTAACCTTGTGCGTGTGTGTTTGTTTGCGACTGCCAATGTGTGCGCTGTGTGTTGGTATGCTTTCAGGGAGCAGCACAACAGGGCACAGGGGATAATCAGTCACTAGACTGCAGGTCAGGGTCTTGCACTGTGGGGACCATCCATCTGAACCCAGCAGCTGCTGGGAAACGTGGCGGGAGGAATGAGACAGGAGAGAAAAGGATAGGTGAGGAGAGAGGAACGGAGAGAGGGAGGGTGAAATAAAGTGGCAAGGTAGACCAGGTAGAGAGAAAAGTCAAGGAGAGGCTGTTGAAAACAAAAAGAGCACACAGAGAACGAGTGGGAGGAGGAGGAGTGTTTGTGAGCTGACGCTACATGGTCATTTCAGTTACTAAAGTGTATGTTCAAGGTCAGTTTGGGTGGGCTGAATTCTCATGAGGACACAACCTTGCTCTTTGCACCAAGACAAGGTAACGCTTCTCAAATTGCAACATCCTCTCCTTGACCTGTGTTTTTCCAATACAAAGTTGTTTTTTGCGCGCTATTTGCAGCAGCTATTTGCGTAAAGAGGGAAACTATCACAGAAAAGGCCTGACAGTATTATTTGATTAATAACAGTGTTCACAAGGGAGGTGGATAAATGTTATTTCACATTATTTGTGGTGTGACATTTCAAAGTCTAGATAAGTTTGCAGACAAATAAAAGGGTGGATGGCTTTGAAATCTCCTGCTACTAATTTGCAACGGACGCACAAATGAGATGGGATTGTGATAGCCTTCTTGTCCTACAGCCGCAGCAGGTGCTTTTAAACCAATTATTAGACAGACAAATGTCATCAGACCCAATTAGATCCCCGCTGTGCCTTTCATGTTGGGCGATTCATTCAGAAAACAAGATATAACCATAGACATCAGTTGCAGCATTGGCTTGTCAAAAATTAGCCGGGCTTCCAGGCGGAACTGTAAACCCAGACTTTCTCAAACAGAAAGTCAAGCAGGCACCACCCAAAGGATAGTTTACGACCGTGGGAGGCTTGTTTGAGGGAGGTCAGGGGGGAGGCGAGCAGGGAGGGGGAGAAAAAGTAAATAAATAAGTAAAGCAAATAAACTCCTCTGATGTGCGGTTGTCAGGGTCTTTCATGTGGAGGCTGCACTTGAGGGCATAGCTTAGCTTAGCTTGAGGGATGTTATTACACATGCCGGCTGATCGGGAGCGATGTGTGAGAAACGGCCTTGTCACTCGGTCTTAAATCACACCATCACGGGCAGAAGAAAGTAGCGGCGGATGGGGAAAAAAAATGAGAGGAAAAACAGACAGAAGGAAAAAACAAAAAAGGGAAGAGTGGTTACGAAAAGACTACACACAAGAAAGGGACTTTACGCAGTGAGGAGAGACTGACAGACTTTGCGCTGTGGCATTAAAGAGAGAACTCGAGAAAAAGATAAAAGATGGCTGCAGCCAGCATGTAAAACACATTGTGACTTAACCCAAACCTGACCTCTTTTGATGAGGAAGTAGGAAATGGGTGGGTATGAGCTGTGCCTTTGATGAGCTTATTTTATAAATCTGGTCATATGATGTTTAAAACACCCAAGGGGCACCATGAGTGGGTGCCTGTCACAGGCAGCCATGTTACTAAATCTGTTGAATGAGGGGTAGGTGCTGCTCCACAGCAACCCGTTCACTTTTATATCACCTCTGACCTTGAGGCTTTAATCAAAGCGACACAAGATCTTACGTAGTCGAATCTTGTCCCCCAAGTGTAGCATTTTATGATCAGCAAAAATCCCGTTCAAATGAGCAGCCGAGCTTTTCCACAGCAGCCATGTTAACATGAAATAGTCCTTTCAAATCAAAAGAGTCAAGGTGCTGCTGTTGTGTAAGCTGCTTCACTAGATCAACATGTATTCAACAGTATTTCAATTAAATGTATTTAAAATGCTTTTGAGTATTTTGTAATTTGTATTTTGCTAGGCAGAAAAAATAAGATGTAATTTGTCACAAAATACTTTGAGCTTAATTTATAAGCTTAATACTTAAAATAAATGAGTTAATATGTCATTTTATTCTCAAATTAAACACATTTTTATCCCCAGGTTTAAACCGTAGAGAAAACTATGCAACAATTAGCCTAATTAGCCTCATTGTCAGCTACATTTGTATTCCTCATGAAAGCATGAGGGAAGAATTTGTTTTGTTTTTTGGTGCAAGTGCATTTTGGCCAGTGGACTTGCACTATGAAAGAAGTGACTGTGAAAAAGTGGATAAATTACTTATTTTACTATCAGGATTTGATCCATTTGATTCCAAATACATTTTGAAAGCACATTTAAATCCTTTTATCTCCTTTAAAGTTGGCAGAGAGCGTGCTCAGTATGCATTCATTCAGGTAATTTCTGTACAGCGGGAAGTGTGTGTTTTCTTTTTTTTTCTTTTTTTTTTTGGCTTCATCTGTCACTGAGCATTCACAGGTTTGAACAGCGCTCTGCCTCTAATGCTGTATCCAGTTCTTGTTATACATCCATGATCTCAGCATGTTAAGTTTGGCTACTAACTGTCTAAAATAGCACATTAGATGATACAAGGATGTATTTGTGTTTTTTCAAATGATAAATGACTTGTATTTTAATTAAATACATTTGTATTTTAATGCATTTGATGAGCAGATATTTGTAATTTGTAACAAGGCACCTTTTGATGCATATGTGCCCACCTCTGAATGATTCCCTGTTGGTATTCTGTTGCTAGTTTGTGCACTGACATATTAATGGCTGGTAGCTAAAACACTGTATAATACTGGTAAAGTGTGTTTTTTAATGTAGCACTTTATTTTGATATCAGATAAGTTAAATGCAGTGAAGTAGAAAAGATACATTAAAGCGACAATGAGCAACAAGAAAGAACAATAAAAAAAATGAAAAGGATGTTTCAGTTATAATTGATGCAAAAAAAAAGGCCCACAGCGAGGAATTGTACTGCAACAGCACATATTGGCAATGATTAACTCTTTTTGTTTGAAAACACACACTCACAGCGAGGTGCGCATCAGAATTAAATATGTCGCACGGCTCCTCTTTGGCATACCATGCTTTATTCTCCAATCATTGCCTATTGTGCCTTCATCAGGGTGTCACATTGGAGAATAGTTTAATTATGTATCATGTCAGCGGTAAAAGCAGCCCCTGACTCCGTGGGTTTTTTTGAAGCAGGAGCTGTATGTCTCAGCATCAGGTCAAAAAGAGAGATCACAGAGATCATTGTGGTACCAACACAGCAGCTCACTGCTACTGTAGCCCTTCATATCAGTGTAGTTTGAGAGAGTGCATGTGGGGGGTAATTACTGTATTCTTTAACTCTACTAGTCTGGAGGGAAATAGAAAGTCCTGCCTCATAAAATGAAACAAATTCTTATTTGCTGTGCCTGGCTGGGCATGATACTAGGCAACGTTTTTTTTTAATAACACAATGCAGTACGGATCACATCCTTGGAAGTTTTCGTGGCGCTTTGTCCTTGCATGTGTCGGGCTAATTACAGAGGGATTGGCCTTAATAGATTTGGTGGCATTTTTGTGGCTGCTTTGGTCTGTTAGGATAACATACCATGAATTGACTGTTTCCTTGAAGTTCAATTCAGTTTGTGCATGAGCCTGAAATTAAAAACACCCCGTTTTGAAAACTCCCCGGACTCGGCCAAAGTGAAATTACTTGCACGAAGGATGGCGCAACTGCTGAGCTCAAAACCCATGTTGAATTAGTTATGAATGGCACCACCAGTAGCATTCTCATGTCAGGATCTGTTTCCCACTGGCAGGATTGAGACGGTTACTTTAAAAATGTATTCTGATAGAATTACCAGTTACCTGTTCAAGAATGTAGTTAGTAACCTAATCCAAGTAGCGCAATACTAACGTAACTTAAGTTCATTTACTTTTGGATTATCTCAACACCAAATATGATAAAGTTTTATATAGTATATTGACAGGTCAGCTAGCTAACTATATTTCTGTGTAGTGGTTGTTCTTTGTGTATCTAATGTTAGCAGTTGTTCTTTGTTTAGCTAATGTTAGTGGTTGTTCTGTGTAGCTAACATTAGCAGTTGAGCTTGTAAATGTTTCCTTTACATTACATGTCGAGTTCTTGGGTGATGACATTATTCTCACAGCTGAAGGCAGAACTTGTTCTCTACTTTGATGTTGTTCCTCTTTTCTGATTTAAAGACAAAATTATGGTGAAGCACTTTTTTGACTAGAGGCCATAATAATAAATGGACTGTAAGATTAGCTGGTTTCAGTCGGAGCAGAGTGGTAAATTATGAGACTGGTGAAGTGTTCCTTCTTTATTTTAAATGTATTTTATTATTGTAATCCACATTTTAACTAAATGTAGACGTGATCTGATTATGTCTTTTATACATTTGTATCGTAGTTACATAATCCCGTTACACGTTGCTCCTCAACTCTGCCCACTGGTTTGCCAAAATATTCCAACATGTGCGAGAACATGGAAAGACACAACTGGCGTGAACCTGCTGCTGCTGCTGCTTTGGGGAGCTCATAACTTTTCTGTCTGCATTCTTTCTCATAACAAGTTTATTGCAGCATGGCTGGAATATAAGATAAATATGATTCTTTTGTTTTTCCCCCCCCTTAATAACATTGCTCGTCTAAATAGAGCGGAATACCAAACACAGGGGCTCAAATGAGAATAGAGACTAGCCATTATGGAGAATATAAACATCCCACCCTCCTTCTCTTTCACATTTCTGATAAGGATCATGGGGAAGGAGAGAGAGTAGACAGCTCAACAGCCCCTTTCTTTTTCTTGCCACACACTCCCCCCTTTTCTAATTAACATTGTGCATGTTGTCAGGCTTTGTTTAATAATGCATGATTGCTATCAGCAGCAAAATCCTTTGAATGAAGCACCACTGAATGGGAACACAATAATACCACCAGGGGCTCAGGAAGAAAGACAAGATTGTTTTTTTTTCGTTCTATTGTAATAAATGTTCAATGGAAAGCATCAGTGCCACCAAATGTATGAAAGTGAAGGTGCAGAGTGCAACGCGGAAATGGCCATGTTGAGGATAAAATGGGCACAGGTGGCGCCGCGTTTCAGGGCGTCTTCTAGGATGGACTAACAGAAAGGATCATTTGAGCTTGTGTACATGCTCATACATGTAATTACAAATCCATGAGCTTTCATACTAAAAGCTGCAGCATTTAGGCTAAATCCATTGTGAGATAACAATGCAGTTGGCTGCTGCCCCTCTGCCAGGTCTGGCAGGTGGCTCGTCCGCCCTGAACACATTAGGAAAGGATCTGCGGTGCAGTTTACTTGTAAAAATTAACACCACAAATCACAACCAAATAAATTTGCTTTCATTTTTTGGTGCAAATCAAGGTTTCAGGGGGTGTTTTAGCTGCTTACATTAGCTTCTCCTTGTTATACAGCAACATGTACTGCAATGTAAGGTATTCTGTAGTTAGGATGTGTAATGACATATTAATAGCTGGTTTATTGTTAGAGTAAACAACATTTATAGGCATTTGCAAGACACTTGTTAACAGTTTATTGGCTGCTTAAGAATGTTAATAAAAAGCTGTATGAGTTTCTTATAATAGCACACTGAGTTAAACTCAGTAATGACTATTATGTCATTTTTAAACCTTTGCAAAGTGTTTGTTGTTGCTTATTAAGATTTCTACACACTTGCACATGCATTTATTAGCAGTAAACTATGCGCTTGTTAACAGACAACTATGCATTTTGTTGGCACCAGATCTTTGAACAGAGCATATTGAAGTTATTTAATGTTTAATTAGGCACTTACTGTTAACCATGATTTTTCATCATTAAGCACATAATAAAGGATTCATTAACATTGTTAAGCACTGTTCACACTTTAAATCATCATCCCCCCAAAAGCATAGTGAACTGTTAGTTAACTGCTAATAAATACATAATAAAGTATGTAGAAATCTTAATAAAGCAACAACAAATTACATAGTAGGTAAATGGTTAAACTCAATAAATGTTTAAAGAAAGCCATAAGAAACTTGATGACAGGTTTATGGACTACTTTTTTTTTATTAAGGGTCTTTAAGGTTATAATAAAGGCTTATAACCAATGAACTATCGCTCATTACAGGAACTTTAATATAAAGTGCTCCTATCAGGCTGTAAAAAATATTCTCATATTAACATCAGACAGTATTCTTTATAAAAAATATGATATACAGAATATATATATACATGAACACACATTTGACACTTGTGACAAAGATGTGTAATAGAGGCAGGATATTTTTTAGTTTAATTATAAACATTATTGTCCAAAATGTTTTTATAATTATAAATAGCTGTAACTAACAACACACAAAGAAATAAACAACTAAACTAAACTAAAGCTGTGACAATCTGCTTTGTATGTACTCTTAAAGTTTATGTTGGACAGCATACATGCTGATATCGATATAGATTGATGCAGCTGTGACAGACCAATAATCCGTCAACTAATATATTGGTCAGGCTCCAGTAGTATGTAGAGTATTTATGATTTACTTTGCACATTATGAAAGGATTTGTGGTGCAGTTTTCTTGTAAAAAGAATAAAGAAATAACAGCACAAATCAACATCTAATATAATTGCTTTCATTTTTGGTGTAAATCAAGGTTTCAGGGGGGTGTTTTAGCAGCTTACAGTAGCTTCTCCTTGTATTTACTCACATAGCACAGCCTTGTGGTTGTCTCACTGGTGGTTACACAACATACAGATGGTTTTGTTTGCCTCTATCAGCGTGTGTGTGTGTGTGTGTGTGTGTGTGTGTGTGTGTGTGTGTATGTTTGTGTGTGTGTGTGTGTGTGTGTGTGTGTGTGTGTGTGTGTGTTTGCATGCCGGGCGTGAAAAGAGAAGGGGAGGGCTGCTGAGTACTGTTTCTTGTGTGCTGCCTAATGTCATGTCATTATGGAAATGCACACATTAATTAACTCGGAGGCTATCACTTAGATTTGGAGGGGGCAGATGCATAAAACAATAACCCAAGGAGACAGACGGCTGTACCTGCGCTTATACGTATGGATCACACTGCAGCTTTATCCGCTCAGGTTTCTCAGTCCAGTTGATTTTAATCAAATTCACAGTCGCTACAAACACTACTCATGTGAAAATTCTGTCTAGTGTGCTCAAATGTATGTATATGTATATGTGTTTGTGAGTGTGTGTCGGTGGTGGTGTGAGCGGGGGATGAGATTGCTTCAAATTGATTCCCTTCGCCACACGTCCCCCGCTCCTGCGCTCGCTGCTAGCCCCGCGGCGCTCGGAGACAGGTAGTCGTGTCTATCTCCCCCCAACACAAATCGAGTGTGACAGGTGCGCTATCTTCCCGTCTTTTCTGCCATTTACAGCCCACAGAAATGAAAGAGGGAGAGCTGGGAGCGAGAAAGAGGATGATTGGTAACAGGGAAATGAGGTACTTTGTCATCATCGGGCCTACTGATTGGGCTTAGGAGGGGGGCTTGTTTTTCTTTTTTTGTTCTTTTTAGTGGGTGGCGGTCAAATCTGCAGATAAACAGCCCAATGAAATATTATTTCTAGCAAAAGTATCCTGAGCAGACTGTTACTAAAACTGCAGAATCCCCAAACTTCAAGAGATCTGACGTGTTTGATCTCATGGTACATAAAGAGCCTGAAATGTCATGGTACGCAGACCGTGTACAGGTCCGCCTCCGCCGGGCACCGCAGTTGAAACAACAGCGTCCCATAGAACAATGCAGACAGATGAGCTAGCATGCTAACCAGCAGCACAGTATGTCATCAAGGCTCACACACACTTGGATTAGCCGGGAGCCGCGTTACGAGGCGAAGACTACCGCAGAGCATCCATCACTGAGGATCAAGCTCTGGCTTAAGCAAATGGATGACAAGGGATAGAGCTGTTCTGCGGCTAATACTGGCTCACTGTATCACATTGATTTTCACAGCCATATATGGCCTCTTCGATAAAAGGTTGAAACATGAATGGCAACACTTGGCCTCTCTGTCTTATAGATTTTAGTTGCTGTTTGAGTGGCGTTGGATTGAAGACAATATGTTTGTGCGTCTGTGTGTGTGTGTGTGCTAAAGCTAAGCTACTCCGTCACTTTGTAAAGGCACTTAGAGCTGTTAAAGAACAGACTATTGATTAAATGTGGTGTTAGAAGAATAAATATGTGACTTAGGTGGATTGGTTTAGCGGATGTGTACATTGTAATCTAACTAAAACACAGCATTTATATCTTGTATTGTCCTTTAAAGCTATTGAGACTGTTGATGAAATAGTTTCAATTTATTATTTATATAAGAAAACAAGACCATCAATGAGAAGACTGACTTTTTTAAGGTCTGCATCTAACAATTAGTTTAATGATTGACTAATCTGTTCATTATCTTCAGTAGGTGTATAAGAAAATATTTATAGACTTGAGTAGGATGATATTATGTTCAGTGATACTGTATCAGTTCTCTAAAACACTGAATCGAGTTATGGTGACATGCAAAGACGTGTGACAGTTGTGTGTGTTTATATTTTGACAGCTTCTCTAAAATTAGATTTTAAAAAAACAATATATCACCTTGCTTATAGTATCATAATTTTGCAACCTCTGTATTGTATATGTATGATTCTTGCCATAATTTAATTAAATGAATCGTTTAGTCTATAAAATGCCAAAAAAAGGTGAAAAATGCTCATCACAATTTCCCTGAAAAATTACTTCCTCTGACAAACAAACAGCCCAAAGAACTTTGATTTACTATTATAAAGTTTTTGCTTAAAAAAAAGTGACTTAAAAGAGTCATCGATTGTCAATAAGATGGCAAACAATTTTCTTTTTATCGACTAATGGATTAATGAACCAATTGTTGCTCCTTGAAATGAGACGAAACCAGCCTGTGTTTACATTTCCCCAGGCACAGATACAGTGAGCAGCACATTAGCCAGTTAAAAAGTAGCAGGAAGAGATATTTATACAGATAATTTTATTTTTGCTGTTGTATTTTTTGGTTATGGGCCTCCAAAATACAGTTCCTTCAAGACTGATGCATGTTGCAATCTTTTTAGGTGTTCTTTGCAATGACGTTGTGGGAGCGCTTAAAAATTGCAAAAAGTTGTGTTTTGTTATTTTCTCTTTTTTAAATATTTAATTAAAAATGAAATTTTTTAATGAGAAAATTTGAGGCCTTATCAAAACGGCTCATTGGACAGAATTGCAAGGTTGTGCAGAATGCACAGGGATTGGTTGAATTGGCATTAATTGCTTCGATGGCAACTTCCTGGAAGTCAATACAGTATGAAAGTTCCTTGTCGCAGTATAAAATAAATATTAAAAAAAGTCAAAAAAGTCAGTGGTCTCTCCATGGTCAAATTTACTTAAACTCCCAATTGAAGAAGTATGAAATAGCTTTCAGCATTTATGAATATTTCCTGCATTTCCTGACTATTCTCACACGCAACAGAGGCGCTCTTTATGTGAAACAGATATTAACACTGATCTTAGGAGGACTTAAAATGTACTCTTATTATGCAGCGTATTTAATTGGCGCTCGCCACCAAAGCTGTGAAGGCAAAATCTTATTAGTCCACCCTTTCATCTGTGTGGTTTCTCTATCGCGCTCCCTCTCATGCACACGTGCACACGCATTGTGTGAAGTGACTATTCCATTTAGAGAACTGTCAGAACATACCCTGTGAGCACATCAGCCTCTTCCTATCCTCTGTCAGCTCCAGCCGAGGCTGTGTGGGGGTATGTCAGAAATGTGCAGGGATAGATAAAACCCGTGGAGCCAAACAGCTTTGTTTCATTCACTTCCTCTCTCTCTCTCTTCCTCCCTCCTTACTCCCTCTCTCCCTCTTCCCATCCCTCCTTGCCTTTTGCATAGGCTGTGAATACCCTGCATCTGAGAAATCAGACCAGACTGACTCACAGGGCTCTGTGAGCCAGCGCCACCGAGGCTGCCAAAGCATGCTGGTGCCAAGCTGTCCCACCATGCACAGAGCCAGACCCACGCTGCTGCTGCCGCTGCTGCTCGTCCTGGGTCTGTTCCTCCACCTCGCCGACGCTCAAAGTAAGTGGACCGTTGGCTTTCACGTGGGCCTTAAAGTGCTGTGGCCTGCTGGGTTGGGGGCGGGGTGGCAACGGTGCAATTGTTTCTTTTTTTTTTTTGTTGAACATCATCAGACACATAAATACTTCATGTGACATGTTTGCAGCTTAAATGAATACTTCATGAAGTGTATGAAACATCATGAAACACATGTTGGTGTGTACTATGATAGCACTACTGATATGCTGGGATGATGTCACCACCGACCCTGTGAAATGTTTCTGCATTTTAAAATTCAAACACAAAATTCAGTTCATTCACACAAACACCTATTGTGTTGTATTGTTAAGATACAAAACGGTACGAGGATCCCAAGTTCCCTTAATGGACTGACTTCCTGTGCAAAGTGTCTCCTCCATGATCAGATTATGAAAATAATTAATCATTAGAGATTCTACGTATTTAAAGAGTATTTTTACCTCATAAATAATAAGTGAGCATAAACAGTGACTTATATATTTTTTTAATTAAACTAAATTGTTTATTTTGAAAGGAACATCTGCCAGACCAGATTGAAGTTCATGTTGATCCAACCTTGGCCCACAGACCACACTTTGAGCAGCCCATATTTAATTACATAAATGCCACTCTATGAAAGAAAAAAGTTTACAGAGGAAAATATATAATCTTGATAAGTTAAGTTTGAAGACATATCAAATTCAAAGTCCTCTCTCCACTCAAAAATGTGTTTTTTCTCATTGTTACTTCACCTGGATGTTTGACCTTCACTGAGCAGAATGATTTATTTGGCACTCAAAGGCTGTTTTCACATTTGTCTGCAAAAGGAGGAAAGTTTCACCTTAAATCTGAGTGCATACAAGACAGATTTCTGACATCACAGCTAGTTAGGAAGCCAATTCTGGTCCATTATGCAACTTACAGGTGCACTGTGAAAACTCAGAGACTCAAAGATGTTTTGAAATGAAAATATTATATTTGATATAGTGTCATATGGTTATGATTTTATATTTGGTTATTCAAAGATTCAAGATTATTCAATGAGAAGGGAAATGTAATTCTAAGAATTTTGAAGGTACTTAGGGTGGTAAACCTTTTTTGAACATCTGAAGGAGATGTGAAGATATTAAGTACATTTGCAAACAAAGTTTTTAAATAATATTGATATCCTTAAAAATTCTGTATCAGTCAAATCCCAGCATGCGTGTATACAATAGTAGCAGTGAATTACATCCGATTCAGGTTAAAGAAAATCAAGGATTACTTGATTTCTTTTTTGATTGCATCTTTAAAATATGGCCATTTTGAAATAATGATGCTCTATTAGCTCATGAAAACGTGTCTGACATGCAGGGATTTCTCAGACCAGTTCTCCACTTTGTGGCGGATCAGGTGGGAGAGAAAAAGAACCCTGTGCAAAAAAAAAAAAAAAAATGCTGAAAATGTTTTGAGATCTATAAACAGGAAAAATATTTGGGAAGTTTTTGTGGCTGCCTCCATTGTTTGGTATATGCTGCTCCATTTTCAATGTTTAAGATTAGATTACAGTTTGTTGTAACCCAGTGGATTGTGCTGTTAATTGCAAAAAATACCATGTAATTTGTATTCAGTAACTGACTACATTTCAGAGTGATCTGACCAAACCCTCTCTATTAGCGAGCAGTAATCTTAGCGTCATATTGTGCTTCTTGCTCCCTCACAACACGCACACATAATGATCAATCTCTTCATCTCACCAAACTATCAAATTGTCTTCAAGTCTCTATTTTCCAACTACTCTCTTCTGCTGCTGCAAAAAAAAAAAAAAAACCATCATGTGAACCAGAAATGCTCAGGCCTCAGCCAAGAATCTCATGATGAGAAGTCATTGGAATTGAGTTACTTGACATCAGACACCTGCCCATTGATGTGTGACAACAGTTTTCAAACCTCATTGAGCTCTGGTCCTGCACCACGGCATCTCTCCCTCTCCCACCCTCTCCCTCTTTTTTTTTTAAACACTAAGATCCATGAATCATTAGCTTCTGGAGTCACAGAGGGATGAATAAAAGTTTTATGGCTCCCTTTGCACCGACTGAAATCCCCTCAGTTCAAGCTGAATATCTCTGAATGAAGGGATCATTCACCCAAGGTCATATACAACGGAGCCACGCAAAGTGAAATTGATGGGTGAGATTTTCAACTTTGTGCTTGAGAAATGTTCCCTGCAATCTGTTCAAATGTGTTTTATTTTTCTTCTCTGCCGCTCGCCACATATGTCTCACAGCGGGGGAGAGGCAAATGGAGAAATGTTTTCTCCGTTTATCCCCCCGTTTTATGTGCAGCTCCAGGATTTATTGACACAATTTAATTACGGGACCTTCCCAAAACGGCATTAACAGTCGATAAACGTTACCATTGAGGGGGCTCTTTAGTAGCTATCTTTTCACAAACACCCATCTTCCACAGTCTAGTGTGAATTTACATAACAGCATTTGATGAGAGAAAAAAAAAAACAACTTTCCCTCAGACAACTGTCTTGATGAAACTTCCACTCTCGCGTGTCCAGACATTCCACAGTCACATTTGAGCACTAATGTAACAGAGACCTGCACAAGTGCAGCCAACAGCCCCCAAAACTTGACGCCTCTGTGCTCACCATGCTCCCCCCCCCCCAAACATTGCCCCCCGCATCCATTTCCTTCCTTTAGCTGTCTGGCTGTGAGCGGCAGCTGCTGCTACCCCATCCCCTACTTAGACAGCTGTGCTGGGTCATCATTTCAAAGCCAAAACAAACTTATCGTGAGGTAGCCACAGTGGCTGTCTGTTAATGACTGTGAAGGGGTGTGTGGGAGTCAGGGAGGTCACAGGGACGAGGTGTGTTTCCCGTCTGCAGCTGAGGCAAAGGGGCAAGTGTGTGTTCTTTATAATAACCATCCATCAAATAACAATTGTTAATTAAACTTGGTTAATATTTATTTTACTATTAAAATTTAAATAATGTTTATACATGTGTTATAAACCATTTATTACCTTTACTAGGTGTTATTAACATCAGTTACAGCTTTATAATGCCAATCCAAATTATGTTTATAGATGCACTACACAGTATTTATTATGTTTATAAAAATTCTGGTGCAAAAACTGCCTGTATAGGTTTAAGCAACAAAATTACTTCCTTCAGTCAAGGAAACAAAAGTCGCTAGGAACATCCCTAGTTAAAATAAGTAAATTACTAATGTTCAAGTACTTAAAACAACGTAGAAGAGTTTTGTAAGTACATAAGTTATTATCATTAGTTGCTACTTTATAATAGCCATCCAAATAATGTTCATAGACAATGTGCAAATTAATTATTAAACATTAACAAAGTGATAGCTAATTATATAATAATAATTCATATAATTCATTTCATTGTTTCTTAACAGTGAAAAAGCTGATGACTTTAGTCTAATTAACTGTCAATTTTCCATTTATCACTGATTGTTGTTATGAAGTGTTACCTGTTTCATAGGCAGAACCGCTCCAGTCGGTGCATATTAGCCCTGGGATTTATATTTGCTCCATTCTGTTCCTGCTACCGCCTGGTCTCCCACATGCACGTGTTTGTTCCTCCCTTTTCCCAACTCCCCTCCATTGTTTTCCTTCCTAATCGCTCTCTTGCCAATTTTTCTCCTCATTTCTTATTTGAGCTTTTTTTTTTTTTTTCCACTCTACTGTTTTTCTGCCTGAGTCTTTGTCTTCTCCCCACCTTCTCCCCTCGCTGTTTGGAGGCAGTGCAATAGCCCCTTCCAGCGAATGTAGAAGCTCCTTAATTTCCTGCACATGCATAAACCAGCCCAGACACTCTGGGGCTCTCTCCCCATCTGCGGTGTGCACCGAGGACCAAAAAGACCTCCAGTTCAATTTAGCCTGCTCCAGACTAACCCCGCAGCACCACAAAAAATCCGTCTGCATTTCCGAAGGGAGAGCTGCCCTCTGTTGGCGCTCTGGATCCGTTTGGGTGTGAGCTAGCCTCCGGCTGTGGACATGGTGGAGGATATGAGACACGCGAGAGTAGAAAATGGCTGAGTCGGCCTGCTCAACAGATGGCACGATCCTCGGAGCCAGTCCTACTTGCCACCCCACACAGTGGACACTGCAGCCCCCACTCAAGAAAAATGCCAATCAGGGCCCCCCTATAAACACACGCTGCAGTTAACGTGTTAATGGTAGTGCTACCAAATTTGTTTTTCTTTCTGCAAATGTTTCCAAGTGAGACCTAGCTTGAAGGAACGTGATGCATTCAAAAATGATCTTAGAGGATTACGTAGCTGTGTTTCTCTGTTTGGTCTGTCGGTTTGTTATTGTTTTGTCTCCGGCCTTCCCTTCTCTGTTACTCTCTCTCGTTTTCTCCTTCACCCCGTCCCCCTCGCTCTTCAAATGCGGCCCAATTAATTTGTGTGGCAAATTGGGCTTGGCAATAGCTTGAAAGAAGGGCATAATTGTCCCCGGTGAGCCAAGGGGACAGAGCGCAAGAGAGAAAGAGCAGGGAGGCGACAAACAATTCCTCTGTGTCTTTTGCTGAACGGTAATGCTTAAAAAAAAAGAAAAAAAAAGGAAGCATTGGAGGATGATAGGAGAGCTGGAAGCATTTAACATCTCCACCTGGGCAGGGATGAGAATTTCGGTGTGGGCATTCGCGCTAAATAACTTGGCCGTTCATTAACTCGACCAATTGTTTCATGAGGCGGAAGCGAAAAACAAGGCCGGTGTTAGAAGTCAGAGTCTCAGTGTGATGCGAAAGTTTCCCCCTGGATTCATTTAGAGATTGAGCCACAGTGCACGCACATCGACCTACACTCTAAAAACAAAATCACACAGGAATATATTTATTCAAGTTAAGTGAGTTGTTTCCTCCTGACCCGTCCTCCCCAGACACAGGGAAGCGTTGCAGGCTGCGGGAGCGCAGGATGTACACAACGCTGTAACCTGACAATAACAAGCAAGAATGAGTCCTCCACTGTAAGCTGATCAGCTGTTTATAACTGTCAGTTATCTGTTAATGTAAAGTTAAGCCTTGTATCCTTAAAACAAAAGCACACTGCTCCAAAAATACACACTCTGGACTTAAGTGGCTGCCGGTCTCACTGCCTGCCACACTCCATTAATATATTGCTCAGTGTAACAGTTATAAACATCTACAGCTACTACAAGTTTATTAAAGATTTTTTTAATGACTCATAAAGAGACAGTTAATTCAGTACATTTGGTATTAATTTGAACTTGTGAAATTGGCATACAAAAAAATCATATCATGGTCATTTTATGATTTATTACAGTAAGTACATACATATTTCTCCTTTAAGTGTAAGCAAATAGTTTATTTTTACAGTGTAAACTGATTGAGTTACATTAGCAGTAGCGGCTGAGCTGAAAATTGCTGACTGTTTTAGCTTTTTTTTCCCACTCAATGATTGAAAATGTGCTGAGCTACATCTGTATGAAAAACCTGCTTACAAAACACCCATGCGCTTTCTGCCCGGCGCTACCCCATGCTGTTTTGGACCATGTCAAACCTTGGGCCTAATGGTGTTTTAATTGATTCCTCCCATCGCTGGTGGATGGCGTGGTGAGTCCCAGCGAGCCAGCACGCTCCTCTTTAACACGTCAAATGAGTATTGACGGATCTCCTCCAGCCTCTCTAAACATTAAGATGTTAACACCCCAACCTCATCTCTCTCGCTCTCTCTCGCTTATTTTACAGCCAGGCATGTATACAGAAGCACGTGCACGCATCAGGCACTCCCATCCACAACATTCACAGGCATCAAATGCATGTGTAATCCTTTTGAGCCAGCAATCAAGGGTGAAACACGTGGGACAAAAACAGCAAATTGTCTATCAAGGGTCTACTGCTCTGTGTGCAGTAATCTATATGGCAGTACTGCAGTAACAATCCAACAGCATCTGCCAATGTCACTCATTTCTACTCTGGTGGAAAGCAGACAATCATGATCATGATTTGTAGAGGTGTTTGTTTATCTGTTAGAACAGTGTTCTTCAGATGGGAATACTAGTACCCTTAGGGGTACTTGTAGCTATGAGGTATGTGAGATTTTGCAGCTATAACATGTAACATTTCTGCATTAAAATGTCTAAACAGATAAACGTATATATATTAATTTGAGTTGTGTTGTTACATGATCTCAAATGGTTCCAGTAATGGTGTCAAACATAGAGAAATCTATAATTTATTCAAGGTAACGGTGCATTTCCTGTTCGCCATTGCTAGCTAGTTGCTAGATACTACTGTATAATGTCTGTGAAAACAAAAGGAAGCCGGCAAATGTGACTAAACATAACGTGAAAAAGGTTTTGATATTTGCTCCGTTAACGTGATTTCTGAATGGAGCAGTATTATAACTGAAAATATGGAGAAAGAAGTGATAAATTAATAAAAAATAGAGCCAACAAAATACCCCTCAGTATCAGAAAGAACATGTTTCAAGGGGATTTACTTCAACAAACTGACACTGGCTCTTTATATAGGCATTTGTTGTCTTCCAAAAATGTTTTGGTACCGGTCAGGGGGTACTTGGCTGACAAGATATTTCAAAGGGGGTACATTATTGCAGAAAGTTTGAGAATCACTGCGTTCGAAAAAATAACAGGGAGATCCATTTATATGTGAGCATGCACACACACAAATACACAATGCCATTCCTATAATCACACACATCTTGTAGTGCAATTCAAGCTAAATCACAGACGCAAACAGATAATTTGAGGAGTCTCAAATACATGCACATATACTCAGGCACACATACCCCCCAATCAGGATCACCTTGTAGCAAGTCCGAAAGCTAATGATACTCTATTCCCCAGATGACATCAGGCTGTAATATGTGTGTTTTATGCATGCCTGGCCTAATATGAATTATTGTAAAATAGTGTTGTATTTGCATATGAGCTTCCGGGCTGTACTGAAATTAGCATTTTTACAACAGCTCAAATTAAATCCCTCTGCTTAATTTGCCTGCATGCTAATTTGATTTAAATTGAGTCTATTCCATTCCCTTTTACACTCATACCCACACAACGCTAACATACAAGCCACGCACACACACTGATTCAAGCATGTATGAACGCACAGCATGTACTCTTAAGAGCTGCAGCCTACATTTACCCCCCCCGCCCCCCCAACACACACACACACTCACAGACACACAGCCTGCTGCACATTGAATTAGACACACAAATAAACACACGCACAGCTTACATGTTTGTGCATCCACATAAAATGACATTAAATCCAGAGGAGAACGGAACCTCGTAGCCGGTTTTGATCCAACTTTAAATCACTGTAATTCCCCCAGTCTACCGCCTCGTTCATCATTCTGCCGGACACTGCTCAAGTGGAAATCTCATTGTTGGCTCCACTCGTTCATTTCAAAAACGTGTCTTAGTGCAGTACATCTTTAAAAAAAAAAAAAAAAAAAAAAAACAGCATCGACATCTACGAGAGGACGGCATCATGTTCACACTTCAAATAAATGTGTTGAAAACACCTTCGCTGAGAGTGCCAGCACTTAATTACCATCTCGTTGTTTGGATGAAGACCTTGTG
Source organism: Lutjanus erythropterus (assembly GCF_056507025.1). Taxonomy (NCBI): domain Eukaryota; kingdom Metazoa; phylum Chordata; class Actinopteri; order Lutjaniformes; family Lutjanidae; genus Lutjanus; species Lutjanus erythropterus. The sequence continues at coordinate 8,513,922 of NC_139339.1, read as the reverse complement.
ACAAGACTGGGAATCTGAGATAAAACAATGTTATCAGTGCCATGCAAGATGCCTCTCGCTCGCAGGTTGAACTAAATGAGTAAGAAGTCATTATCATTTTCTTAGGCTGCAAATGCTTGTACCGACTCCTTGTCAACAATGTGCAGCGCAATTATGTTTAAAGGTTGTATCAGGCCCGTTACTAACTCCATGAATGCTGATTTCTTTGGCAACTTTGCCCCAAGTGTATTATTTAAGGCCATTAGCCTCATCTATGGATTGCAGTCATTTCGTCTTGCACTTAGACCACGGAATCGCACAAAAGCCGAGCAATTTTCACCACACTCCTGACCCTCCCACTCCAAAGAAGAGCAGATAATCACATACAATATGGAGATGTTGTACAGGCCCAGATGCAGGTAATTAAAGGCTAGCCCCCAGCCACTAATGCTATATCTAAGTGCACTTACGTCTCCAAGACACATTGACTCGAAAATGGTGGGGCAATTTAACCATGCTGTACCCTCTATGTCTCAAGAGTGAGAAATATTGACAGAACAAAAGCACCATAATCCAAATTGTAAATCCATTGGAGTAACAGTCAACAATCTTCCAGAAAATCCCTCCTCGATTGCCATATATTTGAATACCTCTACATGCAATGACTGTGAAATTGTATGGATTTCAGTCAGTCTGGCATCTCCTTATCTGTCCTGTGAGCGTTTTAAGGTGCCAGAGAAACAATAGAGGACCATGTTAACGCAGTGCACCAGACTTACACTGTCTCTTTCTCACACAAAGGGTACCTTGTAGCATGCCTTTGAAGCCGGGATCAGCCGGTGAGCTGAGCACAATGCCAGCTGTTTTGCATCTGCTGGGCTTACACTTGGCATGATTCTGGCCTTGCTGGCATATGTACTAAATCTGATCACCCCTTCGTACGCTATGCCAGTGAACTGTATAACAATGCAGGTGTTTCATGACATTGCCCCAGTGACAGTGCAATTAATAGATTGATGCTGTAGCTGCAGTAATGGGATTACTGGACCAGTCAAGTCTGAAATACATCGGCGCTGCCTGCACAGGCGATGTTTTACCGCAGTGTGCAGTCGGAACAATGAAGAGCCTGAGTACATCATCTGCACACGCAGTAATCTGAGACGGAGAAGTCGCACTAAAACATAGACTGGCTCAGACGTGGTGATTTAAGGTGTTTTTATGCTCACAGTAAAGCGTTCCAACAACAAATCTCACATTCTTGCTCTTTTAAATACAGAAATACAAGTAAAAATGGCGACATGTTTATGGATCACATCCATTATATTCAAGATAAAAATATCCTAAGTGGTGGAAATTGTCTTGCAAGTTTTGCAGTGATAGGTGACTCCTCTCGTGACTCTGGATTGACTCATGAACCCTTTTCTGCATACAGGTATTGCAGAATAAATGGTCATTTAATGCAGGTTTGGCTAAAGCTGGACTTCACAGCATATTAATCAGTTTTCACAATTAAAGCAGACTGTATTATGATTATGATTTCAGCCATTAGCAGAGGTACTGCACAGTTTAACGAAATTCTTGAGCTTTATTCTGAATGACTGTACTGTGATGAACACAATAACGCTGGTGTTAATATTACATTCCATATGTGGAAAATGGCTCAACATACCATCTGCATTTTTTTCCCTGTTAAAAGGGTTTTTTGGGGAGAATTTTTCCCTCACCCAGTGCAGGGTCTAAGGGACATGGGATGGTGCACGCTGGACAGATTGTAAAGCTCCCTGAAGCAAATTGTGATTTCAGATATTGGGCTATATAAATAAAATTGGACTTGACTGCCTCCCACCCGCTACCCACATGGCACCACAGGCCCTTCTCACCTCCCTCTCTCAGACCACCTATTATTATTTTGCAGAAATATGCATGGGTGGAGTTTGGCTCAGGCGTTGGGAGTGAAGTTACACTTTAAGACCGTGTGGTTTTAAGACGTATCTTAAGCATGTGGAATTCACTAAGATATGAGCCCAAGAGCCATTCTGCATTTTGCATACCATTAGTAAGACAGGCACAGTGTGGTGGAGCCTGCATGACACCAGGATTTATTCCTCATTACGTTAATTAATAATTCTCTTGAAAACACTGTAAAAAGAGCAACCTGGATATTGCTGAGTGCATCACTTCGTTTGAGGGAGCAAAATCCCACCTCCCCGGATTTGTGCATGTGGAGAGAAGGAAAGTGTTATTGTGCATTTTTGTAGTACATAACAGTTAGATTATAAAAGCGTATTTTTTGAAATTATCTGCCTCAGAGTTCATGCATCTGCGTCTGTCTGAATGTGTGTGGTTGTGCGTGCGAGCCCGCGTGGGTAACACCTGGCCCTAGGCTGGAGCTTTGGTCTCACTCCAGGGGTCCTAAGAGTGTGACACATCGCACTGATCTCGGCGTAGCACATTTGTGTGCCTGTGGGGTATGTTGAGATTCTGCGGTGGGGTTAATGGTCTAAACCATTCATCTCCATGGAGTGCCTCGGGGCAATCTCTCACTCCCAGCCAGAAAAGCTCACATCCCCACCTTCTTACCTACAGCACTCTCCAACGCTTGATGCCAATTGGGAATCTTTATGCCCTAAGCTCCTCTTGTCAAACTTGATTTACATTTAGTGGAGTGATGGAGTGAATGCTCAAAGTCTGTCTTTGGAAAGCTTTCTTTTCTCACCTAATACTCTCAAACACCACGTCTGTCACTATTTCCTATCCCTCTGCTCATTTCACTTTACATGCCTGCTCACTCATTAACCCTCTAGACCCCATAGCTCTATATTTCACTATAGCACCCAGGAGTGTCCATCATTTTAAAGTATTAAAACACAGAAATAAAGTTCTGCTTTGTGTTGTTGATACTTTTACATTGAGATCTATATTTTTTTTTTTTTCTGGTGGGGCCTTCCAGGCTCTCAATGCTGGAGATGATGTGGTTTTCTTTGGGGGAGTGTCAGAGTCAGTCGGGACAACCGACCAGGTCACGTCTTTCCCACATATAAAATCAGCAATTTTTCTCATATATGTTGCCAAAGACACTATCTACAAAACCATTATGAGAAACAATAAAGACATTGTCAGGGTTTTTTTTTGCTCACAAGCACTTCAATCGCCATCTGTAAACAGCAGAACCTATTCGGCTCTCACTGCAGAGGATGGATGCAGTTTTCCAGGCTTAACTGTGATGAAGAGTCAGTAGGCACAATTCACAGAATATAGACTTTTCCACATATAACTTAAGCAATTTCTCTCATATAAGTTGCCAAAAACATCCTACAACACCATCGTGGAAAATGGCAAAGACGCTGTTAGTTTTTTGTTTAAGATCACATCACATGATCAGCATCAGTGAACGGCGGGGCCTACTCCGCTCTTATTGCCGGAGGTGGGTGCTGTTTTCCAGAGAAGAGTGCAACCAAGAGTCGATTGACCATGTTGTGACTTTTCCACATATGAACTCAGCGATATTTTGCTCACATGAGTTGCCGCAAACACTACCTACTGCCACATAACCGTTGTTTGTTCTTCTGACAAAGCTGTGTGGGTAAAGTGTGGGACACTTCCCTTTTATTTTGAAAGCCTATTATCCATTGAAGGATCTGTTGTGGACAGACTCTGTTTTAGTTTTAGTGCTACTTGTTGTTTTTGTCTGGTGTTTTTATGTTTCTTCAAATTCCTTCTTCTGATTAGATTTTGGTGGTCAAAGGTCAAGGTCATTGTGTCCTCCAGTTCGTCCCAGTCTCTTGAACATGATATCTCCGGAATACCTGTAAAGAATTTCTTCAAACCTGGATCAAATGCCCACTTGTACAAGCAGAGAAATGATTAGATTTTGATGGTCAAAGGTCAGTGGATAAAGTCACTGTGACCTCATGACAATCCTATTCTTGTGAACGCAAAATCTTAAGAATGGCTTTGATGTCTTTAAACTTGGTACAAACATCCCTCGGAGGTTGAAGATCAAGGTCACTAAGACCTCAGAAAACACATTTGGGTTTGATCAAATGCCAAGTCTTTTGTATAAGGCTGGACAGACATAGATGTAAATGGCAACTTGACTGTTTGGCCCAAGGCTCGTTAGAAATATGTTGAAGCATATGTCATGTACTTGTTATCAAATTACAGAGGAAACTGTTTTTTTGTCAAAGAAAAACAACTTGTGATTGTCAATTTATTTCTGTTTTTGAAATAGACTTATTTGTTTGGATTGAGTAGGAAAATGCTAATTTAAGTGATGAGTCTAAGGGGCCGCAGTGAACATTTTTGAATTCTAATAGGGTCTAGTAGGTTAATTCACTTTCTCGTGCCCTCACTCACGCATTCGCCGCCTTATGCTCGCTCTGTCTTTGGCTTCTCTGCGCCACCAAGTGAGTCATGCCATTTGCGGAGGTGAGATTTATTGTGACACACAGCTTTAGTGTGGTTTATTAGTTATGGCAAATGAGAGTGAAAGCCTCCATTGCGAGGCGAAAATGCTCTCATGCCACAGCCAGACCCATAGGCTTTTCCAGTTGAAACAGAGCCAAGCCCTTTTTTCTAATGGCACAGCCCTCTAAGTGGCCATCCCATCACACCGTGGTACACGGAATATGCATTCTCACACACACACGTACATGCACACGCAATTACCGAAGGGGTCCCTGGACATTTATGAGGTGTTTATACAGCATCCATCATAACATCCATGAACAGTCTGTTTCTCCTTAGCTTTTAATACTCCCCTGGTGCCGTCTTTCATGTCATTCATCATTCTCTCATCAACTGATTAATTACCTCAATCCCCTCCATCACTTGAGTCATGATGAAGGATATTTCAAGTTAAGTGTAGATAATTAATGTACAACAGAGAGGTAGGGTGGCAGTGGTCATTTGCCTCGAAAGGTAAGATCGTATCTGGTTTTCCTTCGAGTCTTTAAGGCTCTGCGCAGTCTAACATATTTCATCTCAAACTTTTAGTCCTCTCAAGTTTGATCTCACTCAATCCTTTACACAGCCATGCGTTAATCCACTCATCTTCCCCACTTTTATCTCTCCCTCAGTCTGATAGTTAGTACAAGAGCACATATGGAGGGACGTCAGGGAAGGAGGGGAGAAGGCTGTTGAGCAGACGCGATGATGTCAGGATTTATGCCTACATGGATTTCTTTAAGTACACCCTCTAAATAAGATTTTCCCAGCCTCCTCCTTCCCGTGCCCCTCGGAGAGAGCGAAAAATAACACATGATCACAGAGTCTCAAAGAGATTCCCTTTCACTTCCTCAATCTCCTTTCTGCCACCGCCTGGGTGAGACAGAAATTTCACACCGCATGATCTGTTGCCTCTCATTACACGGCACAATTTAATTGGCTGTGGTCTTCCCCCATTGTGATTATTCAAGGAGAGGTGTCCGCAGAAAACAGAAGCTGTGGTTTTGCCATTAAGTCCCACAGGGACAGCCGTATTTGTGTATTTGGCCAAATTATGTCAACTCCAGTGGCAGGAGAGTGGAAACTTCCAGGAGACATTAGTCAGTTAGCAGGTAGCAAAGTGCTACTGAAAGGCTTGGTTAAACATGATGAGATGAGATGCATGTTAACTGCTCAGTGACCACTAATACTGAAAATTGCTTTTATTCCACATTAAATACAGGTTTGTCTCGAATGTAATTCTCAAGCAACTTATTTGCCTCAAAATGCAAAAAGTAATTTAAGTAATTTTTGCATTCAAAGCTTCTATTGATTATTTCAAATGAAGCTTCGAATGTCTGATTACCCACTCTCCCGGGGCAAGTAAAATGCCATGTCTGGCTAGTAAATCTTTCTAGCCAATCTGGCAAATCACCTACCTGATCAGCCAAGTGGTAAAAAAGGGTATGTTACACAGTCAACAAGTGCATCTGTAGGGAGAAGAGTTGTGACTGTCAGATCACTTTCAGTATGCAAGAATATTTGTTGCTTCACATCTATGACACACTGCGTTCCTATTTTGATTCATTTACTGAAAGATTAAACATGACAATTATTGCATAGGAGTAATTAAAAAATGTCTTTGGGCAAGTAGGTTTCTGGCCAACTAGCATGTGGAGAAAAAAAAAACCACATTACTGAGGAACCCTGATCAACTCCCCAAAATTTAAAATCTTCAAAGAAAATCCTCAGTTTGAATAAAGTGATTCATCAGCTTAAATGAGTTAGTCTTTTTTTTATTATTATTAAATTAAGCTTCTTTAATGAATATAACTCATCAGTGTCATCAACATAAATGTAATTTAAGATACTGTTAGATTGCTGCTAAACCATCCCAGTAACACGGGCATGTGTCTCCCTTCGTGTGAGAGTTTTTTGACCGCTGTCAAAGTGTTGTTTTACAAAGACATAATGCCAACAAATATGGACTGAGGCAGGATATTTTATTAGATAAAGACATGTTATGAGTCCTGGAAATGATAACATCTATCCTTTTCAAATTTTGACTTTTGGACTACAACACCCTGGGGTTACTGGGAATGTTTGGATCACACAAGTTGGAAACAATCCTACACAGCCACCACTACAATCAAATTCTACAAATAATACAATACTAATAATTATTATAAACTTTATTTAAATTAAAAAATCATTTAAATGTCCCTCATTTACAGTTATGTCAAATAGACAGTGGTTTGAATGATACAAAACAAAAAAGTTATAAAAGATACAAGGTGAATGAAGCAATTAAAACAAGAAATGAATATAGATCAGAAGACTAAACTTACATAGATGAAATATATGGTGGCAGTTTTCCAATGATTGCTTTATAAGTTAACATATGCTTTTCCCGCCTCTGAGACAGAGAAGACCATCCAACTTTTTTATGAGAAAATGCAATGGTGAGTGCTGTAACCATCACCGGTAATAAACCCTGAGCGCAGAGTGGTAGACAACATCCAGAGGCTTGAGAGTCGAGGGAGAGGCATGCCTGCAAATCACATCTCCAGTCTCTAAAACAGACAGAAAAACAGCTTCAGTTATCCTTTTCCTACAAAACATTGGGAAGTTCACTCGATTTTTATATAGGAAACCAATTTTTAGTCTGAGTTTGATGAATAAGGTTGTTGATATGATACTTGAAGGTTAGTTTTTCATCTATGCAAACACCAAGGTATTTAAATTGTGTAACTCTATCAATGTTAGAACCTCACATAGTGGAAACAGAAATTGCTGTTATTTCCTGCTCTAGAGAACAACATAAATTTAGTTCCATGTGTCCAGGACTGCAGCGCTCAGTTTTGGATGCGCAGTTGTTCCGATATTGCTCTTTTTAGCAGGCTTGAACAGACATGCAAAATGTTGATTTAGAGTTTGAATGTCAACATTATGAACAAAGCTTTGAAGCCTTAACTACTTTACAGCCATAAAAATAAGAAAACTAAGATAAAATAAATAAAAATAAAAGTGTTTACACCATATAATACAGCATCTGATATATGCCTTAGGAATACAGTCTATAGCTACCATGGACGGTTTTACACATATTCATAGTCTGAGCAGTATACATGTATAAAAATAGTATTGTGCTCTCCAGACTCATATTGGACACCTAATGGAACCAAGAGATGGACAACATAGCATATCTCTAATAATATGCTTTCATTCTCCATTACTGCCAAAGAGCACCACTGATCAGATGGTCTGTAAAATCCACTTTGACCTATGCTAAAAATAACCATATTCTGTGATGTCTGCCTCAGTAAAATGCTGTATAGATACAGTATACAAATTACACGTTTGTTTACAGAGAAGACATTCAGAATACTTGGAAGACATTTTCAAAATAAAATAAATGAGCAGGGATAAAGTTTAGGTAGAGGAAAGAGTCAGATTGACCAGCAACCAGTGTGCAAACTGCCATCTCATAATACTACAGGCACACAGAGATTAGAAGACGGTAGATAGAAAAGAAAGTGAAACATGGGCGAGAAAGAGCTTAGATAGAGATTAACTAAAAGAATGGATGGATTGACTTTCAAAGGCATTTGAACCAGATGAGGTGATAGGAGTGAAGAAAGGGGAAAGCTAATATAAGTTACAGGGATTTCTTTTATGTTTCTTCACTGCTTAGACACAACTCTTTTTAAAGATAATTTTCCCCCGAACGTAGCCTAATCCTGGAGACTACAACTTTAATCCTACAGATATGATTTGGTTCTTGACATCTTATGAAATTATCTTTTTTAAGGGATCTGAAATTTGGTAATGAAAGTCAAAGGTAAACAGATTAAAGATATTGCGTTTTGGACTGAATGTCACATTCTGATCTTATTTCAAGTCTCTTGTCGTGTACAATGACAAAGTCAACCTTCGTCTGGAAAGTGTCAGTCACTGACTGAACTTCAAGCAACTTTTATCAAAGCTGGGAGTCAACATTTCAAAGCTACATGAATTAAGGGACTTTTTATTGTGTGTGCACAAAGGGAAGCACTTTGAAGCACTTGTGGTACCTTTGGCTTGTGGTATTATTATTATTATAGCAAATGGAAACTGAAGCATTATTGGGGAAAAATGAAAGAATAATACAAATTCATAATGTGTGCAGGGTAAGAAAAATGCAATCTTATGTTAAAATCATAATCCATTGCAACAGAGAGTGAGGCAATAAGCGGTGAAAATAACCCAGGTCTAGGCAACTTAGTAGTAATCAATTGGTTGCATAGTGACTAAAGCGATTCAGGGATGGAGACGGGAGTCACAATAATAGCAAACAAAAAAGCAAAACAGAAGCGTGAGAGGGTATTCTTATCTCAAGATGACTGCTATCTCGTGGAAGACAGCCACTTTTGTTTTGCCATGCCTCATTGTGTGGTGTCTTTGAAATCCACAAGGGCCTGTTACACAGCATTCATTTTGTTTCATCACTCGCACAAAGGCTTGACTGACATTATTTGAGATAGTTTGTTTCAGGTACAATGAGAGTAATTATTCAGGCTGCATTGAGAACAGAGAGAGGACCAACAGACAGTAAGCAATATTATTGGCAATGATGGAATATTACAGCAATTTGTTAATAAAAGCTACACAAATAACTGCATCTTTTCTGTGGTGCTCAGCCCGATTTCATGACTCTGACATCATGCAGTGGCTGTTTGAGCTTTGCTACTCAGTTTGAGTAGCACCGGTCATGTCTTTCATATCTCCGGTCGAGGTTTAGTTCCCTTTTTGCTCCTCAGAGAAAACTGAATGGAAAAAAATAAAACAATCTCATATTAAACTTATTTTATAGCCATAGAATAGCAGAGGTGTAGCTTATTTGCTGAAGTATAGGAGTGCACCTGTGATGCACACATGCATGTACATGCACGCTTAAATTGTGGCTCATTTCAGGTCATTTAACTGCTGCTTCTACGATGACAAGTTTAGATTAACCAGTTAATAAAACTTACGCTGCTGTTAGTCCACGAGAGTTTGCTCTCTCTCATTCTCTGCTGCGACTGTGAGTCTGCATCGCACTTTTCTCATCTATTAAGTTTCCATATGACAACTTTGACCATTCCAAATGCTTCTTGCCTGTAGAAAACAACAGGACAAAACACGCCTCTTACCGCAAAAATTGCGCTCGCCCTCAATGGATCTGATTAAGGAAATGGATTATGCAAACTGAGAATATTCCTGTCCCTGTCTGATGGTTGTGTCAGCTCTCAGACGTACATCGCAAGCACATAGGGGAATGTGATGATAAATAATAAAACAAAAAAGTTAAACACTAATTTAACAAATTATTTGCTCCCTTTAGTTCTCTTGATTGCACCATTCAGCTTTATGTGCCAATTAGTGTCATTCTTTAAACTTTATGCAAAGCAAACCACAAACTTCAATACCGAGCAGAAAATAAGTCACTTAGATTTTTTTTTTCAGCATGCTATTTTTATTTTAGATATATATGGTCTATTTGGAATTTTTCCAATTAGACATTTTGGCTGTTGATATTTTCATCTGCCAGACAACTACATATGATACCGTCAAAGAACAGCACATTCTGGCTACTGTAAACCCTGATGGCACTAAAACTTGTAAACCGCTCAAAGCGCTCCTGTGTCCGCAGGAAACACAACAAGTACAGCAAAGGAGGGAAGTTTTTCAGCTCAGAAACATCGAGTTCTTTTTATTCTCCCTAATGCATTCAGGTACAGTAGAGTCGGTGTCCATCACTGGATAGCGCTCTTGAGTACGCCCTTGGTCATGCATGCAGTGAAGCACGTTCCTGTTTGCTGCAGCCCTGCTCCCAGCTCCCAGCTGCCCCGTGTTTTCTTTCCCCACACAGGGCCTCTTGGTAGGCAGATCTATCCACCCGGTCACTGCTCTACATCTGTACAAGATCTGGAAATATTGATTAGGCGATAATTAAATTGTCCATCCCAGCTTGATATGGATTAATAATTGCCCACTAATGCCCTCCTGACATTTTGCTGTATTGACTCGATACTGTTTGCAGCCGTGCGCCGATAATTATGACGCTTGGCATTCTTCATTTTGTCCCTAATGAGACCAATCAGAGTTGGCTCGACTTTTGCCTAAGAATTAGAAAGGAGTGAGAAGCGAGGATGGATTTTCTCTTAGGAGCCATTATTCAATGCTTTTGGGCCTTATCAGAGAGACATTTCCTCATCTTACAAGAGCATTTCTTTTCTTACACTCCTCATTTCTTGATGTACAATTAGTGCATTGTCAGAATCGGGATAAACTGTCATACTATGAGCATCCAAATCATGTAAAGAGGACATCTTTGGACAAACAACAGCACCACTAGGAGTACTATAAATACTGAGATGAGAAGGTGGTATGGGCATGTTGCCACATCACTGCTTCGACTTCCTTACTGCCATCTGTGAGTGTTCCTCCTCTGGCATTCTCACAAAGGCCTTTTGTGCATTTTCCCCCTTTGTCCCTGTTTGCTAGGTTTAATTAGGTTATTTACTTGAGCCTCACCTCCCAGTGTTTCATTATAGTGGGCATTGCAGATAGGGCTTCACACAGGGCAGGGGCAGATAAAAACTTAGGACAAAAGATGATAAATGTCGCAAGTGGGGACCGGAATGCAATCTGGCCGCCACGATGCAGAGATGCTCTAATGGCTTCCCAGCAAGGAAGGGGGAAGGCACTGTCGAGATGGCAACGTGATAAATGGTTTCGGGATAGCTGTAAGGACTGTAGGCAAGACAAAGAAAAAGAAAAGAGTCATGGAAGGAGGAAAAAACGAAGATGACCACAAAATGGAATCTAATTAATCTGGACTTGGTTCCCCCTCCTGACAAATTCAGTGCAGAAGAAGAAGGGGGAAAGGAAGGGAAATTGTTTTTTAGGGATGTGTTCAGTACACCCCCCCCCCCCCCCCCCCCCACCTCCACCCTTCGCTCTGTAGCATTCCACTTTCCTCCCAGGTTGAAAAGGCAAAGGGACGTATGGGTTCTGACAACGCTCCTGCACCTGTGGAATGATTAATGGCAGTGGACTCGCCTTACATGCCGCAGAGTGGAAATATCTGCTCCAAAAACACGCCAAGGAGAACTCTGCAATAAATATAATTATTCTGCTATTTACCAGGACATTACACAAATGTAGGTTTATTTAAAGGAGTCCCTTTTAATAAAACAACACTCATTGTGGACCCTTTTCATGTATTCCTTTTTAGTATGATATAAAATCCCCTAAATGTTTTTTTACATCTGGTAAAATGCATCACTATCATACACACTGTAATAAAACAAAACTACTTGTTTTAACTGAAAAAGGTCAGGACATTTTCTCAGTTTGAACAGTCAGTTCTTAGTTTTTGTCGGAGCTACTTCGTTTGTGCACTGGCACAAAGATAAAATGTAAATTTTAAGTGTCAGTAAGTTTCATGATCATGTTTCTTTAGAGGCTGAATTGAATGAGTTGATTGAACTCTGTATAGTACATTCATTCAACTCACCATTTCAAGTTAGAAGAATTAATGTTTATAACTCATGAATTAACATAAAAAATAGCTAACATAAAAAATCCGGCCTGGTGGCAGGCATTCAGAATAACCGTACCGAAACAGCCAGTCCTCTCGCAGATGGTTTCTTTTTCTTATATAGGTCATATAGAGGCGTCAGTTTTAAATTGAGACTTTCATAAACAGTTAAAACCTCCTTGCAGTACTGTTAAATTCATGAAAAATGATTAGTTGATTCCACCACATTCCTGTGATGATTTTTTTACAGTGTAGTATTCATGTAAATCACAATCAAGCTATAAATACTGATATTAATTTACAAAATGGACAGAAAAAGAGACCATAAGAGAAGAGCAGAGGGTGAAAGCCTCTCATACAGAGATGAATGAGTGGAAAACACTGCATTAGTGCCAATATCTGATTCAATTAGCAGTATGTTGAAGTGATAGGAAATAATTTACATTCATGTTTTAATGCAATTTATGGGTTTAGTTTGTAACTTTGACTGTTAATGACACTTAGAACACTTTATGTCATTATCTGATGCATTTAAGTCCTGTACGATCTGATAACTGACATTTCAAGCCGGCGTAAAGGACACTTATTTGTGAGCTCAGCGCCGTGACAAACTGACTCTGTGTCAGTTTGACCCTTCCTGAGTTGGAAATTCTGTCACTTTACGTTTCCTTTATGCGCTAGATTTCCAGGAATATTCATGAAGTTAACAATCATGCCGAGTCAATGTGCCGGCTTACTATTTAACCTTTAATCTATGTGAGAAAACGGATGAAGTCATTACTTACTGAGGACCACAGTACCTTGTGGCATTTTGTGACAATGTCATTGGCTTTTTACTCTCTCTTCCTCGCAGTTTCACTGCTCCACATTAAAAGCCAATAGCCCCAGCCATTACTCACAGTTGTGCTTTTAGAATAATTCAGATAACTGTGAAAAAGGCAGCGTAGATAGATAGGTCTTTATACTTTTACAGGGACGTTTTTCTCCCTCAACTAGCTGATTTATCATCACAGTGACCCTCTCTTTTCACAATACACAAGCACATTGTCCAGACCCACAATTAAGTACATCATCTGTACAGTATTTCTATTATGTACATACACTTAATGCACACATAAACCACACACATTGACTCACCCAGTGGACTAGAGCCCATTACTGCTGGCAAACATTTGCTCTTGAGGCTGGGGCCTTTGTGTACCCTTTCACTCTGTCAACTGAGGCTCAGTTTGGCAAAGGGTGAAAAAGACTAAGAAGAGAAGCGCAACTAACTCCCTCAGTCCAAAGGCCACGTCTCTGGTCCCCAACAGTCTTGTACTCTGAGGAGGTTTCTCGTCCTTAGAAAACTACCCCATTTTTTCAGTGGTGGACAGACTGAAAACCTGCACTCAAGTAGAAGTACTGCTACATTAATGATATATTACTCAGCTATAACTAAAACTACTAGAGTATTAAAAAAACAAATAAAAGTGCAACATAGTCTTACCAGAAATTACTCAGAGTATTAGTTACTTTGAACCGTTGATGTTTAGTGCATTATCATTATTCTCATATTGACCCGTTTGTGATCAGATGGCCTTTTTGGCTAAAAAAAAAAAAATGCAGAAGGAGGGTTTGAATATAAAGTCAAGTCGGCAACGTAGATTACAAAATATAATGCATACTTGAAGCTGGGGTAGATGACTTGTTTTTGGCATTGGGCAAAAGTTCCATAATAACTTTTAAGCATGATATAATTCAGATAGAGAGACAGATCTGAATATCATCATGACAGTCACGACACATCACGTACAGACAAATGTGTTTTGTCGCTCCTAGCTAGCTAAAGTTTCCTTGGATTTTTTTCTTTTCAAGTCTGAGAAAACATGACAATATTACATTAAATCATTGAAAACAGTTGGAAAATGCGATATACGTGAACTCCGTGGAGCATATTTTACTATAGTTCATCACAACCAAGATTATAATGGAGCCATTAGCCATTTGTTTGGTTTCTCTTTGTGTCCGTCCTTTCTCAAATAGCAATTAAAATCATTTTCTGCAGTTCTCTTTACTTGCTTTGTCAGATTTCCAGCCCATACCCCACTAAAGAGGTGTATTTCACCGCCCCGATCGTGTTCATTTTAATCACCACTAATGCGAGGCAAATATCTCCAAGGTTAAAGCAACTTTATTTTGGCTAATCACCATACAAAAGCAGGATTTCAATGGAAAATTCAGGCTATTTTCAAAAAAGGTAAGATGTTTTGGGACCAGCTGTGGGATTTTTGTTACATATCCTTTTCTAACAGGTTAATCAAAATAATGACTATGAATACACTTTAAAAAGTGTCTCAAAAGCAGAGTGCCTAGTAGCACCCACACACTGTAAACAGACAGACACATGCAGGCAAAGAGTCATCCTCTTTACACTTCGTCTACTCGTCTCCAGATGAATCATCCCCACATCATCACACATCAAGAAAGAGGCTTTCAGAAGTGATCTGAAGCACTTAATTTCACTGGATTATTTTAATTACGTCCCCCGAGGCTTGTTGTTTTTTGCTCCTGGGGTGACATTGCACTGTTTGCTTCCAAGTGAACCCCCCACCGTCGCCACCCTCCACCCATCCGCCGGTCTGACCCTGCTACCACCCGCCCTCATTTGTTTCCCATCTGTAGCTCTTCAAAGACATAGCCACACACACACACACACACACACACACACACACACACACACACACACACACACACACACACAGCAGTTTTCTTCAGGGGTTCACAATTAAGAATTCAAAGACCTCAACTTTAGATTTACTGCATGTGGTTTAGCATGAGACATATTCATAATGTGTAGCTCACAAAAACAACCCACTAATACACAACTAATGTGTTATCCAGCAGTATTGCATGTCATTCATTTAATGTGAAACACACAAATTAAAAATGAGAGTATCATTAAGAATATTCATTTAAATTTAATTAATTTGGACAATTATAAGGCATTTTGACATACAGTATATTATAGCCTAACAAATGCAGCAGCTTAGAGGCAATATTTTGACCAGAAAATGTATTTTAATTCCTAGTAATTAATGCTATTATGAAACTTAAGATAAAATCAATTTAACCAGGGAGGCAGGAAGTTGACAAATTAAATTGTGCAGTGACAGCATTATAAGCATACAAGAAATGAAGCTAATGTAGTGCTGCAGTCATTGATCACAGGGTTTCCCTCAGTGGATTGGAAGCTCGGTGGCCCACCAGGCCTAAGTTGACCCCCCACTGGGAGACCAGTAAAAGCAACATATATTCACATCTTAATGTGAATGTGGCTGTGAATGTCAGCAAAATGCTAGCTAACTAGCTAGCTTATCTACAGCAATCGTTAGCTAGCCAATATTAGCTAACTCAAGATTTGACCCTAACTGTCATTGGAGCGTAGAGTCAAAAGGTGTGGGACTTAGGAAGGGTCAGTACCGCAAGTCCAGCTGTGATTACGTTTTTACAGAAACTATAAAGCCCTACATTAATGGTGCCATCAGGCTGTCGCTGGTTCCCCATCAAAAAAGACACTTGGGTGCATATTCTGTAAAAAGACACTTATCACTGGGCCAAATAAAATCCTGGAAAACATTCAATTACTACATCAGTTTTTGATCAAAGCTAGTACGTAAAGCGAGTGGCTCCAGATTCAGTATCCAAACTGTTCAAAAGTGCTCTTACATTCGGTCACTTCCACAAAATACCGGAGTGACATTGACAGTTTTCATGGCGCGTTTATGCTACTGTATTCTGGCAGATCATAATGTGGGCTTCAAAGGAGGAAAAGGTGATTTTTACCTCAAAAACGTTTCAATTACTGCCATTTTTCTTCCTCTCTTTTATGTGCAGTACTCTTCCTTCACTGCTGCATAAAATTAGTGGCCTGTGAAAGGTCACTTTGGTCCTTGAGTGACTGTTTGTGGTACCTCCCCTGCATATTCTTTGTCCCAGTAATAGGTTTTCGGTTTGAGGATAGCCATGACTGCAGCTGGGTTTCTCAGAAATTGCATTTTAATTGTAGTTTCATATTTTTACATTGTCCATTATATTTATTCCCAAAAGATAAGTGAAATCTTTCCTGGAACTTACAATGTGAAAACTGGTAGAAAATGATGCTTGGATGTAAAATAGACAGGGGTAAATTATAATTAAAGGCCTATGCATTTTTCCCAAAACACTCAGTTTAGGTGTAACCTGGTTTGCTGAGCTTGGGAACACTCGCTGGATATCTGAGCTGCTGAAAGGAAGCCAGTTGTCATCTCGCGGGATTGCTGGAGCATGAGCTAGTTTGCCTGTAAGCGCCTGAGAAAACACAGTGCAGGGAATGTGTCACCTCTTATGGCTCGACAACTGGCATCCATCGGAAATGGCTTGGCACTACTTATCCATAAAATTAGAGTCTGTTTAAATATACAATGTCGAATCCCTGGAATGATTTGCTACATAATCCATCTCTGCTCCTACGGAGACAAATATGAGGCAAGCTTTTCCGCTCGGTGGTCGAGGGCAAAGACAATTATGTGAAGTTTATGCTGTAAAGAAATAGGACAGGCCCTAGCATAGTGTAATTCTCTTTTGAATGAGCCAGTCAAATATGTTGCTTATTTGATTTTCCATCCCACTTTTGCCATCCATCTTTTGATTTCTGCTAAATGTAGTGGAAAGGCGGCTGCTTTGCAGATTGTCATCTGCGCCTGCTGTCATGGTGATATTTTCTTATCAATCTCACAGAAAATGTACATCACGTGTGTGGCAGAAGCATCAGAATCATTTGCAAACATGCTCTCTTATTATCTACACGTTATTACGTTGGCGGTAAGCCGACATGTCCAAAGAATGTTTATCACTTTTGCCATTTTTAACATCTTTTCAAGTCTGTGCAGCCCCAGTGTGATAACTATTGGCCATTTTGCTGCAGCACTGCCATTTAATGAATCGTTCCATTGCCTAGTGGATAACAGAATGAACGAATGGCTTTCTGTGTTAGTGGCTGCCACTGCCTATCCTATCAGATAATTAACTTTTTGCAAATAGACTGTGCTGACTACCAAACAGAGTAAGCCTGCACAATTAGAATTACTTATCTATGTTCTCTCTTTTTTCCAGACGTTGGAGGAAAAACAAACAAGACAAACAAATCTAAATTTCATACTTCTTGCTCGACTGTTTTTTCCCCTCAAATGGTCACACACGAATTGGCCCCAGATTTGTGTATTCACACACAAATGAACAAGTAATGAATGAGGGGAGATGAAAATGAAGTCTTATTGAAACTGAAGCCTCTGTATTATTTTGCATCTGCGTTTGACAACCTCAGCCCAGATGTTCAGAATTTTCCGACAGGAGGGTCTAGTGTTTTCCACCTCCCTCCCCCCCCCTCCTTTTTCAGATTTTTTTTTTTCCTCCTGCCTCTCTGGTGGATGGTCTTGCGCCGACAGTGGCGCGATTCAATATTTATATGTTTCCTTCTGTTTGGTTTCCACCGCAAAGGGAGGTGGGCTTTCATGTGTCTGATTTGCCACAGCAGCGATTCGGTTCCAGCTTTTAAAGCGTTGGGGGCCGTTTGAACAAAGCCATCTGTTTGAGTGGGCCGTTTTATTAAGTGACAAACTGGATCCCTCTACCTCGCTAATGTGTCCCGTGGGAGATGGCGGTAGCTTGTGTGTGTGTGTGTGTCTGGTAGAGAGACAGACACAGAAAGAGGTAGAGAGGGTACAAGATTCCCTCTGCAAACAATGTAATATACCACAGAAGAGACTACATCACTGATGTAGCTGTCATTGCTCGACTGAAAGGTTTTTGCCTTTATGAATCTACAATGATAATTGAATAAGGGAGCCTTTCAGTTTCCATTTTACCCCATGAAACACAGACGAAGAAGCTCAGCACAGCTCCATAAATAACCCCTTATATTTATTTAATGGAACCTCCCAGAATTTTCTATTGTCCCACACCCCTCAATTTATTAATGTCGTCCTTCCATTTGCAGCGTTCGCTCCATCCAGCGAGAATATTCTAACACCCATGAGAGTGTCGGTGCATGCATGCACATGTGCATGATACGCTCTTAGAAATAAGGCTTCCAAAAGGGTTCATCCCGAGGAGCTGAAGTTCTACACAGAACACTTGTTTGTAAAAAGGGCTTGCTGAGGGTTCTTTGCAAGAATAAGGGTTCCGTTAAGAAGACTTTTCATCCAAAGAACCCTTTTTAGAAGAAAGAGGTTTGTCAAGTACGGTTTGTACCACAACATAAATATTATAGAAAGGGTTCTCTTTAGAACACCCTCAATGGGTTCTAGATAAAATCTATGGAATATAAAAAAAGGTTATCTATGGAACCACCTTGGTGGGCTGCAGCTAAAACCCTTGGGATTTAAAGGGTTCTCCACCTAATAAATGTGTAAAAAGGTTCTTTGTAGAACCCAACTTGGTGTGTCATAGTTAGAACTCTTGGGATATAAAGGGTTCTCTGTTGAACCCCCTGACTGTGTTCTAGATAAAATCCTTGGAATATAAAAAGGTTCTCTATGGAACCACCTTGCTGGGCTGCAGTTAAAACCCTTGGGATACAAAGGGTTCTCCACCCCATAAACGTGTCCTAAATGAAACCCTTGGAATATAAAAAGGTTATCTGTAGAACCCAGCTTGGTGAGTTGTAGATAGAACCCTTGGAATATAAAGGGTTCTCTGTTGCACCCTCTGAGTGTGTTCTAAATAAAAGCCCCAGAATATAAACTGTTCAACCCGAGTGTGTTTTAGATAAAATCCTTGGAATATAAAAAGGTTCTACCTTCTTTCTACCTTCTAAAAAGTGTTCTAACAGCAACCAAAAAGGGTTCTCCTATGGGGACAGGTCGAAGAACCCTTTACAGTTCAGGTTATGAGCTTTATTTCTCAGAGTGCAGGCTGTGCACCTCTGGAGCCTTTTTCTCTCTATCCTCCATCCCACCTCCTGTCTTGTCATAGAATCTGTCAGTGCGTTGAATGTGGGACAAGAGCATTAGCCATTCTTTTTGAAGCTGTTGCTGTTGTCTGTACAAAAGTGCCCCTAACTCCTGCAGAGCTGTAGCCAGGAGCTCAGACCTTGCAATAGCAGTGCCACTGAGCATGAGTAACACACACTTACTGGGGTTCAGAGAGTCCCGTTGGAATATGATTTTCGCAACCTTAGTCATTGGGCTGAATATTTGGCGAGGAGAATGTGCCGGCGAGTTGCGCACTCCAGTGCATGCTTCAGTTTTCCTGCCTTTGAAACTGTGTTCTAAGTGATGATAAGCATTTCTTTATTCACCGGAGACTCTCTGCAGCTTATGAGCCAAACGAGAGACCCTGACCCGATCACAGAACGAACCTGCGGCCCTAGGATCCATATTCAGTCTCAATATTAATGTGTCATTAAGCTGCATTCTTGTATATTCCATTGAATTAGTTTTACATAATGACTGTTGTGAATTTTTGCTTAGAGAGCACATTTAAGCATTTGGGAAGGAGGGGGGACGTGCAGGGGAAGGCTTGTATTATGAACTTCATTATGTGTGACAAGCAGCACAATATTGATGGAGGAGCGGGTCCCCATCATTGCACTGCATTAAAACCTCTGCAGTGAATTAATGTACTATTCCTGATCCAGTAATTAACAATCATTCGGGGGCCATATCCCTTTTCAAGTAATCACTAATTGCAATAAGAATTTCAGTTTCCATTTAAGGCGAGATTACCGATGAGCATGCAATGCAAATCAGCCAACAGTTCTAATTAAGCTCCAATTCCTTTTCTTTCTTTCTGCCTAGACCCTTTGTGAGCACATACAATGTGGAGTTTGTTTCCTCGGCATTACAAAAGACAAATTTTTATCATAATGCTGCAGATAGAGTGCTGTGTAGTGCCCCAAGAAAATGGTTTATGCCTGTGTTTGTTCCATTGATTAGTATGTGTGGTTTGTCTTCCCTCTCTTTTTTCCTCGCTGTTTTTTTATTTTTTATTTTTTTATTTTTATTTTTTTGCATTGTTTATCTCTGTTTTTGTGTGGCTACATTACTACAGTTGGTTTTCTTTTTGGCATAGGGTCAGATGTTTGTGAACACTGTATAGACAGTAAATTAATCCATAGAGAGGATGTTGCTTCACAAACCACACATATGCAATTGCATTCCCATTTACCAACAAACCCACTGCGCCTTTCTTTACTGAAATACCACGATAATGATATTGCTCACTCATTCTTGAGAACTGGGACAAAACCATATTTTGAGGGGGTTTTGATTTTTACTCTTCAATTATGCTGGGAAAATATACTTTGACAATTTACAAAGTTGACAAAATGTTAGTTTTTTTTTATTTCACAGCAGAGTCATAGTGAGCAGCCACTTTATTTTTTAGAGTCTTCTTAATGCATATCAAAATACATATTTTTAAACCATAATTAAGCTTTGATTTAGAGATTGACATGATATGATTGAGACACATCTGATAGCAACATTATTTGATTAATTTGTCAAAAAATACAAATCTTATCAATGTTTAAGCAGTATTCCTCTCTTTTTTAAACCAGGAAGTGAGAGTGAGTTTTTATGCCTGATTAAATTATGTTTTAAAAAAGTTTTTTAAGGCTTTTAATACATTTTGTCATTACTTGAAGTTGTGAATATTTGTCTGGGACAAACGTGTTTTCTGGCACAGTGCAAGTTTAGAAAATAAAATAAATAATATAAATAATAAATAATAAAACAACTTTTTTTTCAGTCACGGCTTGTCCCACTTCTCAAGAATGGCTGTACGACAACCGACTGTCAGCACACTTAAAGGGTTACATAAAGGC
The DNA here is from genome assembly GCF_056507025.1 of Lutjanus erythropterus. Lineage (NCBI taxonomy): Eukaryota > Metazoa > Chordata > Actinopteri > Lutjaniformes > Lutjanidae > Lutjanus > Lutjanus erythropterus. The sequence goes on along the minus strand of NC_139339.1, from coordinate 8,493,112 downwards.
GAATGTCCGTGGCACATATACCACATGCACGTCACTCTTACCCTCTCTCAACATTAGCTGCCCCTTTCAGTCCAATTTGCGCCACTTGCTGCCATTGTGACAATTCATCAATATCGCAGAACTGAAATGCTGCGGCTTAAAGATGTCGAATGAGGTTAATGGCATCTTTAAATGCTCCTTTCTTCCACCCGTATGTCCAAATGGAGCAGGGTATTTGCAGACTGCCACCCAATGTGTTAGGATTAATTATCGCCCTCCACAACCCCACCTCACCCAGCAAGTTAAAGATTCAGAGAGGAAATGGCCCCTTTCATGCAAATGAAATTGAATATGTCAGTCAGTATAATTGTGAAAACCGAGCCATCTTGGACTGGTGTCTGTGCCGAATAGAGGTTCCAACTGAAAGTGGGTTTATTAATGTTCGTCTCTCCACTCTTTGATTCATGCTCTTTAATGGCCTGGCAGATCAAACTTTAGTCTATTGCGGAATCCTGATGACTTGAAATGTTTTGGCCATTATGAATGAAACCCAGACTCTGATCTGTTCGAGAACAGTATTTAAATGCAATGTTTGGCTGTGAGTTAAGCCAATATCAAACAAACTTGTAATGAATGCAGATCCGCAAGATGCTCTGAAGCCAGCTTTCTGCTAAGTTCAGCATGACGATAGAAAAAAAATATGCTATCGTTAGTCTTCATGTATATGGGTTGTAGTCTGGCCCTGCAACAGGTACTTAAGGTTCATCCAACACTCTGCAGAGCTGAAGTGTTTAATTCACTGCTGATTCAACCCAATAAATACCAAAACAGGGAATGTAGTGCATGCAAGGTCAAGTTAGTTACATAAAAAGTTTCAATTTCTGTATCGTTTTAGGATTTTGTTCAATGTTCTGCTCTGTTTACTCACCATTTCTATTTAAAAATTTGCTATTCCAGACTTTCAATTAGTTTTTAATTAAGAAACCCAGTCCCATTTGGTTTATATTTTATAAGGCACAAGGATTTATTCATCTTTTTACAACACAGGGTTGTATAACGAGATTAAGTTGTAGTTCTCTTTGTGCTACTCACAGAAACAAACATTATCTACAAAGTTTATATAGAGTAGGTTTTTTTGTTTTGTTTTTTTTTTTTAAGGGTTAAGGTTAATCAAGGAGAAAAATTCTAAAACTTTCTGGGTATTCTGGGACTTTCTGGTCAAGTAGCCTACTTTTTGTTTGACATCCAGCACCTTCAGAGAGGTGCCGCCTCTCTTCTGCACCTGTAATGTAGCGCTGATGAAGTGAAGCAGTTTGCCAAATGCTATCTGCCTCCCCCCTGCTTTAGATGGCTTTGTTTGGGAAATCTCTGTCTTTGTCACATGTTACAGACATATGCTTGGATTTTATTGAGTTTTTCTTTTTTGGATCAATACCAGACCATAAGCATTAACTTTCTTCCTTTCTGATAATGTATGAAAAATATTATGATACATTAATTTTGTTATTGCCTTGATCCTAAGTGTATACTCTTTGTCCAGTGTGTAATATTTAGAGGGTTGTATGAATATGTTCATAAGAATGTTTTCATTGAGAATATAATCACCTGATAATAAGAATTGTTGTGTTTTTGTTACCTTAGAATGAGATATTTATATCTACAGAGGGAGCAGGTCCTCTTCCATGGAGGCTGCCATGTTGAACAGCCACATTTCTACAGTAGCCCAGAACAGACAAACCAAATAAAAACGGGCTATGGATACTGCTGTAGTTTCTTAATAACTTGGAAGGGGAGGGAAGGCAAGCGGTATGCAATCTGCAACCTCACCACTAGATGCCACTAAATCCTACACTCTGGTCTTCTAACAATTCTAGTCATGAAGTAGTAGTCAAGTAGCAGCAACAGTAATAAATTTCTTGTTCTATGTTTGCACCGCCCACATTGTTGACAACTTCCAATTTCCATTTATTTCCATCATTATAAAAAAAAATCCTTACTTCCAGTCATGAGACAGTCTGCCCCCTCAGCCCCGTAGACATGGGTGTTCTTAACACTAAAGGCTTTCAGTCAGCTACCAAATTATTAACACGCTGTTGATCCATGAAAAATAGAGCAAGGGGATGCTATGAAGAGCTTCTTCCTTTCCAGTGGTAGCGAATTCGAACAAGGTTACGTAATGACCTCAAGGGAGAGCAGGCACAGGCCCATGTCACTAACCTTTTAGCTTGTGACAGGCTTTACACTCCTCATTTGTTTGGCGGCGACAGCTTAGCGCTGGATTAACAGGTGCCTAGCCACGGTATTAATTCATGTAGATCATGGTTACCTCTCAAAGGAGATGCAAGCATGCAGCAGAGGTAACAGGAGCTTTTACTGGAAGGCAGATTCTGAGACTGCAGAGTACAGACTCTGTAATGTCCTCGAAGTTTAAAAATAAAAAGTAGCTCTCTGAGGGACATTCCTAGTGGCTGTTTCTGAGCAAAGCTAACTGAACCTCACCTTTTCTCCACGGTCCAGTCTCCTTCTGTTTTGTCTTGTTGCATCTTTTACATTGTTTAAGTCTTGTTACATTGTTTTTGTCACATTACATCTTTATTTGCATCTTGTTACATATTTGAAGTAGTCTTGTTACATCTCTGCATTGGTTTTGTCTTATTATGTCTTTTTACGTCATTCTCATCATTTTTCGTATACATCTCTTGTTGTGTCTATCGTGTGATATTCCTTAAGTACACCAAGAAATTGTCGTTTCTTTGTGTTATTGTTCCATCCATTTAGGTTGAAATCAGTCTTGATGTTGAGAAGGAGGTGTAAAATGAAAATATAAGGAACAGAAAGAACAGATATCTGTGTTAAAATGTAGTGTGTAAAAGTAAAAAGTATTCAGAGAAATAACTCAAGTAAAGAACAGATACTTAAGCTAATTACTAAGTATTTGTTCTTAGTTACTTTGCACCTCTGCTTATAGCTTTGGTGTTGTAATGGTTGTTGTGATTTTCCAACAGGCTTATTGAAAAATCAGCGCTCTGTGGTGAAAGGTTTCTTTGTGGTGCATGAGTTTGCACAATGTTTGTTCATAGACCATATCTTTTTGGTTGCTGTCACGGCATTGTTCGGAGAAAACAGAGGTTTCAATCAGCCTCTGTCTACCTGAAGCCGTACGAGGAGTCGACCAAAATGGATGTTTGTCAGCGGCAGACCTAAAATGGGGGTATGATGGTGATATCAGCGGCCATGTCTGTGAAAACACCATTACCTCCATGTCACGCCTCAATCACTCCCCATTGTGCGATGACTCTCCCCCCACCCTCTTCCCCTCACCTCCAGTGCTGATCTCCCGTACATGTCCTCGCAGTCTATCACAGCCGGCGTAGGGAGACGCACCGAGCCGTAATGGATGGCCCCGGAGCGAAAACAGCCCCAATAGCATATCAATTACCCATCAGCACCCTCTTGGCTGGATGCCAGCGTGCACCACACCCCAGCCAAGTCAATGAGATAAGGTGCAAATGCAGATATAATGGTGCTTTTTGCCGCGTACAAATTACACAGTGTCAACTCCGCTGCCCACCTGTCGGATCTGTCAGCCGGCAGATGAGAGAGAAATTCTGAGAAGAGCGTTAATGTGTGTGTGCGCGCAAGACCGTGCGCACGTCATGAGGCAATCAGGTGATTTCCCAGACTCATTTGCCCAGTGGAAGCCCAGCTGCTTGCCTGTTTATCTGTTCGCCCCTTTGATTGCTGACCACACATCTTATGTCACCTCTCCACGAATCCTGCAGGTTAATTTGTCCCTCATTCGCGGCGCCGCCGCCACCTCTGCTGCTGCTGCTGGGCAGCACAATCTGGGAGGGGAAATCGGTCCGCACACACAGGCACGCGAACATGCACAATCACACATTCTCTCACACACACAGATGAGGTGATTCAGATGGTTGGCATTACCGCAGCTGTGTGGCCCCTAATGGCCTGCTGAAGTGATTGATAAAAGGCAAACAGTTGCTCCGCAGGGGGACAGATGGAGCTACACCTCCCACTGAAACTGGCACTCAGGCTTCAGAGGAAAACACTGAGGGGGTCTGACTTAGCACTATGACATTATTGCTATTGAAATTAGCCTTGATCATCGTGATAAAGCTGGAATGTAAATCTCACAATCAAACCCTCATCAGGGAGGGACGGGTTCCTTTGATTACTTATCACTTTCATGTGTTCTGATTTTTTCGGTGGATGTAATAGAAACGTCAGCTCGTGCGCAGGAACTGATTGTCCTGGAGGGAAAAAAAAACAAAATTCTCGGAATTGAAAGTAAATAGAGAATTGTTGTAATGGCTGACAAAGCCTGAATAATATTGGGTTGTAATTTTACTTGGCAAACTGTGATTCTAAAAATCAAACTGCGAGGAGCAGAGCTGCAGCTCCCTTCACCGCGGTGGTGATCAGAGCCTGAGCAAATGCTGTTGTACAGTGCTGTAAACCCACCACAGAGGATGGGAGCGTCCGTGCCGTGTCCACACAAAGCAAACACTGTTCCACTCGGCTATTCTCTCACCTTCGCTCCCCTGCATTTTTAGCATTTTTATCCTCGCTGCCTTTACACTTGACTTGTTGTGCTGAATTGAGGGACCAATTAGGAGCAACAGAATGCTCACATCACTGATCAGAGCGTTGCGAGGACCTTATCAGGTGCGTGTCTCATTTGCGTGGGGCACAGCCGCCGTTCCGATTGGTGGTTTTCAAGAGATTAGTGTTGTCTGCTACTGAACCGATAGACGAGCTTTTGTTTCTCCGCAACTGTTGGAACATGTTAACCTATTAGAAACACCACGTGATTTATGTCCAGTGGAACAGCATGTGGACAGTGTGATGGGTAACAGTTTTAGATAGATGACTTTTATGTTGAATGACACAAAGCACCAGTTCCAAGACAATAATCCTTTCACACAAATCATGAGAAATTGATGAGCGCTGAGTTACTAACAACTTTAAAGGGATAGTTTGGATTATCTGATGTAGGGCTGTATGAGGTACTTATCGATATTCAGTGTATTACCAGCAGTAAATGCCTGCGAGGTTAAATTACTGATTTCACCTTGGTTGGTTGGTTTAGAGACAGCAGTATCATGTAGAGAGTGAAACAGCAGTTGTATATTCTCCCTAAAACTCCCCATAAAGTCTCAGTCAGTTATCCGTCAAATGAGACTTTTAGAAATACTTCCAGGGTCAAGATAAAATCCTTTGTACACTCTGCTCCCAGGACCTCTGTCCTTTAACTGATCTCAACCACCGATCATCTGTTTCCACTTTGCACAATGAAGTTGGTACAATCTCTCGCCTTGACCTCCAAAGACAATCCTCTTAACAGCCACACGCTGAAATCTGCAACTTTTGTTACTTTCTCGCGTGTGCAGCTTGATAAGAGAGATTAATTGCTCTGTCTGCAACGCTTAGCATGCTCGCTAACTATTTTTGTTATCTTTTATTCTGTTTCTGTCTGTCTCCAGCACCACCAAAGTTTTTAAGAACCCCCAATGACCAAACAGGCGTGCAAGGAGGGGTGGCATCCTTCATCTGCCAAGCTACGGGAGATCCACGGCCGAAGATTGTGTGGAACAAGAAGGGGAAGAAAGTCAGCAACCAGAGATTTGAGGTATTAGGTCTATTGTTCTGATGTAAAATGCTCGACAAAATTGGAATGCTTCAGCACTGCTTTTGGCTCTGCTCGCACATAATCCATTGCGCCAAGCCCCGCTCGCTTGCTTTTCGCCCTGACTTGCCACCACGCATTAGCGGGCTCTAATAACCGTGCTGGCCAGGCTTTTTAACATGCTTGAGTTTTAATGAGCAAGTACACGAAAGATCTTGGGACAGATTTGTAATTAAATAAAAGACAAGAAAGAAGCAATTGGCTAGAAGAAGAAACAACTTGTGGTGTGACCCAAATACCTACATTAGCATCATGCCACATTTGCCAGCTTTGTGTAAAGTGAAAGGGGAAGTTGCTGCTTTCACTTCGAAATTATCCTTTTGCTTTGTGGCATCTTTATCTAAATGCATGTCCTCCCCTCCTTATTTTGGCTGAAGCTTTGATTTCTGGTCAGCTTTAATCTGCACTTGGGCTCAATACCCATGAGAAATAACACATCATCGCAGAACACTGATAAGATTTCTATTAATTTCTGTGTCAGTCCTCGGGACTATCATAGTGTCACTTTTTCCCCCCGCTCTGCTCTAGATGCCATATTTGCTTGCTACTGCACAGCAGCAATGGCTTAACAGAGCTTGGAGACCTCTTCCCGCCTCTTCTTTGGGTCTCATAACCACAGAAATCTAATCTTATCAGAGTTCATCGCGTTTGCATTGCATGTTGAGCTGAATGCTAACACGCTAGTTTCCATTCCCTGGTTGCTTCCCTCACAGGGCTTGCTGGCTGCCGCCATTCCGCGCCCATTCAATCATGCACTGCCGCCTCATCTTCTAACAAAAACCCATTTCCTCTGAGAAGTCTCACAGCTTCCTTTCTAATTCGCTCTTTTCGGCTTTAACTAAGAAAGGGGGCCATTTCTTTTCGACCATCACCTGCTGTCAGCTTGAACGCCAACACCGCTGTACCGCTTGGCCAATGAAATGTTGAAGTGTATTGTTAATTAACACATGCAGAGATATACTGTGAACTAAAAATGTTCGAAGGCCTCTGTGTGCTTGTGTGTGTGTGTGTGTGTGTGTGTGAGTGAGTGTGTGTCTGTGTGAAGTTGAGGTCTCAGGCCTATCTTTATTGAAATCTACCTCTATGCTTAAAAGAGATTGAGTTATGACACAGGGCTTTCTAAAATCAGTGAGTATACAACTTGTAGCATGCAAAAAATAGCTGAATAAGCTACAACAAACACCTGTTTGTGAGCATTTTATGTGTCGTTCGTCCAATACAGTCGGTCCTGTCTTTTGTACCACTACCTCACCTCATGGTACAACTGTCCTTAACCGTTTATCAAGCCACTTTTAACTGTTTGTGCTTGTTTCTGTCCCATTGACACAATCAGTGTGATGCATTTTCAAGGGATAGAGTGTTAACTTTAAGAGTGGGACACATTCAGATTTAAATTTTACTCTATAACCCGACATCTGAGCAAAAAATTCTGACCAAGGTAACCTTCCCCATTCTTAAAGTTAGTCAGCCGCATTGATTATTTTACCAAATACTGCACAAAGTTAAACTATGCATCAGATGTATGTCATTTACTAGAAGACAGCACGTCTGAACACACAGCAAATGGATCTAGTCAGTCCCTCCAGATTCAACTAGTTTCCATTAACTCTGCACAACCGTGCAGTTTTGTCCAGTCACCACAACTTTTCCATAAATTTGACCACTCATTGCAGCTTTTCTGCAAATTTGACCAATTGTCATAGCGCACCACAAGTTCCACCGATCTTAGCAGTTCCCTGCGCAAAGGTTATATATGCACATCTCAGTTTATTTTTTCTTTCGGTTTTGTTTGTTTGTCTTTGTCACTGGTGCTGAAAAGACATTGCTAATGACATTTATCAATGCTCTGTGCGCTTTTATATGCTATAATTGTGGGTTCTCTTGTTTTTGAGTCTGAGCTCTGAAAAGATTTTGCTTCTTTGTTTAATACCCCCCAGGTTCTTTCTAGACAAATAAAGCATATTTTGTTACAATTTTTGCAGTCCTGAGCCTTTGGTAAGGTAATGGTAAGGTTACTTGGAACACTCAGAACAGAGTTCAATTTGTGCAATTTTCACTTGCTACCACAATTTATTGGGGAAAAAGTGCCTAAAAACATTGCAATAAATTTTTAGACTGCAACAATCCCCCGAAAAACCCAGCAAAATCCTGGAGGGACTGTCTAGTGAACACTTGCAGCGAAAAAGCTTTAAAAAAAAGAAGAAGAAGAAGAAAAATATATATTTTCAGTATCTCCATCTTATCTATACGCATTCAAGTACTGCACAGATCCTGAAGTTACTTTTTGTATATGTACAGTACATAACCACAATACTCACAAATCCCAAATCACAAAATCACTAGGGTTCAACGTAAGGTAGGCAGCAGCTTTCGTTTCTGTCATAGGAAGCACATTGTGTCAGTCACCATCAGTGTCTTTAGCCAAATGTCTTGTTTTTCTTGTCTGCGGAAGGTCCCTCACCCGTTATGAACCAAAAAATCTCCTTTAACATTATCCTGTCTCTCGCACCTGCAGGTGATTGAGTTCGACGACGGCTCTGGTTCAGTGCTAAGAATTCAGCCATTGCGCACGCCCCGAGATGAAGCCATATATGAATGCGTCGCCTCCAACAGTGTTGGAGAGACGAGCGCTACCACCAGACTCACTGTTTTACGTGGTAGGTCCTTCCCAACAACCCCAAAAGAACAAAAAGCACTCACCACTAACATGCCCTTTTTCTCCCAGCTGACCCAGGTAAGCCTGCATTTACTTGTTTTATGTCTGTCCTGTCCTCTTTTCTTTGTTTCTCACCATTGCGCCGCCCAGTCAGACCCAATTAGGGCCTCTGGTTACACTCACGTTGTGTATTCTAACTTGATAAGATTTAGTCCATTAGCCATTTAGCCAAGTAAGTTTCCGTTTCTAAGTGACTTAAGTCATTTGCATACAGATTCCTGACACAATAATTAAGATGCCAGTTAAATTATGCAAATAGCCATCCGTTCCTAGCCTGCGGCGGTTTAATGGAAAAGCTCAGCAATAATTTTCAAATCAGTCATTTTTCATCTCTGCACTTCAGCTTTGATATTCGTTTGACCGTGCAGAAAATAAACCAGTTTATACTCCTGATTAAAAGGCATGTATTGTTTATATGGTAGTGTTCTCGTCAAAAAACATTAAATATTTAACACGTGCATTTGACCCCCCCCCCAAAAAAAATGAATGTAGCCTTAAAGGTAAAGTTCACCCAAAAATCCTAAATACATATTGTTCATCTTACCTATAGTGCAGTTTATCCATGTAGATATTTGATGTGAGTTGCCTTGTTTTGGTGAAATTGGCAGTATACTGTATTTGTCTGCCTTCTCTTGAATATAATGGGGCCAAAGTGCCAGAAAAAATATACATTTGAAAAATTCAACGCATGACCTGTTTACTCAAGATACCCCACAGAACTTGTTGTGAGCAGTTTTACTTTCTTTCTGGCTGAAAGAAACTGCAAGAATGACGTTTCTAGTAGAAAGGAAGTAGTTCTGGCCGATTCTACTGCAGAAAGAAAGTAGTTCCAATAGATTCTACTGCATATAGAAAGTCTCTCTGCAGCAGAATCGAGTGGAATGGAACTGGAACTAGTCCCTTTATATATGAGAGAATTCGGGCATATCTACGGCTTATATCTTCAAAACACTGCAACAGCACTATAGATAAAAGGAAAATATATATTTTTGATTTGGGGGTGAACTGTCCGTTTAATGCGTTATAATCCATTATATTTTGAAATATCACCTACAACCCGAATTTTGTTTTCCTTTACATAAATAAAGACATTCCCAGAAAAGGCACAACTTGTTGCAAGTGTTTGACACTCAGAATTTCCCTCCTGCTTCATATGTGCCTCCCCAAACCACCTCCACCCCCCAACAAATGCTGAAACAAAACCTACACCCTTCGTCCTAGTCGAGGGTTGCCTCAATGCCACTATCTTTCGGCGACCACTGTTAATAGCCAGCACTCCTCTGCACAAAGACGTGTAACAAAGCAGGCGGGAAAGGTCAGCCACTTTGTTTACGTCCAGCGAGCTGTGAGAATAAAAGTCAGACAACAAATATCAAATTGTTTGACAGTGCCTCTTTTATAATAAGCACTGAGCAAAATTTTTATCTTGATTACACAAAACATTCCATTCAAAGGCAAATATGTGGTGGCCCTGAGCTCAAAAGGCTGCGTAATATCTCTCTAAAACATGACTTGTTTGGCTATGAATGGAGAAAATGGCTTTAGAAAAAAGCCTTGGGCTGCCTGAATGAGGTGTGCTCCATTATGTGCCACAATTACACAACATGGCAAATGAGTTCCTATTGAGAGGGGTGCTTCCATCCTATAGAAAAAAAGCTGGCTCTGCGAGTCTCTGAAGCCTCCACCCCTCCTCCTCCTCCTCCTCCTCCTCCTCCTCCTCCTCCTCCCCTGCTTCTTATCTCACCAATGAGCCAACAAAAGGCCCTTTGCACTGTCTCCAGAGGCCGATTGAAAGAGAAAGGTGGCACGTTCACATGCAGCTCTCTCCTGTTTACTCTGAGCACAAAAGTGTGTGCGTATGTGTGTGTTTGTGTGTGTGTGCTCTCACATGCAATATTGTGCACATTTCCTGTCTGCTCCTGCTTCTGCTCTATCTCTGTTTTTCCCCTTCACACACACACATACACACACACACAGATAGCTGAGGGACGGGTATAGAAGCCACTCTTCCCGGCTCCACGGCCTAGCATTAGCATGTTTATTACCATTTCCATTTTGCTCTTCTGCTCTCTCTCCTTTCCCATCAATGTATTGAAGGTGAGGAGAGGCCTATCACGGACCCGGAAAAAAAAAAAAAAGAAAACCAAGAAAAAGCTTTTTCTTTCTTGGCTTTGGTGCAAATAAAAAGGTGTGCTCCTTGTTCTCACTTCGCCTCCCTTAGACACATATAAACCCAAAATATTGGCATTGTGGATGATTTAGGAAATAATCTACATGATTTTTACATCAGTATTTGTTCATTTCACTACCTTATGCTGACACTTGCTATGACACAGTAGGGATTCAACCTATACCCAGTTTGAGCTTTTCCATTTGCTGGATATCTGGTGCCTGGTCGGTCTTACTAATGAACTGTATTGCTGTGCACACTGGCAGTGATGCCTCCAAAAAGATGAATAGAGAAACTGAATAATTATTATGAGCAGTGATAGCTGTCATAGCTTGATAGACAAAGGAGAGGAAGCAAGATGAATATCAAACATAAATAAAAATGGAAATGATGCCACAGTGCTGGCCACAGACAAAGGTTACCATAATAAGCTCCAGCTAGCCATTTAGTTTGAGTTTATACTTGAGGTCTTCAAAAGTTATAGAGCTCGACAGTGAGGTTCCGGATGTGAAAATCCCATTCATATTCTGAATAGAGGATTTAGCCTATCAGCCATAATGTTATAACGATCCGAGGCAGATTCGCCATTAGCCATGAAGTTGTAAAATGATGGTACATGCTCCTATTGAAGCCACAAGTCCGTATGATATCAACCTTGTTTAAGAAAAATATATTTTATTTGCAGTGTTATGGAGAAGCACTACACTACCAGCGACGTCTCTGATTGGTGGAGCTTATTGTTAACATGGAAATGTTTTCTGCACCCACAAATGGGCAGTTCTGCTAGCAGGCTGGCTAGTTAGCTAACAGGAGTTGCACTGGTAATGTCTTGAAGAATGTAATTAATGTACACAGACACACCAACTATGATTACAACACTGTTATTAACAATATACACACAATAATAATGAAACATCAGTGAGTGCATGAATGGGAAATTCGGTCTGGAACTGGAGCCGTTGAAAAAGTGGCCAGACACTGCTGGGCACTGTACAGCACTTCCTGCATTTTATTTAAGGTGCTCTTTGGATGAGGATACATGTGTACTCAAAAATCACAAAAATCTCCAAGGCACTCTCTTTTGAAACAAGTCAAATGCCTTTAATGGAACAGCACAGTCATGTTGGACCTTAAAACAAACAAACAAACAAACATCTTTCAGCATACAAGCCTTTGTCGGGTCTGAAAAGACTTTTCAAGAGACCTTTTGACTCGGCTTTTATCCTAAAACGTAACCGAGTTTGTTTTTTAAAGGTACAACATGACCATGTTGGGATAATAAAGGCATTACAGTTGTTTTAAAAGAGACTTTCTTTGTGATTTTTGAGTTAGAACTTCAAGTTGTAGACATGCATAATACAGCCAAACTGATTTCAACCCAGCGTAAGGATGCCTTTGACTCTCAGGAAGCTGGTAGTAAGCTGACACACTGCATTGTGAGGGCAGCGTACTGTACGAGGCAACACAAGGTTACCTCAAGGGTGCTTTATATATTATTTAGGAGACCAAAAAGCTTCCTCTTCCCAAAACTACTTGGTACAGTACAATAAATACAGCACTGCTGGTTTGCTACTCATCATTCCACATGACATAAACTGCAGTCTGAAAAATGCAACTGCACATTTTTTAAGTCTGGTCTGTCACTATCACAAGCAACAAATTATTTCTCTCCTCCTGCAGCCCTTTTAGTGGAGAAATACTAAACTTGCACAGAAGTGTGTGATGCAGGATTGGAGAGATACATAAATAAGCAAACAAAGATAAGTGATACTACACCAGGCCTAATACATATAAAGTGACTGTTCGTTTAGTTCATTTGGGCTCCAATGGTCTGTGGAAACGACTGCAAAGCATCTGTTGTGGGAAGCTCGCCACAGGGGGCGATGCCTAATTCCATGAAGGAAAAGCACATTGTTGTAATTGCCATGCTATGAGGAGAGGGGATTCGAGGTGACAAATCCAAAGTACTGGGGGATATTAGTATTCGGATGGGCTTCTAACTTGATGGGAAACGCCATTAGTAATGAACTTCCAGGCTTAGAGAAGCCATTTGCATGAAAGGCGAACCCTGAAACGTAATGATGTTCCGAGTCAAATCTGCCAGGCCACGGCATGAGGTACAGCTTTCCTTAGTGCACTTTTTTCTCGTGCCCTCTGTTTTGATTAACTGGGAGATGACCCACCTCATCTGCAACTCGTGTCTTTGAATTAAGGTCGTCTTGATTCGCTTTGTAATTGAGAATGACAGCAAGGAATTGAGAAATGAGGGAACAGCACATTTTGGGTGTCACGGCTGGAATATGATTTCAGTGAAGGGGCATTTGAGCTCAGCTATCAAAACGGTTGGGAGGTTTACTTTAAAAATGTATTCCAATACAATCGCTAATTACCTTAAAACATTTTGTATGTAACCTAAATCCTAAAATATTTAAAAAGTGACTGCACATCACAGATGTATGTCAGTATGTCAGATGGTTATTTTGGCGCCCTGTATTTACCAGAGAGAAAAAGTTATATTTCCAAACTCAATATTGCCTGTATATCTCAGTCTCCCCTCAACTTACCAGACTGAATGGCTTGAAGTGAACTTCTTTTGATATTTATACCTATTTGATCTAATCAACTGGTAATATCATCATTTAACCTAGCAAAGATCAAAACCAGGCCTTTCGTGATTCATTTCCTTCAACCTCTACAGTTAGTCTGGACAAATAAGTAACAGTAACTATAAGCTCAGGCATACAGAGTGTCAGGATCCCACAGCTTCCCCAGTCTTTCTGCTCATGCCTCACTTTTGTATCCACTTTTGTCTTCTTAAAGGCTCTGTTTTTCAGTTTGGCAGCTAAGAAAAACTTTTGTTTTGGGTTCTTCAGCTTGTTGGCAGCGCATCCTGCCGCACAGCAGCTTTTAGGCTTTTTTTTTTCTTTGTTTACTATCAGACAGAAAGTGACAAGAAGGCACCTTCACGCAAGACAAATCAATGGAGAAGGATGAATAGTTTTTCTTTTTGGTGTGGTGGGACTTAATTGCGCTCTGTTTTCATACCAAATATGGTGACATTGTCTTGTCCAATATAATCTTTGTTCATGTTTGTTTTTTAGTTTATTCATTCTTTGTCCAGATATTCCTTACTTTGTTAGCACATTTAGATGAATAGCACTAATTATGTGCATTTATTAGTAGTAGCGCAGGTTAGCAAACAAACTGATTTCTGTGTAGCTAACATTAATTTGTATTCTTACCTGTAAATGTTTGTTTGTTTTTTTGTTTTTTATAGATTAGATAAATCGAGTTCTTGAATTATGACAACACTTTCACAGTTGGAAGCCATACCTTGCACTCTACTGTGATTTTGTTCCCCTTTTCTCTTGTAAAGACAAAGTAATATTCCACCTTCACCTAGTGAAGCATTTTTTCACTAGAGACCATGATAATGAATAATGACCACAAGAATGGTCTTGCAATTTGTAAAGGACATGGAAGTATATTGTTCTTTATTTTATTATGCATTTTAAAATTGTAATCCTAATAATAATCCCCCTTTTTTACTAAATCTGTCCTAATCACTTCCATATATGTAATCCATTACTCCCCAAGTCTATTTATGAAAACATATGAACGTACACAACTGTCACAAGACAATACTGGTACATTTGGGTTTCTTTCGTATGCTTTTCACTTGAAGTAAACAAGAGAAAAGCCAGAAAATGTAGCCAAAGCGCCTCACAAGCTCTAGACTCTCTGCTTGCAGTAGTTCCACCAGAATGATGTGTGGATCTGAGTGCTGCAGTTCATGATTCAGGCATGATTAAGGATTTATATTGCATCCTCATACTCCCATTATGCTGTCAACAGCCATTTCCTGTGCCCCACACACAAGTGTGCAAACTTATGCAGCTGTGCACAACTTGACAGTGGGAGCGGAAAATGGGAAGCCGCTCTCCTGTGACGGAAAAACAGAATGCATCATTTCCATTTGTATGGAATGGTGCAATGGCACAGTCAAAGCCGTGTAGCCGAGACGGATCTTTCCACGTACAATGAAAGAGCTGCTACATGATCAGTGATTATTCATAGACAATGCACGCAGTCCTTTCTTTGTCATTGTTATGAGAAAAATGGCCTCCACACTTAATAAAAGAGACCAAAAGCTGCCTAATTTATATTCCAAGCCGAGTTAACTGATAACTGTTAAGATGCTGGTCAACGTAAACTGTCTGGACTCGCCGCCTGCAGAGCAGAAACCTGTAGAAAACCGTGAGGAGTGACTGATAAGAGTAATTTAAAGCGTACCTTAATGCTCATTCCTAACCATCGTTTTTCATCTGCGCGCACCATTTTCTCAATGCATAATGCCTTTCCTTCTAAGTACGGAGAGAGAGATGAACAAAAGCCGGTGTGCATGCCCAAATTGCTTAGCAAGATAAATGCTGTGTCAGCTGTCTCGGACTGTCGGAGCAAGGGATGCAGTGGGGATGAGGCAAGTGACCATTGTAAAATTACTGTGCTTGTGATCAGTGGCTTGAAAAAAAGAGAGTGAGGGGCCAGCAGCTACCATACAATTCTCTGGTTTGCTGGCAGGAGCTCTATAGATGGCAAGACCTGGGCTGCCACATGGAACGCTCAATTTTGTTAGAAAAATACATTTTTCCTCGAAAAAATGGTGCTGTGGAAACATGCTGACTCACTGTAGGAGTTTAACTCCAGTGCTGAATATAAAACGAAGGTATTCTAAACTTCTTGGAACAGCATTTTTAGGTCTAAGGGAATTGTTGGCCCGCTATGAAGCACATTTGATATTGATATATCCTCTTAAAAGTATGCAGGACTATTGCACTTACTTGTTGTTTTCACAAGTTGCTGGTGTTTCAGAACACTGTAAGAATAAAGTATTTGTTTTAACTTAAAAAAGTTAGTGTCGGGCTGCCTTAAAATTTTGACTTGACTGAATTTCAAAGGATAATTTTAAGTAACTGTAATGATACAAAACAAACAAAGAAACTTGTGTTTCTAAGTTCTGTGGAGTTCTAAAAGTAAATTACTAGAAGTTTTAAGTTTAATTTACTCGAATAAATAAAATGTCTATATTTAAGTTACGTTTTACAGTGAAGCTAGTAGTGTTTTTGTAGGTTTTCCATGTGAATTTGCTGGACATTTTTCTCAGAAACCGACATGTTTTTCTCCCGAAGCATGCTGGGACAAGTGAGGAACCAACCTCACAGGCTATCAATTAACTTCATGTCCATTAGATGTTTCATAAAATAGCCATAGGCAGAGTTATTACTTGGGATTAGGCCAATACCAACTTGATGCTACTCTTCCTAACTGCACTCTCTCATACGTCACAAAAATGGAGCACATGATGACAAGTTATTCATTATTGTAATTAAAAAGATGGAGCTGACTGTCCTCACAGAAATTGATCTCAACTCGAAAAAAAATAAATAAATCACCGCCACCCCACCTCCCTCTTATATATCTTGCGTGGTTAATCGTGGGAGCCAATCAGTATCTGTGTAGTATGCAGGATGATTTAAGACAAAACCACTGCCAACAAGATGGATGTTAGACTTTATAGTCTGCATAGCGCGTGAGAAAACATCTGCTGGAGCCACAAAGGCGCTTGGACTGTGTTCTGAACATGATAGATAACTCTGCACATGTTGTGCCTCCGTATTTGTTTTAATAAAAGTAAACACAGCCTCCTGAATTAATAATTATTGATTCAGACAAATGAATAATGTGTTTTTTCCCTCCATGCTGGACTTAGAACGCACTGTTCTCAATAGTGACCTCACATTATTGCTAGCATAATGAGATAGTGAGATTTTAAAACGCAAATTGTTTCTCATATTTTATGGAAGTACTCAAACAGTTAATAAAAACATGGGACGGAAAGGTTAGGCACTTTTTGCTCAAACCAAAATGTTTGATCAAATTTAAATGTACCAAAACACATGCAGCAAATATAATTTAGTTAAGTGTTATTAAAGGTACAATATGGAAAACACCTTCACCTCTCAGCTTCCAGAAATGACTCAATGAAATGCTTACAATTATACAAACGGAGAAAATACGGGCCTACAAATCTGCAGCATCCAACTGACGTTTGAACATATGGGGTCAATTCATTAACTATTTCAAAGATAAATAATTGTTGAATTTGTCAAGAAAACAACTCTTATGATACCATGCTACCTCATGGTGCCATCAAACGTTGTCTTTTGGTATTGTTTTAGTGGCAGAACTTTCATTTTGTGCATTTAAATACAGCTGATGTTAGCATTTAGTGCATTGAGCTAAATGCTAACATCACCAGCATGCCTCAGCTTAGCAGGTACACCATCTTGCAGCAGCATGTTAGCATAAAAAATACATATTTATGTCAGTAGTAAGACTACAACCTCTACCATCTCTAACTAATTTTAGCTTCACAAACTTCTATCTGAAGTGCACGATACACTACACGATACACTACACGGCAGATCATCACACACTTTTATGAAGGAATATTCCATTGCCTGGGCTGGATGGGACACAAGGTCATGTAACGAGCAGTGTGTAAGTCTGAGCCAGGTAGTCGAGGGGTGCTAATGTTAGTAGCTTTGATCCTAGCAGCACTCAAAAGTCATTTTCTACTAGATTAATTGGGCACTGCAGGGTCATCCTTAATGCATCTAATGATCTTGAGAAACTTTTCAAGCCGCGTAAGGCTGCTCGCTAATTACAACCAAACAACTTTGGACTGAAAAAGTGATGTGGCAAGAATTGATCGTTGGGTGTAATTAGTTGCCTATACATTATTACACTCAGTACAGCAAAGAGGAACGCACAGTGAGTTATTAGATGTTTTATAGCTGCCTGAAAGGAAAGAGGGACAAAACCTTACAAAGTCTCATTGCAGGTTACATCAGCTGCAAACCCAGCTGTCAAATCTCAAAACATGTGGCCTCAATATGGTCATTTCCATAATAAAATAATGCCACCCGCTGCCTACTGTGACGCCCATCGTCTCCTTGAGTCAGTTTTTGGGAGAATGCCTGTCTGCTAAATTTGAAAAGCCTGATATAACCCCCGTTTTCCATTAAGGCTCTTTGAGAGGCAAGAGGTCCTCTCTGCAGGATGTTAGCAAGCATGAATAATCTCTATACTCCCCTCTCCTGTAGCAAGCTTTT
This sequence comes from Lutjanus erythropterus, assembly GCF_056507025.1. NCBI lineage: Eukaryota > Metazoa > Chordata > Actinopteri > Lutjaniformes > Lutjanidae > Lutjanus > Lutjanus erythropterus. The sequence goes on along the minus strand of NC_139339.1, from coordinate 8,475,365 downwards.
AGCTGTATCAATAATTGAAATGGCTGGTGCTAGGTTTTGCCTTTCTCAGGAGGAAGTGAACTCGTATGAAGTCGGTTTCCTCAGACATTAATACCGCACGTCTCCCAGAGTACTCGTCTGAGCCTGATGATACCATGTTCAAACGTAAGAGTCTCGGGCCATGACCCATAAAGATACCCGGCACTGTCATGCAAAAAATGCTAAAAGTGGTTTAAGTTCAGAGGATTTTGTGGAGGCATTCTGACAGCTGATGGAACGCTTTCTTGCTGGTAAAGTAATACACACCTCAACATTAACAAATAAACAGTCCTGTACAGTCTTATTTTCCTTAACTATGTTTCTTAATAGGGCTGGGATTATATGCTAAATCGATTTGATTTGATATGTCTCAAGTTTTGTGATTCTACCAGTATCGATATTACAAATTATTAGGAATCGTGCACTTCTAGAGACTGTATAGCATGAGCCCTATTTCCAAAATAATGCACATTACCTGTCAGTCGGTCCGGTAATGTGAGTTCAGTTAGTTTGATCTCAGCAGCATCAAATGGACAAAAGTGGAAAATACTGTTTTTTTAAGTTACATGCTATGAGAATAATAAATGAAATTGAAAATATAAATAGAGATATATATGCTGCCCTCCCCTGGCATGCAGTGTTTCCACCAAGCATATTTTTGAACCCCTTGGGGAATTTTGAGTTTTGACCCTTTGAGGATGCTGTAGCTGGTAGCTATTTGTTGTTTTATATATAAATAAAATGAATTAAATTGCAAAAAAAAAAAATGATTCAGGAATTATAAAAGTAAGAATCACAATAGTTCTTAACATACACTGGCCTACTTTCTGTAAATACACAAATGATATGCAACCTGACAATCCAGCTGATCAAACTGACCCCCCTGCTTCTGAATCTATAGTACATGAAGGTTAATGAAGCAACTCAGTATCTCACAGTTCTGCCTTCTGTTTTTTTTCCTGGCTGGTAGGATTACTCACCTGGTCACTGGTACTCTCCTGAGCCCATGCTGGCTCCAGCTTCTGGCCTTTATCAGCTTCCCTCTGAGAAGACAAAATAAATGACTCAAGCTAAACGATTCAGTTTTATTTTTATGATAAATGTTGACATGCAAACGTATTACTTTATTAAACTTTAAAGCATCAAGCCTCATATAGTCATCCCAAGTGGGCGGTAAGAGGGTAAATATACAATGAATAAGCCTGAAACATAAAAACAGAACAGATGTCTTGCGGTATATACTTCAAAGTGACAGGAGTGTCGGTGAGAATGGAGGCGTCTCTAAGGAGAAGGTAGTGTGTGGTTGTTTATATATACCCTGCCACGTCCTCTTTATTTGTGAATGCTTAATGCACTCAAGAGGATCAAATGAGGGTTGATGGACTGTTAAGAAAAAGATAAATAAAGAAGAAATGAAGAAAGAACAAAGAAGAGGCTTCCTAAGGTGCATTTCATGGAGTTGAGAGAGAATAAACGACATTCATTTTAGCTTTGTGTTTGGCAAATAGCTCAAAGCATTGTCAAATAGTTGTCTGCCTCCTCCTTTGGATATTACTAATAATAACAAAAAAATGCTGATGGAAGATAAGATGACAAGAGCAGTTTTTTTTTGCTTTTTCTTTCCCCAACTTGAAATAAATGGGGCACTGTTTTCTCAAGTAAATGGAATCATTGCTCAAGGTAACAACCAGCAAATGGAATATGCAAAGTGAAATCCTGAAGAGGGTGGGAGAGGGACAGAAGGCAAAGAAGGCGGGAGACAGACAAAGACAGATCGAGGGAGAGTCTTTAACATCAGGCGTCTTTTATAGTCTTGGATGAGCCGCGACTGGATGGAGGGGGATGAAGTCGGCGAGGAAGGCGAACGCGAAAAGACAATGGGAGTGTGCAAGAAAGACATGATTGTAGGTAGAGGAGGTCTTGAAATCTCTCTTCTCCACCTTCCCCCCAGGTGATCTTTACTCAGAACAGTACATCTGGCTGAGCTGACGTGTAGTCTGTAAAGCAAGAAGAAGAAGAAGGGTGGGGGGTGGAGGGGCATCTGAGCGTAAATGGAGCTTTGTGCCTGGCTTCCTGCCTGGCTTGCTGCTTGCCCAGCCAGGCCTGTAGAGAAAGGCCCCCTCTCCGCCCTTCCTGCTTCATCTCTCCTTTTCATCTCCCTCTTTACCCATCCATTTTAGCACTACCCCTAAGGGGCAACCGACACTAACACTCACTCTCTGCTTTCATTCTCTTCCTTCCACTCCCTTCGCTTATGTTGTAAATGGAGGAATATCACAGCTAATCCGTCATGTTTATGAATGACATGGGGCCTAGGGAGAGGTTGGGGCGCCTTGCCAGAAGTGGCGTACATCTCTGTTGCATGCCCTTTGCTTGGCTGATCCAATCTGCCCCGGCAGCGATGGCCATAAAAAATGTCTATGGGGGATGGCAGGCTTGGAGGAACATTAGGCGGGGTCATTTTAAAGCACAACTCCGGCCGTTTCTCACCTGGATCCTGTTTCTCCACCACTTTCTATCAAATTTTACCTTAATTCCAACCAGCATCTAAACCACTGCTTTTACGGAGTAAGCGTTGACCTTCGCCCATGATCTTGAACAATGTGGCTACTCTGTTGTGGTGATCATAGACTGTATGACAACTGGAGAAAAGCTTCCGAGTCTAAAAAGTTAAGCCAATGAGGAAGTGCCTCAAACCTGCATTCTTTCTAATGGTCAGCAGGGGGTGAGCACATTAGTCTCAAAAAGAAGTCAGATTGTACCCCTATTAGAAAATTACCCTATGTCTCACTTGATTTATGATGTCTGTAAACACTTTCCTGATGACTTTATGATCACAGTCACTAGTTTCAAGTCCGATACAGCATGATGTTTTGGAAATTATTGTCCCATTCAGAGTGAAAAAGCAGGGTATGCTTTAGTTTTGTTGATCAATTATGCCTAATTCGCTTCACGTGTTTTCAGACACACTATTTGCGCACTGTTTAGGTGTAATACCAGAAACTTTGCACCGTTTTGTCCTGCTGAATGGACGAGCCAAAACCAAGCACTGCACACCCACCAGCTTCATGCTCTCATCTGTACTTTTGTACGATGTTCTGGTTGCAAGAAAGCAAGATGGCAGCCCCTTTAATGCCAAACTCAGGCTTCAAAACAGTAGCAAAGCATGTCATGGTTGGTTCATGCTTGGTAGCGATACGTGAAAACTGCAAGTGTGCATTCTGTCTTTCATAGTGGGATATGAATGGTGAAAACTGCCTTTTTTCTCAGAAATGTTGGGTTATCCACAAATAAAATTTACAATACAAGAGAACAGATTTTGAAGTGTGTATAAATGTCATACCATTTTATTAAATGATGTACCATGAAACCAGTATGTCAACGTAGAGTTTTACAACTAGTTCTCCAATGTCATTCAGAATGAGGAACAGCTCGGATTGTTCATCTGTGAAGGTTTTTCTGAGAGAAAAAAGCGGCCTGATGATTAATAGATTGACTCTACAATGGTTTCCTCATAATCTCAGGCATTAGGCGAGGGTTTTTAATGACAAATAAGCAGCATTCAATTAATTATACAATCTCAAAGGGGATTTATGGAAGAAACAATCAGTGCAGGGCAAAGGGGGAGAGGATGCTATTTTTCACCGAGACAGAGAGCCATGAACCTCGGGTTACGAGAGCTCTCTACGCCTTCACCTTCCTCCTCCTATATTTCGTTCCAGCGTTCATCATCACAGGAGTTTTAAGGAACACACTGGATAGTATTTCACAATCCAGTCCTATTTCACTCCTCTAGGCAACAGGGGTAGAATAAAATTTTACTGGATACTAGATGGCCCCTCGTTGTCTGCCCTCTGGGTTTTAGCAGTTTTCTCTAAGAGACTGTATTTGTTCAGCAAATTACTGAACTACCTTTTAGAGGCACCAAGCGAGTGAGACTTAATGCCACTTTGACTTGGAGTGGGCCTGTTCCTCTTAAAACTCTATTACAGTAAATTGGAATTAGCTGTTTGAGCCAACTGTGGCAAATTCACAGTAATATTCATTAGCGCGCTCTATACCTGAAGAATCATCTAATAAACTAAACCAAAAGCATATTCCCGTCAGCCCAGCTGCGCTCTTACAGCTGATTTCTGCTGCACTGAAGTACCCAATTTTTCACTGAACAAATTACAGAATACCGTGGAACGTTTGTAAAAAATACATCACTTATATTCTAGTTTTCTGAAAGTGTGGGTAGACCATTTAGTTGTCATTTGAATTTAACAGTTAAACTACTGTACATGACAGCCATTTTCATAATTTTCTAAAATTAGCCACCGTCATGTCCAAGAGATGGCTTATAAATTGACTTTTCTCTTTAAAATAGGGCTTTGACATATACAGTACCCTGTAAAAATAACTATTTGTTTTAACTTAAAAAAGTTAGTCCTTCTGCCTTAAAACTTTTAATCCAAGTAACTTTTCAAGTCTCATAAACTCGTTAGACCAACATCTCTTCAGTCACACTGAGAAACGTTACAAATAAGTTTGATTTCCTTTTACCTTTGATTTCTTGCTTTGAAAGGTCAGTTATTCATTTCAAAGAGTCTCAGGAGAGTTTTAACTCTCATGCAGTGCATGCTGGGAAGTCTGCTAATATACTGATCATGTATCTTTAGAAGCTTCAGTTAATAAGTTGATTGAACTCTGTAAAGATTCTTTCAACCCATAATTTGAGTCAAAAGGCTTCATGTTAGAAGAGCTCATGTTTATGCCTTCTAAAAATAAATACCAGAAATTTTAAGTTGAATAAATAAACTTGTAAACGAGGAAAGATTAGATGATTCCAGTAAATTCCTGTGTGAATTTTTTACAGTGTAGAAACATGCCTCTTTCTAAAGTTCCCACTCCATCGATGTTGTTATGAAGATTGGAATATACATCTGTATCCTCAGGGGCAATAAATGGATCACGGGTTTTCACAGCAAACCTGAACTCTCCAGCACTCTGCCAGATACAACAGGATTAGTTCTGACCTGCAAGTCTTGCACAGACGCATTTGTAAACCTAAACTGGAAAGTAGTCATGCCATGCCACTTAACATTTTCTCATATCAGTACTTCTAAGGCTTTGGAAACATACAGAACTGCGGCCCCGGGCATATAATTGGGACGTGCTCTCACATTTGAGCTCCTTGTGAGTATTTTCCAGTCTGAGCAATCATGAAAACCACATCAGTCCAGACACATGCCATGTTTAAAAACAATTTGAAGGTTGACTCAGAGTTCACTAGCCTGTCAACCCTTTAAAAACAACTGAGGAAGGTGATTTTTGGAATTGCCTTATTAGACGGAAGTGCTGAGCATTTTGTTTCCCATTATTGGATTAGTTAAGCAGTATCTACCTTGTGCAGGTGCCAGGAGGCTTATTTGGGAAATCTGGCTGAAAGGAAGCTCCAGAGGGAAAACCTAATCTTATTTAGACTGGACAGCATATGTGCCAAACAGCACTGGGATGTATCAATGAGATAAATACAGGCTTTGGATTCTCTGAGGGCATTTAGGGAAAATGTAGACATCTCAATTCGTCATTTCTTCTTTTTGCTCAGCACTGATGCACATGTGCTTTTATACTCTGCATTCTTGTCTGACTTGTTGTCCTTTAATGGCTCTACCTGCCGCTCGCAAGGGATACTTTACACCCCTAATGTTAAGGGTCGTCCCTTGCATTTTAACTATTCTAACTATTCTACCCAAGGCAGTGTGAAGACATTCATATGCTGACAACAACGTCCAGGCATGTGTGCAATAGCAATTATCAACAAGTGCTGCAACTAATCCACATCTAGGTAAAATTACTGGTGCTCTGTGGCTTCAGTGTAAAGCAGTATGATAAGTAGAAAGAATACAATATTTTTACCAGAGCAAGTAAATGACATCAGTATCATTAAATGAAAGTTTTTTCAGTGAATAAGCATAATAAACAAGTATACTGTAGAGATAAGGCAAAGATAAAAATAGATTGTATATCACCATGTTGTATGTCAATAAGATTGCAAAGTTGTAGATACAATGGTACAATCAACATTAAGACACAGGTATTTATCGGCTCCAGCTCTGATTGGCATGGATGGAAACATTACCCCCAGGTCACGCTAAAGCTCGTCATCTCTGTCAGTAACTATTCTGACTCTTTTGCTGTTTTTTTTAAATACACATTTGTGGCTTGTCTTGACTCATTTTGACCCAGTTTGACTCTGTGTGTCAGCCCAGAACAGCACAGTTTGCACCCGCTTGAAGGTGCTTATTTACTGATGAATCATGTTTTTAGTCAAGTGTGGCACATTTTATTTCTTACAAAAAAACCCCAAAAAACTAAAAGCTTTTATTATGAAGCAGCAACATCAGGAAACGTTGGGTTTTCATCAGCAGCTGAATCAGCTGAAACATGAAACAGTAAAATAAAGCAGATACCTGAAAGTACAAACAGCGACGCAGGAGAAAAAGGCAAACTCGTCAACTGGCGAGAGGACCTATTTTACCGGGCTTAGCCACAGTTAAATTTAATTGACGGTTTTGTTTGTTTGTTTTGCATATTTTTTCCATATCCATTCATATTACTTCCAGAATCTGTTTGAGACTTTTGTTATAGTATAATGACTCTAGGAACAAAATATTTGAACTCAAAATTATAATTATTGGTTTTAGTTTTATTTTGATTGCTCCAATTTGTGACATGAGAAGCCCCTGAGGCTTTTGGCATCTCTTGCACATAATTTTTTTTATATTGTTTTGTTTATTTTCTTTTAGATTAAATAAATCTGAATTAAAATAGGAAATAAGTGATCAAAGATAGACAAGTTATTAAAATGTCCTAAAATCAAGTTTCACCTCTGCAAAAGTTTACGGGCACAATGATGGATGCGCTGTTGAGTAAAGCAACTCTGTCTGGGTCCAACTTTGAGATAGTTTAACCAAGCTGCAGGTAGCTGATAAAGCAAAGGGGGGAGCTCAGATGTAGAACCCGTCAATCATTAGGCGCTAGATTGTAAAAGTACACCTTTATACCACAGTGCACCCTGTAAGTAGAGCAAGGAAATCAGCAGTGATGTGGGTGAAAGTGGTGAAACATTAGAGAGAGGCAAAGAGAAAAATAGAACAGATGCCGTCATAGAATTGGCACAAAATGGAATTGCTGTCTGCCTTTGTTAATCAAGAGCTCTTACGTTTGGTTGAGTAATTTTGTTTGTGTGAAAACAAAAGCATAATTAACAGTTCCCTCTCCCATGCCAAAGGAGAAAAAAAATAATTGAATACGTCAGTTGAACAGGAGCCGAACAGAACATTTTGTTGAAGAGGATTCAGGTCGTCTCTGAACGGATGTATTAACTAGGCTTGCAGCAAATTTTGAGGGAACTGTAAACAAATTATAATGGACAATGTCTCAGTGTTAATGTGTTCCAAATCAACAACCTCACTTTGAAAAAAAGAAAAAAAAGAAAAAAGGTGTGTCACAAACGTCTGCACAAAGAGACTCTCGGTTAAACATTTATCTGTGTGTGAGTCAAGATTTGACTTGATTTTCTGCGACGTTGCCACACTCCTACAAGTCTTTCATCCTTCACCTTAAATTGTGCGTGTGGAATTCTTTTCCCTATTAATTACCTTTGGCTAGTTTATAAAACACCAAGTCTTAATTCAATCTAGGTCAGCTAATGCATTAGCAAGCCATGAAACAAGCCAATTCCAAATGATGTCCTTGTGAGCAGCAAGAGTGCTGTATGATTAACGTGATTAGCACCCTAACCCTGCTAAATTCTCCTATCTTCTTTCTCACTTCTTTTGGATTTTTGAGCGTGGAAAGAGCTTTAATCAGTGTCCCTCAACTTCAAATTATATGCTATGGTGTGGTGGGGGGAAAATGGCTTTGGCTCGGGCTGCTGAGAAAAATAAGCACTGCTGTCACACTCCACGGGTAATGTTTTGTGGCTCGTCTTTTTGTGCTGGCTGAAATCTTATCTTGGAAGGGGTAGAAAGAATCAGATTGATTACTGAAACTGGGCAAAAATAATCTTTAGGGCAGGGGAAAAAGGGGCGTAAAATTTAAGAGTGTCATACTTGAAGACATCTGCCCCCAAATTCCCACACTTCCCATAATCCAGCATTTTTTGGCAGAGGAGGGATTCCCAAACAACAATAGGTCTTGACACACACTTTTCTTAGCCACACCGCCACAGCAAGTGACCTGTGACAGCCTCTTTGAGGAGATTGTATCCACTCAAATACGTCCAACAAATATATCTTATTATGGCCTGCAGGGATTTTCCCTGAAGAATAACCTCAACCGCGGGGGTGAAAAGTCTTGTTCCGCTTGGGAAGAAAAAGGGTCGGACTGAATCCAATCCTTGTGCAGCAACCACGGCACTTAAGCCAGAATGTGACCGGAAAGGTTTATGTTTTTATGGCTTCACTTGGAAAGTCCAGTGCAACAAAGGCTTGTTTTTCTTCTCAAATTCCTTTGTACTTATTGGATAATTTTGGAGCCAAATGTGACCTCACTGACATAAAACAGCATCCACATATCACATAATTAGACTTAATCAGATTTGCACTCAATTTTCTGAACATTTTATCACTTATGTGTTACTACACAATGAAGGAATGTCATTCATACAAAATTGTATTGCATTTTGACGTCAAAGCCATCATAATAATTATTATCTTAAAAGGATTATATATAAACCTCTCTTTACATTACAGATTAGTTTTAACTCAAAACCTAGATTAGATTTCAGTCTGTTGCACCATAACTTTAAGCTCTAATTTAGGAAGTATGACTTAGCTAGCTAGCAAGCAGTGTAATATTTTGCTATGTTTATAGCTAGCTAGCAAACCAAGCAAAACAACATTTTGTGAATGAATACAGAGCAGCCAGAAATGACCATTTGTGGCAGACTATTGATATCTGGCAACACCAACTTCTTGTGCAATTGTTTTGTCCAAAAGCTGTGCCCTGTATACAGTTAATTATTCACCAAATAGAGTGACAGCTATAGTGCTGTATAGTGCTGGAACTTTTAATTTGATTTTCTACAGCCAAATTGTCCCATAGCTGTCAAGAAGATACCAAACTCAAGCAGACATCCTGGCTTTAGTTTGACTGTCTGGTCCCACTATCTTTCTAATGAATTCCACTCCATAAATGTAACTGCATTAGTCCTGTAATACCTTGTAAACACACACACAGACACACACACACAAGAGCCTCGGCGTAGCACTAACTGAGCAAACATGTAAACAGTAACAGATCACGTCTGAATGCTACCTTTATCTGTTGAGACTCAATTAGGCTTATTTAATTAGAGCCTAAACAAGGAGGATATTACTTGAGTTTGTCACTCAAGCCATTACGCCACAGCAGGTGAGAAGTTTACTTTGAACGGAGGGTGTGTGTGTGTGTGTGTTTGTCTGTGTGCAGTCATAGCAGCTGCAGTATGACGACAAATTGTGCTGAATTTATGCCGCAGTCAAGCAACATTTTAGAAACCGAAATGGCCACTGTTGTCATACAAGGAAAATGTGATTTCAGTCGCGCTCGTATTTTGTACCAGTGATCAATAGATATAATCTGCTAATGGGTTGAGTTTATGTCCAGTGGCCTTATGTCTTCAGCAAAAATCTGCTCACCGAGGTACTTTTTGAGCCAATGTCCTTTTTATACTCCTCCCATACTTGGCACCACACACTCATATGGCCTGATAGCCTGGCAGTGGCTAATGTGTGCAAATTGTCATTGGGAGTCTTTTTATATCAAGCACCAGTGCTCAGCACTTCTCTAGAAGGTGACTTCAGCATTTCTCTCCCTTCCATCTCATTTAGTGTGTAGATCCATTGTTGAATATACAGTATGGGTCTGTAAAGCAGAAACTGCCCTTGTCTTAGACTGTCCTTGAGATTGCAGTTCTCAGCGAGATAGATTAAGGAAGCGGGGGGAAATCTGGAAAAACCTTTCTGTTAATTTCACTTCTCAGCTTTGACTTCTATATTCTACAGGGCAGCTTCTGTATGTTCAAGTAATACAACATATACATTGTAAAAATAATCAGGAGTTTAGTGGAATCAACTCATTTTTCCCCATAACTGAACACAAACAAGTTTTATTTATTCAAGTTAATTTGTTTTCAGAACACTACAGAACTTATAAACATGAGTTCATTTAACTTTTAAGTCTTTTCACTTGACACGATGAGTTGAAAGAATTAACTGTTAATTCATTAAATTAACTTTCTCATACAATTTCTTTTCTTTTTCTTTTTTTGTAGCTAATAACCCCAAAACATAAATTCAAATGCAAATGCTTTTCCAATTTCCACTCCTAACAGGATGCAACTCAGAGTTCCTAAAGCGGTAATAAAGTAGATCCTGGCTGATAATTTATGTCTAAAACCAGCCTCTTGACTGTTCACAGAACTGCAAACATGGCACATGGGAAAAACTGCTCGCCTCTTGCCCCCTGGTTGATTAATTATTTCATTCTCTGCTTTTAACACCTTGTCAATAACGCAACTTCTGCCAAAAAAGTACGACAAACACGCCGTGGCTCAAATTAAATAGTGATTAATCCGATTTCATTTTGGTCTCTCGGCCTCGTAAGGAAACTACTGCTGCAGCTCTGTTGACATGAGCTTTTAATCACAGCACAAGCTAGCAAATGTGTTCAATTTCCGTCCCTTTATTTATTATCACAACAGCAATTCTCTTACTGAAGTAAATGAGGGTATAGCTGAGAGTTGCAAGCAGCTTGAAAAAGCACTGGCATTTCTTCTTTTTTTTTTTCTTAATCTTAAGATTTATGCAAAAAAAAAGTTTTTAAGATACCTCATAGTTGATGTCATGACTTTGTGGCAACTCTAGATGAGCACGAGTGCACAAAGCAGCTGTAAAATACATTTCTGGCCTAAGCAAGAATGCATCCAAAAGGCCAGAAACCGTTGCAACAGATCATTAATTTTAAATGCACTGCCTTGAGTCATATCAGCTGCCTGCACTGGAGTTACGGGCTAGCATCATGTAACACTCACATTCTATAGGAGAGGGCAGACGGGTGCCTTTTCAGTGCCCTTTGTACTCTTCACCTGACCTCATTTTTATGGGTATTTCACACTCTTAGAGAGTCATACTGTAGTTAATCAGTAGTCTAAATACTATTGTCACATTGTAAAAAAATTTAGTGGAATCAACTCATCTTTTCTCATTAACTTAATATAAATATACAAGTTTTATTTGTTCAGGTTAATTAAACTTAAAATTTCTATTTAGTCAACTTGATTTGTTGGTTCAACTTAATAGCTTAAGCTTATTTAACATCTTTTCTCGTGTACAACTGAATTAATATCATGTTTATTTGACTAAACAAAATTACAATCAACACGTCTTTTCAGATGTAGTCAACTTTTGAGGCAGTGTGGGCAACTTTTTTATAAGCTGAAACGGTTTATTTTTACAGTGCAGTTTTGAAAAGGTATCATGCTGACTGAAGCTACGCCATTTATAATTTAAAATAAATGCTGTCCCACACCCTCTTCTTTTCCCCTTAGAGCTGAATAACCAGGGACATTGCACACTGCAGCAAGAGAACAATTCTGACTTCTTAAAGGACAGCTAAATTATGATCTCTTGAGCACTTTGTTTTAGAATACATTGCAATTTCACAGGAGTTGCTTTTTAGTTCGCATGGATTGTCACATCCAATTACTATATTCAACACGCATCCATGCTCCTAGGCTTGCTTCTGGCTATTGTGTTTGATCAGGTATACTTTTGACTCACTGTAGAATCGACTAATTGTCTGTTCGACCTTGAACAGGCTGAAGGGAACCTGGGCAGCGGCTACCTTGTACAATTAATTCCTTTCCCCCTCCTCCCTGTCTTTCTCCATTTGAGTGAGCAGCTTTGAAAGTGCAGTTTCTCACATTAGACTATTCCTTCATTCCTTGATGGTTGTTAACACAGCGCTTTTAGAAAAGATAAGTCGTTACGAACAAGCTTTTTTTCCCCCCCTCCCATTACTTTCGCTCTCATTCATGCATGGTCTTCATGTGCGTTCCTCATCTGGAAAAATGGACATAGTCACTAAATTTTAAAGAGTAAAATGTTGTGTTGATTGTAAATGCATTAAACAATCAAAGTACACAATTTTGGACATTGTCACCTTTTTAGAAACCTAATCTTTCACTTTTTTTACTCTGTTGTAAATCAGAAAACTTATTGAATCGTATCACATTAACATCTGAAATTGTTATAATACACTATCTACAAGCGAGCAACCACAATTAGTGACTGTAAAGCAGATATAAAAACTCTGTCTCTGTATATATCATTGTCAGTTTGGGTAGGTTCAGGCAATAAAATCGCTTTGGTTAAGAGAAGGAATTATCTCCATTTAAGGTAGGTTTAACCACAATAACCACTCTGGTTTAAGGAAATAAATGTCACCATTTTGGGTAGGTTTAGGCAGTAAAAACACAAGTTATTATCATTAGTTATATAAACTTAATTTCTAGGAGACAGGGCTGGATATGAACATGAAAAATAAAGGGACTTTTGGAGACTTTCTAAATGCTTCAATCCAGGATTGGTTCTTTTCTCCAGTCTAACTTTACTGTTTAAACTATGATTTTAAGTAAATATGGCCACTGTGTGACTGAGGTGAATTGACTAAGTGGTTATTGTTTTAATGAGCAGCACATCAATTTTGAGCAAACAAGTAAACCCAGTGCCAGACACCTACAAACTTTTAACAAGAGTAAAGCTGGAGAATCTCTCATTACCTTAATGGATACTGAAAGGGGCAAAGATAACATACTGTATATCTTCACGGCAAGGACTTACAGTGATAAAACCATATAAGGATGTATGGGCCAAGATGTGCTGCATAACTAACGGTGCACAACTGCCAAGAAAATGACCAGTTTTAAAAGCATGCACTATATAGGAATGGAATTCATTAAACCAATCTGAGGAGACAAAAGAGAGCGCTGCTCTGCGATTGGTTGTTTTAAAACACGTGACAAACGATATCCTTCCATCACTGTCAGAACGCATGTCAGTTCAGGCAGGGACACAGAGTTGCGTCGGAAAGTTTTGCAGTTCAGTCTGAAGTCACTCATTTGTAATACAGTCTCTTTCTGAGAAGATTTATCCATCGAGGTGGTTTCTCATGCCAGATACCCAAAAGCATTGTTGGAAGGCGGCCATGATTGTCGTTTGGCTGTGTGCAGGCTATGGCATCTCAAAGCTGTTTCCAGACTGATGTCTCCTCATGAAAATTTAATGAAGAAAGTGTTTCCAAAAAGGTGCCGTTTACGAGAGCAACGGAAGACACTAATTAGCCGTATCACAGCAGGGAAAGGAAAACTTAAAGGTGCACATAAACCTCATTGGCATTCAGAGTGAGCAGGTTTTGTTTTGCAGATTAACACTTAGCTAACATTGCGGAGAGGCAGACATTTTTGCATATGGAGATCTCCATGGCATGTGTGTGGAATATTCCACTCTGCGCCCTCTCAAAGATCATCACTCGCTGCTATCCAAAAATACTTCCTGTTCAGAGCGGCGAGCTTCAGACAGAGCTGCTCGGGGCTTTGATATTCTTTGTTTTTGCTAAAAGAACATGTTTGGAGCACAGAGCGATGTGAGTTATCGTCTCTAACATTTGAAACGGCAGTGAGAAGTAGCCCGCCCCAGTTCAGTCGGTAAGTTGAGACACAGGCAGGAACAAGACAGCTTAAAAAACACAACAAAGCCACCTGCCATCATCAAAGAACTTCAAAGCTCCGCCTAACCTCAATGTTTAGCCGGTGTAGCTATGGTTTCTGTCTTTCTGTCATTAAAACAATAAAATGAGAAATGAGATTATTTGCTTTGAGTTAGATGAGAAGATCGATAACAACTACTGCCAGGAGACAGTTAGCTTAGCATTAAGACTGGAACCAGGGGGAAACAGCAAAAAAACTATCATCATAGTTCAACCTCACTTCTTATTAGGGCTTGGACAATATTTTTACCTCCTGATTCAAGGGTGCTGATTTGATATGCACTGCGAGTTTCAAGTATTGCAATTCAATATCATAATTTACTGCATTTTTTTAACATTAGACCACAGGAAAAAGTTGAGTCATACCCTTTTAGAGGCTGTGTATCAGGTTTCATACTTCCAAAAATAATGCTCAGTTGCTGTATCTGTGTGGTGTTGAAGCTACAGAGAAGCAGATTGAGTAAGCGATGTGAAATCAGCAACACAGAGCAGAGCAAATATACAACTGAAAGTATGACCACACGTCATTTTATTTCAAGCATGAGAAGTAAAGAGTTTCTCTGCCAACCCTACCAATTATAATGTTGTGTTGCATTTGTTTAATCCATACAAAACTCTAGGATTCAGTCTCAGTATTTCTCTCAAATGTTGTTTTTATGGATTATACAAAATGAGATGTAACATGTTAATAAATAATAGGTTTTAGAGGTACTGTTGGCAGATTTGACCACATGTGGATAGAGCCAAGTCAGCCATTGTATGTGTGTCCTCAGGTCCTAATGCTAAGCTAAGCTAAGTCACTCCTAGCTATAGCCCCATATTTCACTGACAGATATGAGAGTAGTAAAGGCCAAAACACACTAAAAACGGTAAGAGGCCCGGCTCATGACAGACATGAGTTGATGCTCTTATGACACAGTGCAGGCATCAGATTTTAAACCCCAGCATTATTTTAGAATAGATATCAAGGCTTTAATTTTCTAGACATTTCTATTTATATTTCAATATTTAGGGAAAAGTTGGTATTTATATCTGTTTATTTATTTGTTTGGTATTAATATTATCAATAGTTTGTTTTAAAAATAAAATATTGTCTGCTGAGGGCGAAAATCCTTTACCTATTTATTCTTTTTAGCTCCTTTAGCTTTGATCGCAGAGTCACGCTCCAAAATCTAAGGTCAGACCAGGCAGTTTAATGAGCCTCTTAAGGCTTCTGGTGCATCTTCAGCCACTTAAAACAATAGGCGTACTTCAAAATGTGTGAATTAGATGCTTTCGTGCGTTTGGGCCTTAAGTCTTAGCAGGAAAGCAAATTCGTTTGTTTACCAAAACTGTTCCTTGGAGGCTGTTGTCCATTTTCACTTTTTGTTCATTTTGTGTCCTTGTCAATACCAAATTTCAGTAGGGAAAACACTCTGTTTTGCCGACAGAGTTAATATTCTAACAAAAAACATCTATTTCGCTACTCTGCTGTCTCTTTGCCACTTTATATTAGAGCAAAAAAATTGGAGATATTTTTCATTGTCTCTCTACTGTTTGCTTTCTTTCACTCATTCTGCTGCTCTGCAGTCTTATGACTACAATTTCCACTGGCACACCCTCCTCACCGGCTCTGGACAGGGTCTGAGGAGGCCCACCGTCTCTCTGAATCTGACCTCTGCCACAATGTCTCTCATCTGTCTCCAGAGGACCAGCTGCCCCCTGGTTTCCCCACCATAGACATGGGCCCACAGTTGAAAGTGGTGGAGCGAACGCGCACCGCCACCATGCTCTGTGCCGCCAGTGGCAACCCCGACCCTGACATCTCCTGGTTCAAAGACTTCCTCCCTGTCAACACCACCAACAACAATGGACGCATTAAACAGCTCAGATCAGGTAGGTTTCCTCTGCTGAAAACTTAATTACAACACAGGGAGTCTTCTTTCTTGTTATCCTCTATCTGATCTGCTCCCCCTGTTGTCTCCTCTGTTCTTTCATCCTCTTCTTCCTCCCATAATTTAACTTCTCATTTGGCTTTTCATTTTGTAGGTAATGGCATTGTTTCTACTATTTCCTGTCCTCTACTCTCTGTACGCCCCGGTGTGTGTTGTCCGTATGTGTGTCTCCCTTTGTCTTCCAGTGTTGTCATGGGCTGTTGGGATTGTTCCCCCCTTCTGTGTTTGCTGGCTTCTGCCCTAACTTCTGCCCTCATTGCTCACTGCTGTGACTTTTTACAGTGAATTATTTTGCTGTTTTTGTGTTGATTTCCTTTCCACTGCATTGGTGCAGTATTTTTTTGGATCCATTCTCCTCATTACTTCCTTATTTTTTAACAATTAATATTCAACATTCGGCTTCATTCAGAATCTGCTAAGGAGTGCACATGGTTTTAAAATAGGAAAACATGCAGAAAAGCAAATTAATCATCGCCCTTGTGCATTTGTTGAAATTTTACTTTCGAAAGAGGGATCCTTAAACGTCCTCTGAATAAAAATTTGCTTTGTATAAGAACTTTCTTTCGGTTGAAGCAAAACCTCAAATTCTGGACACTAATCAGCCACAGTAGTGCGTAAAACTTCATAAGGCTTTTCCCCTACCCTCTTTGACTTTACAGCCCCTGCTTTAATGTGTAGACGCCAGCTTTGTTTTTATTTGCCTGTGACATACCCTAATATACCCATCACCTGAATACCCCAAGTTTGATTTCAGTATCTCCAAAGAGATTAAAACTGTTACATAAATCATAGCTTGCAGCTTTATGTGCCAGCTAACGGCAACACATTAGCACAACTACTTGTAAATTTTAAGTCTTGTATGTTTGACCACCTGTCTTCACAGATTTCACAGCTGTCCTTTGTTAAACCGTCTTGTTAACCTTACTTTTACACCTTGCTGACTTGTTTTCAACAGAACTGTGTAGAATTAACCCGTATTTCTAATGTGCGACTTTGATTCACGTAGAGCATTAACGAAACCTTGTTAACTAAAACTTACATAAAGAATATAATCATATTCTTATGCTGTCTTTCTTCTCTCTATATTTTTAAATCTACAGAATCCTTTGGTAAGTGCTTAGCTCTAAAGCACACATCACCCCCCCACTAATTTTCCATGTTTCCAACAACTATTAAAATGCATGGCATGCATTTTACTAACAGATAGTTTAGCTTCAGGGCTACTACTGTACTAGACACACACACACACTCTCCCCTCACCCCAAGGTGTTCAAGTGTCCTACCACAGCTTTAGTATCACCTTTATCAGGGGCTGGTTGCATTAACAGGACTTGGACCTGGTCTTTAGTGGTCGGGATTCTAAATCTGACCTAGTAGTTACACCAGTTGCGCCATCAAGGCTTAAGCCTTCCTCTCACTGAGACTGGGTGTAAATCTTTCACCTGGTCAGAAGCAAGCAAGCTTAGCAAGTCGAAATCTAGCTTCTAGTCATTTTTTCCCCATTCTTGCCGGTCTGGACTACAGGCAGGCCATGCTACTTCACAAATTCTTTTACTACAAAGTGTCTTTTAATTGTCTTGCTGAAATAAGCTTCCTCGAAAAAGTCATTGTCTGGATGGCAGCATATGTTGCTCCGAAACCTGTTTTTGACTTTCAGCATTAATGTTGCGTGCACAGATGTGCAAGTTCCCTATGATTTCATGCCGTAGCATCACAAACACTGGCTTTTGAACTTTGCGTTGGTCACAGTCCAGACGGTCCTTTTCCTCTTTAGCTGAGAGGATGCAATGTCCAAGATTTCCCCAAAAAAATTTGAAATGTGAACTCGTCAGACCACAGCACACTTTTCCACTTTCCATCTCAGATGAGTTAATACATTGGACTGTGTTTATTTGTGCTGGCTGTACAGCTCTAGTAATTTCATTACCTCAGTATGAGATTTCTTTATCTTTGATCCTCCATAATGTTGCCTCAATTTAGAAATGATTTGCTGCAAATCAGTAAGACAGCGGAAGATTAACAATGTATCCTCGTGAAACACTCTGCTGGGCAACTGCCACAGTCTCGTGGGCATTCACATGACCACACATCGCTAAGACTGGGCATTAAGACTTGGCTTAAGTTTTGTTGGTGGTGCAACCGACATAAGGTTCATTCTAAAGACTGGTCTCAACAAAGACCAACTTAGCTGTTAAGACCAGGATTAGTAAAGACCAGTTGGTGCAACCCCCTCGAGAAGATTGTAATCACCAAACCCTAGCTTAGTATTGTCATATACTGACCTAAGTAATGACCTGTCCTCACATGTTTGTTACTCACTCACTGACCCACCACTTACTCACTTACTTGATCTTTTAACACCAGCACAGTAGGACATTTCAAGGGTTTTAGGGAGGTGACCAGCTCAGATCAAGCAAAGGGATCTCAAGTTTTTCTTAAATATGTCTGTTCTCAATCTCATACACAAAGTCCTCAAAGTCTTTCCCTTCAGTAGATGGTCTTCAGAAGCCATTGCCACTTGCAAAAATGGCACCTCCCCGTGGTACACCAATGTACAAGTTCTCTCTGACCTATGATTTTTCTATGATGAATCCTGTCTTTCTCTGCCAGTAGAGTACAGAAAAGTTCTTATTCTCTCTCTATCTCTCCTTTTCTCTTTCCTCTAGTACCTTTATTTACGTACCCTGTTAAATCTAATTTGATTCTTCTTCCAAAGCCCCCAGCCTCTATCTACTCGTACTAATGCTTCTTCTTTCTAATCTTATTTGCATTCATATTATCCACCCAGGTGGTACACCAATAAGAGGTAAGAGTGCTGAACTGACGTTCACAGAATGAAAATAATACAAATTCATTCTTGCTGTCAACCCATCCATTCACTCGAATCATCTCCATTTTTGTCCTGTTTACCAAGACCAAATCCCATTACGTTCATATGGACCTTCCTTCTTATTTGTCCTGTTTCGTTGACTAAATTTGTATTCCATCTTTTTTGTCTATGCTTTATTTACTCCTTTGTATTCTGGTTTTCAAGAGCCTGTTTAGCTCAGTTGTGATATGCTTGCCCTGGCTCAAATAAGCATATCCAATGACAATTATTTTTTTAAACTCTATTTTTTCCGTTCATTTTTGTTTTCTTTTTGGCCATAGCGAATCATGTGTCCCTCTTTTTGTCCAACTAAAACAACCAAGCATTTTTCCCCCTTAGCTGTTCTTGTTCAGCACTAAAAATATGCACAGATGCTGTGGAATCACGCAGGCATGCTGAAGACAACATTGCCTCTCCTCTGCTTTTTTCCTCCCAAAGAATTCTTTCTATCTTTGCAAACTATTTTTTTTCCATTTCTTCTATTTGCTTTCCTCTCCTGTACCTCTACAAAAAAGCCCAAACAACCACTTTTTTGATAAAGTTTCTACGGTGCTTTTTTTCTCTTTCACCTATTTTTCTTACTTTTCTTGGGTTTGGAGACTATTTTACTTTTTGACTTTTTTTCTTCAGGGTTTGGGGAAGGCAAACAGTAGAGTCTGGCGAGGACCTGATTGGCTCATTTTTGCCGTGTGACGCGAAGCTGGAGAGTTGTTGATGCATAAAGCCATTTTTCCCTTGGTCATGTCATGTGACACCACACTGCTGATCCCATTGGTGGATTTTTATGGGTGTCTTTTGTAGCTTTTCACAAGCTAAAGCAGTGGTTGGTTACCTTCTTGTCGGCTCAAGCCGATATTTTGAATTTTGTCTTCTAATACAATTGCATTTTATTTTTCAGCTAAGGGTTGTCAGAAGGTTGTAAGTTGTGCCGACATACATTTCTTGCCAAGATTTGCATGTCAAAACTTTTGTTACAGAGGGTTATGTGTTGGTTTTGCCTTACATGATACGTCAATTAACATTTTTCCAGATATATGAGCAGCATTTTTTAAATTTTTTGTATGGGCTGCATTTTTTGAAAGTTACTTCACGTAGATGAAGTCCCAAATTATTGTTAGGTGATTATTACACTTGATCTGTGATTGAATATGCTAAAATTCATACCTAAATTTCTTTCGTTCAATTGTCCTCCCTTGTTATGCTGCTTTCTTATACTGTAAACCTCTTTTGTTTGATCCATGTTTCCCTGAAGCAGTTATCACTCATCCCCATATTGACCAGTCCAGTGACATGTTGTATATTGAAGGGCTTGCCCCTAAGTGAAATTATGACATTTTTTTGACTATTGGCGCTAGGATGAGTGTCTCTTTAGACCCTATAGTCTTATAAATAATCAGGTTTTTTCTCTAAAGAAGTCATCAACGAGGTAAATTTATAGTAGACAGAAGATATCTTAGGGATTTTTCTTTTCTTTTCTTTTGGATTTGGTTGACAATGTGTTATTTTCTTTTCCCTTGTTGTTATTTTAGGCCTGTTAAAAGGAACAATATATTTGTATTGCAATGTCTTGCATGATTACCATTTGCAGCTATCCCTCACCTATGGTAGGATAACACAGTCTCCATTTTACCTCAACCAGTGGATCAGGCTGTGATAATGACGGGGGATAAACTTTAAAAACATAGAGTTTATAGGGTAACACTTTATATTAAAGTGCCTGATATAAGCGTTAGTTAATAAGTAATAACTCCCTAATCTGATGCTTATTAACATTAGTATGCTTTAATAGGATTATATAATGTTAATAGTAGTATGAATATGTTTATTGTCAGATTTAAATACAATGTCAATTAAACATTTATTGAGTTTAACCTTTACTAAGCTTTTGATGATGCTTTATTAAGATTTTTACATACTTTATGATGCATTTATCGGCAGTTAACTATGCAACTGTGAACAGCTAACTATCAATTTTGAAGGTACCTGATCTAGAGCATGAACAGTGCCGATTAAGTATAATTAATCCTTTATTATGCACTTATTAACAAATATTTTAATTGTTAAATGCATAATAAAGGATTAATTAACATCAATAAGCAGCAAATTCACACTTTAGATCAGGTACCCACAAAATGCATGGTTAAATGTTAATAACTGCATAGTGCTAATATATGCATAATGAAGCATTTATAAATCTTAATAAAGCAACAAGAAGTGACATAATAGATAAGTTAAACTCAATAAATGTGTTTGATATGTAATTATAAGAAACTCATAAGGCTTTGATTAACATTCTTAAGCAGTCAGTAAACTGTTTATTGTGCTATCTTAATAAGCATCTTATGAAGGCCTTATTACCTATTAACTAATGCTTATTATAGGCACCTTAATATAAAGGTCACCGTTTATAATAACAGATACAAGAATTTAGTATTTACTGGATATTGTTTAATTATGACTTCCCTCAAACTGTCCAACTACTGAAGCTTAAAAGGACAAAGCAAAACTAGAAACGAAGGCGGTTGATGTTGGCCTCGAGCCTTGAGGTCAAACAAGTTCTTTTCTTTTTAAATTTTTTGTTTGTGAACTCGATGTGATCGACATAATTTTAACCAAACCTACTCCGTTACACCGTTTGCTATTCCCAACCAGGAGCCCTCCAGATAGAGCAGAGTGAAGAGTCTGACCAGGGGAAGTATGAGTGTGTGGCGACCAACAACGATGGAACCCGCTACTCTGCGCCTGCAAATCTATATGTCAGAGGTAGGAAACATGTGTTAACAGCACTGGCATGCATCTATCAAACATTATATTAACTCTGTCTTTAAAAATCACGAGGAATCTTTAAATCAGCCAATAAGTCTGCAGGCGCCATATCCTGTTAGGCTTGTAAGTATGCTTTTGATTTTGCGGTTCTTTTTCTTTATCCTTTTTCTTGCACTTGACTTACCTGCACTGATTTGAACCTGCAGTATCTGATCTGTTATGTGTTTCTGGTCCTCTCCGTTGATTATCCTGAGCCTTAACACCAATGACTAGACTGCTTGCTGTGTTTATCTACTAATTGCCTTTCAAACCTGACTGCCGGAGGTGGTAAAGGGTGGACGACCCTCCTCCATCAGTCCCCGCTCTTTCCCCAGCAGTGAACAGATCCTTTCTGGCCTTTTTTTCCTCCCAATTCTCAATTCTCTCAACATTAGAAGGACACCTTGAATCTCTCTTTTGTTAGTACCAATTAAATTTCAAATATCAGGAATCAAAACTGGTATAAAGTAATTTTAACAGTGAGGGTTTTCATTAACCTACTTCTTCTGTAAATTTACCATGTAAAAACATAGCCAAGTTTTTGTTTGCTATAGTGTTAAAAATATATACATACTATACAGAATATAAAAACTATTTGATGCATTGGTGCAACTGTTGTTACTGCTTCTCACTCATACTTGCACACAGCAGTCAGGGCTTCATTTCCTTTCATGCACAAAACTCGCTGTTACTCTTCCAGTACACTGTTTAAAAAAAGTTCACTTTTAAGGCAAATTCCTTCACTAAATATTCTGAATCAAACTTTATAAGTTTTTCAATAAACTAAGAAAAAACATTACCCAACCTATAATCTTTTGTTGAGATGATTTACTTTTCTTCAACTTCAACTAAAGAACTTAAATAATGACAATATGGTTTCTAAAACTTGAAGATTCAAGAGTAAGTTATCTCAACAAAAGGTTATTGGTCAGCAAAACCTGTTTTTCATGTTTCGAAACATAAGAGTTTGACTCAAATATATAGTGAAACCAGTTACGTTTACGTAAGTTTTCTCAACCTTTTTTTTTTTACAGTGTACTAGCTTAATTAAATTCTCTATAAATATGTGTAGCACATATATACTTTTATGATTCTGTATTGTAATTTTCATATAGATTTTACATTGCTCTCAGTCGTATGGTTAGCTTTTGTAATCATCCATTACCACCCAGTTCCAAAGTAATACTGTACACAGTGTTTTAGAGATGGGAGTAATCAGATCCAGTATCAGTATCAGAAGGACTAAGTATAATTGTTATTTTATCAAATGTGCAATTATAAATAGCTTTAATATCAATTCTACTTTGGCCACAAACAAAAGGAAATGTACCAGCCTCTTCACTCATGATTAAAATTAAAAACCAAAGTATCATCAAGAAAACAGTACTGGGATCTGCAGATATCTAAATTCAGATATCAGATCAGAACTGAAAAACATGGATTGTGCATCTCTATGATATATAATAAAGCATTCACTTTAATTATTATTAAAAGCTAACCACATGACTTGGGCAGATTTTGTGCTGAAAGTAAATATTCTTATTAAAAGTGTTTGAGCTCAGACAGGTCAAACTTGTTTTGTAATCTTGGGTGTTGGGGAGATACCAGGGGCTCCCTGCGCCTAACAGACAGACAGTCCTTCAACTTGTTTAAGTAGCTTTTGAACACCTAAAACATGGCCTTTTTACTCTCTGTGTTTCCCTTGTTTTTCTCCTGTCCTTATTTCATTTTGTTCTGCATCAATTTCCCTACATCCCTCAGAGCTGCGAGAAGGTTGGTGTGTTTTTACTTTTTAAACACAACATAAAACAGAAGTTCTTTTGTTTGCCACACACACACAAAAAAGAAAGTTCTCAGTTTTTGTTTTTTTTTACTTCTATGGATATCATTTATATTTTTGTCCCACGTTCAGTGTTCATGTTCCCATTGAGAATGCCCCCGGTCCTCGTCACAATGCTTGACTGTCCAACAGGTGGTGCATGTTTGCATCTTTGAGGTGGGGCGGCAGGGACGATATTTGCATCTGTGTCAGGGTTTATTTGCATGGTCACCTCTCTATTGCTTGAGCGAGTCATTCCCCTTCCACAGCCTTTGTCCCACCCTGTCAGTGCTCCTGCTTGGCTTTTCCTATGACTAACAACAAATCAGGTCCATGGAATAAGACAATGAAAAAAAAAAATGTTATTAAAGCTACTGGAAGCCCTAATCCACAACATTAGAAATGAGTTTTAACCCAAATTCAAAGTATTGTCATTTAAAACCGGGCACCATAGAGTTTTGAAAGTTTCAAAAGGAAGTTTTCCCTCGGCACTGTCGTCTAAGTACTCGTTCTTGATGGGACCTACTGAGCCTCTGTGTATAATATTACAAAGACTGCGGTCTGGACTTCCTCTATATGAACATTCTGTCATGATTTGGCACTATACAAACAAGAAATTTAATTTAAAGGTTTTTTTTACACTTTCCAGACATCGGGTTTGAAACTGGGGTGATTATAGTCGGATATTTATAATGAGAATTACACAACGAAGTCTGTGAACCAAGGATGAAAAAAAAAAATCCACGTCAGTTGTCCCAATCAAACTGGTGCGGTCTGGTCCCGCTTCATCTTCCTCTTTGAGTCTGAGGCACCTCAGCAAAGGGGAACTGAAGCTGCCGCATTGTGCCAGACTCTTTTGACAAAGACATTAATTTTACCTTGGATAACACGGGAGTTTGTTGGTCTGCTGCTGCGTTGATCCGGTCGTGGTAGTCTAGCAACTCCCTTGAAGCTGTAGACCAGCATGTCCCTTGTTCTGTGAGGTAGAATTACTGTGTTTTTCAAAAGACTCTCGGCTGGCTTTGAAGTCAGCATAGATGGCAGCTTAAATTTTCCGTTGGAAAAGGCTGTCTGGCGGCAAAGTAAAGTGGTGAAAATATTCTAAATAAAGTGTACACTTATTGATGCTTAATGAGATGCTCGAATTTGATATGTGTTTTTTTCCATTTTCAAACCGAATTTCCATAGGCTTTAATAAAGCTAATTCTATCTAAAACATAAAATAAAACTTATGTGAGTCACAACACCAGCAGGAACAGCGTCCTTCATTTCTATGGGCTTCCTGGAACTAATGGCTGCTGTTCCACATATGAACACTGAATCTCTCTCTCTCTCTATAGAGCCATTTAAGCATCACTACACTCAAATTTTCCCTGTGGTGCTCTCTCCAATTGAAGTTTCTCCGTGATAAAAATATGTTCAAGCAAAATCCATCCTTTGTTGTAATTGGCACTAAAGTCAAGCGCCAAGCTGTAAAAACAACCTTGCCCTCAGAGATTATCCACTTCCTCTGACGAGGATGTTTCTGCGCAGGAAGTCATGAAAGAATGATGTATTTAGAGCGTTATCCACAAGACTTGACAAATGTAATGATATTCAAATGAGCAGGATAATATTATGTCTGTGGGGAGCGTGATCCAATTGGATATTAATTAAATATTGAGTGAGAGAAACGTTGTATTTAATAATGCAAGCAGTTCCCCTAGTTTTCCTCTCTGGAGAGCTGCAGTCTGCTCGACAGAATGGGCTTTGTGAATTAGGAGCAGGCAGCAGGAAGTGCGTGCCTGTGTTGCAGTCAAATATAGCAGATACCTGCACAAACAACTAGTTAAGACACACAGGGACTTACTAAAAAGGCTGTTTACAAAGCAGCATGGATTAATGGGCAGTAAATAGAAGTATTCAGACATTTAAAAGTGACTTCCTTGATTGTTCTCTTCAAGGTTCACTTAAGAATTTAATGAGTGATTTAACCCAAGCTAACTGAATCTATCATGAGCAGGAACACTGACTTTTAATTTCAAACCTCTCAGATATTTTATAACAATCCCTGTGGTCTCTGTCCTGTATCCCTTGTTTCTAAACCCTTTGATTATCCACATAATAAATATACAAATCCTCACCAATAACAACTGAGGAGAAATATTGTCTTGATTCATCTTGTTCTGTCCTTTCCTTTACCCTTCGTGCTAAGACCATGTTACCTTCTTCTTCTTCGAAGTGTTTCTTATTTTTCCCAGGAGGCAAAAATCAGACAAAAGATCTGCACACTTTACTGATGGCTCCCATCAATATTAATGTAGCAACACTTTGTTCTAACAGAGGTCTTTGTCGTTTGACAAAGTCAAACTTGTGAAATTTTAGTCAAACTCAAATGTCAAATTTCACAATGCCTGACAAAGATGTTTTCAAATGTAGCAATTCGATCTAACGCGTTTTGTCATTTGACAATGTCAAATAATAGTCAAATCTGACATTGTCAAATTCCGAAGACCTCTGTCATACTGAAACGTTGCTACATTAAAATTGATGGGAGCTGTCAGTGCAGTGTGCAGACTTCTGCCTTCAGTTTGCAGTTTGTAAAGCCTTCTGGATGTGCGCACCCCAAAGCTTTTTTGTCCTTTGTTGTCCCAGGACCCTTCGCTCATGCACGCCGCAATCTACCAATGTAACACTGGCAGACTAACCCTCCCATTTACATTGTGTGACACCACAGCCTCCTTCTGACCTTGTTGCTGCTTATTTTGGCCCTGCAGCCCCCTGCTTCCCCCACTGACTCCCTTACATGGTTGCCTCACAAAGTCACATCTCCTTTTGTGCATGACAGACTCTTGCTCCCCACCAAAAGGCCTTGAAGCCACGTCCAGTCCATGTGCATTATGGATGTCACACATTTAACTTCACTTTAAAGTGTAATCTGTTCTTTGAAATTTTAGCCTTTTATGTTTTTTTTTTGTTTTGAACAATATATTTTTATGGAATGTGTATCCACCAGAGCTGTCAAATGATATGACTCTTTAAAATCTAGATTAATATCAACATTTCTGTATCATCATAATCATGATTATCCAAAATAAAAATTTGAAATGCACATGAAGAAACTCAAGTAGTCCTATATAATAAAAATCCAGGTTAGGTCAGCAGTGAGAAGCAAGCGTAGCAAAGTATCTCAACAAAAGATCATAGGTCAGCAAAGCTTTTATTAGTGATGTTTCCTGGAGATGCTTCTGTCTTATCTCCTTCTTACAAAACATGGCTTTCCTAGAAATCCTTCACATGTGAGGCACCGTCCGTAGGTAACGGTAAAGTTGAATTTTAGAACTTTCAACCTGAATAACCTCTCTCCGTCCTTTATCTTGAACTGCACTTAGATGCCCGCGGTCCTGTTGAACTCATTTTAATTAGCATCAGTTAATGGTCTTGATTTTGATTCGTTCACAGCCACAGACAGATTTGTGCAATCATAGAATAAAGTCTGGCCAGACAAGTTAGTGCTTTAAGCGCCAGCATAATTGCTCCTCCTGTGATAAGCTAAAGACCTCTCAGTTGTCATTGAATTTGCCAGCATAAAGAAAGTATGTATGACTTTACTTTTATCCTGTGCTGAGCCTGTGCTGAGCTGTCTGGCAGAGTTCTGAGGTTTAAAGCCACTCTGAAAACTTCACCTTTCTAATCCATCTCTATGGCATTGTTTATATTAAAGGAAGGCTAGCACAAACCATAGCAGGCTTCTTATACTGCATGACTGTACATAAAAGGTAATGCAGGGGTGTAGCTTAGTCTTGTGAGTGCACACTATAAAAAATTTAGTGAAATCTTCTCTCATTAACTTTTACATAAAAGTACAAAGTTAATTTAACTTGAACTCTTTACTATTTATTTTCATAATCTGTAAACTTGAAGTTTGTTGACTTAAAATGAAGAATTGAATGAATGTATTGTACAGAGTTCAATCAGCTCATTAAATTAAATCATCCGGGAAACATGATCAGCATATTATCAGACTTCCCAGCATGCATTGCTTTAGACTTCTTTGGTTAAAACCATCCAGAGACCCTTCTTTTTTATCATTTGAAGAAAACATAAATTATGAAAACGTGCTGTGTGTTTCTAATACACTTTAAAAAAAAAAAAGTCATGGCTTGTTTTACCTCAACTTATGTGGTCAACTTGAAATTTTTAGGCAGCCTGTTTGTTAACTTTTTAAAGTGACGACAAGTAGTTTACTTTTTACAGTGTAGCTAGTATCCCCAAAACACAAATTCAATATCTATCTGTAGTAGTCAAAGTGATGAAAGGTCAGACAGGTAAACATATTTAGGTGTGGATGCATAACATCTGACAGCTCTAGTTTCTACTTTGGACTGAGCCTGAAAAGCAGAGAAAAACCATCATCCCCCTCCTGATGCGTTTGCGACTTCTCTGGATTATCATCTATGTTTGTGTGATGTGAGAATGTGATGCGGCACATTATCTCACATCAGCTGGAAGTGCGCAGCCTGAAAGTTGTTTCTTTGCATACAACTGTGGAGTGCTGTTGACTGTCCAGCACTTTGTGCGGTTGTGTATATATCTGTACCGATGGTGATACAGTATTTTTGTGCATGGTGCTCATGTTGATGTTAACCCATTCACCATTGAAATCTCTTGAGTCTTGGATCAAATGTGTTTAAATGTGTTTTCTTAACCTCCATCCAACAAATCATAAATTATCTATGTAGGAACAGATTTCGTTTTTATGCTACAATTAAACCTTTAAAATTCTGCTAATGTTTTTGTTATATAACGTATGAATGTCAGTTTTCTTTTGGCAACATCTGAAGAGAATTCAGAACATTTTTCTATAAAAGGAATTCAGTTGCTCCATTTTCTGCTGGGTTTTCACACCACGTTTGGTCTTTTTCAGTACGCCGGGTGCCACCACGATTCTCCATTCCACCTACAGACAATGAGATCATGCCAGGCGGCAGTGTCAATATCACATGTGTGGCAGTGGGCTCTCCCATGCCATATGTCAAGTGGATGCTGGGTGCCGAGGACCTCACGCCAGAGGACGACATGCCCATTGGACGGAACGTCTTAGAGCTTACGGACGTCCGGCAGTCGGCCAACTACACCTGTGTGGCCATGTCAACCCTGGGGGTGATAGAGGCTGTTGCACAGATAACCGTGAAAGGTAAAGCTGCTTCTCATTTAAAATTAAAGACAGTATGCTCCTATATTGAGGCTAGAGCTGGACTTAAAGGGATAGTTTGATTTTATGAAGTACTTATGGTATTACTTAAAGTAGATGGTGGTCAGCATGCCTCGAGGGTGGAGAAACAGCAGGAGTTCTTGTGTAGGAAGCTAAGAAAAGTACTGCTACTGACAGGGTCAACAGCAAAATGTATTTTAACCACCTAAAAAAAGAATTTAGTACGACTTTGAGGTTACACAAATATTTAGAATATTTTCACTGCTTTATCTTGCTGTCATGGAGCCTTTTCTGATGGAAAATTGCATTTATATAAGCCAAATGCCGCTGTCTCCAAATCAACCAAACCGCATTGGCAAAATCTGTAAGTTTACCTCGCAGAACATGAGAGTTGCTGGTTTACCGATGCCTCAATCGATTAGTTAGTTTCCATTACTGTGTGACTTGTGAGTTTTAAAAGGTTAGTTTGGATTCACCAAAGTCACAAAATAGCACAAACAAAATAACAGATTGAGGCAGTGTTAGATCAGAAAACTCCCGTGTTCTGCAAAGTAAAATGACTGTTTTTGCCAAAGGAGTCTGGTAGAGCGATATTTGACTTGTGTAACTGCGTTTTCCTGTCAGAAAAGCATGTCAGGCAGCAAAGTAAAGCCATGAAAATACTCTAAATACAGCGAGGGCTTAAACTGATACAGTTTTTTTGAGGTGGCTAAAATAACTTTTGTTGCTGACCCTGTCCACAGCAGTAAGTTGCTTAGCCTCTGCACTGGTACTCCTCTCTGCTTCTCTCAAACTGGGGGTGTGTCGACCTCCATCTGCTGTAGGTAACACACTGACTAAGTACGTCATACAACCCCACTTCAAAAAGCTGAACCATCCCTTTGAGAGTAGCTCACTTGTACCAGTTTCCTAAAAAAATCTGCATGCAGTTAAAAATATATACATCAGTTTGCAGCTAGTTTATGTTGAGAGCAAACTATCCAAGCACAGAGTGCTGGCAGTGCTTTAAAGAAAGTTATTTACCTTTCCCTGCCACGATAAGTCATCTGTGGAGGATTCCTTAAAGCTTTAGACAAGCCCTGGCACCAGCCTCAGTGCATTAGATGCCAGATTGAGAATATAGTGAAGTGCTTATCTCTCAGCTGGAGAGCTACAAAGCCACAAGCTCACCATTTCTGTTAGGAAGAGGTAGGGAAGAGGCAGCGTGAGAGGGGTGTGAAACATAGTGAGTATTGTTTGGTGTCCTCTGTAGACATGGTACTTATCTGAGTGTAATCATATCTACACTGCAGCGTACCAGAAAGATATCCCAGATTGGTGTCGCCACGTTCACGTGCACACAGGGGACTATCTCACACACACACACACACTCAGCTTTGTTTTTCCTAGACATAACACAGAGATATTAGTCACAATATAACAGTCTGGCGGCAAGCTCCCCCAGAAGCATACTTCAGATGGCATATAAAGACAATATATTGCCCTGAAATCTTTTTCCATGTGCCATGGTGCAGGGAATTAAAGCAATAAATTTACCTGTTAAATTATTAAAGTGATAAACACTGGGAAATCTGAGATTAACGGCAACAGCACTCTCAGCTGCTGAACGGGGGGTATGCAAGCCTTTAATCTCACACAATAGTTCATACACGTTTTTTTTTACAGATAAAATGTGAAAAAAATTAAGAAAGCACTGGTATGACTTTAGATATATTATATATCATCAGTAGCAAGTGCAATGAGCTGGTAAATTATTATCAATATAATTAATCCATCTACAAATTAAAATAAATGATGGCCTATAACATAAAATAAATGACTCTACGGGGGTGTAACTTTGTAATGTTTAGGGCTGCATCTAATGATTATCTTTTAAACAATTAATATTTCAACATTTATTTAATTATAATCCTGAAAAATAGACACATAAAGCAAACTAGAGTAATAATAGTGGCATATTTTAAAATAAGCCTAATTTCCGCGTTATTTGATTGACCCTATTTGTCAAATGTCAGAAAAACACTGGACCTCAAATTCATAAGGATTGATGTAACACATTGATTTTATCGCTGTGTTAAACCTACTCCCAGAACTGGAAAATCATTATTTTTACTTAAATAAATTAAAAAACTTTAAATGGTCATGACATGACTTTGTTTAATCACTGAACTAATATGCAGTTAAGATCATCACTGGCAAATGATTTTTTGTATCAGTGTGGAGCAACTGAAATGATTTGTAACGACAGTTTCTAATGTTGGTTTTAGCCATTTTCACACTCGCACGTGGCTGATAAAGTAAACAGAAAATTTTAAATGGTTTGATAATGTGCCGACAGTCCTAATATCTCATGCTTGGGTGCTGACAAAATGTAAATGGGATGCTGCTGTCTTGATACTGCTCCTGCTTGACAAAACACTCCAGTGCTTTCACTTCAAGTACTTGTTCAGAGCACCTGTACTCTCAGTTTGCAGGGAGAGCCATTCTGTCATGTCTCTGCTTAAAATACTCCCACACTTTAGATGAACCCGGGCGGGTTTGTTAGCTGCTACTTGTTTTCTGGGTGAATTTATGCTCTGATCGGGCGCACCAGTTTATCACAACATGTAGATGCACATTATGCAAACTGATGGCATCGATAATGTCACTGAATCATTGTAACATGAGTAATGTTTGCTCTATAGTTTCTTAATATTTATGTAATATTTATCATTACAGCATTGCCCAAGGCTCCTGGGATTCCCGTGGTGACAGAGCGCACAGCCACCAGCATAACACTGACTTGGGACTCTGGGAATCCTGAGCCGGTAACCTACTACATCATCCAACACAAGTCCAAGTACTCGGAGGACTTGTACAAGGAGATCGACGGCGTGGCCACCACTCGGTACAGCGTGGGAGGCCTCAGCCCGTACTCGGACTACGAGTTTCGGGTGGTGGCGGTGAACAACATCGGGCGGGGGCCGCCCAGTGAGAGCATCGAGGCCAAAACGGCCGAGCAGGCGCCCAGCACGGCGCCAAGGCAGGTCAGAGGTCACATGCTGAGCACCACCACAGCGGTTATCCACTGGGACGAACCGGAGGAGGCCAACGGACAGATCATGGGCTACCGGGTCTACTACACCATGGATTCCACCCAGCACGTTAATCTCTGGGAGAAGCAGATTGTCCGGGGGTCGAACTATGTCACCATCCAGGGCCTCATCCCCAATAAGACCTACTACATCAAGGTTTTGGCTTACACCTCAGTAGGCGATGGACCCCTTTCTCCAGACCTTCAAATCATTGCTAAGACAGGAGGTAAGCATGGTTTATTTTTATTGCCAGAGAATCCAAATTCAGAGTTTAACAAATGTTCATGCTCCACAATTAAACTTCCAGTGTCACAAACATTTTCAAAGCTACATTTTTAAGTCACCAATCCTCATTAGTGGGTTACAGTTGTTAAGCAGAGCTGTAAACACACAAATCTTCAGGCTGTCAACAAAAACTTCAATTGGCCTCCTCAAGCGGGAAAAAGAGTTTTGCATGAGAAAAGTGAACAAAAAAGAGGAAATTTAAATGTGTTGTTTACTTCTTACTAAAAGTCAAATAATCTTTCTCAGCATGAAGTAACCATGTAACGACTGTGTCTGCTGAAATACAGTGTGGCTCCGTGGCATCTTTGTGGGTATGACTGTAATCACAATGAATAGTGCAAGACGTGAGAGAGTAATGAATTCATCCCTTCATTCCATTTGCAGTTCCCTCCCAGCCGACTGACTTCAAAGGAGAGGCCAAGTCGGAGACCAGTATTTTGCTTTCATGGATCGCCCCGGTGCAGACTGGACAGGAAAATCAAATCACGGGATATGAACTGATGTACAGGAAGAGGGACGACAAAGAGGAGGTAAGTCCTGACCATTAAGATTAAAAGTCTGTCATAACAAACACAATACTCAAAATCACACAGTAACTAATAGTTGAGTAGTAGTTTGTGTTATTCAAACATAAATTTTGTGCGGTCATGTGTCATTATTTACCTCATGCCAGACCTGTAGGATTATTTTAATTTCTTCTCCATTTCTAATGAAGCTACATGACAGGGCACATAAAAATAAATTAAAATAGAATAAAAAGAAATATATATTTTCATATATAACACAATGAGGTGGTGTAATTTTAAAGGTCCAGTGTTGTGTTAATGTACCAGAGCAGGACAGATATATTGGTTTACCAAGCACAGCTATGCTGGTCTATATCAGTCTTGGTGTATATGCTGTGCCATATTTTTTTATTTATTTATTTTTTTTTAGTTTTATAGGCAGACTTTTGTGTATATATTGATCTTTTTACTAAAGATATTTCTATTTGTGTTTTTTATTTATAAATATAAATATACAGTTTCAGTGCCCTGATGTCCTTCTCGATTTTATATATATAAAATAAGTATAATATATAAGAATATTGGTGGATATATCTATATCAGAACTTATTTTACTGTCTAATATCGGTACCACCAAACAGTTACAAAGAGTGTCATAATTAATAATTGTGAGACCATTAAACATGACACTAAAAATGCAGCGATACAGAGTCAGAAGTAGCACATCAATATGTCAAATCTGTACAATAAAGGGTTGAAGCTGTTTTTGTGTTTTAACATTGAGATTTTGGTCGGACACTATTGTAAACAAAAAGCCCCGGAGAAACGAGGTTCACAATGCAATTTGTCAATCACTATAAAGTGCACTAAATTGACTGTCACATTCGTTTTATATAAACTAATGACTTGTTTCAATTCTGACAGCAAAAGATGATACAAAGTTTATTTTCCTATCTGAGAGGGCAGCAGCTTTTATTCTTTTTTTTTTTTTTTTTGTCTGGAACTCCTTGTCCTTTTAAAAACTGACAGTATGAAACTTTCTCCACAGAAACGTATCAGCTTTGAGCCGACAACCACATACCTGCTGAAGGAGTTGAAGCCCTTCACCACTTATACTTTCCGGCTGGCTGCTCGTAGTAAACATGGAGTCGGAGCTTACACCAACGAGATCTCTGCAGAAACTCCACAGACACGTAGGTCTTCTTCCTTATCTGACAGAGTTTAAACTATTTGGGAAGGAAACACATTTTCAAATGCATTCCAAATTTTATGTCTGCTGCCGAATCCAAAACGTGACAGAAATGTCAGGAAGGTCCTGAGCACAGATAAAGCGAATAAGATTTTTTTTTTCTTTTGAGGCTTCATGCATTTGAAAAGCTGTAAACATTTGAAATAGTAAATAAGTGTTATGAAGTCTACCTGACCATGCAGTATTCACTTTGAAAAGGTTGCATGGACAGCGTACCCAGGCTTTCCTGTGAAGTCAGGAGACAAGGTTACAAAAACTACCCTCTCTCCACCTTTGTTGTGCAAAAACAGTCTCGACTTAAATGAATCATAAAGCCATGAATTATTTATATGAATGCCCACATATGCGTTTTCCAACTGTTTTTTCTTATATGTGAAAGGGCACTTCAGGAAGCCTTGTCTCTTGACATTGCATGTCGGCCAAAAATAAGAGAATAGAGAATTTTTGAGCTTTCTATGTTGTGCCAAGAACCACCTCTGTGAACAACAAAGGGATTTTCCCATTTTCTGCACTGACATTTATACTAAATTCAAATTAGAATCAATAAAGTTTTGAAGTAATGATATCATAGAAAGCTCAAAGCAAGTATTGTCTCTGTAGTTAGGGACATTTCCACCCAAAAGACCTCAGATTTATGAAATGGGTCGAAAAACTAAAAAATTGGATTTTTTTTTTTATTATTATTATTGCTAAATCAAAGAGTCTGAGAATTCCCCTCAAACCAAACTTGAAAAAAACTCTGAACTGCTGTGTCTGACTTTGCAAAACATAACTCTGAGGTCTCTGAAAGACAAGGGCAGAGATCAGGTGGGTATAAAAGCTCAGACATTCAAATTCTGCCCAGATGTGTGTTCTGAGGTATGCATGCCAAATGTTATCAGAATCTAATAAATCAGTCATGTCTCCTTGGGAAGTTCTCTGTTGTACAATCAGGCTTTTACCACAAACCAACAGGCTTCGGAAAGGTTGGTGACAAACACAACATTTTTCTATTTTAAACTAGTTCAAGCATCAACCTTTATGTTTTTGGATTGATGGTAACTGCTTGCCAAATTTGTATTAGTTAGCACTATTTATTTTGGAATGGTTTATCTTAGGTAGTTTTAAAATAATTTTAGGTTTTCATTATAGCACTCAAAGGTTCTAAGAAATGGTATGTTAGGATATATGATTTTTGTTTCCCTTTGTTTTTATAATTGATTTTTTTCATGACAAAGGTAGGTTACATATGTTGAAGCTGTCCTTTTTCCAATCAACACCTTCCATTCATCGTCAGTGTGCGCACTCTTGTGTTGGTCTTTGCCATTTTGCTTTGTCTTTATTTGTGATGTTTTCATTGATTTAAAGTACTTTTCATTTACCCACATAAGTCCTTGTGATTTTTCCTCATTTTATGTCATTTTATTTTCCTCTTCTTTGTTCCTATGTTTGGTCAATTCTGCCATCATCACCCCGATCAAACCAAAACCGAAACTCCTTTAAAACGAAACTCAATGAACGGCCTGACCAAACCCAAAAAAAAAAAAAAAAATCCTGCACAAAATCCAACCAGAACCCTCGGGCCCGCCTCAGGAAGTCAAGTGCTATAGCTCCAGCTCCACCAACATCCTGGTAAGTTGGCGGCCGCCCCCAGTGGAATTACAAAACGGGATCATAACGCAATACAGCATCCAATACGCCGCAACCGAAGGGGAGGACACTTCTGCTCATCAAATCTCCAACATACCTCCGGAAAGCTCCCAGTACCTTTTGGAAAACTTGGAAAAATGGACAGAGTACCATGTGACGGTCACTGCACACACAGATGTCGGAGCAGGACCGGAAAGCCTGCCACAGATCATCCGCACAGAGGAGGATGGTATGTGTTCGCTAAAACAAAAGCCCCAGCTGCAAATCCAGTCTACCCCTCTTAACCCACCCCGTCAAATACTAACAACTACAACTCCCTCTTCTTCTCTACCCTCTTCTGCCTGCTTCTAATACAACTGTTGCCACTCGACACTTTTAGCCGTTTTGGACTATGCACTTTTTTTTTAACCTAACAAACTGTGACTCACTTTGCGAAAGCACCTTTTTTTGGGCTTTTTTCCCCTACGCTGCTCAATTTCAACACATGGTATGGCATTTTCAGCTGCAGGCCTCCAACTTCCAGTCCCAACTGTCATTTTTGAAATATTTTCTGCAGTGTTTTTGAATGGCAGCTCACTTTTTGTAGGAACTTGGCAAAAGGACAAGTTCTGGACAGTGGGAATAACAAAAGGTGGAAGAATTTTTTTTTTTGTGAAGGCCATTTTTTTGCATTTTTTTTCTCCCTTCATGTGATAGAATCATTTTTTTATTCATTTTTCCTTGCTCCATAGCCAAAATTCTTGTAGTGCTTCAAGCATTTGAAACACTTGAAGCCTCGTTTGGCTCCACTTTTCTATTTTGGCAAAACACATTTTTATTCCATGTTTTAAAAATTCCACTCTACCCATTTTTAATGTTTCAAGATTAGGTCAGTTGTCAGACCTGTTTTTGCTGTTGTTTTTTTCCCCCTTACCATTGTTGAAATATTGATGTCATGCAGTGCTTGTTGCAGTTTGCTGCACTTTTGTGATTTTTTTTGTCACTGCAGCATTTTCCGCTACGGCTTTTGGGCAGGATTTAAAAAAAAAAAAAAAAGAAAATAAGAAAGAGGGTGACGGGGTTCTCTATAATTTTGACCTTTTTTCTTCTATCCCATGGTGTTCCTCCAGTTCCTAGCGGGCCACCTCGTAAAGTTGAGGTGGAGGCTGTCAACTCCTCATCAATTAAAGTGATCTGGCGTTCACCGATGCCCACCAAGCAGCACGGTCAGATCCGAGGGTACCAGGTGCACTATGTCAGGATGGTTAATGGGGAGCCCACAGGACAGCCAGTCATCAAGGACATCCTGATTGATGATGCCCAGGTACAACACCCTCCTCAGCCAGCCACCTCGTCTCTCAGACACATAGTTTCGCTTTCTCTCTCCCGCCTTTACATCTGTTACAGCAAAGTCTTTTATTTGAGTGTGTGGAGAAAAAAAGTCATGTCATTACAGTGATTAAACTTATTGCTACTTATACTATAATTATTTATGGTTGACCTTTTTTTTTTTACATTACACTAGTAAGACTTAAGCTCTACTTTGTATTAAATTAGACAAACTAGAAATAATATATTATTTACTTGTATGATACCTTTTACAGACACTTATTACATGTTAATTAGGTAAGCATTGCAACAAGGCTGTACTGTAAACTAAAATGTCGAAGAAGGGTCTAACTGTGGGAAACAATATGCTTCAGTTTACAGTACACTACAGTAGTAATGTGTCCCTAATTATCCTGTCTATAAAGAACATATTTCTAATTTTTGTCTAATTTGACACAAAGTACAGTTTGTCACATCTTACTGCTGCACTCTTCAGTGTATGGTGTGTAGCTGTGTTTGTTTACTGACTAAAAAAGAATTTCTAGTTTTTGTCTGATCAGCTTGTCAGGTCTTATTAGTGTACTGGAAAATAAAGTGAATCAAGACACAAATTTGTTTGGTGTTTGCAGACAAACTGTGTGTATATTTTCTCATCAGTGATTAGTGTCTGTACCTGGGCCTTATTTTGTTGTCTCTTTTCTCTCCATGTTCTTATATCGTAATCAGTGGGAATATGATGATTCAACCGAACATGTGAGTAGTTAAATTTGGAAGAAAAAAAAAATCCAATCTTGTTTTCCCCTGCTGTCATCCTCTGCATGAATGGCATGTGTCTTTTGTGTGTTAGGAGTTCAAGACTTGGTTTTTAAACATTACCTTGGGTGCAATTTCAACTTCTTAACATGTTTACCTTAAAAAACTTCAGATGGGATCTTTGACTAACATTTTGTTCAGAGTTCAAATAAAATTTAACCAAATAGCTTACCTATATACCTTAATGGTTGGAATTCTATTAGAGGAAGGTATTTATTGCACACCAAAGAATATTCTTTACCAAGCTTATCAACACTGTCCCTTTCCACTGAAGCATGCCTCAATTTTAAGTATATGCTGAGAGAATGTGTCTGTTGTGTCCTCTGTGGTGATTATGCTGACATCACATCCCACTTTTATCTCTCTATTTGCTTATATCTGCAAATCAGCCAGTGAGTGTCCTGCAACTAAAGCCCTGCATCTTTACAGGATATGATCATCACAGAGCTGCAGGCTGAGACCACATATTCGGTTACTGTGGCGGCCTATACGACAAAGGGCGATGGCGCACGCAGCAAGCCCAAACTGATCACCACCACTGGCGCAGGTAACGTGACCATCACAGCTGACAAACATCCTGTGGTTATCTGCTAAGATACTGGAGTTTTCATATAAAACTGAATTTGTGCTCTGTAAAGATGTGAAACTGCAGCCAATAAGGGAAAAAAGCATCAGGCAAACATTCTTGTCATCAAGCTTATAAAGTGTGAAGCTAATTGCTGTCTCAGTTGGTGCAATAACTCTTATCCACTGGAGAGACACAGAAATGCTGAGGGCACTTTCAAAATAATGAAAAATACAGAGCTTGAATGAAAGACCAAGTTTAGCTCTTTCATTCATTTCTTTTTACAGTGTATAATAGCTTGATATATTTATAACAAGCTGTCACTTTCTCCATTGCTGCTGTCTTAGTTCCTGAAAAACCTCGGCTAATGGTCAGCACAACCAACATGGGCACAGCTCTCCTCCAGTGGCATCCCCCAGCATTAACCCACGGCCCTCTGCAAGGCTACCGCCTCCGTTTTGGTCGCAAAGACGTGGATCCGCTGACTGTCATTGAGTTCCCCGAGCGAGAGAACCACTACACTACCAAAGAGATCCATAAGGGAGCCTCATACACGTTCCGCCTTTCAGCACGCAACAAGGTGGGCTTCGGTGAAGAGACAGTCAAAGAAGTCACCACAAATGAGGATGTCCCGAGTGGCTACCCTCAGAGCATCACAGCGGAGGGTGCCACCACCTCGACCATTCAGGTCAGCTGGCAGCCCGTCCTGCTGGCAGAGCGAAATGGCCAAATAGTGAAGTATGCTCTGCAGTATAAGGACATCAACAGCCCACGCAGCCCCTCAGAACTCTTCATCACCGCACCGGAATCAACTGTCATCCTGGATGGCCTTAAGGCAGATACTACTTATGATATTAAAATGTGTGCCTTCACCAGCAAGGGCTCTGGTCCCTATAGCCCAAGTGTCCAATTCAGGACACAGCCTTTGGATCAAGGTAGGACCAGTCCCTGAACCTTTCTAGCCCTTACCCTTTTAAAAATCAACCTTTCCCTGCGCAGCCCTTTCCAACCTCAGCAGCTTCCTCTGAAAGCCTCAAAAGGCAAGAAGTTGACAAAGTACGGAATCAACCAGAGGAGTTTGGTATTAACATATTGTCCTACCCTTAGTCCCCTTAATCTAAGAATCATTTAAGAAACTCACATGGAGTAAGTATGTATGTCTTTGTGTCTTGTCAACCAAGCAAAGGTCAGTCATTAATTTAAGAGTTGGTGTTGGTAAGAAGGTAAGAGGACAGTGTTGAGTTCAGTGTAGTACTGATATCAGCCTGGTTTTGAAGGAGACATTCCCAGGTAAGCACTGGTCTGGGACCACTGGTGTAGAGAGTTTAAAAAAGGATGGATGTTGTGTGTCTAAATCACCTGCTCCCCCTTTCTTTTAGCAGTGTTTGCAAAAAATTTCCATGTGAGAGCTGCCATGAAGACGTCAGTGTTGCTGACCTGGGAAATCCCAGACACCTACAACCCAGCTCAACCTTTCACTGTGAGCACTGCCTAGATGTATAAAGCATTTCCATATGCATTGTCATGCTCTATATATTACTACGGCACATATTATTCAGTTAACCTCCACATCCGAGACTTCAATCACTACATGAAGCATGAACTCATTT
The DNA here is from genome assembly GCF_056507025.1 of Lutjanus erythropterus. NCBI lineage: Eukaryota > Metazoa > Chordata > Actinopteri > Lutjaniformes > Lutjanidae > Lutjanus > Lutjanus erythropterus. Next base: position 8,435,890 of record NC_139339.1, on the reverse strand, counting down.
GCATACAGATCCTCTACGATAACGGGCAGAGTGTGGAGGTGGACGGGAAGCTAACACAGAAGCTCATCACGGGTCTTCAGCCCGAGACGCAGTACTCCTTCCTCCTGACCAATCGTGGCAACAGTGCTGGCGGTCTGCAGCATCGCGTGTCCACCATGACGGCTCCAGACATCCTGCGCACCAAACCCTCCGTGATTGGCAAGACCAACTCAGACGGTATGGTGACTGTGGAGCTACCAACGGTGGAGACATCCGAGAGAGTACGGTGAGTAAGGATGACCAAAGTCTGATTGCTTGTAATTAGGGCTACCCTAGACTCACAAGACCGTCTCTAAATGCTGAGGACAATCTCCCAACTTAAGTTATTGAAACAAAACGGAAACAATTAGAAACCTGCATTGCAGAACCAACCAGTCTTTAGGGTGCCCCCCTGTACTGGGGCGCTGACATGCTGAAGGTGTGTGCTTAGTACCGATGAGAATGGAATATTTCCAGTAAGGCATGTCCTTGAAAAAATGTAAGGGGTTAAGGTTGTTAGCAGCTGTATTTGCTGCCAAAATTCTTCAAATTTTGCACAAACATCCATTTGGACACAATGATAAACTGACTGGTGTCCAAGATATGTGTTCATCACTCCTATATATTTCTATGTAAACATAATCTGTGTTGAGGTCGAAACCTAGACCCCAAACAATGTTCTGCTACTGCAATTCTTGAATGTGAGTTTTCTGACTGAAATGTATTTCATTCCATTTATTAAACACCTTCAAAGTCTTCAGTACATATATTGAATGAGTCTGGGCAGACGTACTCATGTAATTGGCAGCTTGGCTGGTTGATGGAGCGCACAACTGGTTATTCTAATTTTAGTTGTGTCATTGTACGCAGAGTAACGCAGGATAACAGCATGGCAGGTTTTAAATTTTAACAAATCGAATCTTGTGTCAAAATTACTCCCAACTGGATGCAGTGACCTGGATTGCCTCCTCTGAGTCAGCTCTGAATAATCCCAATTCGGGTACTGCCCGACTTGTAATTGCCAACTTGCATCAAGCATAATATGATTTGACTTCATATAAATGGCTCTTTTGTTGGACGTGTGACATGTAAAGACATCAGTATGGTGCAGTGGAGCTGTCCATTGCTAATGTCCATATTACTGATTATTACTTCTCACTGATGCATTGTGAATGGAAATAAACAAGTTAACTTGATAGCTGACCTTGTCAGGGATAATTCCTCCAAAACAGAGTCATTTATATTCATCCCTACATTTCACTGTAATATCCACTTCACCTCAGTCATTACACACTGAAGCAGCCCGACTCATTTAAGCGCACTCCTCTAAGCCCTGTAAAATCTCTTATAGCCTTTCAACAAAGCCCGGGGTTGTCAGAAGGCCAAGGAGCACATCCGATTGTAGACTGACGCTTCAAACCCATCTTGGGTTTTTTGATCTTGCTGGATGCACTTGGCCCACTGTCTCCCATGCCAGAGCTTAAGCTAATTAGGTTCCCATTAGCCTGCCACACTGCCTTCCTGGCTAACGCTAGCTAGTGCAGTGCCCAACCAGGAAGCCCAGAAAACTCTGGCAGAGGCTGTTATCTCTCTTGCCACCCTGATGAAGGGATGAAAATCCCTCTAATTCTGTATCTTTTCTGTGTTCACAGAGGTCTCCTAATTAGCCCTCGGGGGGCCTCAGCGAGGTGTAACCGTAGTTCCTGACTTCTCTGAACATGCTTAAATTAAATAGAAAACATAGAGGAAAATGGTCCTAATCAAGTGATAAAGGACTGCATAAGCTGCTAATGGCATGATCTTTTTTCCCATAAGTTTTCCATAAGACTACCCTCTCAGTACAGATCGACATGGTGGGCACTGGGCAATGCTGTATTTGTTCTTACTGTCATACAGGGATTTGTCTGTCCAGGAAACAGGGACAGTTGTCTTGCAGTACATCGAGAATTTTGAGAAATGTGGAGCCAATATAGCACTGACTCAGTACTGAGTGAACTTCAGCCAGAACCAGTAAAAACTTTGTAGTAATATTTTTATAATATAATATTTACAATTAACTTACCTGTGTAATTTGTTTAAGAATATTCATACTTTTCCTACTGCATGTAAAATGACTGTCAAAATAGAATTTTCTTTATAATTTTGGAAATAAATGTGAAAATATTAGGTTTCTGGCAGGCTTCATAGCTTCAAAGTGGCACTTTTGGTGTCCCTTACAGGAATTGATTTTGCTATATTTTCTGTGTATTGCAGTGAAATCAAATATCCACCCTTGTGTCGGTGCCTTATTGACCTCACAATGAGTCAATTATAACCTAGTGTGGTCTAAAAAGTGACTCTGACCTTTGACCTTGTCTAGAATATTAATGTGCTGCACTTTTCATTTTCTTTTCTAGGGGATATTACATTGTTGTTGTACCTCTGAAGAAGCAGCGCACTGGCAAGTTCTTCAAGCCCTGGGACAGTCCTGATGAGATGAATTTGGAAGAGGTGGGTTTCAAGAATGAACTGCTTATAATGACTCATGTTGCCAGGAAAGAAATGTAAAAAAGTCAAAAGTCAAATTTCAGGGTTTTTTTAACCAGTACTCAGCTTCTTAACAGCCCATATATGTAACAGTGTGCACACATCACACATTTCTTTTCTCAAAACTGGGGAAAAATAAGTTGAGGCAGTTAAGAGGGCAGGAGGAATGGGAGATGAGTCTCGCTGATTGACGCAAATAGCTGCAGAGAGCACTGTTCATATGGAAATGAGAACATGAAGTAGCCATCAAGTGCACTGCAAACTCAACCCCCATCCCCACCTCCTCCTCCTCCTCTTTGTGTCTGTGGTAATTACCTGAAGAGCTGCATCAGGCCTTCATGTCTCTTCTCATTCCAGGCAAAGCTAGGCTACTGCGTATGCACAAAACACTTGACAACTTTTATATTTAGCCAGTTGAGATAATTCAGGAGCCGCTGTGCACTGCAGGCATGATTAAGCATGTGAGCAAACGAAACTTTTATCTAGGTGCTGTAAGCTGGAAGCTACATTTCAGGTATTTCTTTTGATGCATTATCAAACACTGGAAGCTGATGATTCAAAAACTTATTCCCCTTCAGGTGAAAACTATTTGAAATTCTGGCAAGGATTCTTATTTGTGAATCAAATCCTCTGGCGAATAATACCTTATTATGAAATTGCACGCTTTAAAATATTGATTCCTATTGTAAAAACATCACAATACATCACATGTCAAGGAGGCCAAAAGAAAACACACCATGTCTCATCTGGCATTGGCTTTACAGCTCATGCCCACAGGCCCATGTCTGTAGCCTTGACCGATTGCCCAAAAGTCGCCCCTCTGTCAGAATTTATTTGTTTGTCAATATTGGCACTCACCTTTTCACAACTTTTCCCAAGGGCAGCTAGATTTAGCTGTGTTGACAGGAGAGATGATTGAAGACATTATCGGGCAGCACCAACAGCCCCGCAGCCAAAACAGAGCACACACGAGAACGCACACACTCTAATGTGAATGACAGGAGGCGCAAACGGCACACACACACACACACACTCACTCCTCCATGCACGCGAGTCAGAGATATGAAATCAGACGCCCAAACAAGTAGCCAGGCCTGATTAGCATAATTATGATCCGCGCTTTGTGATGGAAGTTTAAAATCAGATGGTACAGACTTGTATGAAGGGCACACTTGATGCATTTCCTCCAGCCTGTTAGGATCATTATTATTGTTGGCTGGGGGGAGCAAAGGTGGTACTTTTGCCTCTAACGTTAATCATCTGAGACAACAATGAATATTGGACAAAAAAAATATGTGGTTTAAAGGAGCAATATGTAGCAATTGCATGTCCAAAAATAGTACTGCAGTCCAAATAGAGAGTTGGAGCTATAGACAGTATATTAAATAGGTTAAATCCCTATTTAATAAACAGACATTTGCTTGTTCAGTGAACATTCTGCAACAATTTGAACATGAAATGGTCAAAAAAAACAAAAAACAGTTACTCTGGCCTGGATTAGAAACTTCAAAGGAAGACACCGTGGCTGTAGCAGTGTTGCTGATGCCATATCATGGTCATTTTATGATATATTATAGCAAATATATTACGTATTTCTCCTTTAATAAATAACTGTATTTGGCAGTGGCATTAGAAAGACATTAATGTGTTTTTTTGGGTAAATCTCTCCCAATAACATAGTTTTTTTTTATCTGTAAGATATGGTTTTGTTTTGTTTTTTAAAGCCATTTGTTGATACATAATATAAGTTCTCCTCACTTTGCATATCTTTCAGTCATATTAATGAATAAATAAACATGAATTGGAAGATGCATAACAATTGTACACTGTTAATCAAATCTAGCAAAAAAAAAAATCTCCCCAGATCTCAAGCAAAAAAATGCTGCTGATTGTATCAACAAGAAAAAGTAATTGAGCTCTGTAAGTTGTAAATTAATTCAGTCTCTTCTTTTTTGACTGTTTGACGCTGCTGGATAATCCTCAACTGTTTTATATGCTGGAAATCCACACAATCTTTTAATTTCACTATCTTTTGTAGTCCAAAAAAAAAACCAGATGAAATAAGTCATTGATCTTTTCTGTAATGTTCTGCCTCTTGCAATCAGCGTTTTCAGCTCAGCAATCAGACCAAAAAATCGAGATAGACTGATTTGGGTTTGTGTTTTCATGTGTGTGCTGGAACGTGTCCCTGTGCGTTATCAACCATCTGCTTCTTTACTCCTCACTGTAGCTGCTGAAAGAGATAAACCGAACTAGCAGAGGCCCTCGGTTCCGGCGGCAGGCAGAACCCAAAGCCTATATTGCGGCCTACTTCTTCAAAGACCTGCCTAAAGAGTTCATCCTGGGAAATGGCAAGATGTACGGCGAGTTTGAAAACAAGCAGCTCCAGAATGGCCAGGAGTACATCTTCTTTGTGCTCGCTGTTCTGGAGATGTCTGACAACGTAAGTCTGCTCTTTCACACCTGTATTACATCACATGTGTCTCATATTATACTTGAGTTCACCTTCAGACCTCTGGGTTATCCCATGCTAGCGATCTCAGCTTCTTTGTGTGTGCATGTTAATAGACAGAGAGGGTTAAATCCACTGCATCTTGGCAGAGGGTCGGAGTTTGCTCCTGGTTAGATGTGTTACTCCAAGCCCTTGTGAGGCTTCGACTTAAAAACTTAAAGCTGCTGCTGGCCCAAGAAGCTGACCCTTGCTGCTTCAGGGAGAGAAAACCCTTAAGACCTTAGCCGATCGCAAGAATACCTCGATAACGGGGCTCCTCTTTAATTGCGTCCTACGTGCGGTCCTCCTTATCTCCGCTGCTGCAGCCAGTGTGTATGTGTGCATGTGTCTGTCTGGACCGAAGACCAGAAAGCCGCATGATTAGGCAGCTGCAGGCGTGATGATGGATTTGATGAGCTGCAGGGTCTATAGTCCTGCCTCACACTCTCTCCGCTAACCCTGAGTTCAGGTAGAGCAAAAACGATAATGACGGACGGAGGGAAATCTCTAATTTGCCCACTGAAGCATATATTTTCTTCCCACAAGACTATTTTTTTTTTATCTCCTCTCAGAATGTGAAATAGTTCAATCAAGGCTCCTGTATAGGAGAGATATTGAAGATAATTTTGATTGGCCAAACTGCAGCTTAGCAGAAATTACACAGCAAAACTTTGAATTGGCTTTTAATTTGTATTGTTGGTCATGCTGTCTTTGTCACAGTCTTGTTAGATATGCTCTGTAGTGGGGGTAAATTAATTGAAGTCTTGCAGTAGTGCTTTGAATATCTTGAGCTCCTCAAATAAGTCCAGATCAAATGCATCCTCATCAGCATTCAGTTTTGGGTGTTGATGTTACTTAAGGTGAAGATCACCAAGGAATGGTGTGATACATTTCGACATGGTTGTACCAATAAAGAGTCAGTTAATCTCAGATTAGCTCTAATCAGACTTTAGTAAGAAGGCAAGCAATAAGAAAATCCAGATTTAAAATCAAGTAGAGCTCTGTTGCACAATTAAAAACTAATCTCAGTTTAGTAAATCCAGGTTTAGTCATGTAAAACAAACTTAAATGGAGTTTATTCAATATGGAGATGCTTATCAAAATAAGTAAATAAAAAATAACATAGGAAGTAACGTGACCTAGCCTGAATATAAAAAAAGCTGTAAACCTTAGTCTGCTCTGTATTCCTTAACAAAACGCTGCATTGTTTGCTAGCTAGTTAAAAAGAAGAAGAAGAAAAAGAAGCTTTTTTTTAAACAAGTTTAAAAAAATCTGGTGCAACATCATTTTAAGTTAAACCATGATTTAATCTGGTTTAAAAATTAATTGTTACAGACGCAGTCCGGCCTTAGGGTTGCAATGGTATGAAATTTTCATGACACAATAATCATCTCAGAAAATATCATGGTTTCATGGCACTGGGTATTACATAAGTATCATTATTATTCAGTTACAATGACCCTTAAAGAATTGAAAACAGAAGGGTTTTTTGGTCAAACATGCTTTATTATAAATTTCCTGACAGACATGAAACTGAATATAAACTTAAAATCTTTTTTTAATAACACTATTAAGGGAGAATTCAATTCTATAGATAAACAAACCTGCATGGTATGACAACCATGAATTTTCAAACCATGGTATACTGTGATACAGGTATACTGCTGCAACCCCTGATACACTGGCAAGGAAATATATTTCAAAATCACCAGATGATTGATACAGTTACAAAATAATGAACAAGATGAAGTGCAAGATGTAGAAGTATTATATGGTGGTTTGAAAAAAAAAATCTTAACCCAGATCCTAGGACAGAATATTGATCAACGATGCACTTTTCCCTCACTCAGATCATGTACGCCACAAGCCCCTACTCCGAACCTGTTGTGTCAGCCGACATCGACCCCCAGCCGATCATCGATGAGGAGGAAGGCCTTATCTGGGTGGTGGGCCCTGTGCTAGCTGTTGTCTTCATCATATGCATCGTCATTGCCATCCTTCTGTACAAGAGGTGAGGTTATTAAATGATAATCTGCATTTAAAATTCTAAAAATGACGATAATGATTTCTGGCAAATCCACCTCAGATGGGACAGTAAACTTAACACTGAACATAAATTATATGTGCACACATTCACTGCAAAGGGACATTGTAAAACATGCATTATAACAACATTATTATTTATATATGTGCATTTAAAATTCATGTACAGCCACTTGACATTTATGTATGACCATTCAATATTTAGCATTCATAACACCGACTCACCACACAGCACAAATCTTCAATTAGCACATTCAAATGCAGACACTAAATGTAAGATTTTAACGTAAAGCCTGAGGCGCATTGATCTTCAGACTATCCATGACCCTCAGTCTCAGCAACACACACACACACTCTTAATTCTCAGCCGAGTAAATCCAAGCATGCCGCTCCCAAAGCTGCCATCAAATGCCGACGCCCACAATCCTTCACACAGACACGTGCATTGACTGAAAGTTAATCAGACATGTTCATCTACCCCCCACTGCATGCACAAACATGCACACTTGCAAACACACCGAAAACTGTAGACAAAAAACACTTGCGGTAGTGCACTTTCACACCAAATCAAAACAGTCTTTTTGTCTGAAACCCTCTAGTGGTAGCGAGACCTTGTGCTGTCACTGCTCATCAGTCAAGCGTAGGAGGGCAGAGCTTTGACTATCTGCTTCATGTCACTGCATGTGTGTGTGGTTAGAGAGAGGACCCTGGGGCCTGGGCAAGCATCCCAGCCACCCCAACGCCTCCCTCCTTTTACTACTACCCATTCCACCAGAGAGAGAAGCTCTAGATCCCGACTGTGACCTTATGTCGCCCTCCTGCTTAGCCACATCACACACACAGACAGTATATTGTGTTAGTGGACAGAGCCACCGTGACATCACCCATTGGTTTGTGGACTATAATTTTGAAGCCCTGAGTTTGGCATTACAGGGATTACCATCTTAGAGCGAGGAGCCGGTGGCTGACGCACTGTGACTTGGGCTGTGTTTGGTGTGGCTCATCTGTTCGGCAGGAAATCATTGCGGCTTGCCTGGTCGCAGTATTTCTTGTGTTAAAGTACGCCAAAATATGCTTTAGGCAAAGTAGTAACAGAATATTAATTCATATTTGATCAGCACAGCCCAGTTTGATGGCTTGATCAGGGTGTTGTGAGGCTCTGTTTAGGAACCGGAAACACACACACCTGGTTGTGTTTAGAAGGGAACCAAAGACCCATGAAAGATCTTGCATGAATGATCATTTTATCCCTAACCATGATCTTTCCCTAACCATAATCAGGTGTGTTTTGTATGTTAACCTATATGTCAACTACAGTGTTACTTAACAAAACTATTTAGCTTGTAGAATATGCGCAATGAAGAAAGAACGCTTACAAACTTCACAAGAGTTTTGCAAATCTTGGGTTCCCTTCTCGACACTTCCAGCCTGTCTGGTCACAGTCTTTCTAGATTTACAGCTAACAGTACACTAAATTATGTGTTTAAAAATATTTTAAATAAAAAAAAGCCAATGCAGTAACAGAATCTTGATCCATATTTGATCGGAACTGTCCAGCCTGACGGTACGATCTGTTCGAAACCGGAAACACATTGGCGGCCACCTGGTCACGATCTTTCTCGTTTTACAGCTAAACAGTCATTAAATTAATTTTCTAACATCTGAAGCGAGAAATAGTCAATGTAGTAACAGATTCTTGATCCATGTTTGATCAGCACTGTCCAGTTTCACAGCGTGATCAGAGTTTTGTGAGCCTTGTGTGCTTAATTTACAAGATGAACATCACGCTGTTATGAAGAAGACTCGAAACTAGCGATTGCGATCATAAACTCATCAGGAAACCATTTACTGAGATCATAAATCAAGTGAGAAATAGACTCATTCTTAAATAAGACTGCATATAATCAGACCACTTTTTGCAGCCAGCAGAGTCGCCGCTGACTGGCCATTAGAAAGAGCACAGATTTAAGACACTTCCGCAGTAACTTCCCAGAAGCTCAGTCCACTTCTTCTCCTTTTGTCTATGATCACAAACATGCAGGCGTCCCCGCGCAGGCTTTTTTATGTCCTTCACTATCACGTCTCTTCTGACCTTTTACATAATTTTCAGCAGAGTTCATTCAATCAAATGTCCGGTCCTAAGCAGAAATTCACAGTAGTCCTGAAGAAGTAATTTTAGGGAAGGTAAGATTAGTAAGTGAAGAGTCAGCACAAGCTATAATCAGTAACAGAACCATTACTGAAGACAAAACATACATCAATAGCAGTGTAATGTAAGAGGTTTATGCATACAGCTTTATTCCCTATATTGTCCTTGGATTCCATTCATATCAAGTTTTGGTTTGGATAATACAAAAGGTGAATTGAAAGTGAACAAAGATCACGTGTGCGGGCGGGCTTCAGAGTTTCTATTTGTGGCAGGCAGTTTTACACATCAATTACCGGGCCAGTGTCACCGCCACGTTAGGGAACATTCCGTGCATAACCAGGAGATATTTCTCTTGTCGAGATCAATTTTTATGCGACAGAGCACTCCTCTTGTGCAAAACAAAGGGCAACAACCATGTTACGTTGAGCTGTGGGAAAGGACATGAGGATAATAATGTGCAGCCTCATCAGAGAGAAACATAAATCAGAGTAAATTGTACACCTACACACAGAATACAATTGAAGTCAAGTCATGTCTGCAACCCGACCAATAGATTCTAGTTGTTTTTCCAAATAAAATGGTAAAATACATTTGAATGCATGCTCCCACATGTTGTTTGTATTTATAAAACTGCATCCATAAATCCTGAATATGCATAAGGCTTGATTTTAATAAATGCAACAGTGGTAAGCTTATTTGCAAGAAAAGACAGACACAGCAATTAGGAGTCAAGAGATGACTTTTATGCTTGAACAAGAAGCAATCAGCTGAAACTGCTCGAAATAGCAAGAGATACAATGTACAAATCTTGGATGCACCTGGGAAACTGTAGTATTTGAAACAAAGAGCCCCAAGGCAGTATAATTGAGCATAATCTCTGAAGTGAAGCATCACTAATCTTGCACGTAAAGCAAAATTGAGATATGATTGGTATCGTTTGTCTCTTATGCAGTCAGACATTCGCTTATTCTGCAGGAAAGTTTCTGGAATTCTCCATCACATAAAGCCAAAGGTCTTACCACCTAATGTTGTGTCGATATTTCTTTTCTTGCTGACCAATGGAGCAGCAAACCAGACAGGTAAGAGTGAGAAAGAAGCAGAGAAAAACTAAATCCCTTTAAACCCTTTCTTCTCCCTACACTGCTATATCTAAACATATAGAAACTGGTCGCCCACTGGAGTTGATGTCGTATTTTCACATATAACATCAACTCCAGTGGGTGACCGACACTATGTGCTAATCAAAATAAGCCAGTTTAACATGTTACTCATTATTACACTAAAAAAATGTTGAGAAAACTCATAATTTTAATGCAACTGTTTTCACTAGACCAGTCAGTTTTAAATCACACTCTCAACAAAGTTTTTCCGACCATATTTCAACCTTTTGTAGAGGTATTTTTATTCTTTGGACAAACTTGAATCTTTGAGTTTTAGAAACCCCCAAAAATTTGTAGTTCAGTAATTGTTCACAGTGAGCTGTGAACCTGATTTGTCATTATTTGGGTGTGTGAAAATGAAATGATTGAAATTGAAAATGTAGAATTATTAACAATGATTAACTTTGACTTCAATGAGTTTATTCAACATTTTTTGAAACAGTTTTTTTTAAAACTCAGGAAGAAAACTAAATTATCTCAACAAGACATTATTAGTTGGTAAAACTTTTTTTAAAATTTAAGAGTTAAAGCTGGGTTTTCGTTTTTACAGTGTAGCACTGTACCATTTTTAATCTTTTTCTACTGATAAACTTTAAATTCAAGTCAAAATCTCCTCTTTATTACCTTTCCGTTATACCTGTTTTGTAAATACTAGTGGCCTCTTGCAAAACGTGATCCATGTCAGTGTCTAATGTTATACAAATCCTTATAAATGAAAAACGGCATCTATCACACAAACACTTAATTCATACAGTATCTTTTGTCAGAGGTGATAATGTTGTACACTAAAAATGTGTGGGAAAAAAAGAGATGAAACAACAAAGACTATACAAATCCGAATCAAATACCGAAAAAAATAAAAGGGAAGCAGAACAAATAACAAGAACACTCAGACATGATGCAATCCTGCACAATAGCCCTGTCGTAAATGGCATCTTTGTGTTCCTGTTGTTTTCTTCTTTGAATGCAATAAGAGGCCCATGTTACAATATAATGCAATCTAAACAGCACCCTTAACTACGGCTTCAAAATGACTATAGAGTTGAATTGACACCTTATATGACACTATCATTTAAAAGAGCACCACTAAAGGTAGTATTTAAAGGGCTATTGTATTGGCTTGCATTATACTGTGAAGTGTTGATGTTATTTAGCACACCCCCTGTAGCTTTATGCACTGGAAGAATGTAGTCCTGTCACCTCTATAATTACATATTTGCCTGCAGCATTTATCAGACCACAAAGCAGCCTTTGAGGTTGTACAGCAAGATTTTTCAGCGCCACAAAAATTAATGAAAAATAATTAAAATTTGCTGTTTGTTCTGCAGAAAAAGAGCAGAATCTGAAGCTAGGAAAGGCAGTCTCCCCAACAGCAAGGAAATGCCGCTGCATCATCCCACTGACCCCGTGGAGCTTCGACGTCTCAACTTCCAAACACCTGGTAGGTATTCCAAAGGAAGCCACTGGCATCTCTCTCCTTCACTGTGAATTTATAGCTGAATCTGCATTGTGAAAAGGGACACCAATGCTATTGACTGCTTGCTTAAAGTTCCCATGGAAAGGCTAGCAGAGTGCTTATTGCTTACATGTTTAGTAAAACAGGCAGCTATGGAGGGACTCGTTGACACTTTTTGGTGTTCACAGTAGCCACAAGTGCTGTGCGCTGTTGCCCCACCATGCAAGTAAAGCAGTCCATGGATGTAAGAAGGAGGGTGGTACTATTAGCTAACTTTTCCCGGACCAAGAGGACCCAGTGAACACAGCCAGACTAGAACCAAACCAGCCTCCAAGACCAACAAAGGCTCTCTCCATCAGGAGACTTTGTAAATGACCTTTTTACTGTATTCCCTGTTGCTTACGGAGGCTGTGTTTGTCCTTGTCACCGACCGTGTTCACTTCTTAGACCGATTCTATTGCCTGCTAATGGCATCTAACAGCTAACAGTCACAGTTAGCTACTTCAGCAACAAGTAAGCTACAGCTATCTAACCAGTAAGAAATTCTGCAATCAAATAATAACTTGAAGTTGAAGCTGAGCAGCCGGAGGACGTCAGAGGGAAAAACTGAACATATTTTATTTAGAAAATATGATCTAGTTTTACCCAACTCAGTGAATAAGTTATAAAGTTTTGCTTTTGTACAGTGAGGCCTGGTTCACTGGGTGCAAATTTAGTAACACCCTCAAGTGCAGGATGAGTCATCAGCAGTTTTTAATTGTTTTCCTTGAAGAAAGGAAGATAAACTGAAATACCAGTAACATATAACTGTTTTCATTGTTGGGCTATATATTGGCATATAGTTGATTTATGGCGCCATAAATATGGGATGAAAACACTTAAACATCAATTCTGACTTCATGGGAACTTTAATTCGCTTTATATCCTCCATCATTTGTTCATTTGCAACCACCACTGACAGTGAAACCTTATACCATCACGTCCCAAAAAGTCAATCATCATTGCAGGAAGATTGGCATTGAACAAGTGAGCAGTTTGCAGGTAGACAATGGACAGGTGCTCAGAGGAGGCACAGAGGGTCAAAACTGACAGTTCGCTCCCAAGAGACACTTCTCAGTGGAAAATGAAGAGGCAGAAATGCAAGCTTGACAGTTTCATGGCAGCTGTCGTCTTCCTCGGCACCTGCGTTATCCAGGTCATCAAGACTTGTCATGCTTACTCAGAATAGCACAGTCCTGCTTGGATGGTATCCTGCTGCTAGAAGTCACAGGATGCAGCGTTGTGTGGAAGGTGAGAGAAAACAGAAAGTGTGTGATGGCTCGGCGCTCCATTCTGTACGAGAGCCGACGGATGGTGACGAAAAAGTGGTGACAAGCTGTAAAAGCTGTTGTTTACTCGCTTTGACCTTTAGTGCTTTAGGTGAGCGGTGGTCAGTGGTCATGCTTTGACTTCAGTCATGTGGCCATTTCTCGCTTAGGGCAAACGATGGGCGTCACAGTCCATTTATCACCTGGAAAGGAGGTAGGCATCTTTGCCCCCGTCCTGACCAAGAGAGACGCACTTAACTGCCGTTTGAGTTCCTCTGGCACCGGCTGCTTTGGGACAGGTGTTAAGAGACTGCCAATAATGTTGTAATATCAAAGCCATATTTTTCAGGTCAGCTAGTGTGAAAGGAGGATGAATTATCCCTGCAGGCTCATTTTTGAAAAAGATTATGCATATTTATGAAAGCTCTTCAATGATGTTAGGACCATTACTGGCTGTTTCATCCTGGCAGAGGGGTATTTTTCCTTTTGGCTCAGAGTGATCTCAACCATCCTCCCACTATTTCACTCGCCTCTCAAGCCATCATTTCCACCCCACCCCTCCCCCAAACAGCCTTTCTGAGAGCTGGTATCTTGGCTCTCTCGCAGCTCAAAAAGGACCAAACATTTTTTTTCCCACCATGTGACCACTTTCTCTCAAGTCCTGAAGCGGTTCTGCATTAGACCACCTCTCTTCCCCTACTCTCTCTCTACCCTTTCTTTCACCTCTTTACCCCTCAATGGACATTTTCATCTTAAGGATGCTTGATGTTTGAGCGACGGCATGTTGGAAATGGTACTTTCATTGTCCCCCAGTGGTGGAAATGGATTTTGAGTAGCGGGTCTGCAATAGAAACACCCTTTGCCGTCTTTCAGAGAGACGTGAGAGTGGGTGGGAAAACGAGGCTCAGCTTCCATTAGCTAATGCCCACTTGTGGCAGCAACCAAACTGAAACATCACCTCAATATTGGAGAGAGAGAGGAGAAAGAGAGACCCAACTGGTGTGTCCAAATGGCACCTGAATTCTTAAGTTACAGACCTTCTGGACTGCGACAGCATGTACTACCCCAATTCCAAAAAGACTTATGACGTTGTATAAAACAGAAGTAAAAACAGTGCAATGACTTGCAAAAACTTTTCAATTAATTACAGTACAAAGATATTTAATGTTTAAAGTCATTCTGAATTTGATTTTTGATTGATATACTACGTCAGGTGCTCAACAGTCCGGAGTCTTTGTTGTCGTATTTTTTGCTTCATAATGCACCACACATTTTCAATGGGAGACAGGCCTGGACTGCAGACAGGCCAGTCTAGTACCCAAACTCTAGAACCCACATTGCTATAACACTTGCAGAATGTGTCTTGGCATGTAGTGTCCATCATAGAGTTATGTAGGTTTTTAACGCAGTGCCATTTGAGTGGTCACAGGTCCCAGGCGTTCAGTGTTGGTTGATATTAAAGATTGTAGATGGTGAAATCCCTAAATTCCTGCAGTTTTGTGTTGAGAAGTGTTGTTTTTAAACTGTTGGACTATTTGCCTGTGCAGTTTTACACAAAGTGGTGAACCTCTCCCCATCCATGCTTGTGAATTGGTGTTGCACAAAAAGGTGTCTCCTTAAGCTACACTTTTGATCGTTCTCTACGTACACGCTCTTAAATATCCAAATGACACCTATACTTAAACTACCACCCGTACTCGACAATGTGAATTCTATATTGTCAAAGTCAAGTGAACTTAACTGCAGGCCAGAACTTTATGCTGCAGACCATGCAAGTACTATATTACCATGTCAGCAACCTCAGGTTAAAATGAATGTCAAATAATATCCCATGGTCGCTCGACTTTAGTTTGTGCTGCTACGATTTTTAATGCTTGTATGCTTTCTTATTTCTATGACATAAGCATGGTGGCATAGCCAAGCTTCTAGCATGTTGATTTTGTATGTTACTAATGAATGTCCCATTCAGAGTACACATAATTCATTCAACTACTACTCGTCACGTTTCAATTTCTACCTTCTGTTTGTGAAGAAAATAGTCATCACATTGCTATAACATCTGCAATATATTTAATTACAACACCGCCGTTTCCTCCACAGGTTCAGGTGCGTCCAGTCACCCCAGTAACCTCCATTTGTCAAGTTAGTTGTTCTCGATTATGCATTTGACATGGTTTTGATTTTTTTTTTAAACCTTTAATTCCCTTCTTTTCCTTTTTTTCTGCTTAGTCTTGTATTCCCATCCCCATCTAATCCATCTGGTGTTAATGCTATGTCATCACAGGGGGCGGAGTTTGAAATGACAGCCTGAAACCATGTCATCACTCAAAGCAGACGTCAACATCTGGCCTAACATTTTGAATGTTTTTCTTTTTTCTTTTTGTTGTTTGTTTTTTTGGGGGGGGGGGGGGGGGTTGTTCGTTTGTGTCTGTGTCTTACTCTCATGCTAACTACCCACGGCAGCTTTCTGTGTGAATAACGTTCTTCTCTCTCAATAGGGAGAGTCCCAGTGGGGGCAAGTTTGCTCGATGACTTCTCATTGGCTTCTGTGTCCATATTCTCTCTTATGAGCATGGCCACTGCTTTGAGTGAACAAACTAGCCTAACAAGATCCACTCTTCCATTCCCCCTGTTAAACACACATGCTGCTTATCTAATGATTCACTGTTGGCTTGTGCTTGGGTGATTCCCTCTTACAAGACCGGTGACTGACCTTCAGTCCATCTGTTTGACAGGTATGGCCAGCCACCCTCCAATCCCAATCATGGACCTGGCAGATCATCTGGAGCGCCTGAAAGCCAACGATAACCTCAAGTTTTCACAGGAATATGAGGTAACTGTCAGAAAATCCCACCGTTGATTAAGCTTGATACTAAGTGGAACCTAAGTCAACTTTCTCCTTTCCCATCTCCTGTACTTAGATATGCTAAATGTTTGGGTCGCTTATTTCAAATAGAAAACCAAATTTTGAAGATCTCCCCTTCCAAGGAAGCCACAAAACTGACACAAAACACAAAAGGTTGTATGTAGAACCAGTGTTTGTTTTGTCCATTCTTGGCTACTGCAGAAACATGGCGGCCTCCACGTGGATTTTTCACATAAATTAGCTTAGCACATAGCATATCTAAGTACAGGAAACAAGAAAAGGAGAAAGCTGATGAGATTAAACATCAAAGCAAGATTTTTGTGGCATAAAGACAGCAATATAGCATAATGTCCAGTGCTATGGAAACATGCACCAGGTGCTTGCATGATCTGTGTTCAAATTACTGACACTATGTAAGTGTGGTGGGCAAAACCCACAGACTTGCATTTAATGATATTTTCTTGGAAGCCTTAATCCTGTCATTGCATACCCATGCCAACCACACAGCGGCTCAAATATCACAACAACGTGTCAACTGGCTTTGGTGGATGACAGCCAAATAGGGGCAGAGGGTAGGAATCAGACTAACTCAGAGATCTAAAGTCAGTTGGTAGACGTTTTTCAAGGCAGGCATTTTGACGCGCCATAGCAGGAACCACACAGGTGTAGCTGAAAACATTAATAATGGCTGCAGTTCCATTTCCACTGCTGGCTCAATGACATGACTTACTGTGGCACAAGTCAAAAACGCCTGCTGTGAAAATGGCTTATATGACTAAACTGAGTGAAAATGGCAGTGCGGCGGCCACAACATACCAAAAAAAACCTGCACAGAGAAAATCACCTGTGTAATCAGTGTTTATTAGTCAATACTGTGATTGTGTTGGATATATGATGAGGTAGATGGTGAAACTGCTCTGTTTCTTAAAA
Organism: Lutjanus erythropterus; assembly: GCF_056507025.1. Taxonomy (NCBI): domain Eukaryota; kingdom Metazoa; phylum Chordata; class Actinopteri; order Lutjaniformes; family Lutjanidae; genus Lutjanus; species Lutjanus erythropterus. The sequence goes on along the minus strand of NC_139339.1, from coordinate 8,418,944 downwards.
GGGAGTTTTTCCCTTATGTCTGCTGTGAAGTGCTTGCTCAGGTTTCTGTAAAATAATATTACAAAGACTATGAAACAAAGAAGTCTGACTATGAAAAGTGTCATTAGATTACATAGTGTTTATCAATCAATATGATGTGATTATAGCAGATATCTGTGCAGTGATGAGTGGTACAACACTACGGTTTCTGCCTGTTAAAAAAGAGTATTTCCTCACCACTGTTGCCAAGTGCTTGCTCATGGTGACAATTGCTGGGTCTCTGTAAATAATATTAAAAAGACTGCATTGTGACCGTGCTCTATTTGAAAATTGCCCTGAGATAACTTCTAAAAGGATTTGATGGCATATAAGTAAAATTGACTTGACTACAGCAAATGAAATCCAACCGTTAAGATGTCATTTTCACCATATGAAATCATATAACAAGCCAATTAAAATAATAGGACTGAAATTTGGAGGTGCTGCTATCAGCCCCTAGAGGCATCACTCCACCTCGCAATATGAATGTGTTGGAAGGAGCTCACAACATGTTTTACTGCTTTGTTGATGGGAGTGACTAATGCACTACCAGACTGGAGATTTCAAAGGCTACAGTTTACTGACGCTTGTCCAACCAGTTAGTCATATCTTCTCTTTAGCGGAGGGCTCACTCTGGAATGTATAGCCACTATCAGAATAAAAACATATTCTGGAACAAAGGTGTATTTATCATGTGATAAGACATTTAAATGTAAAAATCCTTAAAGTTTAAGTGCCCTCCCTGTGGGCTGTAGTCCGACAGTGCAAATGTTTCCTTTATGTTAGCTTTGAATTGTAGATGAATTTATGCCCCTGGAGCCTGAAAAACTATGCGAGCAAGAGGTCCTTTCAGGGGCATTGTGTGAGATGGGAACGGTCACCCTTTCTCTGCCCATTCTCTCTCTGCGGGTCCTGCAACGGCTCCAAAATCTATGAGGTCACCATATGGGCGGCTGCCAAGCTGCCCAATCATTACTGCAGCTTAAGTACATTGAATTCCAATTTCATAGTGCTTATTCGAGAGCAGTGGAAAGCAATTTTGTGAGCACAATGAAATAAAGATTTTTATTATGAGCAATGTTGCAGCCCACTGTTTCAACATATTTTGATAAAATATCAGGCTTAGCCAGTGGTTTGTGCCCCCACATACTGCTGCTTTAGGTGATTTCTGCAGATAAAGATCTCAGTGCTAAAATGCATTATTGCATTCACATCGAGCTCCTCTTAAATACCTCTTAATGTATTTCCCTTCATGGTCATAGTAGTATTATAAAGTTTGCCATCATTAAACTCATCTAATAATGAATAATAAAGCTAATTTTTATGTGTTTATTGCGCCTATAAATTACCCTAAAGAACTCATAAAGGTATGATCGTATTCAGAACTGTCTGGATTATAAGCAAGGTCAGTGTGTCTGCTGCAACGTGTCCTATTGCACTTCTGCAATTCAGTTGAGATTAACTCATAAAAGTAGTCTTTAGTCATTAAAAGCACAAGCACAATATTTTCCCTGTAATGTGAAACGGAATGCTATCTTTCATGTCTTTGTATTTTCCCTCTGTGATATTATATTTTATAGTTCATTTATCGCTGATGAGGGAGCATTATCAATCTCTCTGCTTTACAAAGCTGAAATAGGGCTTGGATAGCAAATTCTGTTGAACTAGTCTCAAGTGTGGTATTCTAGTCTGTGCGGTAAAGTCCTAAAAATCAAATGAGGGGAGCCGATGGAACACAAGCTTCTCCTCTGTGACCAATTCAGCGTGAATATTTTTGTAAATCTAATCATTTATATGTAGCGGTTATTTTATGGCAAGGACAGCACACAGTTCACATAGTTCTTATAAGTGAAGTAGCCACTTTTTTTTTTTATCTAAGTGCTCTCTTCCACTTTTAATTTAAGATTTGCAGACCACAAGTGTCAACTTAAGACTCCAGTGTCTGTTGACACCCCATTTTCTACAAGACACTGAGAGGAGGGAGCAGATTAAATTAAGAGAAGAATAAAAGTCTGGGTTGGACTATTCATCAAGTAAATCAGCTTTCAGTCAGAGAACAATGATTTCCTTTAGTCTCAACAACCTCAAGTACTTTTATATCAAGAACAAGACATATTTCATGGTCACGACTTAATTTAAGAGCCTCCACCTTTTTGTGTGAAGACAGCAGACACTCCCTAGTTATTTTAGTATTCGGGCACATGCAAGATGCAGCCTTAAGAGAGTTTCTTGCATGCTGAAGGGCGAGAGATGAAGCAATGTCTTAAAGCCTTTTTTCATCACTGTTTTGTACACATGAGGAGGCCTAACAGCAGCTCTACAAATCAATATTATGCATGACATTAACATAAAATAGATTGTGTTTTTAGCCAAATGTACCATCACACTGATGGTACTTTTGCAAAAATAGACTGTGGGACAGAAAGGACACATCAGAGCATTCACTTTTATAAATGGTCTTCCTCATGGCATTGATAAACAGTGGCTTGGCCTGAAGACACAAAGCGAAGTGCGGCCTTGAGTTTCATGTGCACTCTTAAAGAGATTTAAACATAAGTAAACTACAGTAGATCAGAATTTCATTTACAGTTGCCCTGTGGTGAAAGGCATATTTCAGTAAGCTTTCTGACATGGATCTTCCACGAATGCCTCATGGGCAATTACCATTGAGTTGAATTCAATCTTAGCAATGAACTACTGTTAAATGTTCTTATAGTGCAGCATATTCCACTGTAACAACAAGTCCTCTTCTACTTCACAGTCCATCGACCCTGGTCAGCAGTTCACATGGGAGCACTCTAACCTGGAGGTCAACAAACCAAAGAACAGATATGCCAACGTGATTGCCTACGACCATTCGAGAGTCTTGCTCTCTGCTATTGACGGTATGCCGCCCACCAACATCTTCCCTCCCAGCTGTTGTATCGATTCCAAAGACAGCCTGTGCAACTGTATCTTTTAGACCCCAGGAGCGCAACCACACTGTACTTTTACAAGATTTTCCTACACAAGCATGTCAGACTACTTATTTTCTTTCATGCCTCAGGTCCTTGCAAAAAAAAAAAGAGGTTGGTTTAGAAAAAAAGCAGTATAATACCCGTATAATGCTGAGGCAAGCATTCAAATCAGATTAAACAACAATCTATAGTGAGACATGCAAGCAAGTTTTGCCAGCATGTATAGCAGTGTTTCCATTAGGAACTTTACCCAGGTAGTAGGAACCCTTGGAGGAACTCAGCTGGTTTCCAATAGAGGGACCAGGGTCTAAATTAAGTTCCAGGGACATTTTCAAAAAGTCCCTGCTTGGAGGGATAGTACTTTCCAAAAGCACAGGAACTTTTGGGGTGGGACTTGCAGGGCTGAACATTTCTGATTGGTTGAGAACTCGCAATATCAGCATCTGCATGGTGTCACAGGAGAATGCATCTGACACATGGACCACTGACAATCATGGCTGTATAGTCACACACAAAAATGATGTGTAAAAACAGCTGAAGGAACAATTTTGGTTCCTTAAGGATGCTCAATGTTGCGCTCCTAGGGTCTAAAAGATACAGTTGCCAGTTTGCTACCTGGTTCAATCGCTAATAGCTCTATATGGACAGGACTCCTTCAAGATGTGGTTCTCTGAACTACCAGGGCCAAACCTTACAGCTGTTCAGAATTTCACTTGAGCCCGTCACAGACCTGACTTGAACAAGTCCAGCAAGAGTATCTGGCCCATTAAAGATGTGTGTTGCACTGTACAGTACGGCTTCTAAGGACTGAAAGACCATTTTGAAATGGCTAGTTAAGTGCTGGCGCCTTCACCAGTTTATTGGATTAAACACAATTGCACATACACACGCAGCTATTAATTAACCATTTCCATTGAGCTGCTCCCATGGAGGGCGAAGAAGGAAAATAAACAAAGTAATAAATGGCTAATGTGACAAAAACAGATAGATAAAGACTTGGAGAGCCCTTTTTTGCAGCCTCTCTGAAACAACACACAGCTTGAGTGTTGATGGAACTCCATTAGCTAGGCATATAAACACATCTGCACAACCACATTGAAGCCTTTGTGCTATAGCAGGCGAGTACTTCTCAGCCAGGGGGACATGAGGGACTTCCTCTTTTCCTTCTAAAGCTTAAACAAAGCCTTTTGGCAAGCAATGCGTCTATTGTTTACTCTGATTGAGTTCTTTGAATAAAAAGGGATTTGGGATTTGACATCAGAATTTGAAGACAGCTACAGTACTTTCAGAATTTATTGATGTGGGGATGGATCAGCAGAATCTCCAGAATACAGGCGCTCTGAAGCTCGAGTACAATCAACTTTTAATTGTCGTGACATCACTGAAGTTGCTCCACTTTTGACGACTGACGAGGCACCTCTTGCCAAGTTGCCTGAACATATAAGACAAGCGCTTAGCAGGATTAAACTAGTGTCTAAAGTTAATCCCTAAAACTTTGTTGACCCTTTATTAGCCAAAATTGTATAGTTTATAATTGCATAAGTATGAATTTTTTTTTAGCATGATCCCTGCAAATTACACCAATTCCTTGTCTTTTTTTTGGAACACTGAAGTTATGCAAGAGCTCACTGTTTTTTCCATTGTTCTATATTTAGTGTAGAAGCTGTCACAGGCCTGATCTTCTTCAAGGAAAAGAACTATACTTCTACAAAGAGGCCATGTATTAAGAAAAACGTTCGCACTTTATGTTACAGTACACTAATGACTCTGTATCCAATTAGACAAAAACATAAATAATATGACTAGACAGCATTAGACCCATATGAGACTTTATTTGAGGGTATTATGGACAAATTGCTAAACTAAACTGTAGTATTTTCAACTGTTAGATCCTCTTTAGACTTTATTAGAAGGTAACCAAGAGCAGTGCCTCGTTATTTGATCAAATTAAATTTTCTGCCTGCAGTATCAGTTAGTTTATACAGTCATGCATAGACAAAATATTTCTCTACTTCTATAATTTTGGCCTTTACTGGGTTGATCCGGTTCACATATCATTTTTAAAAAGAGATATGTGATTTCAATTTTGTTTACATTACAGTTCTTTTAAGGGTCTAATATATATCATATTTCTATTTTTTGTCTAATTCGAGATAAAGTATGGCTTGTTACATCTTAGGGTACTGTAAAATTAAGAGCGACCAGAAAATTTAATCAAAATCAAATGTGACAACTTCTACTCTGTAGTAAGATGTTGGATGCAAATGCACAATGTCTTTACACGAGCATACGACCACTACGACTAAGAATCATCTTATCATCATGACTATGTTCCACCCTAAAATCTTTCTGTGTTTCCTTTGAGATTCCTTTCCTTTTCTGTGAGGAGCACCGAATTTCACCGTAGCAATGTTTATTTCTCAATAAGCATGTTGACAGAGAAAATGGTCGAGTTTACACAAATCCTGAGTGACAGAAAGCATAAAGGCAAAACCCATTTGCAAATGTGCATTAAACAACACTTGCCTCATTCTCATTAAACCACAGTAATGTCTCTTTTTGCTTTTTGCTTTTCAATTCGAAAACACACTGGGCTTAATTGTATTTATCCCTTGTCCATCACCGAAAATGTACAGCCGCCTGGCTGTGTGGACAACTTCAACAGCAAAAGAGAGGGGCGGGGGGACAGCTGAGAAAAAAAAATAATGTGGGTTGGTTTTTGAATGTGTTCATATTCCATTTTCCTTCCTTTTTTCTGTTGAATAAGTTACCTGGGAGTAAAAGGGAGTCTGGGGGAAAGGGGGGGGGGGGAGCAGTTGGAGTGAGGGGATTCTCTGATACGTGGCGTCCATGCAGATGAGACTTATCTTGGTCGACCATGTGTGCACGAAGCCCCTAAACTGCCAGTCCTAAAGCATTGACTAGCTGTCAGCTCTGTCTCTTTCGCCTGGATTTCGAAAAGGCTGCTGTGCCTTTCATTTAATATAAGCAAAGGGAAGAAGGAGTGAGGAGGGGAGGGGGGAAATTGTTTTGCTAGTTTTTTGTTGGTTTGTTTTTCTCCGTGTGAGGTGATAGACTTTTGCAGACCGAGCTTTATCTGTAAGTCAGCTGCAGATATGGAAGAGGGACACAAAAACTGTGGATTTAAATGTGCTGTTGATAGCAAATACAAATCCTTATGTGCCGTATCAGTGGTTGCAAATGTGACCGTTTTATGCTATTTTTCGACTTAATACTCAGAGACAGACACGGACGATAGCCTAACACAGTGTCCCCTTATATGCGGGAGAATCTGACGTTATCTCAAATAACTGTTTGGAAAATCAAGACTTAGAGCTACTTAGGAAGCAACGAATATCACTATTTTTGTGCCATTTATTGTCCACACTGTGTTGGTCTCTCATCTTCCTCTGCTATACATTAATGCCTCTTATAAAGCGATCCTCATCAGGGATGCACTGACTTATGAGCAGAACATTGCTATCGGCAAGATATTGCAATCGGCAGGTTGGTTATTTGCGGTGAGACTCGGACAGCAGCAGCTAGCAAACTCAGCTGCTGTTTCAGAGAAGAAAACACTGGCTGGACTCAACTCTGTTGTGACCTCAGAGGGCAATGGGTGCTGTGTTTTTATATATGAATATTTATCTGCCTCCCAGGCACAAAATAAGGAATAAATAACACCCAAATTGTTACTGTATGAGCCCAGAATTTCATCAAGGCTTCCTAATTCTTAAGTAACTTTTTTTCCATATCAACTCCAGCTTGACAACTAAAGTCACCCCTCATCTTCTTTTTAGGTATCCCTGGAAGTGACTACATCAACGCCAACTACATAGATGGCTATAGGAAGCAGAATGCCTACATCGCCACCCAAGGGTCTCTGCCAGAGACATTTGGTGAATTCTGGAGGATGATCTGGGAGCAGAGGAGCGCCATCATCGTCATGATGACCAAACTGGAGGAGAGGTCCAGGGTAAGACTCAGAAATACAGATACAGCTGTACATTCTGGAGCGCTCTCTGTCTCACTAATGAGTTGTAGTCAAAACAGATGTGTGGGTTTGACTCAGAAATTTGATGACTTTAGACTTGACAAGCTAGACTTAGACTTAATACTACTTGATACCCTCTCACTAGCCCAAAGTTTAAAAAGTAAGTAAAAGTAAAAATTGAGCCACCAATTGATTCATTTTCTGAATGAACTAACATTTGCCTTAATCATTCCCAGTAAATCAGCCTGTAATTTCCAACAATGCCCAGATCCACTTTTTATTAACCAATCTGACAGCAGCCAATCAAGTTGCAGGAGGGAACCATGAAGAAGCAACTGAACACCAGCTGGAAAATTTGATACCAAAGATACTTTTGTTAGCATACAAAAACTGCAAGGTGATCAACAAAAAACAAATTATAATATGCAAATCTTTTGGGTTGAGAAACAACTTTCAGCCTTGTTCAACATTTGAAGTTGAAGCACAGTAAGCTGAGGCAAACCTGACTAATGCTTAGCTAACGTCAGCCTAACATCTAAGCCTAAGGAACTTTGTAAATCAAATGTAGCTCGAAACTCACTGTTACATTATGACTTGTTAGAGAATCAAAACTCGGGACTTCTCATTCTTGACTTGGGACTTAACCTGGGACTGGCCAGTCTTTACTCGGGACTTGATGCTGCATTTGACTGGAAAGACTTGAGACTTGGACTTACTTGTGACTTGCAAAACAATCACTTGGTCCGATTCATAAAAAATGACAAGATTAAACCCATAAGTATATGAAAAAAGAAAGTTTTCTGATGGACAAATATATGTGTATATATATATATATATATATATATATATATATATATATATATATATATATATATATATATATATATATATATATATATATATATATATATATATATATATAACAGTCTGAGCAACAAAATCTGAAAACTGCAATTCTGAAAGCCAATGACATTTTTTCCATTCTTCATTTAACATCCTTGTCCTACATATCTCCATTTTTGTGACTCTGTTTAATTTGTACAGTAGGTTTGTACTCTGGCCCTCCTTATTTATTCTCCTGCAGAAGCCAGGTTGCATTCTGTCAACAGCTGATATCCTCAATCCTCCCTTTACGACTACACATTCTGTGGTTGTTTAGTCCTGACTGATTAGTGGCGTGGCTCAGTTCATTAGCTGAGCACTGCTGAAGGCACTGGATTACAATCAGTGATAAAACACTCAGAGACTGAAGAAAGCTTCGGTGCCAAGCTGTATGCACTCCCTACTACTTTAAGGTTGACGTGGTCAAAAGGCACTTTCTCTTTCTCTCTTGCACATCTCGCAGTGTTTGACCGAGCACATGAAAGCTCGCACGGACTCCATAAGCTACTGACCTTCACACTTCTGTGCCTTTTCTAAGAGTCTGGCATAGTGTTAACAGGGGTGCTGACTCAATCCAGAGAGCAGTTTTCGCTCAATATCTGTACGATCTGCAAAGCAAATGCATTCCCGTCGCTGCTTTTCAACATTGTAGATACTGTAAAATGCACAATTCTTCAATTAAGTTTGGTCCATGTCGTCAGACATCCATGTCACTCTATAGAGGCTTTGTGACGCGACTGTAAGAGCGCTTCTTGTCTCTGCAGACATCCCTCACCCTGATCCTGCTATACCATTATGCTGTTTGACATTTGTAGTACATAATGTGTTTTTGTTGCTGCCAACAGCTCCTGACTTTCATATTAATCAGTCATATCATTCGCAGGAAAGCACTCAAGCTGTCTTTCTATGTTTTGCATATATAAACCTCGAATATTTGCAAGTGAACTCTATGAATCATTTCATTTCTCCTGGTGTCACAGTCGATTCATTACGTCTAGTGTCAATGCTATAACAGCTGCTTAGGAAATTAAATTAGTGGATGGTGCACTTGTTAGATGTTTGAATATTCCAGTGCAACAACTGTTATCCAATTGTTATCAGAGGTGGCAGGAGTGCATGTGTCAACATAAGTATAGATACTAACAAAAGGCTAAAATTAAAACTACGGATTTTACTTCTTTACTCTAGTGGAAGTCAAAGAGTACAGGCTCTAATATGTACTCAAAGTTTATGTGCAAACCAAACTGAACCTCAATGTTTTTCCACGGTCAAATCTCCCACGGTCAAATCTCCCTCTCTGTCTTTTTCATCTTGTTATGTCTTCTATTCTGTTTTTTGTGTTGTTACATCTGTTACTGTACTGAAGTAGAGTAACGAAGTATTTGTACTTTGCATCTCTGGTTGTTCTACTTTAACAGTCACACAGCATCAGGACTTGTTGACAACACTTTGACATTTTGACAGTGTTGAATGTTCTGCTAAAACCACGTTACTTCTAATGGACAATATGAAGAAAAACAATTGAAATGAGACCCAGTTATTTCCTCTCCAACACCAATAGTCCTTCCACTTGTCAGCTAAGCAGTAATGCTATAATGGAACAGTGTTTTATTGGCCGTTAACTGGGAAACAAAGCTGAGCACTCGAATAGCAATAAAGCTGAGCCAGTAATATGATTGAAAACTGTGGTTACCTTTGTAATTATAGACTATGTCAGGACAATTAATAGCACCATCGGCTCTATACAAATATCTCAGGCCATTTCATTGATTATGAAATCAAACTTCGTCAGCAGGAATGAGGGGAATCTGGTTATTTACTTTACCGTTATTTGACTTTGTACTACAGGGCAGAAAATGTTCATAGAAACCTTGTCTAATGATATTTCTCTCTTCCGCAGGTGAAATGTGACCAATACTGGCCTACAAGAGGGACGGAGACATACGGCCTCATCCAAGTGACCCTCCTAGACACAGTAGAGCTGGCCACATACTGTGTCAGGACATTTGCACTTTTTAAAGTAAGGAGCATTTGGAGTTTATTGTCCTACCTGGCATTTTATCCCCCCCCCCCCAGAAATGTGGGTCAGCCTCACACAGCATGAACAGAGTCAGCGGTTTTTGTGTCCTAAATTTGTTCTGAATAAAAGAAATAAGGTCAGATCTTATGAAGGGAAAATTACAAAAAAAAGCCTAAATGTGCTCCTACCAGAGTTTCCTCTGTAACATATAAAAAGTTCTGAGACAGAAGTTCCCATATTCCTTCCTGTATATGGCCAAAAATTAAACTTCATTAACATTTACCCTCTAAATCCAAAATAAAATTTCAAAATAATTAACAGTAATTGTATTCAATTGCATAGATGATTGTCCAAAACATCCATATGCTTTGTTTTGCTTTTCTGTGTTTCTGACAGAAAGTATATAAAGACAATAAAAGCATGAGCTTGTCAAATGCCATGGAAAAACAGAACAAATGGGACCACGTTGGACACTTTTGGCCCGCAGGCCCCAAATTAGGCAGCTCTCTTCTGAGAGGTCCAAGTGGTGATTCAAAGGTGGTTCTCAACCACACCCTGGTACTTTTTTGCATCCTTAAATAATAATTTAAACCAACATCACTATATTAGTATACTTGTATACAAGGAAATATAGATTATAAGGCACTAATCCATATAAATATTGGCATTGATCAACATAAATCTTAAACAAAAATGTTTAACTATCACTAAAAATAGCACTTTTATATTACTGTCAAAATAACTGATCGCCACATTGGCACCAACCAACATAAATATTGGCAATGATGATAATGATAAACTTGTAAAACTTGGTTTCATTGCAGAAATATTTCAAGAAAACAACCCCAAAGGTCATTCTGACCCACTTATGCATCTAAGAGTTTCCTTTAGCTCATGCACTGTACCGCATCCAACTATGTCTCTCATGGAAAACAGTTTCTGGTTGATTGTGGACAGAACTGGACCCTTCTGTGTGGACATCAGATAGGAAGACATTCACAAATCATTTTTTAAAATGGGCTACAATGGGGAACTGCGTTTTTTTGGATTTCTTAAGACTTTTGATTTGTTATAAATGACATATTTATGAGATTAGAACAGTTGAAAGTGTTTCCCTGTACTATAGAAGCTACTTGGACCCCACAACAGCTGTCTGACATTTTGATATGATGTCCCTCACTAACCTTTCTCCGCCTCCGTATTCAGAATGGCTCCAGCGAGAAGAGGGAGGTGAGGCAGTTCCAGTTCACGGCCTGGCCAGACCACGGGGTGCCGGAGCACCCCACTCCGTTCCTGGCCTTCCTGAGACGGGTGAAAGCTTGCAATCCTCCAGACGCAGGGCCCATGGTGGTACACTGCAGGTGAGAAACAACATGGTTTCACGAAAACATCCTGAAGCATGAAATTGATTTTGTTCTCTCCATTTGCTGTAATGAATATATGAATACATATGACAAAATATAATATAGTCATGGTTATTTGAGGTTTATATGTGAGTCATTTTTGTCCTGATAATACAGATTTCAGTTGCTCTTTATGTTATAGTACACTAATAAGATGTGAGAAGCTGCATTTAGCTTTATTAGATACTATTAGATCCTTAATATCACTTGTCTCTTATTAGACTTTAATACAGTCGAACAGGAGCCTAATAAAGGTCTTTTAAAGAACATATAATTACGAGTTTTTGTCTAATTTGATACAAAGTACTACTTGTTACATCTTACTATTGAACTGTGAAATAAAGTGAGATCAGACATGAACCAGGAGAAAAATTGTTGTCTGAAAGAGAATATTTGATAGGGAGTAAACTATGGTGCACTGTGAGCCCAAACAAATCAGCCTACTAGCTTTCACAGAAGGCACTTTAAATCTGAAGGTGCTTTCAACATCACAGCACAAAGAGTACGAGTGGCATTGCCCTCAGCAAACTTAAACATCTCCTCCCACACACTGACACACAAACACACGCAGACCTGTCGTGTTCCTCGCTACACCACGAGCATGTCGCACATCAGCAGCCCACAAGTTGCCTTGTCTTATCCCCCAGGTTATTGCGTCTGAAACAAATAACTTTCACGCCAAACTTCGCTTCTCTCAGCTACATAAGCGGCCAGACTCCCAGCAGAGAGGCGCGAGGATATAACGCAGACTTCTGGCTCCTCTCGACTCAGGAAGTCATCAGAGGCTCCGCACAGAGAAAGCAAAGTGACTGAAGGGGGGAAAAAAGGCAGCAAAAATGAAGAAACGGCGATAGTGAGTGTAATAGATACAAACTTGTGTCAGAAAGTGACAAAAAAGGAAAGGGGGATTACTGAAGAATTAGAATTACCACATGCTGAAGTTAATTAGAGCTAGTTGCCGAATCGCTTCAAATTGAAAATCCTGACTTTTTTCTTTTTTTACAATGAAGCAGAATGCAGGAATTAATGTCACTCTGCAGATGGGAGTTTTTAATTCCTCTGGCTCCCTATCAGATGCAGTCATTTCCAAGCTCCAAATCCTTTGAGAGGCATTTCCTTCACTTAATGTTTGACCACAATTTTAAAACAGAGCCATCTTTTTATATTTGCATACTTGCAAAATAATGTTTTGTGGTGAAGCAGAGATGTACTGTAGATTTAGCTGGAGCTGTTTAAGCACATGCAAAAAGACCAAGATAAAAGCTAAAAGAAAAAAAAAAATGTTGCCCATAATTAACAGCATTGTACAGTCTTTTGAGCGGTTGATTAATTAGTCGGTGCACCGTGAATTGCAGCTTACAATTTATGCACTGTGTAGACCATAAAACATAAAAACAGGCAATCAAGGAATCTGGATATATTTGTTTGAATGATGGTGAATGAGGTTAAAGTTAGAACTGTTTAAAATAAACTGCTGTAATTAGAAACATTCATCATAATTATCATTTCCGCCTGACTACCATGGGACAGATCCTTAGATTCACATAGACACCACAAGACAGAGATTCTGACACCGTCAAACTGAGGACCTCAGATGAGGATCCATAAATAACACCTCTGTCTTACAAAACAATCACATATGACTCAACCTATTGCAGAATTTCCCCGAATTACTTGTGTTTCATGCGTCACTCGGGTTCCATAACAACTCATTTGGTACACACAATGACGCAGAAATAAAGGTTAGTGGTGAACCATTTCTAGACATCAGATTTGTGTGCTGGTGGCATGTGTTCATCTCGTGTTACAGTGTTTCCAATTTTTTGTTGCCCAGCCATCGTCATTAAGTAAATCAGCAGTGTCGACCGTACGGCTGGCAGGCCAGAACAGGCACGCCAAAGGGTCCAGTCCGACCCACTGGATGACTTTGCAGAGTGTAAAAAAATTGCAGTGCAGTCATTCATTTCAGATCAGACCAAACCAAAAAATCATGAATACATGCTGTCACATTTAAAGGTAATAAACACTGTGCAAAATGTTCTTAATCAGCAGCTTCAGCGCAAAGTAATCAATATCAGACTTATATGCAAAACAATATTGATGGAACCCTGTGGCTAAGGAGTGAAAATGTCTGAGATCTTGACAGGTTGTCCCAATCATAAGGATATAAAATACTATATACTATATATATATATAGTAGACTAACAAAATGTTGTTTCTGTAAATGAATGGTTCAGTAATTGTGAATGTTTTCAGCAGGGTAAACACAAGTGTGACCAATAACCAAATACCAGTTAAGGTCCCATTCCATTTAGTGTAGCAGAGCCTTTCTAGTGAGCCGACATGCACAACAGCAGCACCCTGACTCTGTTTGACCTTGCAGCAGCCAATAATGTAATAACTACTACTAACTACTAAATTGACAAACATATTTACAGTTTTATTTATTAATGTATTTGCTGCAGTTACACAACTTAATAATTAAGCCAGATAATCTTTAAAACAGCACAAAAACTAACTATCGACTTTGGTCCAAGGCACTTTGCGTGCGTGGTTCCCCCACAGGAGTATTTAACAATAATGATCTAATGCATTCATGTGCTTCCACTGCAGAGCTAACCTTTCTGACAAGGTGAAATTACAGTACGTCTTGAGAAACATGCCTCCCACGGACACTATAGCTCGCTATAGCCTGCTTTCCCGGTTCCTGCTGTTTTCACTAACCCATAGGTCAGGGACTGTTTTGCTCTTTAGCTAAAAGGCTACCCAGGCGTTGTGAGGCGACGGAAGAGGCCAAAAGGACATGATTGAATGTCATGGAGATCACTGGCCTCTCCCAGCGACTCGGAAGGGAAACTTTTGATAGAACAACCCACGGTTTAAAAGGATTCAATTGACAACCTCGCCATTTCCCCTCGTCTTTTTTCTTTCTCTCTGTTACTGTGTGTTATTGTGGTAGCTGGCACATAATCCAGAATGCAGTCTACTAACCAAACTGTCTTCAGTTACAATTGTTAATGACAAACGCAAACAGCAAAGATTCTAGCAAAATCAGACACTGTATATATACCTATTTTTGCAAAAAAAAATGAGGACTTGATTTTAGGACTTTCTAACAGTCTCCACTGGAATCTACTTTGCTCTGAATTAAGAAGTAACTGCACCCAGGCAAACAACTCCACTTGCATTGACAAGTTGTGGTGACAACATGGCTGTTTCACACCCTGCGCAGGCGTGATGATGCATTGCTGCAATACAGCTGGTCTCAAGTCAAACAGACTTCACCTGATCACACCCAGCTGTGTTCATGGGTGGTGTGAGAAGGTCAACAGATGAGTGCTGCAACTAATGTTTATTTTCATTATCAATTAATCTGTTGATTCCAAATTAAGCATTTAGTCTATTGTGAAAAATGCTCATTACAATCTCTCAGCCCAATGTGACATCTTCAAAATGCTTCTTTTGTCCAACTGACCGTCAAAACCCAAAGACTTTTCATTTACTATCATAAATGATGCAGAACAGCAGCAAATCCTTCCATTTAAAGAGTTGGAACCAGCAAATACTTGACATTATAGCCTAAAAACTGACTTAAATGGTTAATCGATTATCAAAATAGTTGGCAACTGATGAATTGACCAATCATTGCAGCTTTACAACAGACCTTTCAACCAACCAGCACCATCTAAGACCTCATACATCACAAAAAGTCCAATACCATGGGGACATGCACACCATCCTTGATGGAAAAATTAAACATGGCCCCTTCATCATACAGACTTGCCACACGCTTCCAGTAGTGATTCTAATACAGGGGAGGAAAACGGATGACTCAGGGATGTTGCTGCAGATCTCCACCTCCCTGTCATCATGGAATAAGTAGCATGTGAGGGGAATCATCCTGCTGTTGTTGGCATGTCACAATGGACAAGGATCAGCAGTCAACACTCACAGTGGTTTGTGAAGGAAAGTGGCTAAACATACAAAGCCCCAGCTAGTGGGCGAAGTGTGTTTGAAAGAAAAAAACATTCAAACACTCTTAGAAAAAAGGGTTCCAAAGGTGTTCTTCCTGAAGAGGTGAGCTTCTACTCAGAATCGTTTGCTTTTTTGTGGGTGTTCACTGTATGCTGTGGTCATCCATCATTTTAACAATCTATGGGATGGGAATACAAGATGGTTCTTTGCAGAACCTTTGGAAGACCCTGGGTGGGTTCTCCATAAAACCCTTCAAATATAAAAGGGTTTTTGGTAGGATTCCCTGGTAGGTCTTTTCCACCAACATGGAATCGGCCCTGTTCTGGTTCAAGTACCTGATTTTGAACCGTTCTGACTATTTCCTCTAAAAAGAAGCTGGTTCAGAATCCTAAAAGTTGGTTCCCCGCTGGAACCAAAAAATAGCAGGTTCTCTTTAGGAATTCAACAGGCGGTTGTGCATTAAGCAATGCCCTCTGTTAGGGACAGATTACAATGGTTCTGCTCAAAAGTAGTGAAAACACAGACTGCTTCCCTAGATAGCACCAAGGTTCCAAGCATCCTGAACAGAACCAGTTAAAGAACCAGAGCTAGTTTGGTGGAAAAGGGCCCTGATGGGGCTCTGGATGGAACCTTTTACAGATGGCTGTAGGTATTACCATTTATGTTGGGTTCTAGGTAGATCCCTTTGAGAGATCCCACACTTTTTTGTTCACTAGATAGCAACAGCTCAAAGAATCTTGAATGGAACGGATTCAAAAACCAAAGCTAATTTGTTGGAAAGGGGCTTACAGGTTCTACCGGGAACCAAAAAGAGGTCTCCTATGAGAACAAGCCAAAGAAAATGATTCTAGCTAGCACTTTTATCCCTAAGAGTTTATGTCCGGAGTTGGAACCGAATGACTTTTTTGATTTATTTTCCACATTTTGAAAAGTATTCATACACGCAAAGGGCTAAAATTATTGACTCCATTAACAGCGATGCAGTGATCCTCGTGAGTTTGAGGTCATGTGTGTGTGTTCAGCTGGCAGTGGAAGGAAATGGTGACAGGTTAGCTGACGGCAAGAGATTTGGTAACAATACATATGTAATTGCTTTCACTGCTGCTCACGCTTTATCTTCCCGGGACTCATTGCAGCTGTATTTCACACTGCACTTTCTCTCCCATCCCCTATTCCCTAAACTCCTGGAAAGCATATTAGTCTGACACTTAATGTGTGTCGACGTCCAAAGCAGCTGGTCTTGACTGGCTGAAAAGGCAGTGTCAGGTCATTAGTGCAGTCAGTCCGCCAGCTCCCCTTCAACTGCCAAATGTTCCGACAGCTTTCTGCACCACCTCACCCCACCACACACACAACGTCACTTGTTGATAAAGGAATATTGCACATGTTACAAGCATTTCCTGGTTTAACATTTAAAGAAAAGTCTGGTTATTACATATTCCTGCTGCTCAGTCGTTTAGAAAACTAACTTGAGACAACTTCAAGATAACTGGCAGCATCCTGCCCAGCAACTCTACCTTAGACTCAAATTATTCTTCCCATAGGAGAACCCTTTTTGGTTCCTGTTTATAAAGGTTCCACTTGAAAAAAAGTTTTTTGAAAATTCTACCTAGAACCCAACATAAACGGTTCCATAGAACCATCTATAAGCTCCCTATGAGAGGCTCTACAGAGAACCTTTCTATAGTGATTCTATCCAAAACTGCTCCTCTAAGGGTGCTAATAAAAACCTACTTAGGGGGTTCCACCGAGAACATTTTTTATTTTCCAAGTCTTTTATCTTGAATCCACCAAGTGACTTCTACTGAGACCAGTTTTAGATTCCAAGGGTTTTATCTTAAACGGTCTCAGGGGGTTCTACCAGGAACCTTGTTGTATCCCAAGGGTTTTTGCTAGAACCTCTCACAAAGAACCCTTGACAAAATAGTTGAAGGTTTTCAACATTATTTCAGAATTCTTTTTTTCAAAAAAGGGTCCAGAAAATGGTTCTTAATAGTCATTAAAAAAAAAAAAACCTTTGAGAAACCCTGTCTTCAAACACAGCATCTTCAGAAGTAATTGGTGGAAGAACCCTTTAGGAACCCTTATTTCTCAGAGTGCACCTTATGTCTCCTTGCCTCCCTCCCCCCATTCCTCATCTTCCTCTGTCTCCGTCTCTCTGGCTCAACGCTGTCACTATGTCACTTACTCTCTCGCAGGTCATCACTCTCCCACATTCAGGTCTGCACTGTAAAATGTTTTCAGATTGGAAACAGCTGGGGTAAAGGGACAAATCTCTCAGAGTTTCTGCATCCTTCGCCTAAGGGCTGAGGTGTTCTAAGACCTGGAAGTGATTCATTCTTCAAATATCCCTGAGACACTTTCACATTTCTTTGACTCTCGAATGCACATTTTGAAATCGCCCTAGAGAAGTGAAGAGTCTCACAAGAAAAAAAGTTCAGTCTCATTCAGCCAATGTCAGCCATTTTGAAAGTGATCATCAGATAATTTGTTAAAGCCAATGACTCCCATACGTGTCTTTATTCCATTTGCAGCACAGTTCCAGTGCAGCATGGCACATT
Source organism: Lutjanus erythropterus (assembly GCF_056507025.1). NCBI lineage: Eukaryota > Metazoa > Chordata > Actinopteri > Lutjaniformes > Lutjanidae > Lutjanus > Lutjanus erythropterus. Next base: position 8,401,134 of record NC_139339.1, on the reverse strand, counting down.
AAGCAGACTTGGCCCCCGGGGACTAACTTTACTCCCTCTTGAGTTTTCCTTCTCAACCCTCCCCCCCTCCGTTCCTCAGAGCAAATGAAAAACAAATGCTCCATCAGAAGGAGGAGGCACGAGAGCATGGCTCACACCTCATAGGCATGTCAGCTTAATGGATTGAATAACCTATTTACTTTGGAGTGCCAAGTGCAAGGACTTGTCTTGTCAGTGCAGTGCTTTGCAGGAGGTGGGAGGAGAGTTAACGAACAAGATTTAACACCACCCTGTCGCCCCATGGTAAATAAATTGTCATCAGAAAAACATCTTCTGTGCTGAGGCACACACTATGAAAACATGTACTGTGCAGGGGTGAGCATTTTTAGATTGTCAGCAGTCTGCAAACGGGGACTACATTTGTACAGCGTGTCTTAGGGTGGACTGCAAGTAGAGGTCGAAGAGAAACGGTAAAATATTTTCCCTCTTTGTCAGAGTGCTTTTTGTCACTTGTGCATTTTTACACACTAATGTAAAAATGTGCCGATGTGAATCTTAATGAAGAGACCTGCCTTTCAGTGCCTCTTGTAAAGCTCTTATGCCATTTGGGTGCACTGTGCTAATCTAATGGCGCTAATTGAAGTCAGCTGCACTTCTCAGAAGTTGCCCGGCACATTAACGAAGCCCTCAAAAAAATCATACTCTCAAAATTGCGTCTGTGTATCCACATTTAGGTGTGCATTTGTTGTAGTGGCACTTTTCGGAACCATGAGATAAAGGTTAAATGTTGCCGTTGCATAAGTGATTAGTCCTGATGGGTTGGAGAGTGCAGGTGGGGTCCGGAGGCGAGAGACTAGATTGCAAAGCCAGCATTGAGCCCGCTGAAGGCTGCGACTGCCTAGTCCTCTTCACCACACAGTGCCACTTCAGATTTAATTACACTCCAAGCCAAATGGTCCATCCTGCAGTGGCAAACCTGGCACAGAGAGTTTACCTCATCGCTAGGAGAAAGAGTTCTTCAAGCCCCTGGATAGGTTTTTAAAATACACCTTTCCTTCCACTGGACTGGCCTTCACTTCTACCACTAGGGAGCAAACACAGAAGACGGGAGCGCTGCATGCCTCTGATGGCTAATCTGACAGGTGCTTTTTAGTGGGGCAGGTAAAAGTACAAAAAGATGATGCAATTTATTCTTTGAGAATAGGCAATCAAACAGACCAATGGGTATCGACTCTAGGTCATCGTCAGGGTCTGATCTAGGCTATAAACCATTGTATGTGGTTGCCTAATTTTTAAAAATGTGCATAAGTATGATATAGAGATGTATAATAACCAAAGCTTTCTTTCACAGCTACAACTAGGGTTGTTCTGAGAATATCAGTAATGGAAAATTGCTCAGATACTGCCTAAAATGCTGGTATTAGTATTGGCAAATACACGTGTCTATATGCTGATCTACTACTTCCCAGCAACACCAATTCACCATTTTTTCCATGGCAGAGTCATAATTCTATGGCATACACACTGGTATCGGATCAGTATTCTGTATCGGCGAATACGAAAAGCAGAGCTATCGCAGTTTGTGTCGGGAAGGAAAACAGTTATCGGAACATGTCTTCTTTATCTTGTTTTTTTTCGACTGCAGTGCTGGGGTAGGACGCACAGGCTGCTTCATCGTGATTGATGCCATGCTGGAACGGATCAAGCACGAGAAGACTGTGGACATCTACGGGCACGTAACGCTAATGCGTGCCCAGCGCAACTACATGGTGCAGACAGAGGACCAGTATGTCTTCATACATGACGCGCTCCAGGAGGCCGTCAACTGCGGCACCACCGAAGTGCCCGCCAGAAACCTATACGCCTACATCCAGAAACTGACGCAGATAGAGGGCGGGGAGAATGTCACTGGCATGGAACTTGAGTTCAAGGTACAAACTCCTAACCAGTGGTGAGGGATTGCTTTAAAGTATTGATAAGCAGTGTTTTAGCGAAGATTCCTCCTCTGAATATTGCACATCACACATCACTGATTCACTCGGCACGATTTGCTTGAAGCTCTCCAAGACATTTCACCTCTAATCCAAGAGGCTTCCCCAGTTCTAAATGTCTAATGTGGAGTTTCAGGTATTTAACCTCTTGTGGGGTAAAATTAAAATACCTCCACATTATTCAGTTAGAACTGATGAAGGGTGAAATGTCTTCAAGAGCCTCAAGCCCAGTTGCCTACAACAGCTCCTAGTGAATACAAAGACTGGGAATCTTCACAGAAATCACATCTGACATAAAGTTTTACACCAACAACTCGCCATATGTAGCAAGAATTTATAGGCATCCCATTGCCACTCCATGTCCTGAGTCACTTGCAGACCCCAGTGTCATTTATTGGCAGTTCTCAGTACAACTCTTTTCCAGTTCCCATTAGGCCCGCCAGACAGCGTGGGGCCTGTGGTTTCCTCTCTATTCCAGTTAGTTGACTCGCTTGTGTAACCCAACATAGGATAAATTCTCCCTCTCTGGTTCCCCCTTCCCATAGCTCCCTTCCTTGAGTAACTGGGGTCTTGGTTTACATGAAAACGCCAAACACAGGTTTTCCCCACCACGGAACAGTTGCCAGAGGGACTTGGGCAATATACTTTACAATGAGGGGCTCAACCAACCTTATTCAGCCCCGAGCAGTCTGTGGTGTTGCTGCGTGCATGGTATTGCCTTGCTTGTCACGCACCTACTTTCTTGCTCCATGATGAATGTTGATTCCACTAAGAGATGATAAACAGGTTAGATTACACTGCACTTCTGTCCACTCCAACCTCGCCTGGGTATCCATTTCCCTGTCTTTTCATCATAACATGCTATTTTTTCCTTGCAAAGGCAGGCCGTGATAGTAATCACTTTGATGCCATTTCCATACAATATGGTTACACGAAATAATATATAACCACACGGCACTATGAGCCATTATAGTGTAGATTTCATCGCCCACTATGTGCGGCTTCTTATTTTGGATTCTTTCTGACTCTCATGAGAGTAGCAAAGAATGCAAAGGCACGCAATCGTTCACAGTACTCGGATCTTTATCACGTAGAGTCCACCTTTGGTGTCAAACACAGTCAGTCACCAGGGAGATAAAGAAAAACCAGAACATCAGCGCACCCTACCTGGCACCAGTGCACTCAAAGATATCTATTTTTCTCTGTCTCCATGCAGCGTTTAGCCAACACTAAAGCCCATACATCACGATTCATCAGTGCCAATCTCCCCTGCAACAAGTTCAAGAACCGCCTTGTTAACATAATGCCATACGAGTCCACACGAGTGTGTCTTCAGCCCATTCGAGGAGTTGAGGGCTCTGACTACATCAATGCCAGTTTCATTGATGGGTACAGGTAAGTGTGAACGTACTCTGACACTCAGTGCCAATCAGATGGCGAGTACATGAATTCATCAGACTTTAAAATGGTGTGGCATTTCATACAAGGTTTCTGCAGGTTCAAGTTTAATTGAACACTTTTGAGGACCTCTGTAACACAGCCACATTGGTTTTATTTCTCTAGTTTTCAAAGTGTTATCAATGTGATTTTTCTCCAAAACACATTTAAAAGCAAGACTGAAGTTAAATAAACCTTTCTAACAGTAATGTTAACTTCATATTTAAATTTTAAGACCTGTCAAAACTGTATTAAAGACACTTTTATGTCTAAAATTCAGATTATTGGATTTTAGTCTTTTTAAGGACCTGCAGAATGTTCACAGAAGCATTTACATTTTTGAAATATGAATTTAATATTAGCTGGACAGAGTCAGCAAATTTATGCACCGGAAAAACAAAGTTGAGACAATTCAAAATTTCAAGGCAACTTACTGCAATATGAGTTTGAGTTTTGAGCCCAATTTGAAATAATCTAAACAATGTTTTGCTGACCAATAATCTTTAGTTGAGATAATTTACTTAACTAAAAAAATGTATTTCAAAATTAGAGCTACAAACTTTATTTGTCATTTTTTGTTGCATGAATATTAAATGGAGTTGACTTGATGATTTTTTAAATACTATTTTTTGGGTTTCCTAAAACTCAAACTAAGTTCATCTAAAGTGGAAAAGTAAATTATCTCAACAAATAATTTAAAACTAAAACTGAGTTTGAGTTGGGCTAAAAACTCAGAAATATATTGTAGTAAATTACCTTGATATTTCAAGTTTTCTCAACTTTTTCATTTTTGCAGTGTACAAGATAAGAGCTGTTGCCATTTTTTGGTCAGTAATTGCTACTATAGCGGTTTTAAACTTTGTCAAAGCAGTCACAGTGAAAGTTCCAATGTACCATTGTTTACCATTGTTTCACACCTTTTCCATCATGTGATCAATGAATTCCCACAGGCAACAGAAAGCCTACATTGCCACACAGGGACCACTGGCAGAGACCACAGAGGACTTCTGGAGAATGCTCTGGGAGCATAACTCTACTATTGTCGTTATGCTCACCAAGCTTAGAGAAATGGGCAGGGTATGCATCTGCTTATTTTCTTCCCTTTCTTTGGCACATCAGCCTCCTTATTCTGGCTCCAGAACACAGCAGCACACGTTACAAAATAGCTTATATGAAATACCATAACAGACTCAACCATGAGAAATCTAAGCTTTCAAGCAGTAGATACAATATCAACTAAATGAAAGAAATTCTGGGAATGAACACAATGAAGCTAGTGTATGAAGAGAATGTTGTGGCTCATTGTGGTATTCTATTTTTCACTCCCTGCAGGAAAAATGCCACCAGTACTGGCCAGCAGAGAGGTCGGCCAGATACCAGTACTTTGTGGTGGACCCCATGGCCGAGTATAACATGCCCCAGTATATCCTGAGAGAGTTCAAAGTGACTGATGCCAGGGTAAGCAGACGCTGTTTCACAGAACAAAGTTCAAAGAGCTCTAAATTCGGTGATATTGTTTACAGTTTGGTCTTGTGTATTGTTTTTCAAAGTCTGGGATGTGGCCTAGCTATGGGTCATTGGGACACTGAATGGATCACCAAAGGTTCACCAATTAAATTATGATCATTTTCAACTTTTCTTTATGTATTTTAAGACTTAAGTTGAAAATTTCGGCATTGTTTTTTACCATACTATGGCCTGAAGTCAGCGTAAGCAGACGTTTCGCAGAACCAAGTTTAAAGATCAAAGCTTGACATTGTGGGAATCGAGCTCTAAATTCAGTGCAATTGTTTGCAATTTTGTCTTGTGTAGCGCTTTTTAATGTCTGGCTTGTGGCCCACCATGGGACATTTGGACACTGAATGGATCAACAAAGGTTCACCGATGAAATTGAAGTTTTTCATATCAGTTTTAACACTTATGATTTAAATGACTGTTTAACATGCTGGATGGTGAGCAGATTTAACACTGCAGTAGTCATTAGCTCAAAATTTTGGCATTGTATCAAGTATTTGTTTATACCAAACTATGGCCTTAAGTGTAACATAAGCATAAATATATATTTGTGGGAATTATGACACATGTCAATGTGTAAAAACAAACGTGGTGCCGGCAGCGCTGAGCTGCCAGAGTTTTTAATTCCATCAAAGGCTTACACAGATAAATGGCGCAGGCTTCCTTCTTTGTAGTGCATGTTACACTGTCTCGTCAATGGGATTGCTCTCCTTATCAAGGGGATACAATATCACTTAAGTAATGCACACCCTCAAAGTCGATTCTCCAAGCACCCTGTCGAGGGTAGCACATCAAAGGAATTAGCATCTTTCGTGTTCATGTTTAATACATTCAGGTAAAATGGCAGGCATCTTTAATAACAAAACATTTTCTCAGATGCTTCAAACTTGTGCTAGATTTCTTCAAAAAATGCCATCTCGCACAGTAAAACCCACTAAGGCGTGGTGGATCATTATGATGGGAATGGTCTGGGAATGAACTGCCATGGGCTGGCTGTCTGCAAAAAAAAACCTCAGATTGGCTTCCTAGTTTCACTTCATCAGTTTTTCTTCTACCATTTTTTCCGTATTTCTCACTGATGTTCCATTTAAAGAGCAGGCTCTGTACATTCTCTCTTTCTCTTTTCCCATCGTCTGTTGCCAGGATGGACAGTCGCGGACAGTAAGGCAGTTTCAGTTCACAGACTGGCCTGAACAAGGAGTGCCAAAATCAGGAGAGGGCTTCATCGATTTCATCGGCCAAGTACATAAAACAAAAGAGCAGTTTGGCCAAGATGGGCCTATCTCGGTCCACTGTAGGTAAGTGACCAACCAGTAAACCATATCACTAACATTCTTTCACATTTTATAAAAAGTGAAACAGCAAATACTGTGTGTGCACTCAGTTAAAACAATTCTGTATTGTTTTAATTCATAACAAACTTTTTCTATATTTGTCTGCTTTCTCTGTTCTCACCGTCGACCTCTTCGCCCTCTCTTGCACAGCGCGGGTGTTGGTAGAACTGGAGTTTTCATCACCCTCAGCATTGTCTTGGAACGAATGAGATATGAGGGCGTAGTAGACATCTTTCAGACAGTGAAAATGTTACGGACACAGAGACCAGCTATGGTGCAGACAGAGGTGAGGTGTTTTTTTTTTTCCTTTTTTTCCTCTATACTTGGAAAGAAACACAAACTATACCGAGTTAGCAGTTACTTTAGTTTTTGTGACCCTGTAGACAACACATGGAATCAGTTACTGTGTCACCAATTTACTAGTCCACCCTAATTGCCTTATAAAAAAGGGCTGGTGAGATTCCAAGTATCCTCTTGAACCAAACAGATTGACAACACAAGGCTCTGTTAAAGACTATGATATATTCATATCTGATAGAGCTGTGATGATAACTGCATTTACAACAACACACCGGTCACCTGATGCCTAGTGTGGGGGTTGAGATTACCACCATCGTCACTGCAAACTTTATTGTGAAGCGTCAATCTCGTGTTATTCCATTTGCGATGCAATGCAAAGTCAGTAACACAACCTCAGATTGGGCGACACTCAAGCCAAGGCATCATGGGATAGCAACTAGATGGCTAACAACATGCTAAAAACAACAACCGTCTTCAACATGGAAAAATGGATTAAAAAAATCACAGAAGACATTCAATGGTGGATAAATGCATGTAAAGGTACGCTACCATTAGCATTAGCTTAATGTTAGCCTTTTGTGCTCAGCCCACTTTGGTCTTGAGAAGCCGCGTTGTTTATCAGCTGACACTTGAGGAACCTGAACTGTATATTTACTGCCTGGGTGCCAACTTACAGCTAATTTTAAGTTCCGCTCCGCTATGAGCAGGTCTGTCACTCTCATTGTATACTCAGACTACTGAAGACAAAGCATCAGGCCACAAGTCATTTTCAATGAAGCCACCGACATGAAGCCAGAAACTGACATCTTCCGCGTCTTTGTTTCGCTATTTCCGTTTCCTATCTCCCCACAATTTCTGTGCTGTGTAAACAATCGACTTGCTGTAAGCTAGTTTCCAGTTTTATCTACCCTTTCTTCTTACCGCGACATCAACAAAAAATGCAGCTTGACGATCCTTGTTCGCTGATTCTAAGCGCTTATGCAGCAGTTCGCTGGCGACTCAGCGACAATGTTGCTGCTCACGTCTGGCTGTTTTGTAGCTATGTCGCCGGTAGTGTGAACATGCCATCTCTCTCCCAGTTTGCTGTTCGCTCTTCCTCATTTGCACATCGCACACACATTATTCACGGCCCTATTTCTTAGAGGAGTTACACTACACTTACCATAATAGCAGTCGTGGTCTTGTGGGAATAATTTTTCACCACAATCAGAAAATATCCATACCATCACAGCCCTAGTACCTGAACCAATCAAGAACAGTCTAGACTCTTCTCCACAGTGGGCCAGTGTTTCCTCATACACGTACTTGCATGATCATCAACTTCTGAAAATGCACTGAAACAATTCTACTTGGTACCTTTAGAACACAAAGAAATGTTCTCATTCAATGGAAAAGGCAGCTAAAGAATTTCATGTGACTCTAGACTCGAGGGTATGACAATCGTCACAGAAACACAATGTACCAAAAAAGGTACAAAAGATTCAGTATCTTAAGATTCCTAAGAGGGAGCGTGAGCTTAAGTTTTCTCTCCTTTGTTTCCAGGATCAATACCAGTTCTGCTACAGAGCTGGCTTGGAGTACCTGGGAAGCTTTGATCACTATGCAACGTAAAAGACCCAGTATTGGAAGAAAAAAGCAGAGGGCCCTTTGGAAAGAAAACCCAGTGAGCCTCTCTTCTGAGCCATAAATTCCTGCTTGAGAAAGTACTCCTTAACTCCTTGCTAACAACTCATTAAGTGTTGGATGTGCGACATGACTTGTCAAAAAATGAAAAAGATGATTCCCGGAGGACCAAGTATTTCCCAACCCCGATAAAACCTCGCCTTGACACAAAGTGAGGGAATCCTGACTGTTGAAGCATCGTACGGAATTACCTTTTCTTTTTGCTTCAAGGATTCATTTTGGGGCTCATAAAACTGAATGAAACCAACACAACAAAAAAGTAAATGAACAATAATGACATCGTCAGAAATGCATCAGTGATTATGAACCATTACGAGAGGCATTGGAGGCACACAGAATTGCGGGGGAAAAAAAAACTCGATGCACATTGTAAAGAGAAAAAAAAATCTGTTTCACAATCAAGTACACACTGACAACCCATCGAAAAAGAAGACAATGCTTGGTCCACAACAGCAGGACAGACTTAAAGTAATAATGAATAAATACCCCTTTTCCTGTCACAATGTTCATCATCTAAATTTTGGGAGAGGGTAAAGTTCAAAAATGATCTATGAAATAAATAAAAATTATTGATTTAGTTTTTTAGTACTTTATTATACAGCTGATGTGCTTTTTTTGAACTGTGTGAATTTCCTTTTTTTACACAAATTTATCACTTGGAAGATAAGTGATAAAGACGTATTTACGTAAATGTTAATTTTTTTTAAGCTGTAGAACTGTTCTGACGTACGTGCTATTTTGCAGAGAATCTCTTTGCTTTTTAAAATTTTTGTTTATTGTTTTCCCTCATTTTGTTGCACAGAACAGAATTCACTCTACCAAAATGTAAGAGTTATTTTTTTTTTTTGGTCTTTATTTTTTTTTTTTTTCAGTTATTGTTTTTGTCCATGATCACATACATGGTAACTTAATTACTCCCATAAGATAAACTGGGGCTTTGTGGAATCAACAGGGATGAGCAAAGTATGAAGTTGCTGCTACCGATTATCTTAGTTCTTCCATGTTAGAAGGGTGATAAGAGGGAACCTGATGAATTGGATAAGATATATGAATATAAAGATATATGGTACAGACTGTCAAATATATGTGAAAGATTTATTAAAGTATAAATAAAATTCTAAATATATTAGTACATAATTTATAAGTTTAAAAAGTATATGAAATATGGATTGTCTATGAAAGCTTCCAAATTGAGAGTTGTGTGCTATATGGGGGAAATGAAATGAGATTTTTCACTGGAATGCACATCAGTAGGACAAAATTGTATTCTGATTCAGTGCATCTTTTCTTGTGCAATAAATATGTGTGTTTTTAGATAGGGTTTTTTATGTGGATATGTCATTCACTCATGACATTGTTGTTCCCCCTGAGAGCGAGGTGTGGGAGTGGGAATGTCAGATGCCAGTCAAAGCATCACTGGTGCATTTTTTTTTTTTCTTTAATCTGAGCTCTCATACGGTCTGTAATTAGAGGCAGAGGGGTCACACAGCCGCAATCACCGCTCCACACAATAGGGCAAGGTACAAAGACGTCACTTTCTTGTGGTTCTTTAAAGCATTCAAAAGTTTAAAGACATTTTTTGTTTTCATTTTGCATTTAGAGTGCCTTATATTTATGCCTGTTTTTATAATGTTTCATTTAACATATTACTGTATATCCTTTGAGTAACCTAGGCATTTAGTGTAAATGTAATTGTATAGTTTATTTACCTTTAGTATTCATTTGTCACATGATGAGATTATATATGCAAATAAGAACATTTCAAAGCTCATATTTTTCATTTTCAGTGGCCTTATTGTGGCTGAGTGAATTAGAGTAAAACAATTTATATATCACTGAACTACAATTGTTAAAAGGCATAGATTTAAAAATTTTCAGACATAGAGGCAGGGACGAGATTGCAGAATTCTGGTCTCGGAGCTTAACAGGACGAAGGCCCGACATAAAGAGCTTTTTACTGATCGTCACTACGGTCGCATCTTACAGCAGAAATCTTCAGATTTTAAAATGGTTCGTATCGCAACAAAATTTGGTCAAAAAGAATGCCTGATGCACAGGTCGTCGCCGAAAGGGTTTCTTCTTCATGCCTTAGGTTTGAATTACAGACTTCAGACGTAAAATCTGCAACAAAATTATGTTATGTTATCCTGACAATCCTATAACGGTGTGTCATGTCCTGTGTTTTTTTTTTTTTTTTTTTTAACGACGCTACAGTTAGAGACTGGGGGTTTTGTCCGGTTATGTTTCGGTCTTTATGTTGAGCAGCATCTTTAACCTCTCCATACCCTCTTTGATGGCTTTGTGGATGTGCATTCCAGGTGCTTTCTTTCCCTTGTTAACTCAAGCAGCTATGTGTTTTATTTTTGTCGACTGCTTAACCTGATTTTGTCATAATTTTGAGATATAAAAGTGCTATTATTTAACCTCATGGTGGCTAATGTTACATTATGTTCAAGTCTCAGAACATGTTGATTTTCTCATCTCAGTTTTTCCTCTCTTTTTTTTTTTAACTTGATTTTTCATATGCATGGTGAGACGTTGCAGAACGGCCAAAGCTGGCCTGGTAGGAAGATTTGCACTTTCTCTATCTTTGTACTATGCACTGCCCTATTGATTCTAAACCCAATAATATATTACTTGAACCCATCTATAAAAAAATCTCCTTAAACGTTCACTTTGTGTGTATGTAAATAACACAAAAAAGGTATCAACTCTTGAAAAAGACAAAAAAAAAAAAAAAGTTTGTGGCGAAAAAGAGCATCCATTCTGATGCCATGGTTACTCCAGCAGATGACTTCAGAAAAATCTGTCCCCCAACCATCTGTTCTTGTGGCTTTGCCATTCAAGCTTGGAGTGTCATTAACAGAAATAAACGTTGTGTTCTCTGCTCTCTCTATCTATCTCTCGTCTGGATGCATAGACTGAAAATTAAATAATGAAATTGTAAAAAAAATGGCTTGTTAAAAAGATCATACAATTACCTCTGATTAGTTGTAAGCGTAAACTGTTTCTTTTTTTTCTGAATGAAAGGAGTGCTTTTTATTTTCTTACTTAGGTTACATTGGTGGCGAAAGAAGTCTGTATGAAAATCAGTTCTTTGCTGACACAAGTTCCATTTGTTATAAATGAATTCTATTAAAAAATGTCAGTGTTATGCATCGGCGTTTCACTTGTTTCCCTCCACCTCACTTTGACTGGAAAAGACTGATGGAGCTATTTTACCCCCTACTGGTCTGGGTCCAACATATTATCCACAGCTCTCTCATGAAAGGGGAAATTGAGCCTCACCACATTTGAATAGATTTCCATCGCTCTGGTTTTTCTGTCACTGATGTCAGCCACGATGAATCATCAGGGGAACCTTTGACAGATGAAGTGCAATGTTTTCGGAGCTGCCTTGTTTTGAACACAGATTTTGTTCAGCCTACCGACGGAGGGGTGTAGCACTGTAACTCAGAATTAAAACCACAACTGCAGCACACTAAATGCCACTGCACCACCTTACTTTTTCTTCTTTTGCCTTATGTTCCTGCTTTTCACCTATTTTGTAGGTATTTGTTAAGTTAATAAGACAAGAATGACAACAGTAAAACACGGGAACAATAAAAGGCCAATCTAAATTTATATGTACTGAAATTAGAGACATTCACAGGTTTGAACACCAACTGATTAAAGAAGCATCTTCAGTTAGAACAGAGGCTCCACTAGACCTGTGGGGCTCGACCAGCTTCGTGGGGCCAAAATGCTTTTACACCACACGTTTAAAGGGCCGTTTGATGGTTGAGGCTTGGTTTTAGGTTAAGGATTAGAATTAGGTTAAGAATTAGGTTAGAGATTGTTCTCAAGCACTTTCTGGCATGACTTCATGACTTCAGAAGCCAAAAGAAGTTCACACCCCATCATCAAATTTTAGGGGAAGCTACAAAAGTTAGAAAAAAAAGTCTGTGTGTTTGTGTAATGGGGATTGTCATAACTTGGCAAATTTCTATGAATTAGTTACACTAATTAATAAATAATAGTATTATAAATGAATAATGATTATATAACAATATAATGGGATACATAACTGCACACTATGTGCTGTGTATGAATATCTTAACATCAAACTGTTGATATTGGCACTTTAAATATTTATTTGCTATTTTATGGAAGACCGAAGCTGCTGCAAAACATCCTGTTTGTCCTACTGACCCTGAAGTAACAGAAAGGTTAAAGGTCCATTAAGCAATTCGGGAGCATCATAGCTGATTGTTGAGTCTCATTCTCAGGTTGTCAAATACTTTCATCTTGGGAACAAGATTCAACAATCAACTATCTTAGCGACCTGTGACCCTGTGACTGACCAAAGGCTCCAGTCACAGGGTTCGTTTTCTACAGCCAGCAAACAGCCAAGAGGAGAACGCTTGAATTAAATAACGCTGAAAGGTTATTAACAAACTTTTGCTCAGTGATGCCAGAAATAAACCGCCTATCCCAGCTTGACTGGTGCTTTAAATAAATAAGGATTTGATGCAATGTTTGTATTACTGCTAACAATTATAAATCTTTCCCAGACACATTGTTACTGATACAGCCGGGGCAATTAGTCCTAAAGGGGATTATGTTTAGCATAACTGCACAAAATATACATAAATACTGATTCATCACAAAAAAAACTACCTGGATATTTTCTTATTTACTAAAACGCATCTTCTTGGCTTTTACTTTCAAAAATCTACACATTAAAAGTCAAGGCAGTGGAATACAGCCAGGCTAGACAGACTGGGCACTTTTAAATATTAATTCTACATTGTCTATGATGATATATTCAGATTCATTCTTTTTCAAAGGTTGCTGCAGACTGGCTGACTCAGTCATGCATTTAGAAAAAAAAATCATTAGGTGTCACTAAACTGTATAACAGTCTATTCACAATCTGAGCACACATACGAACTAAAACTAATAACACCAGCAGTGCATCATGCTATATTTCTGTCAACAATTCAATCCTACAGAAAAACAATAAAGTGCCAATAACCTAAAGCAAGAAAAGTGCAACAACAAAAAAAAATATTTATTTAAAAACAGTATTAAAGTGCTAGAGAGCTGCAGAACACTTTGCAAGTCAATAGCTGTTTGCCTGGAGAAGTTGTTCAGGATTCAGAAAACTACCCGAGCATCCAATTAGAAAATATCATCCCGTGTGATAACAATCGGCAGATGCTGTTTTGGTGTATAACCAGCTTTGCAAAACAACAAAACAACAGACCAGTGTTGAAATGTCAGAAATATCAAGAGGCACCTGCCTCGGACAGACAAAAATATCATTACAGAGATTATGTGTCAAGCGCTGCGAGAACTACAGGGGTGTATTTGCTGATGTTTGTTTTGCTAAATCACAGCTCAAACTGAACATGAACTTTAAAGGGAGAGTTCACCTCACAATCAAAATATAGATTTTTTTCCTGCAATGCTATTCATCCATGTAGATTTGTTTTTGGCGTGAGTTGCCGAGTTTGGGAGATATCGGCTGCAGAGGACAGCACCAAAAAATACATTTGAAAAACTCAACAGCGATGTGTCTCTCCAGAAATCATGACCAGGTTACTCAAGATAATCCACAGACCTTGCTGTAAGTAGTTTCATGTAAGAACGTATTTCTTTTTATGGTAGAATCAACGGAAACTTCTTTCTTTCTGCAGTAGGATCTATAGGAACTACTTTCTTTATAATACAAATACAAATTAGTCTTGCATTCCTGCAGTGTTGCTGCAGCCTGCGTGAGCTTCTGCGTGTCTGGGGAAGGTTAGCCAGGGGGAAACAATTCACCTCAACCATACGTTATATATTAAATAAGGATTCAACCTATTTAATATCCAATCTATGGCTCCAATTCACCAGTTGGACTGCAGAACTCATTTTTGAATGTGCAGTTTCTACATATTACTCCTTCAATTATTGCAGCTCTAAATATTCAGACCAAACCTCTGTAAACTGATAAAAAGCACAGCAGGCAAGAGGGAAAAAAAAGTATTTTTTGATTTCGAGGTGAACTGTCCCTTTCGCGCAAGTGTTGCATCTGCCTTTTGAGAGTCACTTGGCTCGTTCTACAAGTGTTCATGAAAGTTATGTGCTGTAACCGTGATGTTTGATGTTGCTCTTTTATGAAGGATCAAACTGCAACAAATCCATTTCATCCCACACCTCTACATGTTTAGGACATGACTCACCAGAACAAGAGACCACTAAGATTTAAATGGAAGCTGGAATAGACAGACCGCTCTGAATGCTTGAGTATCATATTACCGCACACGCAGAATTGCATATGACATGAAGGAAAATGTTCACAGATTGCTGCGTGGCAAGACCAATTATTGCTTCATCTCGTTTTTGACAATTTGATGGAAATTGGCCAAAATGAATATCTAAATTTCCTGAGCAATCACTCCGGTGCAGATGTCTCGCTTCGCACCAGACAAGAATACAACAAAATAAGGAACTCCTAACTGTCATCAGCTTTTATTTTTCACCGGAGACAGCACTTCAGATGTGTCAAGCAGATGTTCTGTCCTCGTCTCTCAGCAGTTGGTTGCAGAATTATGAAACCAACCAGCCACTCACAACGCTGCGCACAACTCATTTCTCATTTATCCCTTTCCCCCCTCCCCGCTCCTTAAAAACGACAGCTTGCCTCACTCCCCTAGTGCTTTATTTTCTACATCCTAAATTTGATGAAACATGCCCAAACGAAGGCTGGGGAGCTGCGCGGCTTTGTTGTCAATAGTAGTGAGTGGGATTCAAGAATGAGACGTTTCTTTTTATTCTCTCAATTTTGAAAGCAGGGAAAAAACCTTCTGTACCCGGTTCTCCTGCAGAAAAAAGTAATTACATAACTGCGTATTCAAAGAATTCAATTATATTGGCAGGTTACTTTGACTGAGAAGTCTGACACTCACAGCATCCACCACCCACTGTGCTCTTGATGCTCCATTCCTGTGTTGATAAACAATCACCTGTTACCACTTCGCCAACTCGTGTATCATCATCATTTTCACTAATAAGACACTGTTAGCAGTTCTGTTGTCATGCATCCATCTTCATATTAACACTGCTGTGAATATTTTAATTATTTATAATAAACCAGGTGCACAAAACAAATTAATTAAAGAGAAAAACTGTAATATATTAATTTAAGAGATTTCTTAAGATACTTCTTGCAGTCAAATTTAAATGATGGCTCCGTTTCGTTTCAAATATTTCTTCTGTAGAGGAGGGAATAGTATGATAAGATTCTGATCTTGGTGTCAAGATTTAATTTCAGAATTGATTCTTAATTCAATAAATAGAAAACAGAGCAGCGCCTCACTTGGCTAACTCTTAGCCAGTCCAATACAAAAATAGGTACGGATGTGGAGCATTAGTGGTGTTGTGGTGGCTAGCGATCTGTGATCGTAACTCAAAGGGGCCACGCCCTTAATTATGCATCACTGTAAGCCTTAATATAATTTAAACAGGTCAGTTTTATTAAAGCAACTGATCAAGTTGATTTTTTTTTTTTAAATAAACGTCACAGCCACATAAGTTGGCACTTTATTTTAACTCCGGTGCACTGGGGGTGAAACTGTCCTTAGTCCACTGAATTGCAATATAGAATATTACATACAATAAAGCCAGCAAATTACTATTTTTGGAAGCAAATTACTCTGCCTATATGAGAATAGTTAAGTGTAATGTAAGTGTAAGTGTGAGTTAATTTACTGACCACCACCACTGTGGTGTAGTAATAAAGCAGTGGCAATGTCTCTACAGCAGATATGCAGCTGGTGGTATCGTGGGTAGTTTTTGTTGACAAGTCAAAGTTTTCATGTGTGATTTAACCACAGACAAATATCGTACGTCAACATTGCTGCCATACTGGACAGGGCAAGACTGGCTTGTAAACAATTAAACAATTTTCCTAGATGAAACTTTTCAACCGATATGTTTGAATGATAATTTTTTATATATCTCCAGCAACTACTAAACTATTTTCTAAGATTATTTGATGACTGCTAAAATGCAGTAGCCGTGATGGCCCCAGTTTTGTAACAGATAAGAATCATGACTCTCTCTACACTCTTCAGTATTTCCTGGATCGTTACGACACCTCATCTCATTCATACCTTCCTCGTAAGATTTAGTATCAAACACACTTGCACTTCCAACGCATGTTGTAAAATGTGATCTGATTCACATTCCTTTGATGTAACATCTTTTGAAATCATCAGACCACAGGAGAGGGCTTAGTTTTATCTTCAAGCCCTTTCTACTACTATCTTTAAATAGCTTCTTGCACACCCCAAAAATAACTAAACAGAGTGATCACAGCGAATATAAATCAACACAGCTTCCCACTGCAACTGCATTTTGGACTAAAATTTAAACTCTCAGTGACATTTTCTGGTGCAGTGGAATATAAAAAAAATGCCTTAATTTCTGGGTAAAATAAAGCCAGTTTAGTTTAATCTTTAATCTACTGTATTGTGACCCAGTGCCAAACCTTAGCAGTGATTTCATAGACCTGATAATGGCAGAGCTCACACCCTTGTCACCAATCCACTGTCACAGCTGGCCGCCAGCAAAGCTAATATTAAACTTGAGAGCTTAAGCAGCTGAGTAAACAGACATCCCACTTTCTGGATTCTTGGCCTGACTGGACTAAAGGCACAGCGCAGAACAAGTGGAGCGACTGTGTGCCGCAAATTAAATGGACAGCTACGGGTCCGCGAGCAGCGCGACCCGGGGGCCTTTAGCCGGCAGAATGGTGAAGGCTGTTGTGCGGCAGAGAGACAGGCGCCGTGCCCCGCAGCAGGCTGATGATGATGATCCATATGGGGATCCTCAATCGAGCGGGCTCCCAGTTCAACGATGACGAACCCAGATAAGAGCTGACACTGCTGCCAACGCTACATTGACTTTGTCTGCGCATCACATTAGAGCTACTTCAGAAGCGAAGGGAGGGTTTGACCTTTAAATACGACCACTACAGCACAGCGAAGGAACAGGAAGACAAAAACAAAAGGCTGTTAAAAGAACGCAGTTATCAGTGATTATACTTTCTTTTTTCCATTTTTAGTGTCCATTATTACTAGCTATCTCAATGAAAATGAGTTGAGACAGAGAGTGGGTTTCTCTAACTAAGTGACCAAGTAAAATAGAGGGGAGAGAAAATAAGGAGCTAATAATGGATGAAAATGGGGAGGGATAAGGCAGGGACGACTTCGGCGAAAAGGTTGACTGGTGACTGGAGATAGATAGAGACAGGGAGGGATTCGGCGTGAGCCAACAGTTGCCGCAGTGTGAAAACCTCTGAAGGTTAATTTCTCCAGCTCAGCATCTTGCCAATATCCCCGCGATCAGAACCTCTGTAGGCCAGCCATCTGCTTCCCCTTCTCTCTCTGCCGCTCCACTCCTCATTCCTAGTTGGCTTCATCTGGGAGTGGACATGCATCAGGGCACTTTTAGGAACTAATCTCTGAATGTGGATGTGATGGGGTTAGAAGGTTTTTGGCATAAAAGCTTGTACCAAAAACCAAAAACTCTAGTTTCTAGTTAGAAAATGAGGGCATACTTTTAAAGGTTTACTGTTTAAAATACATGCAAAAAGGTCCAATGTATAACATTTACGGTGCTGTATTGGTAGAATATGGCAGGAATGTAACATAATAGTCAAAAGTGCATTTATATTACTCTATAATCAAGTGAAAATTAATGTTTTCATTATCTTAGAATGAGCCTTTTATATCTTTAGAAATATAGAGGGTGCAGGTTCTCTTACATGTTAAACCGCAAAGTTTAAACAGTAGCCGTGATCAGACAAACCAAACACTGGGTCTCGATAGGGCCGTTCGCACGTTATTTTACCCCCCCAAGACGTTACACCAAGTCCAGCTCTCCTGTGCTGTATTTGGTGTCTCAACAACACATCCTTACGATTCACAGAAAGCTGTTTCTAATGTCGTGAAAGGCTCTATTGTAACCAAAAACCCCAATCTTTTTCATAAACCTATGTCAAGTAAATCTTTAAAAAGTTAACAGCACAGGAGGGTTGGACTAGGTGGAAAAGTCCATTTCGCAGTCACCATAGTTTCTCATACACGCTTGGAAGGAGAGGGTGAGACAAGCAGTGTTCAGTTGATTGCAATTTACAAACTCGCCACTAGGTGTCACTAAATCCTAAAAACTAGAACTTAAATCAATTACTTTATGTATGAATAACTTTTTAAATGGGTAGATTACTATATATGATACATCCAGGGCCGGCCCAAACCTTTTTGGGGCCCTAGGCAGAAGTTGATTTGGGGACCCCCATTGCTTCAGTGCTGCAAATACATATATTGACTATTGTTAATGCCTGATCATTTGCACAACTACCGCAAATCAAACGCACCCATTATCAAGTGTATTAGTTGTATCTGTGCTGTTTATGTTATTATAATGTCAGCCTGGCGTGTTTCTACCCTTCTCTGGCTTTTCATCTTAAAAAGTTGGCAAACTTATAAGGCTGGTCTGTGCGCATGAAAGCTCCAACAGAGGCAGCTGGAATTTTTAAATCCAGTGGTATTATCTAGCCAGCCAGGTAATATAATATTGTGATTACCATTGACAACATGTCATAATATAATCACAAAAAATCCATTTCAAGCTCTCTTGGGTGCCCACAGTTGGCCAAGGGGGCCCTAAGCAGGTGCTCAGCTTGCTTATGCCTCAGGCCGACTCTGGGTACATCTCCCACTACAAATTCATGAAACTATTCACCTTGAGAGTGGCTGCTAAGGATTCTTTCCAGTATTGATGGATCGACCAACTGTTTTCCTCAATCAGTCCATTAATTATGTGGTCAGAAAAAAATCATCACAAGATGCCAGAGCACACGACTATGGCCTGACAGTTTACCTGTATGGATTATACTGATGCTGAATTGACAAAAAGACTGTCGACGAGTGTTTGTGGACGTGTTGTTAATATATAATAGTTCACAAAGGGAGTTTAATATTTTCCCCGGAGATCCTGGGTGTTTAATTCAAACTGCTAATACTGTTTTTACCGCTTTGATACCTTTAATTTATAAGACAGCTGAATATATGACAGGAAAAGGGGGGGAGAGAGAGAGTGAGGGATTCACGTGCAGCAAAGGGCCGTAGGCAGGAGTCGAACCCACAGCCGCTGCAGAGGACTCAGCCTCAGCACATGAGGCAGTCGCTTCACAAACTGAGCTACCAACCAAATTGTTTGTACATATTTTTAACAGAAACACTATGTAACTGCTAAAGTAATGTTTTGAGAGCTGATTAATGGTTTATACATTTATACTAAATGTTTGTATTGATTACTGACAGTAGCTTTGATTTGATACAATGTATCGAACCTCAGCCGTATTAATAACACTTGTACAAAAAATTGTCAGGGTATTTGAAACAATGCAGCAATCAGCACTCTTTTTATAAAATAAAGTAAAAAATAGTAAAATAAACAACGGAAACAGAACTTTTGCTATTTTTGCGTGACAAAAAACTCAAACCACTAATGACTAATTCATTTTCTGTTGATGGACTGATCATTTCAGCTTTAGCTATGTCAGATTGAAATGTGTTTTACTGTTACAGAGCTCAGGACAGCCGTACACAGAAACACAGTGGTCAAAAGCAAAAAAAAACCTGTAACATTCTTTCTTGTCAAAATGTAGATTCAAGTTTCAAGTTACTTAAATGGTGAGGTGGGGGTTATTTCTTAATGCGACCCAAAATCAAACCGCCAACATCCCCAGTGACCTTTTAGACCCGACAAACAAAAGAAATATATACAATAACAGGCTAGCTGAAGCCAATTGGAAGTTTACAGCACCCATCAATTATCCTGTCAAGCCTGAAAAATACAGAAAGAACAGGAAATATAATTTACGAGCTCCCCGACAGGTTTTTGTTGCAACCTAAAGCAATAATACACCTTCAGTTCGGTGCTCAGCTGCAATCTTTTCATACGCTGCCACTTCACCAATGGGATAAGTACTAAGGGTATATTTTTTGTGACCTCAGAGGACACAGTGTCAATTATTCTGGGTATGGCTCTGTGGAGGACTTCATTCCCTAATCAAAATAAATGGCCAGGGCAGCAAAAAGTGAATGGAGCTAAGCCCCCAATATTCCTACGAGACAGGAGGGGGGTTTGGGCCACAAACAAATCCATTACCACAAGGTAAATAGGACGCATCAGCACTCTTGGCCCATTTGAATGGTTCTAGCCCCGTGACCACCCCTTGCACAGGATTCTTCCATTTTAGACGCAGGAGCTGATAGCAAGAGTTTCTTTTTTTTTTTTTCTTCCCTTCTTCTTCTTCTTCTTCACACACCACCCTGCAGTCAATCTTACATAATACATTCTGATGATAAAACTCTTCTGCGTATGGCAGCTCCGCTAACTGAAAGTGGCTGTGACTAACTCACTGTAATGGGAAAATTCAGATTCCTGCATATAACGGGTAAAACGTGGAGGAAGTGTAAGTTCAAACTTTAATGCAACGCTGTAGCCTAATGTGGTCTTAAAGCAATTCATGGCGGGGTTGGAGGTGGTGGGGGGGATGTAATTAAAATGAGCTGTCATGAAATTAAATGTTTTTTTTTTCTTTCACCCCCCCTTATTTTTGCTTCACCAGCTGGGAGTCATTTTACTGTCAGGGTGTATATAATTTTCAGCTGATAGTGGAGACAGTTCTCCTCTGAGGCATTTCTCTTTTTTTTCGCAGCAAAAGTGCTTTTAGGGGGCTCCTCATACACAGCGAGGCTTTCATATTGTCCATCTCCGTTCTGATGTCTTGTTCACAATAGTTTTGCTTTTGACGGTAGATAAAAACGATATCAGGGATAATATGAAGCTGCCATTTTGTTCTGTTTAGAGACTCAGGCAGAGATACGCTCAGCCACAGAAGTGAAGAAAAAGGCAGTTATTGTGAAAGTCAAGGTTGTAGAAACCTATGTATTCAGCCAGAATTGAAGAGAAAATTCACCACTTTTTATATTGATGCCCACGTGCTGATGTTAGAATCATGATAATCCTCGTAAACCAATTAAACTCACAAAATGTCACAAAAAAAAAAAAATTTCAAGCACATTTCCTCATGAAACTGAAAAATACAACTATACAACTTTAAAATCCAAGATTCTCTCTTTCACCAAGACAAGACAACTTAACTGCCTTGTTAACTCGTTGTCAAACACATTTTATTCAAACTCGACAGACAGAGACAAATAAAAGTCAGCAACTGTCTTACCACTGTTTCCAACAATCACCAGCTCGCGTTTAGTGGAAATAAATCCCTGACTTACTGATGTGTGAAAATATTCTCTACAGGCTCTTTTTCCCTCTCACTTGGGCTCAGTGGGTGTGTGCTGTGCCGCTGAATAAGAGTGTGTAGCAAAATTAGCAAAGTAAAATAACAAAAATCGGTCAAAAGAAATCAACCAGCAACAGACTCAGCCAATCACAGACCAGTATATTCTTCATTCATTCCGAAACAAAATTCCTCAGTGCATGCTATGTTGACCAAGACAGCCAGAAGAGCCTACACGTACCATGATGCATTGCACACCTAAACATATATGTATACACCGCAGCTGGAATATGCTTCTTTTACTTCGTTCTTGGCCCTGAGAAACGTTTGTAACAGACTGTTAGGGATGATGAGAGGAGGGGGAGGCGGTGTCGGTTTGCGGAGTTTATATAGTGTTGGGTGACTACGGCTCCCAACATGTTTCTGCCCAAAACATCCTAAACACAGAAATCATGAACCAGTCTACCTCAACGAAACATAATTCTCAGTCCTTTCACATATTTTCAGCAACTACGTTCTAACATGGATAATTTGTTTAGAAGAAAAAAATTCCCCTTTTCTGTCGCAGGGACTTTAAATGAATGAGAGAAGGAGGCTACGTTTGCAACAAGCAGCTCCGCCATCAGTGACAAACTCTGAAAAGATTCTATTGTGAAGCAAAAGTGGCTCCAGCCGTTCCACTTTTCCATAATCAGAGTATTCATGGCTGCATGTAAATGAGAATATTAGTGGAATATTAATTTTCATTAGTCATGAAAACAGCTAAGTGGGAATGTTGTCTTATTTGGAACACTGCCAAAAATCTGAATATTTTGCAGGAAGAATAACAGATTTTGCAGCAGTAGAACCTCAGCTTTCTTGGTTGGCTTTATTGCTCCAGTTTACCCTCAACACTGATTGGACATCCACATAAAAATGTTGTATTTTCCCTTTAAGAAGTGTCACGTCTATTTTAGTGTAGCTTTCACCACACTTCATGATCAAAACATAAATTTACTAAAAATCTTCCACATTTAACCAGTTCTGAACACACTGAGGAACGGACAGACTGCTTTCACTTTAAAGTCCCCCTTCAAGAGGACTACTGAGTCAACCTTTCATCTGTTGCTTTCACAGTTGTAATAGTTCTTTTGCCCTACACCAAGGAGGTTGTTAAAGCATATCCACCACTGAAGGCCAAGGCTATGAGTCGCCGGCCCTCGGCTCAGTTGGTGGCAGATTCCATTTTCTCTGCTAGGCGGGGATTCTCACCTGAAGCCACCGGAGCGCAGAAATTGTTGTCATTTAAAAAACATTTAGTGGTACCTCTATCTGCTAGTCTATGGTCTAGGTGCAGGGTGATCAATGTATTGTGACATCAAAAGTGGTAACTCGTTAGCTGCATGGTAATGAGTGTGAGGGATCCTGCTGGATTTTGTGATAGGGCACAAGTAGAAACGGTGGAAATTTGTTCCCCAAGTGTCCTCAGTGATACACTACACCCTTTGGTAGAAATTTTATTTGTTTATTGGATCATAGTGTATTTAGTGGTTAGTATTTCTGCTCCAGTGTGTTTTTTGTATTTGCATTTACTGAAAATTATGTTGGCTTAGTTTTTATTTGTATTTTTATTTTCTGTTGTTTATTGATTGCTTGTTTTTTTGTTTTTTTTTACTAAGCCTGTGGTCCCTGATCTCTCCTTTCTTTTTTCATGATCTGGATTTTATGCAGAAAAAGAAAAGAAACTTGGAAAAACACTGTGCTTTGTTTAACTTTTTTAAAGGAGAAATCTCTAATATATTTAGTGTAAGAAATCTGAAAATAAAAATAAATATGACCACAATATGTCATCAGAGATGAAGGAAATATGCCAAGTTGAAATGGTGGTTTCTCTGACTCTAGCCTGCTCCCCTATTTAAATTTTCATTGCCGTGTTGTAACTTGTGTTTTCGTTTGCCTGTTACATGTTATTTAGAGTTTAAATTAATGTTGGCCAAAGGAGTAAGTGTCTGTTTATAAGTCGAAAGAAATCATTAACAGTATTTTAGAAGGATTTGGTGTTTAACGGTTAAATTGAATATGTTACTGGAGGAGGCAGGTGCTCACTGAACTCAGGCTTAGCTTTAGATCGACAGACAATTAACAGTTATAAACAGATGATCAACTTACAGTGTAGTGTGATTTGTTTTTACTTGTTATTGCAAAATTACAATGTTGTGCTTGTCCTGCACTCCTGCAGTGTTCCTGCAGCCTGCCTGAGCTTCCTCAAGTCTGAGGAGGAGGGGGCTAGGGGAAACAACTCGCTTCATAGACTCTATATTAAATAGGGATTTTACCTATTTAAAATACCGTCTATGGCTCCAACTCACCATTTTATTCATTTATTTTTATTTTATTTTACCTTTATTTAACCACAAAGTCCCATTCAGATGGAAAATCTGTTTTACACAAGTGATCTGGCCAAGATAACAGCCAATAACAGCATATTAATATGCAACAAATACAACATATTATACAAAAATCCACAATAAAACAGCCATTCAAACATAATGGCCTCTGAAGAAAAACAAGCACATCTCCATCACCACATTCTTCATGATGCACTTAGATCCATTCATGTAAAGTATATCTAATTTTAGATCTTTTTGTAGATTGAAAATTGCTACACAGTTGCTATGCAGTCCTCCTTTAATGTGTGCAAATACAAACATAACTACATTTGGAAAAACATTGTGTTTTGCTTTGTTTTTAAGCTATAATTATATAATACTCGACTGAAACATCTCCAATCAAGTAATCAATTCAGTATAGAAATACTAAACAGGCTTATGAAACTGTTACCTTGAAATAAGCTTTTCTTTTCCTCGTGTAATACATTAGAATAGGGCTGAACAGATCCTCCAGAGAGCAAGTAAAGCAGAAAAGAGGGGATGGTTGACTGCTACTGCTCAGGGCCATACAAGAGCATTTAACTAGCAGAGATTAACTACTGTATTCCCACTGGTGGCCTAGATGTCCTAGTGTACTGCCTCAGGGAGGAGAGATACCAGAGAGGGAGAGGTGGAGGGAGTAAAAGGAAAGGGGAGGAGGGGGTGGAGTGTCCGTGTAGCGCTGACAGGTTCGGTCACTTGAGAGTATAGAGTGACAGGTGATACAAAACAAAAACAGCCCCCTCAACCTCCTTGGCGTTTGAGTAGCACTCGAAGGTCGTGATTACTTTGTCATGTTGAGCATCACATGAAATTACAGACAAATTGATGACTGAATCCAATCTAGCTTGGATAACGATGCAGAAAAAAAAAGAAAAAGACAAATGGTGGAAGGCGATGTCTTCTACCGAACTCTCCAACTTGACTATTTTTAACGCAAACATTCAAAATGGTGGCACAGCAGCTGTGGTCGCGAGTCAATTTATTCCCTCCCGAGAACCGTCTCTCATTGTCCCCCTGTCCTGATATGTACCATACCTAGACATGGCAGCACTCACTCTAACTGCAGTGGACATATTTGGGGGAACTTCCCCCAACTACTCCTGATCCATCTGTGACATCTTCTCAGGGCCCTCGCTTGTTAGCATTCATAACATCACAGCCATACCCACTGGCATTCATCTTATAAATACTGTATAAATATATAAATACTGTATGATAGAAACATGTTTTAACTCAGGCTGTTGAAGCAGAGGGAGTTTAGGAGCAAAAATGAATGTAAACATAATGTCAAATGCAACATTGTTTTATTAAAACAAGAATCTACTTTTAATTTTTACATTTTTTTACATTTTTTCCTGTACTTTTGTTCTTGATGTTTATTTTCCAACCGTGAAAACTAATAAAACAGAGAAAAAAATAAAAAGGGGTACATTGTTTTACATATTTGAAATATAAATACGGTCCCTTTGTAAGTTACTTTTTCAAATCTGACCCTTCTAAAACAGTAATTGAATACGGCTGGTCTATTAAGACATTAAATTAGCAGCCAATCAGTTGAATGACAAAAATCCCCCTTCCCAACTTTAAGTTGATTAGAAGTTCATTCTGAAAATCAGCGCTGCTACTGCTGTTTTTGAGGAATACAATTTATCAGGCATATTTAAAGCAATTATGGCCGTGAACCGTAGTAAACTTTTTTCTTCAGCAATAAGCTGCCATTCAAAATACTTTCAACCTCAAGATACTGCCTCAAGGTCGTATGCCTTGGCCAACCAAGTGTTCATTCACATTCATGTTTAACACATACTGTGAAGGAATTGAATAAATGGTATTAAAAATGGAAGCTACTATATTGAAATGTATGATTCCAGTGAAAAAGTCTAGTAAAGAACATGATGTCTTCACTTAAATACTACTTGTAAAAGACAAATAAAGACCTTCAAGTGTTTTTGTGGAACATTACGACGTCAAAAAAAAAAAAAAAATGTAAGTTTTTGATTTTAGGGTGAACTATCTCTTTAATTATCCACAACAATTGAACTGTTGAGGATACAATTCTGAAAAAAAAGTCACACATTAACCTTCTTTGCTCTAGTCTATTATCATATATTTTGGTAAAACTTAGATGAAATAGAAAATGCTGCACATACAGTACAAAAGATATTAAATATTACTGCATTGAGGTCAGCGTTTGCACCCTAATTAAAAGTGTAACTGCAGTTTAATCACTGCACAAACACAAATCAATGATGTATGACATTATCATCTTCTGGCAGGACACTTGATCAAATTTTTAGGTTTGCCCATCTTGGTAATTGGAGTTGTATTGTTCTCACAGTCCATTTTCCAGTGTTCTACGGCAACTGAAACAATAAAGACCCCCAACCAGGCCAGTGGACGCCTCTGTAGGAACACCACAGAGTTGTTTATTATATCAACAGCCTGCACTGTTGGTTTCCCTGATGTCTTCTATGTGCCTCTGGAATATATGAACGCAGGAAAACACACAGCAGGGCTACTTTTTTTTTTTTTTTTTTTTTTTTTGTCTTTTTTTTGGCCTCCCTCCTTCCTCCCCCCTACTCTCTCTGCTTCCCTGCATCTCTCCTCTGTGTTTCTGCCTGGAAGTGGAACCGATCGTTCTGGATTCTCTCCTCCATCGCTGAAAAAAGGCTCCTCTACTTGTGATGCAGAGCAGGCGAAAAGAAGCACAGGAATATGGCATGTCTCCAGCAACGATGGTTTCAGAGAGGAGGAGTGCAGCATTTTGTATGCAGGCAGGATTAGCCTAATTGAAGTGTCAGCCTGAGAAAATTGTGGATGCGTGCGGGTTAATGTCTGGGTATAGCAGAAGCTTCACTCATCTTGGTGATGATGATGAGGAATTTGGCTATCATTGCAGGCTTCATTTGATTGTGTATGCGCGTCTGCGTATGTGTGTGTGTGTAGACCCCACCCCACGGTGATGCTAATTGTAAAACCTACCATCTAGTGTATTTATGATGCTGAGACAGCAAGGTGGAAGCTGTTGGCTATATAATTACTTTACACCACTGGGCCATTACATTAAGAATTCACAATTAAAAACAGCAGTCGCTGTGATTAATTAAATTTATGTGCAAACTTGCGGACAAACTGATGAACACACACGTTAGCCTCTTTCACTCTGCATTAAAGGTGTTGCGAGTTGAGTTGTACAGCTCCCATATTTCTCCCTCTACCTGCTTTCTATCAGTTTAATTGTCAATGTAATTGAAGTGTGTCAGTGTGACAGTGGTAACCATGAATTAAGGCTGAACCTAAGAGCGGGAAATAAAACTATACAAGCCGCACTGAAGCCGCACCGACAAAGCGGCACAATTTTCTTCAGTATAAGTACACACAAGAGCTATTATTGCCTTGTCAAGGCATGGAACCAAAATGACTACCTTAAACAGGTCTCACTCACCATGTTCACGGCGTATCCAGCCGAGATGATGTTGAGAGCTTTCACAAGACTTTAGAGGGAAGGAGTAGAGTTACTGCCTTCCAGAACAGCGTGACAGCACTTCTTAGCCTCTTTTTGAAACAAATACCTAATTTACCACAACAATTACTTTCAGTTTCCATGTTAAACAACTAAATTCTAGCCTGAAAACCCACAAGTAGCACCTATCTTTGGTAGGAAATTGAGCCTTTTTCTGTCCGGCTGTGACAAAGTGGGGACAATGGGTTTCACCGACCCGGGCTCTGAGGCCATGACAAAAATGAGGGAGGCAAATAATGATAGATTTATTTAAACAAAGTAAATACTAAACACAAAATAAACAAAGGAAGGGACGGGATGTGAGCACCAGTAGAGTCAGTAATCAAAATGAGAGTGCGCACGAGAGTAAAATGTAATAAGGTGAAAAGGTGTTGCGTGGCAGCAAACAAAAGCACATGCATCATGCATGGGAGAAGTGGAGGGGAACAAAGGAGCTACATTCCTATTAATTTACCAGGCTGAAACAGAGCCCCCCCCTCCCCGAGGAGATACTTTCAGTTCTAAATGTAAAGCGTTTTGACTCTGTAAAAAAATAAATAATAAAAACATTTGACTGTTTAAACAGCTCTAATAGCTATTTGCTGTGTCATGCAATTTGATGGCACTCTTTGAAATTTCAAACAGCAAGAGACCGTTTTAATTAGCTCTCGCTTGTCATCTGAACGCGTTTTACAAGGGGAAAGTTTCAGCTCATGACGGTGGATATCACGGGCTGATATATCCGCTGGTGGCAAATTTCATCATCTGTAATTAATGCCTTTCAGCTGGCCAATTTGGTTGTTGTCTGTTTTGTGTGCTCTCTGTTGCCAGAGTCTGTGTTATTTACGCTCAGTCAAAGACGGTTTACTTGACAAAGACATACAACTGTAGAGTGCGATTATGGATAACTGAGTCTATAAGTTTATGTCTGGTATTAGTATGCGCCCTGGGAGATCTGGGTACAGCTGCTCTGAGTACAGGTGTTAATGCAGCCAAGAGGCATTGAGATCTGATAGCTCAGATCACATTTGGATGTCTGGCCTGTACATGACCACATGCTTTAAGCAGTGTGTATTTAATGAGTCATGGGTAACCCTGAAAGATCGCCCTCTCAGCTAACATTCTGTGAGCACATCAGTTGCTTTGCTGAAATGCAAATTGTGTCTTGGGGCTTTTTCACCTGCCAGCATAAGCAGCGGACGCTCGTGAACGCACTAGTAACTGCAATATCCACAGACTCCCTCAAAAATCTGTGCAACTTTGAGACTTGTTAGGTAAAATAGTAGGTTAGATGTTAGGTTATATAGTAGTGTTGGCTACTGTTGCTGGGCACTGGTTGAAAAAAACACATTTTGCAGATGTTGTTATTCGCATACAGAACGGAGAAGCGAAATGGCTAATGGCAATACATTAAATGCAATAAATTAAGTTGTTTCTTTCCTTGTTAAAAAAACAGTGAAGCTCATGCACAAATGTGTTCTCATTTTTCTCTTATTTTTGTTCTTAAACAAAGCAGCAAGCAGAAAATAAGAATATTTTGCGTGGGATTCATGAAACGTGCGTTGACAGCCAAGTCTGGTCTTATCCACCTGGTTATATTAATAAATTGGGATTGATTGCGTGCCAGGAAACGTGCAATTAACAACTCCCTTAAAAATCCATACAAGGACAGCAGAGTTAAGTGCAGTGCGCAAACCAGAAAACAACAAGTCACTGACAATCGACAGATAATGTTAAACTCACGGAAAAAGAAGAAATTAATGATAAAACAAAATGCCACCAAAGGACAGCAAAAAAAAATAAAACAAAAACTTTAACAGGCGTGCTGGAGCCATCATTAGAGAGGTTCCTCTGTTGTGGCTGCAGCCAGGTCGTGCACTCCATTATTAATTTTTTACAGCACAAAATGTGAGTTTGCTTTTGTGTGTATTGGCTTATTTGTGGTCTGGGGCACTCTAAAATCAGACAGGAAGAACGACAGTATTGACAAATGCCACAAAAGTTCTAAAATTCTTTGCACGCACAATTTAATATCAAATCTGTTCGTACGAAGGATTCATGCATGAGGCCCGCTGTGTTGCTGTGAGGACCAGGCAGGAGAGACACACTGGTGTCAGAAAAAGTAGAAGTGTGTGTCATGTTCATAGTTCAGCTATAAAATCCCAGTTGCCCATGTGTCTCCTCTGCTGAGCTGCTGGCAACAGCAAACATGAGGCTTATGTAGGCCGATATACTTTAGGTGTTTAGTGTGGCGCCAAAAGACTAACCAGTCAAACCTTTCAGTCGAACAGCCAAATGGACAGTAATGGACATTCAAATGACAAAACAGCTTGTGAAGTGTGAACTCATGTACTCAGAGCTCTCCACCTGTGATGTGACCACCCAAAACACATGTTCATACCAAGTATGACCAGCATCTTTATCTTGGTTTGATAATCTTGCTCATTTTCTGTTTGGTGGTTAGCATCTAGCCTGGCAGTGAACCTACTGAACTCAAGAAGACAACTCTGATAGTTTATTTTCAACGTGTGCATCTAACATGGACAAATAATCAGTAATTTCACCCTTACTGCCAGCTGTGCAGTGACAACATGTCAGTTTGTTACAGCGAGAGCTATGAACACAACATTTCTGTGGATCTCGTTGATGGAGTTCTCCTTTCATGTCTTTACATTCAATAAGGTGAATGAATGCCATCACCAGCAACGGCAATTTAAGTGCCAAGACCAGATATTGAGTGAAGCAATGTAGCACACAATGACAGATGCAATTATGTGACACCTTAAGAGCAGCCCTATAATATACAGTATTTCTTACGATCTCTGCCTGTATTGATTGATGTGTCCAGACTATGGAAACTGATGCAGGAAGAAAAATATAGTGCAAACTGCAATATGAAGCTTTCCGATACAGTCTTACATAGTCAGTCTAATTAACAACTATAAGTCATATTCTAAACAGAGCAGCTTTCTCTGCTCTATATTGCAGCCGTTTGATTTCTACACAGCAAATGTCCATTCAGAAAAGTCCTTTTTATTTCGTATAAACCATAACTCAAGTAAAGTATGATCTCATTCAATATAGGATGGGCTTTTCTCAATAAAGTCAATTAACCTAATGTGTCTGAGATGGGATTGGTAGCTTTGCTCGTGTCCACTACAGGGTTACCCTGCTGGAGGACCACCTTGCAGTTTAATATTGCTGAGTCATGTGATCCTGAAGATGAGGTCAGCTTTAAACGCTGCTGTGGTGATCGGGCGCCAGTAGTGATTCACTGAAAGGCGCAGCTGTCAAGGTAAAGACCTCTGAGAGTCCTTTCGCCCCTCATGCCAGCTCACCCTGCTGTCAAAGACAATCCAACAATAGCTACTGAGACTCAGGAATATAAACCTATGTTATAGGATGCTACTGTGTTTGAAGGGGGTTTGCACAAGACTGTCATTACACCATCATAACTGAAACCTGTCAAGAACGTGACGGAGTCTTTATGAATGTTCATGACTGCTGTTATTTAGTGTCATTTGGTCAATTATGTTATTTATAATGCAAACTTTAAAAAAAGACTCCAGTTGTCTTAGAACACAAAACAAAACACATGCTTTGCCTTCCTGCACCCCAGAACAAAATAAAAAATGATTTTCATGAATATACATAACTTATCCAGCTAATTCATAACAAAGCTAATGAAAATGTCCAATAACAACAGACTGAAATCGAGCCCATCTAGAAACCCTATCTGAGCCCACTTTGCAGGAGGTAAACACCTAAATTACAGTTAATTCACACTGATGAGAAAGAGTGGGCTGCAACTGGTAAATGCTCAGTACAACTGTAGCCGGTGTCTTACGAAGAGCACCCGGCTCAGAGTTGGCAGAGGCACATGTGGGATGGATTAGTGTCTTCTTGTTTATTGCGCTTTAATAGGATTTGATTTTATAGATTGTGTTGGCAATTCCTCCTCCACCAAAAACACCATCTGAAGGCTGAGAGATATATAATATGGATTAAGAAATGCCTTCTTTGAGAAAAATGTGTCCGTTGCTTTGCTTCAGGAAGATATCATCCTGCCTTTAGAGTATTTATAAGTAGATGTATATTTAAGTTAAAAGTGTATTTCTGAGCCAAAAATGAGAGAAAGTCTTCAAGTTAACATGCAGACCCAGATGAATAATACAAAGAGCTATCAGATGGTCTTGTAGAAGTGAATTTTTGCCAACAATGAGAACTTGAAAGCGATGTCATGTCTCCTTAGCGCAACACTGTGAAGATTACAGTAGCAATTCCACCCAGATATTGGATTATGTTACTCCCAGAACAGATGAGCCAGTTAAGTGTTTCCAGAAGTATCCAAAGAGAAGCTGTAGGAAGAGTCAGACTTTGTAAAGCTGTGCTGAAAAAAAAAAAGTTTCACTGAATAACCAATGGCATGTGTCACATTTGGAGTTAGGGCAACTATGTCATATTTAAAAATAAACTGCTCTTCTACAGAGTGCATCCTGTAACCTCCACCGGTACTGGGACATGTCAGGCTCTATATTAACTCTCATCCTACCAACATATTTAATATACAGGGACTGCTGACTGAGATCCCAGAGGACTCTAAGAATAGACTTCTGTGAGAAACAACCATTTTAGCAAAGTGACAACATTATTAGTTATGTAATTAATAACATCTGAGGAAAAAAGCTGATTATTATTTTAGGAAAGTTGCAGTTAATTTGTATATAGTGAAACGGAGCATGTGAGAAAATCTGTGTCTGCTGCATCTGTCTGTTTCCTTCAAACAAAACAAAACAAAAGTGAACAGTAATACTGCGAGTGGCCACTGGGAAAAACTGGAAGCAAGGCTGAGAAGCAATGCGTTGTCAAGGTTTTTGTCTTATATCTATGTCCTACCCCTTTGATAATGTGTGCTACTTTAAATTAGGACCCACGGCAAGCATGATCTCAATCAATATCGTGTTTCGACCACCACAGGTCTTCATCAGGGCTTTAACAAACCTGTAATATATGACAATAAGTACAACCCCAGTCGGTAGGATTATGTTTAATGGAAGACCAACTTCTTTTAATTACCTATGTGGTCATGAAAGTAACCACTGGACTTTAAGAAGAACCTAGCTAACCACAGCTATTTTTTTTGTTTAAAAAAGATCATATTGTTAAATAAAAGCAAGAGAGGATAACTTAACACTGCATACCAGCTACGAAATGGTTGAGAGGGAGTATTATTGTTGATTCATATCTCGTAAAGAATATAAATCTTGAGGTTACAGACACAACAATCTCATTTAACTTGAACAACCAGTCAATTTAGCAGGGATGTTTGGATTATGTGCTTAGGAAAACACAGCAAAAACTCCCCTCAGGAGAAAATGTTGACAGTCTGCTGTGCTTCGCTGTGAGCTACGTGTTCAAATATTGCGCTAATTATTGGAGTGGATGATCAGGAAACACTTGGACAACTCCTACTTAAAATTAAATGCAAATATTTCAGAACATCTTTTCTCAGAAGTTACAAATAAAAAGCTTCGATATTGCTGGGGTGCACGCATTTGAGCCGCGGTGTAATTTTAGCCTGTGAATTATACCTGGGTAATAATTTTTTGGGAATGAGACATTGGCTTTGCTATTTGAAGTGGAAAAGCTTTCGCACCCTTAGCTTGACAGTCATTTTATTGCAGCCATTAAACCCTGAAGAGCTTCAAGTTGTTAACATGACAGAAACAAAGACAAAAAGAAGTCCAGCATCTCGTGGCCCACTCCATTCAGAAGACAACAGGCAATATGTCATGACAAACACTTCTTTTTTCCAGTATGTTAGAATATTAAACGTAGAAGCCCGAAGAGCTCGGGGTGCCGATTAAGTTTGGACAGAACGCAGATATAATTGGCTTTGGGTGTCGTCCAAATGCAACCCATTAGAGATATATTTCCCCCCTTTTGGCCTTACTCTTTAATATAACGAGGCAGTGAGAGAGCCTCCTTTTCGACTACAGACTTTCAAACTTTTGTCATATTTTTACCTTATCTGTATTAATTCCACTGACAGCCTGCAGATAAATTCAGAGCTGTCTCAGAGCTACAATGACAGCTCCCGGAAATCCTCTGTGGCAAAGAAACCCGTCTTCCCCCTCCCCCTCACAGGCTGAAAAACCCTCATGCACCTAGACCAGCTTTATGCATGCAGATTCCCGAGCGAGATTTAAGAATAATGTACGTCACAACAATTAAATGATCGCGAAATCAGCCGACTGCAAACTGTGAACATTATTCTTACAGTTACTAACATGTGACTGTGTGTGTCTTCTGTATGAGCAGGGAATGGAGGTTAGTGGAGTAGAAACAGGGAGCGGGATTTAGAGGGAAAATAAATGGGGGCTTCTCAGTTCATTTGCTACAGTGTCTCCCAGCTCCAGAGAAGGAAACCCATCCTCTATGTAACATGTCAAATCTGTGCTCAGGAGTCATCACATTCCTTGTCACATTCCTCCCTCCCTTCTGACTTTCAGAAACTTTGGAAATTTCTCAAGAACTTAACCTGGTTGCACTTTTTTACTGGAGAGGATAGTTCTGTTCTCATTCATGCCTGTTATGCTGTTATTTTAAAAGGCAGTAACCCAACAGGGTACAAAAATGACCCTTTGCTAAGCCCCTACAATACCCTTCCTACAATAACGAGTCTATTTCTATATTACAACATGTGACTAAAGTTTGCTGGGATGTAGCTATAGCGTCAGTGTTTTAGCATTAATGTTATATCATGTATGCAGCTGTTAAGCAACTTACCATATTTAAGACCCTTTTACAGGCATCTCATTTCAAAATGTGTCTGTATGTGGATAGAAAATGTGTATGGAAACACTGAAAAGTCAACTGGAAATGCATTTGTATTCACTTATATTAGCTAGCTACATATATGAAATCTGCTAGCAAGAGTCATCATTTTAGCCAACAAATTCCACGGTCATCAGCCAGAAATGAGAAACTGCTTTTGTTTACTTCTCTGTGTAATCTAAGACCATGAGTTTGAACAATTACTGTCAATTTCTGTTCTGCCACCATTATCACTGCAGACTGCATGTGTAGTTTGAGAAAGTAAAGTCTGAGAGATGTACCAACAGTAACTAAGGAGGGCGGGGCTTAGCAAAGGGCCAATTAGCATTAGCCAAATGCTGATATCATATGGTAGTGGCTGATAGACTCACTGGCCAAAAAGACCAATCATAAACTGTTGAGTTGCTGGTAAAACTTGAACATTCACTAGTTGTTTGACCGGCAGACAAAAGGCTGAATTTTGCCCCCTGCATGCTCATACAAGTTTGGCATCAGCTCGAATCACAGATAAATGTCACACTGGCTGGCTTCCTTCAAGTGTCATAATCATGCAAACACTACCACACACTCCACGACCCCTCCAATGCACCAGTGGCCCTAATGGGCAGCCCTGTCACTTCTTCTGCTACTCAAATCTTTCTCCACCATCCCTCCCTCCAATCCATCTTTTCCCCACTGCATTCTGTCCTCCTCTTCAACCGTCTTGGCAGCAATTTGTTGTCCTTAAGTTCCCAGAAGGAGACATAGCCCCAGTTCTCTAATGGCCATTGTCAGTTGGGTGGGCAGCCACTGATGGATACAGTTTTGCCAGCCATGTCAACATATTGTTCTATGTGTAGGCTTGGATTACTTGTAAAATTTAAACCAACAGCCAAAACAGAGTGAAAGTTTATAAGCTGAAAATGTCAAACTTGAGAAATGGAGAATGTTTTATTGTATTTGTGATCACTTAAAGGGACATTTAGTGTCATACAACTGTTAAAATTGCAATACTAATCAAATTAAAGGTGCTACTCTATACAAGACAAACACTGTGCAGGGACATTGTGAAACCTATGCTAATTTCACAAAGATTTCTTGCTCTTTATACAATTTCTCTCTTTCTCATCTAGGTGGAGAAGCACCCTGGCTGCAGTGGAAATCAATAAGAGCATTCTGAAATCATTTACAGGAAACTTGTTGAAATCTAAATAGATAATGGGAATGTTTAATCTTTCAACAAGCTATGTATAACTTATTGGATATGATGGTATGTTTTGAAAATTGGTCTGTTGATATTTGGTCAGTAAATTTATGTGAAATAAATCCTATCTGAAGGCAACACAAAAAAACATATGAATAAGGAGCAAATTCCTACAACTCAAGAGGTTCCCAGGTAATACTTATTTCATCCCAATATTGCTGAACTGCTTATTAATTTTCAGTTTATAGTCAGTTTGACAATTGCTGACTTATTTTTCAAGTAGCTTATTGTTATACATGTATTTCAGAGGAATGCATGCCGTGTCATCAATGTATTTCTTATTATGTCTTCTTATGTCTAGGCCCCGGGGAAGACCCAGGGCTCGAGTGACTATGTCGCTGGCCTGGGAATGCCTTGGGGTCCCTCTGGAACACCTGGAGGAAGTGTCCAGGGAGAGGGAAGTCTGGGTGTCCCTGCTCAGACTGCTGCCCCTGCGACCCGGCCCCGGATAAGTGGAAGACAATGAATGAATGAATGTCTGTCACTAATGTCATACACATGTTAGTGACTGCTCTGCTTTATGCCAACTGCTAACTCCTCACTCCACTTAAATGGCAAATACGGTCTGCAAGTCGTAAACAACAGCTAGGCAAAAAACAAGATTTACCAAGTCTGTTCATACACATATACATACATACATACACATACATACAGACATACACACACATACATACACACACACACACACACACACACACACACACACACACACATACATACATACATACATACATACATACATACATACATACATACATACATGCAGACATACACACACACATACATACATACATACATGCAGACATACACACACATACATACATACAGACATACATACACACACATACATACACAAATACATACATACACATACATACATACATACATACATACACACACATACATACATACACAAATACATACATACATACATACACACACACACACATACACACATATCTACATACACACATATCTACATACATACATAGATACATAGATACATAAGTAAATATACATACATACACACACATATTTGCACACACACATACATACATACATACATACATACATACACACAGACACACACATACATAAATTCAATGGCACATAGGGTCTGCAAGTCATAAACAACTGCTAGGCAAAAAACAAGGTTTACCAAGTCTGTTCATACATACATACATACATACACACACACACACACACACATACACATACATACATACATACATACATACACACACATACATATATACACATACATACATACACACACATACACATACATACACACATACATACATACATACATACACACATACATACATACATACACACATACATACACACATACACATACATACATATACACATACATACACATACATACATACATAGATACACATACATACACACACAGACACATACATACACACATACATATATACATACATACATACATACATACATACACACATACACATACATACACACATACACACACATACACACACATACATATATACATACATACACACACATACACACATACATAAATACATACATACATACATACATACATACACACACACATACATACATACAAGTCTGTTCCAGAACACATCTGGGCCTTTCTCGTGACTCAAAAATAAAAAATAGGAAAGTTTTCTTATATTTGAAACCAAGCATCAGCAAATTAATTTCATACCCAATATATGTGGAAGGTTAGGCACTGTACAAGATGAATAAATCCTGATTTTGTTAGCTTTGCTGAGATCTCCACTTCGTGTCTGCACTGCTGCCATACTGGAGTATTCAAGGTCTGCTAGTAAGCAGATGAGAGATGAAGACATCACTACAAAATTGCCTGGTGACGATCTAATCATTCCTATACCAAAACGTCAAACTTTGGAATAGATAAAAATTCTACCTAAATTCTACAAGATCAAACCAACATCAAGTGCAAATTATTTTGAATTTCAGCTTTTGTCAGTTCACTAAAAATGTAGATATCCATATTGTTTTAAAGTCACCTGGTTGCTTGTAATGCTCTAAATAAATTGAGCAGTTTGGAGTTACTGGCTTTTAATTGTTTCCTTATTAGTTTATACAGTTAGACAAGGCCAGGATGTTCAGCTACAATACCATTACTCTATTCTATTCATCTTAAAACTGGACTATACTGTGTAAAAACACTTAATGAAAAACTTTGCATACATGTGGATGAAACCTACATTTTAATATACAAAAAACTGTATTCAAAACTTTGCAAATCTGGCAGTTGTGGTGACCCTGCAGTTGGTACTTCACCATCTGTTGCTGGGTGGAGATCTGCGCTCTACTGAGTACACTGTACTAGTTTGCTGTGTGCTGATTTTTTTTTTTTTTTTTTGCCTTAAATTTTATCCTGATTTTATGAGACCTGCAGCTCAACTGATAGGACTGCAAATTAGTGTAAAAAAGATAAAACGGCGTAAATGTTCAACAATGTTTCAAATGTTTTAGTTAACTACCTAATTAATGAAAACAACAAAATATCTGCATTTCACCCTGGGCCAACTTTCTTGATTAATATTAACCTACAAATGAGCAGATATTGAATTCTGTGTTTATGAGTTGGACGTTCATTTATTCAGACAAATTACATGATGGATTTTATTGCAGTGTACTTTTAGCACCTGCACTTTCTCACCACTTTAGAGCTGACTGATGAAGTATCTCAAGAAAATAAATTCAAATCCTGTGACTTTTATTGCTCTGGTCGGACAAGCATATGGTCACCATCCGTCTAAAACGAAACACAGGAAATCCTGGGTTTCATTCAAAACTGGAGTGAGAACAGCTGCTGTCTGTGCAGTGGGAAACAGCAAAGGTAAACCGAAAGGGAGGACAATTTCAGTGCGGAAACCAGGCACTTTGCCCTATGATGTCATCGTCTCGTCCAAATATAAGGCGAGCATGCGAGGGAGGGAGCCAAAGGTCTGTCATCTCTCATCGTTATTTGGGATGACACGTGCTTAAGAACGCACCATGACCCCACTGTCGAGGAATGGAGACTGGGGAAGAAAAGAGGGGAGCAAAAGTGGGGGCAAGTGCAGGCCAGAAAGGCCTGAGCTCTGAGCAAACAAATTTTTGGCAACTCAATAGAGACCAATGCACAGGGCTTCTTATTACACAAACTGTCCTAACAGCAGTTTCAAAATATGAGCTCTGCATGGTTAGCCACATGTCTTTGCATATCTGTGCAAACTTAAAACTTTCACGTGCATCTTCAGCCAGTCACAATACACCCAGTGAACCCATCATTGCTGTTCCTAACTCCCTGATCACTTTCAGTTAGCAACTAGAGTTACTGCCTCACAGTTGTATTCATCCATCAACCAGTCAGAGTTTACATCCATGTCTGCCCAGACTCATAATACGGCATGAAGATCTGAAAGGGATTTAATAAAAGGTATGAGGTGTAAGGTGTTTTTTGTTTGAGTGGAAGTCATCATTATATTGACATGTACAATCTGAGTGAATAATTTCCAGTG
The DNA here is from genome assembly GCF_056507025.1 of Lutjanus erythropterus. Classification (NCBI taxonomy): domain Eukaryota; kingdom Metazoa; phylum Chordata; class Actinopteri; order Lutjaniformes; family Lutjanidae; genus Lutjanus; species Lutjanus erythropterus. The sequence continues at coordinate 8,362,021 of NC_139339.1, read as the reverse complement.
AGAAACATACTGTCTTCACTTAGAGACTATTTATAAAGAGGACTGACAGAGAGCTGAACATTATGCTGCCACAGTGAAGCTGACCTTGGATCTTTTGAATCACCTCATCATTCTATCCCATTTTTTTGTGTGAAATTTTGTCCTAAGTTTCATAGGAATTCTTGAGTTATAGCTGAAAACAGTTTCATGAGGTCACCGTGACCTTGAACTTTGACCTCCAAAATCGAATCAATGTCCGAGTGGACATCTGTGCCAGGTTTGAATTAGTTTCCTCTGACTGTATGTATGTACACACACACATACATACATAAACATATACATACATACACATGAAGCTCAGCATAAGTTCAATCAGGAAGACCTTCTATTACGCTGCCTTCATTCATTACTTTCCTTTACTCCGTCTCTCTCCTCCTATTCCTTCTAATCAGCTGTTGTGGGCGTTCACCTTCGCCTTTACTATCCAATCAGGTTTTGCCATGGTCGCGATAGCCAGTCAATTGCTGCTGCCAAACTTTAAAATTGCCTCCTCTGTCTTTGCTCCATCAGGTTTCATTCAGTCAGCCGCGCGACCCTCTTCCACCCCTCTCTCCTCCAGTCTTTGGACCCAGGTGGCAGAAGATGTTCACCTCGATCCTCCCCAACGCCCTCTCCTCCAGTCTTCAGGTCCAGGCAGCAGGAGTCTGGAGCTACTCACCTCATCTGTCTCTGCTTGCACCTCTTCCCCACTGCCACCAGTGTCTACACCCTGGGGGGTTCTCTTCACTACAACTTCATCATCCCTGTTTATATATGTGCTTCCTGTTTCACCTCACTGTGGTCTGACCGCCAAAGACTTTTCATGTTTCATATGTCATACATACATACATGCATACAAACACATACATAGATTCATACACACATACATACACATACATACATACATACATACATACATACTTAAAAACACATACATACATACTTAAAAAAACATACATACATACATACACATACATTCATACATACACACATATATACACATACACACATACACACATACATACATACACATACATACATACATACATACAAAAATACATACACATACATACATAGATACATATGTAAATACACATATATACATACATACATATGTACATACACATATACATACATACACATGAAGCTCAGCATAAGTTCAATCAGGAAGACCTTCACATATACATTTACATACACACATATACACACACATACATACATACATACATGCATACATACATACATACATACACACACATAAATACAAACACACATACATACATACATACAAACACACATAGATACATACATACACACACATATATAAATGCATACATACATAAACACATACATACATACACACACACATGCATACATACATACGTGAATACACATACATATAAACACACATATATACATACAAACATACAAACACATAATACATACATACATAGACAGATACATATATACACACATATATACATAGGTACATACAGACACTTAAATACACACATACATACATACATACATACAGACAAATAAATACATACATACACATACATGAAAACACACACACATACATACATAAATACATACAAATACATGCATACACACATACATAAATACAAATTACATACATACACACATATATACACATACATACATACATACATACATACATACAAACAAAGACATACATACGTACATACATACACACATACATACATACATACACACACATACATATATACACACATACATACACATACATACATAAATACATACATACATACATACACACATACATACATACATACACACATACATACATACATACAAACACATACATACATACAAAGATGTACATAAATACATACATACATACACACATACATAGACACATACATACATACATACACACATACATACATACATACATACATACAAACACATACATACATACACACGTATACACACGAACATACATACATACATACATACATACATGCAAAAATACATACATATATACAAACGCATACACACACATACATACATACACACATACATACATACACACATATATACAGACACATGAACACATACATACGTACACATACATACATAGATACATATACACATACA